>NW_026557876.1:365006-1082459 GCF_026930045.1 Uloborus diversus
ATCGATGTGAGACAAAAGATTGAAAAACAATCAAGAAACAAGGTGCACAGTAATCTTGAAAATGTAACTATATTTTGCAAATGATTTTCATGTTAAAGGAGGACACCAGTTTCTTGAACTAAATATTTAAATTTAATTGCAGTTGCTATTTCTGAATTAAGAAAAATTAAGAAAATTACTGAAATCTAAGGCTCTACACAGGGCCGAACATGAAAGAAACAAATAAAGAGAAAAAAAATGGGTTCGAGAGAAAGATTGAAAGACAATCAAGAAACAAGGTGCTGCGTAATCGTGAAAATAACTTAAATTTCGGAAATAATTTTCAAGTGAAAAGAGGACACCATTTTCTTTAATTAAATATTTAAATTTAAATTTAATTGCAGTTGCTACTCCTAAATTAAGAAAAATTAAGAAAACTACTGAAATCTAAGGCTTTATATAGAATTGGGCCGAACAGGAAAGAAACAAACATAATAAATAGAGAGAACAAAATCGATGAGAGACAAAATATTGAAAGACCATCAAAGAAACAAGGTACATTAGAACTTGGCTTATCCGGTCTAGTTTATCTGAATCAAGTTTGAAGAGATGAAAAAAAATATTCGTTTAAATGATAATTCTAAATTATGATCACAAGAACAGAACTATAAATGCACCGCATATTCGCTCTTTAAAAATCGTTCTTTATTATTCGTTCTCTATTATTCGTTCTTTATTATTCGTTCTTTATTACTCGTTCTTTATATTCGCTTTTAACTCCTGCATTGGTCGTGCAGCAAATTTCACTAATCTAATAATCAACAGGGCC
The DNA here is from genome assembly GCF_026930045.1 of Uloborus diversus. NCBI lineage: Eukaryota > Metazoa > Arthropoda > Arachnida > Araneae > Uloboridae > Uloborus > Uloborus diversus. Next base: position 365,815 of record NW_026557876.1, read on the forward strand.
TATTTGGAGTTTCAGTTTGACACTACTACAGCTGAACTATAAATAATAAAGTGTTTACGAGTAACAATCAAGGGCGGATCCAGAAACTGTTCAAGAAGGGAGCGATTGTATTTTACTCTAATAACTGATTGTATTTTGCTGTAACCCCATCTTTTACGTAATCAAAGGTGTCCACTTGTGTTCTTTCGAAAAATATTCAGGTAAAGCCCTTAAACCTATCTCTAATATCATCTGAGATCATGTAAAATTGGGAAAAGTTTTGTAATTTAAATTAAAATCCTGTAGTAAGCTCTAACCCCTATCCAACAGAAAAAGCGATGGGCACGATTGTGTTTTCAAGACTTTAATTCCGGAAGAATTCCGAGAAAGGGCTCCATTTCTCTTAACACCGTCGAAGATTATGTAAAATTGCGTTTTTCTGACTTAAATATCGAAAATATACCTGAAGAAAGTTCCTTTATCTCAGCTCAAGGAGGGGGCGGTCGCCCCCCATCGCCTCTCCCATGTATCCGTCCTTGGTAACAATCCTACGTAACATGTAACAAAGAATCGTTTTTAACTTCTTTTTACAAAAAAGGAAGCATTGTATTCGCGAAAAAATTTCCACTCAAAATTCGGCCTTAATTTCAATTTTGCTCAACTCCGAATTTTTGTTGAGTTTTTTTTTAACCCGACCACACGTGAATAAGTACCTAAGAACGTATAGACACCCGAAATATTCATTTTGACAACGACTTTCCTCGTGACGTCCGTACGTACGTATGTATGATGTGCGGATGTGCGTATGTATGTCGCATAACTCAAGAACTGTATGTCCTAGAAAGTTGAAATTTCGTACGTAGACTCTAGTAGGGTTTAGTTGTGCACCTCCCTTTTTGGTTGCATTCGGATGTTCCAAAGGGGATCTTTTACACCTTTTTGAGGGGAAATCAATGTTAATTTCAAGGCAAACTCAAGTGGGGTTATGATTTATGCACACTTTTCAATATATCGCCAAGCGTTTGGTCGCCAAGTTCTGTCGGTTGTGTTGGCGACAAATTTGACGTTTTTTTTAAAATCTGGTTTTAATTTGGTCGTTGTTGGTGATATTTAGAGAGTTAACTATTGAATTACATTAAAATTGCCAATAATGGGGAAATAACTTAAAATTGTGTAAAAGGAAGTCATGTGATGCACACATCAGCGCTTTTTTTTTTTTTTTTGCTGTAGAAAAAGATAAGTCAGCTAATTTTCGAATGTGTTTTGCTTAGTACCCATATTACTCGAAATATTCCGAATTTTCGTTTATTCCAATAGCATTCGGTGCGGAGAAACGAGGTTTACTGCAAACGGTAATCATGAAAGAATAATTTAAGGGTCACAAACTATTTTCAAGTAAAAATTGACTGACATTTTTTATATTAGTTATTCACATTTTTGTTAAGTTATATAGTGGAGTGAGTTTGATATTTTTAAATTTAAAAAGTCTAATTAGTTGACGGAAATCAAAGGTTCTGGAGCAGAATGTGCAGAATATGAAAGATTGACATTGATACCTTTGCGCTATGAGTCAGAATGCCCCCCCCCCCTCCCAGAATTTTTTCCCCAGAAAAAAAATTGAAGTGAATTAAATTATAATTTTCTTTTTAACCGTCTATAACAATTTTTGAAAAACTAAGTTATCAATTATGTATGTTTTTTTTTTTCCTAGGGCCACCATTGTAGTTATTGCGGCCATATTCGTGGTTCTTTAGCACGATTGTAAAATTTTCAAGATGAATTCAAAACAGCAACGACACAAAATTTCATAACAACTTTTACTAATATAGTTCACCGTTAAGAATACCTAACTGGTAATTTTATTTGGACTTTTTTGTATAGAAACTACTAGAACAAAAATGCGACAGTCAGTAAAAAAACTTTACGGTTTTTTCTAACCGATTTTCTAAATTTTTGTTTTAAATGTTTTAAATGTCAACAATTTTAGAATATTTAATTCTTAAGAACGTTGAGAACTCAGAAAAAGCTCTGTGCAACGCCATTAATATTTTGGACGTAGTAGAAATATTGTGAACCCAACTTTAAAAATTATTTTTCGACACTATAATTATTAGAATTTTTCAAAAAGTATTCAGTATCATCTTATTGAAACATAGAGGAAACTTTTTAAAATTTAGTTTTACAACGTAGTAAAACTGCTGTATAAAACGCACCAGAAAAAATACCCTTTAAAAGTTTAACTAAAAATTCCTAACGCACTAAGTTTTGCTTTAACAGTAAATCTTTCAAAATAATAAATCACATTTTTCTTATCAAAAGGACATTTTCATGGTGCATGATTCTTTTCTTTTTTTTCCTTATTCCTTAGCAATTACGAAATGAATTATGTGCCAACACAAAGCTCGCTCTTAGAAAAAAGGAAATGATAAGGTTTGGCTAATTAATCAGTTTACTTTCAAAATATGTTTAAAGATAAATAAGCTAGTAAATCAATGAATGTGTATTCAATGCTTTCTGCCTACATATATATAATATGAAAAACTTGTTTTCAAGCTTCTAAGCACATCTTAATGTTCCTGACCTTCTCATAATTTAATTAGTTTACTTGATTAATATGTTTTCAGTGTATGATTTATTGGCAAAATTTTTGAGTTTACTAAGATTGTCAAAGTCATGTCAGTGGTTTTGACAACTTTTGAAATATAATCTAACGTAGGTGACTATTATTTAATTGAATAAGTTAATAGAAATTTAGCATTTTAAGTGGGGATGAAAAAGAAAAAAGTTGAAAAAGTGGTGTAAAGTGAAGGAAATAAAAAACTGGAGATAATTATAGCAAGTGGATGATAGTAGAACCACTTATCTGTTTTGGGGTGGGGGGCGGAGAATTTAGTAAATACAACCTATACTATTAATTTCTGTGATCGTCTATGTGTGTTTAAACACTATCTCCTCCCGACTGGCAACGTCTCTCAGGTCAATTCTGGTACTGTTGGGCAGGACAATCAGTGGGAGCCATTTTGCCCCATCTCATCCCTCTAAGCTTTAAGGTACCGGATATCTAGCCCTAAGAATGTCCTGACACCCCGAAAATCATCAATTATCACCCGCCACACACGGTATTGAGCTATCGCAGGTGGAGAACCGGGATTGGCGAGCGAAACGAGCAGGCGGCAGAGCACCCTAGTCCCTAACGGGGACTGTTCAACACCGTTATTTAGAAACTCAAACGAAGGAAAAGTCTTCTGTAATTCAATCTATGCACCCATTTCCCCCAAAATCCTTACTTTTCTATTAACAACTACTTACGTCATTTAAAAACCAACTACAGTGCTGGTAAAAAAAATTGCATCACCCTGAATTTTCACAACAATGGGATTATGTGAGAAGTATTGGTCGACCGATTAACGATGAATGTATGTGAAATTCTGCTAAACTTATGAAATAAACATCTAACAGCAAGAATCCGATCATTGTTTACGTAGATCGGGGCTGTTTCCGGTCCAAGGCAAACTGCTGACCCCATGCTCATTTTTCCATTTCTGAACCTGCGTGTGAGCTTAGAAAAAAAAAATTACTTAACCCCATGTCAATTTAAGTCTAATGGCAGGATAAAGGTTTTTAAATTGTTACTTACCAGTTTTGCCCTATGGCACGGAGCAGAATCATCCTGGAAAATGACGTTTGGATCTGAAGTAAAGATATCCCTTATAGTAGGAAGCAATTTCTCCTCCAAAATGCCAATATACACCTTAGCGTTTACTGTTCCTTGCACAAAGTGGAGCCCACCATCTCCTTGATCAGAAATACATCCCCAAATCATCTGGGATACGGGATGCTATTCCTCTCCTTTTTGGCGCTGGTGATGCAATCTTTTTTACCACCACTGTAGGTGCGAATTCACTCCTCACGCATGAATTATTGTTTCTATGTTGTTAGGTATCAATAAGTCAGAATGTTTGCGCTATTTGACGAACTAATGGATCGACCAAAATTTTGCCCTATACCGATGACCACCGGTGATGTCGAAAGGCAAACATCTAGTTCAAAGGTGAAAACGGATTCATCCATGGTGTCGCTTCCAAAATTTTAAAAGTATTTTTTTCTGAAAGAGCAGGCTTAAAATTATAGGATCTGACCATTTTTTAATTAATTTCACTACGTTTAATATTTAAAAAAAAAATATTTTAATCGGTGCGTTTTCATTATTTACGCTTCTGCCGATGACATCACAAATGATGAAATGCCATTCACTGTTGCCATTCGAATAGCATAATAATTAATTCGCTTCTTTACTCGCGTGTTTTGGCTACGATATGGTTGATAGCAAGCGTAGAGTGCAATATTTAATTTGCCTCTTGATTGTCATAACGTGGAAACGCGGCAGACATATGCACCAAAGTGCATTATTTGTGACGTCATAAAGAACACGCCTTATTTTCAAAATTGGACGTTTTAAAAAGTTAATTATAAATTAAACATTTGGGAAAATGAAAGTTTTTTTCTCACTGCGAGTTTTTTTATTTATTTATTTATTTATTCTGTCAATTTCAGTGACTAAATGTAGTACTTTTGACTGAAAGAAACATCCCCATTGCTTTGCAGGATTAGCTATATTAGCCAAACTCGATGCAGAGACACATCCAAATGAAAGAAACGTGGAAATCAAAATCTCATCGTTTTTTTTTTCTTTTTCCTTTTCTTCTCCTTTGACTAGAATCGTCCAAACTGGAAACTTGACAACTTCCTTCGCTAAATTATCAACGTCATTGATATTGCTATTAGATTTTTAACGATAAAAAGACATAAATTATAGTTTCATACTCAATTTTGTATAGTTTAGGTACGCAGAGAGAGTCTTAATAACTAACCACCAGAAATGCTTTGTTATTTTGTTTGATTTTGTTTTAGCGACTAAGAGAAAACAAAAATTTAAATGCGGACATCATTAAAATTTCTAGTTTATGTTTGTTTGCTTGCTTGTTTTTTTTTTTTTTTTTTTTTTTTCAATCACGATTGCTTATTGTTCTCATTTGACTGTTTTGATGTTCCTATGATTTTATTTTTCCACCGCCTCCCTCTGCAGCATCACCGTCGACCGGCCTCACGATGCTGCTCCTCTAGCGAAAACAGTCTCCAGGTTGCGTCCATATCCTACACGCATACATACACACACGCGTGCCTACACACAAACACACATACACACACACAAACACTCACACACACATGCCTGCACACAGACACAAACACACACGCCTACATACACACAGACACAAACACACACGCCTACATACACACATACCCACACACACACACACACACACATGCCTGCACACACGCAAAAAAACAAGTGATTACGAAAAACATAATTTTAATTCAAAATGTCAAAATTCAAATTAATTAATATATATATATATTTTTTGAGTAATCTTATTGCTTATTGTCCTTATTTGACTGTTTTGAACTCCTATGATTTTATTTTCCCCCCGCCTTCCTCTGCAGCACCACCGTCGACCGGCCGCACGATGCTGCTGCTCCAGCGAGCAGCGTCTCCAGATTGCGTCCATATCCTGCACACACACGCATAAACACACAAACATACCCACACACCCATGCCGGAACACACACACATACCCACACACCCATGCCGGAACACACACACCTACACACACGCACGCACACACACACCTACACACACGCACGCACACACACAGATTCACACACACACACACACTAATGTCTGCACACAGACACAAACACACACGCCTACATACACACTCGTGATTGCGAAAAACATAATTTGAATTCCAATTGTCAAAATTCAAATTATTATTTTTAAGTAATCACGATTGCTTTTTGTTCTCACTTGACAGTTTTGAATTCCTATGATTTCATTCCCCCCCCCCCCGCCTCCCTCTGCAACACCGCCGTCGGCCGCCTCACGATGCTGCTCCTTTATCGAAAACCGTCTCCAGGTTGCGTCACTTACTTGCCTACACTTACACATACACCTATACACACAAGCATACATACAGACACCTACACATACATACAAACACACACACACACCTACACATACACACAACTACCCACACACAAAAAGAAACATACCCCCACACACACGCCTACATACACACATACACACACGCATACATACAGACACCTGCACATACAAATTCACAACTACACATACACACCTACACACAAAAACACATGCCTACATACACATACCCTTCACACACAAACACACACGCCTACATACACACACTCGTGATTGCGAAAAAAAAACAAAGTTCAAATTAATTTTAACTTTTTTTTTTGAGCAATCACATTGCTCATTGTTCTCATTTCACTGTTTTGAATTCCTATGATTTTATTCCCCCCCCCCCCCCGCCTCCCTCTGCAGCACCACCGTCTACCGGCCTCACGATGCTTCTCCTCTAGCGAAAAACGTCAGCAGGTTGCGTCCATATCCTACACACACTCATTCATACACACCTACATACACATACACACACACACATACACACACATAATCCCTCATTTATACTCACCCAAATTTTATCTGGACATTGCAGAACAAGAGAATATTTATTTAGATTCAATCACGCGACCTCCCCTCTGTGCTCTTGCGACCTGAATGAACTTCAGACTGTAGAACATGTTTTATTCTTTTGTCCTCAGTATGACTTTCTTCGATATGAACTTTATAAACAAGTTATAACAAGTGGACTAACGTGGCCTCCAAAACTGAAAAATTTGCTTGCACCTGAGTACATTGTGCAATTCCTGGAATTTATTCACAGTATTCCTTTTCTTTGTCTTTGAATTTTGCAATCTGTTTTTCATCTTTGTCTGTCGCTGTAAGGACACCTGATTTACGTTGTGTTTTCTATGCATCTTCAGCTGAATGTAATAGATGGTGGATGCATGTGGTATGACTCGCGTCATGGAGCATGCTGTAAATAAATTATTTAATTAAAAAAAAAAAAACACATACACACACTCACATACTCACACACTCGTGCATGCACACAGACACAAACACACACGTGATTGCGAAAAACATAATTTGAATCCAGATGTCAAAGTTCAATTAATTTTTATTTTTTTTTTTTTTCTATCATCTGAATTCAAACACATGCAATTCATTAATATACTAATTTTGAACTCTGAAGAAGAACTTTAAATATAGGAAATGCAACATTTTTCTCGTTTTTAGAAAATACAATACCAACTGCATTCACTTGAAATGATAAATATAAATGTTCTGATGCGTCTAAGAAAGATTTATTTCTGAAAAAAAATGTTTAAAACGTATTTCTCACAAAAAATAATAAACAAAAAGGAAGATTTCAGCTTTCAATTTGTTTTGTCACTTTTTTCAACATATAGAAATCCATATTTAAGGTTAAATAAATTTACTTATTCATTTGAGTTTTGCTGTCATTGTTATTCGTTAAAGTGGCGACTAGATTTTGTAATCTTAAAAATCCAAATATTAAGTTACGTATACGAAATCAATGAAACATCTTTTAAGAACAATTTTGAGTGTCTTCTTTTTAGTGAAACATTTCTGGATAAATATTCCAACGAATAGAAATATTCGCATCAATTCTATTTAAAGCTGATGACAACAATTTGAAACAAAGAAATATTCAACAAAGTGTTATCAGTTGCAGAAAATATTTCTTTGTAAATAACTGACAATCCCTGATACTACTGAAATAAATATGAAGAAGTTGTCTATTGTACTCTTTTCCTATAACGGAGTTTTGACGCTACATTTAAATATTGTATCTTTTATTTCTTCTCTCACTTACAAAGCAGAAAATAATGGTTTTCAAGAGTTTATTTTAACGCATGAATTTAAGATCAGTACAAATGTAAGCATTTCAAATATATATTTCTATATTTACTTTCTTTGCAGATTATTAATACCCGAAAGATCTTTACAAAGTATTACTCGGTAGTATTTTGTGAAATTGGACGTAAAATCCTTTTCTTATATTCAGAAGAGGATGCCAATCTTGTTAAAGTACAAAAATTCCCTAATACGTGCCATAAATCATGGATAAAAGTTTTGATATTTTAAAGTACCATCATAAGTTGCGACGCAGAATACAAATATTCCCGTCGTTCGTTATGTATTCTAAAGGGAAATAGTGTTTTGGAAATGACTTTGAGGCATCTTCTGATTTTAAAATCGTGTGCCACACACACAATATGTTAATGCAAAGTCTTCGATAACATTATATGCAGTTTTAGCTGAAGAAATACATTTTATTGGTTCATCTACATTATTTCTTAAAGTTACAATAGCGGATTAAAATATTTAAAACTTAGCTCTTTCAACTTTGGTATAAAGAGTTGGTTATGAATACTTTTAATTTTTTCCGATAATCTCTTACTAATCACACAGGACAGCAAACAACATTTTTTTTTTTTGGTGGCCAGAGTTTTGGAGCTAGTTTTGTAGCTCTGAAACAAAATATGAAATTAGTTTTTCTCTATCAGCTCTCCTCTTTTTAGATCAGTGCTGCTGTTATGCAAAAAATGTGAAGTTGTAACTCCATTTTGGTCATTTTTAAAGCAAGTATAGGCTACTGTAACAAAGATATCTTCTATATATTTGTCCTGTTGTCAGTATACAATCCAGCTATTTATAGGAAACTTAATTAGATGTAGTAAACATAAGACAAATATAGAAACGAGACTTCAAGTTCAATTAGAGAGCTCTTGCCTAACTTATGATCGTTTCGCGCTATGTGTGACGGCTTGCGTTTCTTGCATATGCAATAGTTGCAGGTCCTGATTAAGATAGATTATGGGACCCTAGGACAGTCATTTTTCAGGGTCATCTGTTATCAAATATTCATGGTGAGCCAGGAGCGTTGATTTCAGGGGTGTTGAGGTGCTTACTCACTAGCCACGTTCAGAACACACTTTTCGACCCCGTAAGGGTCTGTTCACATAACGGCCGTCCGTTCCGTCCATCACGTTCTTTTCCTCCCGAAACAAGTTTTCTTTTTTGGTTGCCATGACAGCAAGCCATCTTGGACGGGACACGTTTCGATCAAACGAACCTTGATATCTGACGGCCGTCAAAAGTAGGACAGCATTTCATTGGTTCCCGCCAAGCAGCGCGCTCTTTTCTCTGGTGGTGATTTCAGCCACGTGATTGATGTGTTGCGACCGTAAGTGAATGCTACAGGGTTTTCGTCGGCAGTCCGTCACGTCTAAAAACGGGATGGACGGGACGGACTGCCGCTAAGTAAACTGCCCTTAAATCTCCGCTCCGGCTCCGCAAAAAACCAATTGAAAAAATCCCAGTTTCCATGTAAAAAGAAGTTTCCCATTGCACCAGAGAAAGCGGTTTTTACCCAGCATCCTTAGCGGCAAGTACACGAACTTATTTCGCGTAATGCATTCTGGGTAAAAATTCTGCTTTCACTCCAGAAGGAAGCAGGAGGAGAAAAATTCCACATATACCTCTCAAATAACCGGAATAAGCAAGTTTCTTCTGGGGTCGAAAGTGTCCATGGAATCGGCCCAACTAGTTCATAATATTTTTTGGGAGGCAGAACAAACTACACCTTAAGTACACACAAGAAAAGGTAAATAAATAAAGAAGTAAGCCTTAATTTTCTTTCTTGTTTTTAATTAACAGATTACAATAGTTTTTGTCAATTTTGAAAACTTAACAATTGGTGGCCAGAGGCCACAACTTAGTTGGCCTGTTCAGTAATCAGGCTCTGAATATTTGTGTACTGTAATATTGAACAAAACTCCATGTTTAGTGTTTCGTTTGATCTATTGATAAAACTTACACCCATGTTAACTGTGCTTCACTAAAATGTTATACGTTAGAAGTTGGATATCCTAGGCTAAAACTAATGTCATATTTGAGATTTTTGCATCAATTTCTTACGAAATTAGTTCCCAAACTATAAGAACCAAAATGACTGCTGACCTGTGTTATCAACCATAAGATAATTTTTCTAACTAGCGGAACATAAGAATATTTAAAGTTAATAACCTACACTTCGTAGCCCAAAGTTAAAAATTTCTGCAGTAACGTGTTTCTGGGTTTCAAGGAACCTCTTTTTCAATGCAAAATAGAGATCTTTTGGATAATAAGACAGCCGGTACAAGCTTCAGCTTTAACCGGACACTATCATCATCATTTTAACGTACATCAGCTTTACCGGATGTCTTTTCGTCCAAAAACTCACTATTTTGCATTGAAAAAAAAGTTTCTTGAAACATGAAATACATGTCTGGAGTAATCAGTAATCTTGCGTTACAAAACGTTGGTTATTTCATTTACTTATCTGCACTATTTACTTATTTCTTATAAGGACATTTAATATAGTTGGAGTTACTATACAACTTTGGTAGCACAACTTGTCGTAAGAAAGTTAGTGACATCACTGCAAGTCACAATGGCCTTACATAGATCTCGCAGGAGTCACTTGATGCTCTTTTGCTCTGAAGGCCTCATAGATTCTTATCAGTATAAAACATCCCATCAATAACATTGGTAATGTTAAGTTTCCACTTTTTTTAATATATGATGAAAACAAATAAATAGCGTTTCAAGCCTGTTTATAATAATTGCTTCAGTTTGGAATTTTTAGGACTGTTAATAAGAAACACATTAAATAACACTTAACTATTTTTCGAAGCGATGATGTGTTCAATCCAGCATTATCTTTGCATTTTCTTTACTTTCTGTTTAAAAAAACGAGCTGATGTGTGCATCACATGACTTCTTTTTACCCAAATTTAATGTCATTTCCCCATTTCTGACAATTTTAATGTGATTCAATAGTTTACTCTCTAAATATCACCAACAGCAGCCAAACTGAAATCAGATTTTAAAAAAAATCGTCAATTTGTCGCCAAGTTGGCGACAAAACTTGGAGACCAAAAGACTGGCGATATATCGCCAAGTGTCCGCCAAATTATAATACCACTTGAGTTTATATTGAAATTGGCAATGATTTCCCCCCAAAAAGGGGAAAAAGACGCCTTTAGAAACACACGAATGCAACTAAAAAGAGATGCATAACTAGACCCCACTAGGAGTCTACGTACCAAATTTCGACTTTCTAGGACATACCGTTATGCGACATACATACGCACATCCGCACATACGTACAAAAAGACGTCACGAGAAAATTCGTTGTAATTAACTTGGAAATCGTCAAAATGGGTAGTTCGCGTGTCTATATGTTCTTATGCGCTTATCAAAGTGTGGTCGAGACGAAAAAAAAAACCAAATCATTCATTCGAAGGTGAGTAAAATGGAAATTAAGGTCGATTTTTGAGTGAAATTTTTTTTGCGAATACAATTCTTCCTTTTTTTTTGTAGAAGGAAGTAAAAAACGAAAAGGATTTTTGAAAATTTGGTTTGGTTCGCGTTGTGTTGGTGAACAGCGAGTCACCTGATTCATAACGTCATTGTTGGGTATTAGTTTTACTTAAACGCTATTGCTTGAAATGTTTTCTGAAAATTTTTACTACGTCATAATAAATATTTGTGTCACGTGATGGTAAAATGGACACAAAAAAGGATACTGCAGATTTGATTTTAACTTTCATGAGATAAAAATGTATTTAAATCAGTATTGTTTGCTAATCGTCAATTCTATATGTATTTTTCACAGCATGAAAAATTTAATCAACCTTTTCGAATTTCTCCTTTTTGATCAACAGGCATTTTTCTTCATAAATCTCAACAGGTCGCTATCGTTTAAATATCCTCGCAACACATGAGTTGCAATTTAATACATTGAGGATATAATTTATTATTTAAATTATTTTAGAGTATATTTTGTGTAGGGATTGCAATTCCGGACCAAAAACTCAATACCGATATTCGGTATTTTTTTAACGTGATACCGGAATACCGGTATCAATACCGATATTAGAAATTTACCAAGTAACATCCAAAAACATGTTACGTTGCCTTATTTCATTATTTCACTTAAAAGTGCATTATTTACTTATTGTAAACAAATATGAAATAAAGGAACAAATATCATAACAAAAAATCAATAATAGCAAAAACCAAACTCCGTGCTAATTTTCACTGAGCCTGGAACTCATTGTAATGAACCAACTTTCTGCAGTTGACTATATTCTTTCAGAATTTACGCAGGCCGGTGGTACTCTTAAAAATGCTCGTCGCACCTCCTGTAGTTGCTTGAAGGTCCTTCATCTTCAATTAATTCGGTCTTTAATTTGTTGGTTTTGAAAAAAATCACTTTTGTGAATGTGGGTGTTTCTTTTTTATTCTGGGTAGCTTTATTTATCGTTATTATTCATAGCTAATTGTAGCTGTTTGGCGAGCCCTTTTTCTTTTTTTTTTTTTTTTTTTTTTTGAGCAATCACGATTGCTTATTGTTCTCACTTGACTGTTTTTGATGTTACGCAGATTTTGTTTTCCCACCAGCACCACCGTCGCGTAGACCGGCTCCTCACGATGCTGCTCTTCTTGCGAAAACAGTCTCCAGGTTTCGTCCATATCCTACCCACACACGCATACACACACAAGCCTACACACTCATGCCTGCGCGCAGACACAAACACACACTCCTACACACACACATACATATACACGCACTCATGCCTGCACACAGACAAAACACTAACTCCTATACACACTCGTGCGTACACACACAGCACTGCATACACAACACGCACAAACATGCATACATACACACATATACACGCACCCACATACATGCGCCTACACAAACACACACGCGCATTCATACACACACGCTCGTGATTGCGAAAAACATAATTTTAATTCAAGATGCCATAAATTCAAATTAATATATATATTTTTTTTTTCAGTATTAACATCATCTTCGGCGATTTCCTTTTGGTCAGAATAGGTTTGTGTTTGCTTTTCTTAACCTTTTGATTTGAAATTTACAATAAATTTGATCATGTTAATTTCTCTTTTTTTTTTCGACATTCTTTACAATTATTATATGTAAATATCTGAAAATATGTTTCAGCTGATTATGCCTTTTTTGTTTACAAATGTTTGAGGCATTATAAATATTATCTCCCTTGGTGTAAAACTGAACAGCACGCTAATACCGATGACAAGAAATTACTGTTAGTTATACTAACAAGAAAAGTTTTTCTCTAAATTCGGTACAGTTGAGACATTTTTTTAAAAATATAATAAAGAATAGTTGCAATTGAATGTTGGAATAAACTTCCCATAGCGTAAGACTTAAATTCCAATACTTTTATACATATAAGATTAATGTGTTCAAGAGAGCAAGTCTAAACTAGTATGTTGTGGCCATCACGAAACTTTCTTCTACATTTTTCCTTTTTCTGATCCCTCCCCATGCTTGACGAGAAAGCAATATTCCTAACAAAAACAAAATTACACATGCAAAAACTTGACTACCATACCAATGTCTGAATTATTGTAAAAGCAAAGCAAAGAGCGAAAATTGATGAATGCATTGAATGCTTGCTTGAATTAATTACAAATATTTTATTTGTTAACAAACATAAGATGGCAACAGTTAAAAATTTTAAATCATTGAGATAATATTTCCCATCATTTCCATACAATTAAAATCACGAGAAATACGCAGACAACAATCTATTACGATTTATCTTTCTTATTGTTGCATTAATAAAGCTATTTTTATTCGCAAAAAAAAAAAAAAAAAAAAAAAAAAAAAAAAAAAAAAAAAAAAAACACCTCTTGGAGCGATTGGAGTCAAAATTGAACCAAAGCCTGTTTACGTATGGATTCACATATATTCCAAATTTCAACCAGAACGTAGCATTACTTCTTGAGATGGGGCACTCACAATGGAAAAAAAGAACGGGCGATTGCGCTACCCCCTTTTTAGCTGTTGACACCAAAATAAAATCAGCTCTTATACCCACTAAAGGCTACTTGTCAAAAAATTTTTGTTTGATTCCGTTCGTTATTTCTTGAGATCATGCAGTCACAATTGACGACAAAAAACGTTCTATAACTCAACCCCCGTTTGAGCTATTGACACCAAAATTGAATCAGCACCTGCTCCTGTTAGGGGCAACATGTGGACCAAATTTTGTTTGATTCCGCCAGTTACTTCCTGAGGATTAGCAAGCACGCGTAACTCAAAAAACGGCCCATTGCTCCACCCCCCTTGGAGGAATTCGCGCCAAAAACCAATGGGCACAAGTTCACATATGGGCACATATGTGTACCAAATTTCGTTCAATTTCGTGCGGTAGTTTTTGCTGTAGAGCGGCCACAAAAAACTGGTCACACACAGACGTGACACACACACACATACACACAGACAGACAGACATTTTCCAAAAATAGTCGAAATGGATTCAGCACACCTCAAAACGTTCGAATCCGTCAAAATTCGAAATTCGAAAATTTGCACGAATCCAATACTTTCTTCTATATATTAGATATAGAAGAAAGTAAAAACGGATATTTAAAAAACATAAACTCACATAAGTACGATTCATCACACCATCTACTGATGAAAATATCATTATGCAATCTTTCTGCTACTTATTCATTGATGTTCTATAAATTCGTGCTTTTGAAGCCAAATTTTTACTTCAATAGATTGATTTTGGTTCTGTACCTCATCGAAAAAGAAATTTATATTTAAAACTAGCCGCCTGCGGCGACCAGCTGGTTCGCCTTCTTACGCCATTCACCTTTCTATGCAAGCAGCCAAATACGGCGGCAGTTTGGCTAACTTGTCATTTACCTTTTTACTTCAAGTTTGCCGCCTTCGGCGACTGTTTAAACAAATTTGGCTGCAGTATTAATCAATCCATCTCTATCTTTTTTTGTGCCATTCTCATTTTTACGCCAAGATTGCCGCCTTCGGCGGATATCTACCTTTACGATCAATCTCTAAATTTTCTTTTACATCTCTATTTAGTTTAACCTCCCCGCTCATTTCCTAATAAAAACAAAGATCACTCAAAAAACCGCTTTTTTATTTAAGTAGAACAATAAAAAAGTTATCTCCAAAACTCCCCGTAGTGTGCAAAAAGTAACAAAGTAAAGTAAGTGACAAAGAAAAAAAAATCTCGCTGTTTTTATTGAATTAAATGCGCACAACTATGAAATGTAACGCAATATCGAAACAGCAAAACGTCCAGCTTGGGGGGGGGGAGGGGAGATGGAAAATGAAATAAATGCATTCCCTAAATTAAACAAAAAAGAAAGGAAAGAAAGAAAGCGAGCGCTGCCGGAAAAACACGTGGTCATCACGTCATAAAATGTAGAAGTAAGCTATATAGTAAAAAAAAAGATTAACATTGTTTGCGATTAAGATTCCGTCGTAAATATCGAATCGAAATCGAAGTAGTGACGTCAGAAGCATAGAAGATTGAAGAATGCTTTCTTCGACCGATGCGTAGAAAGATATGATGTGTTCAGCATTAAAAAAATTGTAAAAAAAAACTATTGCGTATTTTTAAGAACTTTTTTCTTCTGAAGAGGGCGAAATGTTTTTACTATTACCAACTTAAATTTTAGAAATGAGGCTTTGATACTTCTCGCAGGATGATATTAGAAAAATGTAAAACCCAAGAAAAAATGCAAATTGAAGGTTTTTTCAAAAATTCATAAAAAATACAAAAATTGCTCTATCTTCAAAAATTTTTCATTCATCATATTTAAAATTAAATTTCCAACACTATAGTACAAAAAACATTTGTGTGGTGCGATTGGTTCGGGGTCTGTGAGGTAAAAAGTACTAAAAATTGCAAAAAAACACATAAAATATTAAATAATTTTTTTTTCTAATTAAAATATCAAAAATCGAAGCGCGAGGTGCACTTCTTCGGCAGAAACTGTACCTGTATACCAAATTTCATCTTTCTAGGCCTTACCGTTTTCCCGGAAAGCGCACCACACACACACACACAAACATCTTATTTTATTATATATTTAAAATAACAGTAGATATTCAATTATTTAAATTGAAAACTCTTTAATTACAAGCTAATTATTATTTTTAGCTAATACCGGTATTCTACCCAGCAAATACCGGTATTACGAAATTTAAAAATAGCTCCAAGTATTACGGTATACCGGTATTGCAATCCCTAATTTTGCGTAATGCTTGAAATATTAAATATTTCAAACTTGATTTAAATGTTAGGAATTTAGTAGCAACGTTTCACTTTGGCTACATGCAAACGGACTGGTTGCGAGTTGTGTTCAAGAAGTGCTTAATGCGTAAAGAAGTGAGGTTAATAGGATCAGTTAGAATGAGAAAGATTCAATGTGGGAATGCAGCAATCTGTCCAAACTTGATTTTTAACACGCTTTTATTAGCTTCACTTGTATGTTTATGAGTAACTCTCCTTTGGACTAAAAGCTAGTGACTTATTACTGTTAGTACATTCCACAATTTTATGAGCGTTCGTAGCCGAGCGGTCTAAGGCGCGGGTCTTCGCTGACGTCCACCTCCGGGAATCATTGGGCGTGCGTTCTAATCCCGTCTACACCGAAAGTAAATTTATAATCTTGCAATTCAATTTTCGCCCACGTTTGCGATCGGATTCTTTTAAAATTTGGAATGCAACCTCAGACCCGATGACAATGCAATATTCTATAATCAATTTATTAACGATAAGTTATTAGTTTATTCTAATTAACACGCTTTTATTAGCTTAACTTGTATGTTTGTGGGTCCAACTTTCCTTTGGACAAATAGCCAGTGGCTTATTAGAATTACTTACTGCGTGCAAATCAGAGCTGCGGAGTGTAACAATGTTGGCACATGAATTCACCAGAAATTATTCACAATGTGTGATGCAAATAATGCAATAGAATACTAAGATATATTCCATTCTAATAATAGTTTAAAAAACAGAAAATACACGCTTTTGTAGCAAAATGAACTAAAAAGTAAAAAATAATCTTTGGATGACAAGTATATAAAGTAATTGACCAAACACTTAATTTTACTGAAAAAAAAAGCGTGGGGGGCTTCTTATCAGTTGTCTTTAATTTCTTCCACTTGTTATCCATGCAAAAATGTCAATAGGCAGCTCCCCAAGCTTTTTTTTATTACAGTAAAATTAAGTGCTTGGTCAATTACTTTATATACTTGTCATCCGAAGATTATTTTAACTTTTTAATTCATTTTGCTACTAAAGCGTGTTTTTCCTTTTTTAATTGTATAATAGTCTAAGCTGCATGCTCCTACATTGTAAGCGAAATGTATGAGTTAGGTTTATCCACGTTACGTCAAATAGAGGCACGTGTAGTAATACTTTATTTTCACATACGTAATATCTTTGTAAAGTATTGCAACTAAATGTTGTTTCATTTTAAACCATCCCTTTTGAACACAAGGCACTATGCATCATTGTTTTAGTCCTCGCTTTCACTAATATCTTGGTAAGGACCGAAAATAAGGAACATCCTATCTATATCGACATAAAATCCCTATTTATCGAAGGCTTTCCTCCATTCAAATTATTATTCAATGCTTCATCTCAACTTTCCGCAACAATGCTTTTATTAAAATTTATAGCGGTGAAGAAAATCACTGAGACGAAAGATCTGTTGCCATTTTTTTTTCGAATATAAACAAATAAAATTCTTGCTTTTGTTTCAAAGGCTTTGCCTGTGATCGGGGATTTAAAATGTTCACTATTTTGGTTATTTTTCCGAAATCTGCAGCAAAATTTTACTGATTTTATTTTTAATTTATTTTTATTTTTGTTTTTGTTTTTTATAATTATTTTACTTGGTTTTTTTTTTTTTTTTTTTTTTTTTTTTTTTTTTTTTTTTTCAAGCCTGAGTGTTGAACACGAGTCACTTGACATAACTTTTATTTTCGAGGTAGACCGTGCAAAGCCGGCCGACTCAGTTTACCTCATAAACAGTGTACTGACACCATAATTTAGAACACAAGAGCTTTTCAAAAAAATACGCCTGGTTCTCTCAGTAAAAACTTTGAAACCAAATTACTGCTATTAATTTTTCTCAGCTTTTGATTTTCTTCATATCTCAACGAAAAGGCAAGCATGCATTTTTATTGTTATAATTCACCAGTACAAAAGCTTTCGGAGAAAGGAATTTCATTTTAATTTATAAATAGAACCTACATAAGAAATTTTCAAACCATTTAACCTTTCAATTTTTAAGTGGCCGTATTAATTCCTAGATGTGACGATAAAATGAAATGTCAAACTGTTTATATAAGTTTAATGCAATGATTACTTCACTTCAGTTATCTTTCTTCCTTAAAATGATTTCTTTTCTTTCTGCCTTGACTGCAGGGTTTCGAAAAAGAATATAGCAGATGCGTTTAATGATTTAATTTAATTTCCGGAGGCAGCATTTAAATATTTTTAAATTCTTCTTTATATTTCTAAAGCCGCTTTAATCGATTAAGGACTGAACGCAGAGGAAAAAGTAAATATTCTGAGTGGTTGCAGCTTTACCGCCGTCAATGTTTTTTAATCATTGTGATTTTGCAGTCGTAAGAATCATTAAGAGTAAAAACAAAACGAAAAAAAAATTGATGGTTTTATTATAAATAGCTAGAGTGAATTTGTTTTGCATAATATATTACCCAGATTTTGAACTTCAAGAATAACTTTAAAGACTTCTTAAGAAATGCTTCTCTTGCAAAGCTTTGAAATAGTCATTTTATTGAAAGCTTTGGAGTAGTTAAAGATTTTAACTTATTGAATTTGTAGCTTTGAACAATTAATAGTCATATCAGAATCTATGCTCTAACGTAATTTATATAAGCGTTCTAATGTATAGAATTTAGTGTATTTTTAAATGCATCAAAATTTACTGTTGGAAAACATTTTACAAAAACGAAGTAACAAATGTTATGTAGCACAAAACTTTGAATTTAAGAGACGTTATGTCAAGGTTTTCAAAGGCTTCCTTAGAAGGTGTTGCAAATAAAAGGTGATCACACACTTGTTTACTTATTAAAAAAATAATAATTTTAAATTTTGGTAAGAGTTTTTAAATTTTTAAATGCTCAGAATAAGGTTACAACTAGTGATATTCAGTGAGTACCTGGCTCCCCAATATTCTGATTACGTAAAAAGACAAGTTATGTCAATCATTAACTAGGTTACAACTAGCCGTATTCAGTGATTACCTGAATCACCAATATTTTGACTACGTAAAACGACAAGTTAGGTCAATCATTAACTCATCTTTGTCATTCCGTTCATATTCTGCATCATACAGCAGTGGTTCACAACCTGTGGTAAGCGCACCTTTTGGGATACGCAAAAATATGTTCGAGATATGCGGCAAACTACTGATAAATATACAAATTTATACTAGAAATGATAGAAAATTTAATTGTCTTCGACAAATGTTTCCTGTGATCTTAAAGGTGTGAAATACAGTGGAAAGTAATTTCTGGTACTCAAAAAGAGCACAAAGAACCCGCGAGATCTTCTGTGAAATGCCTTCTTTGCGACAGCTTACTTGTGCCAAAGGAATTCTAGTGTTTAACTTACATGAAGAGCACAAAACTCAAAATACAAATTTTCAATTCAACAGTTAGAGTAGTCCTACTCTATGGCAGCAATACATGGAAGTTAACTAGATAGCAAGAAAAAGAGCTTGATGCCTTTCAAACTAAAAGTCCGAGAAAAATATTAGACATATACTGGCCAAATAAAATATCGAATACAGACCTATACAAACGTACTAATTGCAAGCCGATAACCACACTGATAAAAAAGCACAGATGGTCATGGATAGGACATGTTCTCAGAATGCGGGCAACAGACCCATCAAGAACTGCTCTCACGTGGATCCCGATGGCAACAGGAAGCGCGGGCGTCCAAAACTAACCTGGCGTCAGATGGCCATGCAAGAAAGAAATGCCTATAATTGGCCAAGCTGGAGGAGTGACAGGAAAGCGGCATTAAACCGGTCGTGATGGAATGCCACGCTAGCGGTCTCATGCGCCACTAGGCGTTAGGAGAATCAAGTCAAGTCAAGTCAGAAGAGCAAGTACAGAAATGAGTTGAAAATAATTTGCTGATGCGTTTGACCGAGCTGGAGCCAAACATTGATGCATTTTTCAAAGGACACGAATCCCAGCGTTCCCATTATTTTCTGAGTCGTTTTTAATTTTCTGTCTCGTTAGAAAGACTTCGCAATAAAACGTCTATTTAGTAAAAATAAAAAAAAAATCTCAAATTTAGCAAAATTATATGTAGCTAAATTTTAACAGTTGAATAGTAAACTTTAACTAATGTAACACAGCTCAATAAAACTGAAAGGTTTTTGTTGCGGGTACGTTTAAGTGACACATAATAAATCGTAACAGTTTAATAGTGAAATTTTAATTAATGCAGCACAGTTCAATAAAACTAAAGTGTTTTTGCTGGGGAGGTAGGCATAAATGACTGATAAAAAGGAGTACATGGGTCAGAAAGGACGAAAGCCCATGTCATATGAACCCCCAACAACTGACAGAAGTACAAAAAATGGCTTTTGTTAGTGGTGTTTATCAATACACCACTTATTTTCGAGCACTGTTACAAATAAAAAGATTTTTTAATACTTCACTATTAACTACTGTCGTGACATAGCAATTTATCTTTACTAATTATAAGGCTGAAAGTCTCTCTGTCCGTTTCTCTGTCTGTCAGGATCTCTCTCTGTCCGGATCTCTGTCTGTCAGGATCTCTCTCTGTCCGGATCTCTGTCTGTCAGACAGGATTTCTGTGACGCGCATAGCGCCTAGGCCGTTCGGCCGATTTTCATGAAATTTGGCACAGAATTAGTTTGTAGCATGGAGGTGTGCACCTCGAAGTGATTTTTCGAAAATTCGATGTGGTTCTTTTTCTACTCCAATTTTAAGAACAGTATTATCATAAGATGGACGAGTAAATTACGAAATTATC
Organism: Uloborus diversus; assembly: GCF_026930045.1. Classification (NCBI taxonomy): domain Eukaryota; kingdom Metazoa; phylum Arthropoda; class Arachnida; order Araneae; family Uloboridae; genus Uloborus; species Uloborus diversus. Next base: position 386,721 of record NW_026557876.1, read on the forward strand.
ATAACATGGAACCGTAACATGGGCACAAGCCAATTGGCGAGATACGAAATTATCATAACGTGGAACCGTAACATGGGTACAAGCCAATTGGCGAGAAAATTCACCATACATTATTTGTAAATATACATGCGAAACAAAAGACCTTTCAATTTTTCTATTACGGGCAAAGCCGGGCGGGTACCACTAGTAAAATATAAACATCAGTTGGAAAAGCTTAAACGCAAAATTACGCAGCAACAAAAAGTAAAATTACGCCTACGAATTAAGTATTAGTGATGTTAACAAAGCCTTTAAATGTTTTTCTTATTTAAGAAAATAAAATTAATCAGTTGTTTTTGAATTACGTTTTTCCCCTGTATTTATATACATAGCTATATTTTTGGTGATTAAATATACTTGCCTACTTTTTTACAATTTTATTATATTTTATAATTATGTATTTACTTGTACTTATTTTCATTTATTCTGCTTGCTAAGAAGTAAGCCATAAAAGCACGTAGAACTGTATGGAAAAGCACTGACAGGGTTAAAACATGAAATTTCGAGTTCATTTGCTTCACAATACTCAGAAGGAAAAGAATCTTTGAAGCAAAATTATGATGCTATACAATAATGCATATCTTTATCTTGTTACATCGAAATGTTACGTCTAACTTTATCAAAACATATTTTCGTCCAAAAACTCCGAAGAAATTTTTAGACATAAAATTGTAATTCTTATTTTGTCAAACCATATTTTCATCCAAAAAATACGAACAGATTATTTCGGACAAAAATTGAACGACTGCGAATTTTTGCTGCTCGTGCGCTGTATTTCACACCAATGCTTCTCCAGGGAAGTATTGAAAGCAAAATGGCGACGGGAAATAGAGGAAAGGGAAAAACCCAATCAGTAGGTACTGCTCGGTGAAATATTATTATATTATCAGTCGAAATGAAGGAAAATAAATAATTTTTACTATGTCATAGTTGTGTTACTTAACCTTATTCGCTTTACAACTTACTAAAAAATAAATTTTTAGGTCAACAAAAGAAAATAAAACAAGAAAGACGCAACTACATACATGCTGGAAAATCACTCATCATGGTGTGACGGGAGCAAATTGCTTTTTTGTTATAAAAACTAGCGGTACCCGCATGGCTTTGCCCGTAGTAGAAAATTAAAAGGTCATTTGTTTAGCCTGTATAAAATAGTCCTGCAAATAATGGATGATGAATTTCTCGCCAATTGGCTATGTTCATTTGCTCGCCCGTGGTCTCATATGGTAGTTTGCTCCTCTACGTTATGGCAATTTGCTAGTCCACGTTGTGGTAATTTGTTCGCCTAAGTTATGATAATTTGCTCGGTAAAGTGTTTTTAAAATTGAAATAGAAAAAGAACAAAATTGAATTTTCGGAAAATCGAGGTGCACACCCCCATGCTACAAACTAATTCTGTGCCAAATTACATGAAAAGCAGTATGCGCATCACATGCATGCTGACAGATATCCCGACTTTCAGCTTCATTATTAGTAAAGATTATCCATACAAATTTTAACACGTTAAACTATATATACAGTTAAATCCCTATTATCAGCGGTCAAGTTATCCACTGTTCCAATCATCAGCGGGTCTTTACATTTTTTTTTTTTTTCAAATTTTTTTAACAGTAATTAAATGTCTTTTGAACTTATGATTGTGTTATTGTTCGTTTTTAGTTTTAACAAATGTATATTTTTTACATTCAATGTTAGTAGATGCAATGTCGCAATGTTTTTAGCAAAAATTTTAATGTATGTGTGAGTGTTATTCATATTTTTTTTAGCTATCGCGTACAGTAGTATCGCTTTTACTTATTATTCGGTTTATCCGCGGTTTTCGCTTATCCGCGGTTACCGTGCCATCCTGTTCCACGGATAATCGAGATGCCTTGTCAAACCAAAGTACTTATCTGCTTCTCAAACGTTGCAAAAATTATTATCTAATCATAAATGACATTTCTAAGTTTTAAGTTTTGCAATGATGAAATACTTAAAACTTAGCAATGCCGTCTCGCGCGAGTTTCATAGTAGATGACGTCACGGCGTTACTCGATCAGTGATTTTGGCTATTATAAATATAGCAGGATAAAGAGAGTAATTACTTCACTAACTTCACTCCTGCGTTTCGAATGGTATCAATCCCACAAGGATCATATATATGCTAAAGTTTCTTCTTTATCTTTGCTAATAATAAAGCTGAAAGTCATAGTAAAAATTAGTTCGTATCATAGGAGCGAGCACCTCGAAGCGATTTTTTGAAAATTCGATTCTGTTCTTTTTCTATTCCAATTTTAAGGACATTTTATCGAGCAAATTATCATAACATGGACAAGCAAAGTATCATAACATGGATGAACAAATTACCATAACGTGGGCTAGCAAATTGCCATAACGTGGGCGAGCAAATGAACACAGCAAATTGGCGAGAAATTCATCATCCATTATTTGTAAATATACAGGCGAACCAAATGACCTTTTAATTTTCTACTACCGGCAGAGCCGTGCGGGTACTGCTAGTTAGTAAATAAAGATTTTTTTTTCCTGTCATTGAGACATCAGAATCTTAATGTTAAGAAAAAAAATTCTAAAAAAATTTCCTTATTATTTAATTGAAAACATTACAAACTTCAATATTTCCTTCAGAATTTATAGTCACCAAAGGTTAAACACAAAACTTAAATACTAATTGAAGTTTTCACTTTTTATTTTATTAGGGTATTAATTATAAAACATGTCAGATACAATTTTATAATTAATCGAATATTTTTCCGCAAAACCTCTCTTAGGAGGATTTTGCTAGAAAATCCGTGAGGCGAAGTATTTATGTCTATTGATAACAATAACTGAAGCTTTGAAAATTTAAAAAACTCAAAGAAGTCTAAACTTTAATTTTTAGTCATAAAATTGCTATTTCTACACGTCGAGGAGAAATTTTTATTTATTTATTTATTTATTTATTTTATTTTATTTAAGCCTGATTGTTAAACATGCGTAACTTAACACAACTTTATTTTTCGAGGTAGATCCGTAAAACGCCGGAAAGCACAGTTAGTATATTGTCAAAAAAAATCTTTACTAAGTGGATACTGTAACAACTCTTTAAGATATTACTTAAACCATTAAATAAGACCGGAAAACTTTGAAAATTCATTGTTTTTGACATTTTTGTTTCATAATAATTGTCTCCTTGAGTTTAGGGAGGAATTTCAGTAGTTTCTTTATTTATTTGTACAGAAGCTAAACAACTTCATATACATACAGGACTGCGTACAACGCGCTTTGTCTCCGTCGTAAAATTTTGTGCACGGTTACCAGGATTAATGGGTGTAACGTTACATGAATTCTGGAATAAGTCGTATAATTTTTTTAAAAAATGAAACTGTTGGAGGAACCTTGCGCTATGGTTTGTGTTAAGTCCAACCTGACAGTCAAAACTACTTTGAATACTGACGTACAGTGGTGGTAAAAAAAAAATTGCATCACCCGCGCCGCAAAGGAGAGGAATATCATCCCGACTGCTTTCAATACACAGTCAAGCATCCCGTATCCCAGATGATTTAAGGATGTATTTCTGATCAAGGAGTTGGTGGACTTCCCTTTGTGCAAGGAACAGTAAACGCCCAGGTGTAGATCGACATTTTGGAGGAGAAATTGCTTCCTACTATCCGGGATCACTTTACCTGATTTCCAAACGTCATTTTACAAGATGATTCTGTTCCGTGCCATAGGGCAAAACTGGTAAGTAACAATTTAAAAACCTTTATCCTGCCATTAGACTTAAATTGACGTGGAGTTAAGATTTTTTTTTTTCTCTAAACTCACACGCAGGTTCAGAAATTGAAAAATGCGCATGGGATCTACGCAAACAATTATCGGACTCCTGCTGTTAAATGTTTATTTCATAAGTTTAGCAGAATTTTATACATTCATCGTTAATCGAAGGACCAAAACTTCTCTTATAATCCCATTGTTGTGAAGATGATGCAATTTTTTTTACCAGCACTGTATACAGAAGTTCGTGAAACGTTATGCTATAGTTACATTACCATAGTGGTCGGAGAAACTACTTTTTTTTATAGCAAGCTACAACTACAACTACTTTATTACGAATGTAGTTAACTACAACCAGAACTACTTTTTTCAAAATGTAGCAAATGCAAACTACTTTTGAAAAGCAGTCGCTACTTCGCTACTTTTAAAATAATAAATAAATATAAAGCATACACATACACACCGTTTGAGGATTGAACGAAAAGGTTCAAAAAGTGTTTTAGATCAATAAATTGGCTCCTCTGAGCAATGAATATTATTAAGAATAATTTATTCTATCTTTCCTTTAGTGAGCCAATTTGTCAATCCAAACATTTTTTTTACGATTTTTACGAATATTCGCTGCAAGAAAGGATTTTAAAAGTTGCAAGAATTCAACCTTCAAATTTTTAATCCTTTCCTGACAGAGAATATTTCATTAGGGAAGTGGAACTCGACTACTTGAAAATGTAAATAGATACAGTCATAATTTGATTCAAATTTTGTTTTGACATACATATACATAAAATTGATTTAGATGATGAAAAACATCTTTTAAACAAAAGAGAAAAACTTCAATTTTCATTGTAAGAGTTAACTTAATAGGATATATTTTGTAGGAACTAATTCATTGATATTGAGCTTCAAGCTAGGGTTTCGGATCTGGACACCATCTCCTTTCTTACGTCGCTGATAAAATGAAATAAAAGCATTTTTCAATTTTACCGAATAACCTCAAAAACTTACAAAATTTAATAATTGACTTTTATTTCGTTAATATCTCAACACTCAATCGGTAAAAAAGAAAAAAGAAATCTATAGGAAAGATATCCCAAACTGTACTAGTGCTTATAATCAAATATTAATAAATGTCCGTAACATGAAACATAGCTAAGAATGTTTATAAAAACTTCAATGTGCAATTTTAAAGATTAGTGGACTCGCGCTACATTGCGATTTAACTTAGGCGAAATGGCTAAATAGCGAGCTTTTCTCGAGTAACAAATTTTGGAGCTAACGCGAATTCCTCACCCTGCAACACGAAAATTTTCGGAAGGGAATCGCAAGGCTTAAGTATCACCTTCTTTATTGGGTACTAAATATTAGTTTCGTGAGTGGACTTTCCCTTTAACATCACTGAAAGCTGAAGTTCCACGCACTGTACTAGTCGAAACATCGCTTTGTTAATTTACAAATCGCGACTCCACATACAGGGCCGGATTTAGGGGAGGGCAGGCGGGGCTACTGCCCCGGGGCCTCCGCAACAAAGGGGTCCCCACAATAAAATTTTTACAAAATACCCTAACTTTCACGGGTCGAAAATATCGGATATATACATATATATCAAAATATTCGGATATATATCAAAGTATCTGATATTTTCAAAAATATGATGATCTTTTCGAACTTTTCGAATCCTGATTAGGGGCCTCCATTCCTTTGTTACCCCGGGGCCTCCGCAATTCCAAATCCGGCCCTGTCCCCATATTTTTCATTCTAAATATGAAGTTGATGAAACATGATTTTCCATAAGCGGGCTGTTTATCTAGAGTTTGAAAATATGAAGGAAAAATAGGAAGATTCTGACAACTAAACAAATTTAAAAATTTTAGATATGCTTAAAAAACTAAAAACTGCGTCGAATATAATTACTGTATCCATTGTACAGTACTATTGTAGTGATTCATTTTATTAATGCTGCATAGTATACGTAAGTACCGTGCTGTTTCATTTTATACCATTCTCTCCCATTGCTTTTGTACACTCTAACAGTATTTTTATTCAATTATGCAGTTTTTTTTTTTTTTTTAATACAGTAAGATTTTAGTTCTTTATGTTTAAATTCGAAAAAATTAAGTTAAGAAATGGGTTAAAACAGTTTGGTGAAGGGTGTTTTCAAATTGAGTTTAAATAATTGGTGTTCATGAAAAATCATACCTTTTCCGCAATGCGAAATTCTTACTAATGAACAGCTTAAATTTTTGATTTCGTGGCTCTGTGGTAGAGGCTTCGTCTTCTGAGTCGGAGGTCGTGGGTTCGATTCTCGCTGGTGCCCCGGGTGTTATTTTCTTCTCTTGTATTGTAAATTTCTATCGGTGTGCCCCGACACTAAAAGTTTTTGTGGAAAATGACTCCATAAAATTGGTGGCACCCTGGCTGCCCCCGCTGCTCTAGAGTACTTCATTAGTAAGAATTTCAAGTAGTCAGTGCAAGGAATTCTTTCCATACCTTCGCATATAAGTTTTGGAGTTTATAAAAACGTTGAAATTGTTGAAATACTCCTACAATATAAAATCAACATCTTACAACTCTCATTCCTAAATATTTATACAAGGTGTTCCGTTTTAACCTGCAAAACCTCTATTTTCGCTACCGTTAGTCCTAGAAGCATGCTTCCAATTGCAAAAATGTTCAAAATCAGATGCAGAGTTAAGATATTGAAAATTTGAAGTGAAAACAAACATGAGTAAAACAATACAAAATTTAGCTTTTTACACGGGGCCCCAGGTCCTCTAACTTATATCTAGGGAAATAATCTCCATTGAAAAACAATTCCAACACAAAAAGTTTGACATTAGTGCGACCAAAACTCACCGAGATATGAAACGCAGCGTTTTGTGACTTACACCACTTTACACTCGCCTTCAATAACATCTTTTAGGGGAAAATATAGCAGTTAATAAGTGTTTAAAATTATATGTGTGCAGAGTGTGGTTTTTCAAATTGTTCGAGGTTTGGCAGCGTGTTTTGTGTATCACGGCATAACATTTGCATGAATTTTTGAATGGGAATGAAAAATACAGTCAAAGCTCATTATCGCGACACCCGGATTTCACGACACTCCGGATGGCACGTCACTTTTTCAAAGTCCCGAACTTTATGCCGTATTATTTTAATATTAAGTGGCTCCGGATTTTACGACAGTTTTTTGGTGCAACTCCTGTTACGACGACACTTCGAGCTGCGCAGACATAGATCAGATATTTCCTTGCAACTGAAACATTTTCAGTAAAATAATGAAAACACCTGGAAATGTTTGTTGTAGAAACTTCGGAATCTGACGAGATTTGACCAGGCATGACACCTCAAGAATGGCGCGGGACGAGTAGATGAGTTCTGAAAGGTACAGGTTTCAGATTTTGACAAGATGAGGGACATTAGAAAGGGATTCAAAGCAGGTGGATTGTAATACTGGGCGAGGGAAGCAGCAGAAGAAGAAAAAGACCATAGCTACCTGAAGCTGTAGGTGGTCACTACTAAAGCCCTCGCGCTTTATTCACTACAAGCTCCTCCCATGAGCGAAAAAGAGATAAGGGGCTCCTCATTGATTGAAAAGGGACACACAGCTCTAAAGTGGATAAAAGAATAGGGAAGTTTTCGATTTTTCAATTTTATTTTTATATGATAGAGTAACATGTATGAACATCATAGGTGAAAAACTTTTTGCGATACGATAAGTAGTATTTTTTTTTAAATTAATGTTTAAAGTTCAAGCGATTGTGGCTTCAAGTGGCACAGGAAGTGACGTCATGCGCTCTTCCGCCGCGGGAGAAGCCGAAGGATGGTGCAGTTGGCTTCGAAGACGAAACGTAAGGCTTACCTCCTCGCATTTAACTCCTCGCGTTTCTGGAACATTAAACCTCTCATCCTCTCGGAAATATTCGAATACCGTCATTGATGTTACTTGAGGAAGATTATTAGATTGTGCTTTAACGAATTCGGTCTCCATAGTGTGTTCAAAAGGATTATTGAATTTCTATAAAAAAAAAAAGCGCTCAAAATTGTCCGTAGCGAAAACAAAGGATCTTCAGCGGAAGGCTGCCCATTAGTGCCCTGTGACGTAAGCTCGTGACGTTTCAGAAAAGCGCACTTTTACGCGTGGAATTTTTAAAAATTCCTTAAAAATCAATCACGGTGTTTTAAAATTCGGCGATGGTGAATTTTTTAGTTTTGAGGGTCAATTAACAATATCCAATAGTCAAAATATGAACATTTAATAGGTTGCAACTTCCTTATTACAAAGGTTTTTTCACCTTCGAAAGGTGAGGCTTAGCCGTCAAAATCTAATCAAATTGCGAACAGAAGTGAAGAGTCTTGAATTGGTTTCTTTCTTGCTGATAATTTCGTGGAAAGGAGGAGTGTTCAAAATATTACTAAAAAGCTTAACAAACACTTATCGGAAAGTATTTTAGAATTGAGATGATTTTTTAAATAATTTTTGTTGTATCTACCAATAATTCAAATTTGCATTAGTTTAATCTAATTAAAAACATATATATAAACGCTATTAATTTCTTCATTAAATCTAATTTTGTTGTTAACTAATGTTTAACTACGAATTTTAAAACTATTCCGGTTATGACGTCGCTCCGTCCTTGACGACACTTTGTTGACAGTCCCAAAGGCATCGTGATAACGAGGTTCGACTGTATTTCGCTTAAAGAGAGAAAAAAATAAACCAATAAATAAATAAAAATCTGTGAGATGGTAAAATGCAATAAGCATTGATCTGGAGGCTGTAGGCAGCTGATAGCATTCACCAAGAGGAGTTCGGGATTTCAGAAGCATTATAAGCTGATTTAAAAATGATGCAGGCGTACAAGTTGCATCGCAGCTTCGGAATTGAAGAGAAAAGGAAATCCATTGAATTTTTATCGCGACAGGGGTCAAGCAGACAGGAAAATTTCACGGTTATTCGAGTTCCGCATTCAATAGCTCACTTCTGAGGATTATTGTTCCAGATTTTTATTTTCGCTAGGCTCTGGATCGCTAAGAGTATAATGTTTGCGAGGAATGCCGCGAAGAAAGCAATTTAAGATATTTTCTCCATCTGTTTGAAACATCCATTGTAGAAGGCTATAAAATGAGAGAATGCTGAGAATTGGGCCGAAAGTCGTTGTAAAGGAAGAAAAAAAAATGTCATAAAAACTTATATCGAGTAAGTCTCATGATATATTTGAGTTTTATCTTTATGAAACAAGGATATATTTTTTCGGAAATAATTTTTTTGTTTTTGCAATTCTTTGTGATCGTATAAACAGTTTTTGGTGTGACCTTGATTATACTAAATTTAAGATTTTTGAGTTGTTAAATGCATATCATTTCTTTAAGTTTGTGTAACGGCATCTTTTTTTAAATAGGAAAATGTCAAGAATTTTCTCGGAGTAAAAACATTAATAAATTCTACGCATCACACGGTTTCACAATAAAAATTTTATGCACAAGTTTTGGAATTTCTTTGTTCTTCAATAAACTACTCTTGAAGAACAGCAACATGTTTTGTTATTCTCAACTCAAACTTGTTATTCTGCTCTTGAAGAACAGCAACATGTTATGTTATTATCAACTCAAACTGGTTATTTTGCTCTTGAAGAACAGCAACATGTTATGTTTGTTAACAGCAACATGTTATGTTATTCTCAACTCAAACTTGTTATTTTGCTCTTGAAGAACAGCAACATGTTATGTTTGTTAACAGCAACATGTTATGTTATTTTCAACTCAGACTTGTTATTCTGCTCTTGAAGAACAGCAACATGTTATGTTTGTTAACAGCAACATGTTATGTTTGTTAACAGAAACATGTTATGTTTGTTAACAGAAACATGTTATGGTTGTTAACATAAACTTGTTACGTTATTTTTCTCCATTTTTTCTATTTATTGGCACTCTTCAGTGTTAATGGCAAATTTTTTTCTCATATACATTGACTGTATTGAAATATTAAATTTTTATATAGCATCTACGATATTTCTGCTTGACACTGAAATAAGCCCTGCCGGGAACTTAAGTTTCTCTCTTTTAGTGCTAACTTTTCCATTATTGTAAAACCTACGTTAATACGAAAGAAAAATAGTGCCTTGCCCTTGGTCTTATTTTCTTTACCTAAAATTTGTTTAGACACAAAGTACACTGTCTACTAAAAGTTACGAATCTGTAGTTAGAAAGGCACGCTGAGAGAAAATGAGAAACGTGTACAGAAAAATGAAAAACATATTATCACAAATTTTACAAACTATAACTATGATTAATTTATTACAATAGATACACAGAAGGAATTGTATGAAAAAAAATTCCATTATGTAAATGAATATATACAGTAGTGCATATAATGTTAGATGAACTAGCAGCTGAATTAATTACAGCATCTACAAAAAATATGGTTTCAGTGTCATTGTTTTTGCGGTACCCCATAATAGGAGAAAATTCCTGTAAGCAAACCTTTCCTGGATTTTTTCAAAAGTTGAATTCATAGCCAATATGTTTGTTTTCAGTTTTTAAACTGCTATGATCTTAATTACAGAGTCCTAAATTTTACTTTTCGTTTAACTTTATTATTTTTGTCTTAACCACATCAGTTGTAAATGACAAAAATCAAAGGTAGGCCATGTTCGGTACTTTTTCCCCTTCTCTTAATTATTCATGCATGAGAAAAAGCATGAAAACGATTCAAGAAAATTGTACAATTCAGGAAAATTGAGTGTTCAAAACAAATGAAGAAATGAAAAAAAAGGCAAGTTCTTTCCTTAGAAATTAAATTGAAATGTTTTGTGGACCTTTCAATGCTTAAAATTGAATATATCCAACAAATAAAGGGAAAACTGATCATCGTCATGACTTCTTTTTCACAGCAGTTTCAAAAAAATATGATGTTTCTTAATAACTGTAACACACGAAAATTGTTTCCATGGCCTTTTTTTCAGCAGCTTTTTTTTTCTCCCATGACGACTTATCTAAATTTCTTTTTCGTGCCAAGAAAAGATAATTATCTAACTGCTTCTTACTTTTTATGTGAGAAAAATCCTTTTTACACCCAATAACATTTCTTAGAGGCGGAAAAACTGGACATTAATACGTAGCTTTTTTTTCCTTCTTTTTTATCTGTGGAATCCATGCATTCTACCCTACGCTTGGCGCGTTATATTATTACGGCGTAATCTCCGAGTTTCGCCAACCACATAATTTTTTTTCCACCGGGGCACATTTTTTCCCTCCAGAGTAAGCAACATAATGTGAATATCCAATGCATAAGCTGAAAATGTAATGATTTAAAAGAAAGCGTTGACTTTGAAGAGAATGGGACTTAATTTGCTGCAAAAGCCTATTTGTACATTTGTTTCCTTAAAACCCTTTTCAAAAAGTGTATAAATATACCATTTTTAATTATATCGACCGGTTTTTTTTTCATATTTTGTGAAAAATAAATCTGCAAAAGATAGCTATTGTGTTCAATGAAATAGCTAACTCTTGCTGAGCATAAATTATTGGATTTCAGAAAGAATTAAATATAAACCTCTTACAAGCATTTGTACGCTGGGGACCTAAACTACGGACACTTTAGAAAACTTATAAACTTTGTATGCAAAAAGCGATTGCTACGTTCACAAAATGCAAATTCATATGCATCATTTTGAAGAGAATCTTCGACTAATAATAAACCTGAAAGTCTCTCTGTCCGGTTCTCTCTCTCTCTGTCTGTCAGGATCTCTGTGAAGCGCATAGCGCTTAGACCGTTCGGCCGATTTTCATGAAATTTGGCACAAAGTTAGTTTGTAGCATGGGAGTGCGCACCTCGAAGCGGTTTTTCGAAAATTCGATGTGGTTCTTTTTCTATTCGAATTTTAAGAACAAAATTATCATAAGATGGAAGAGTAAATTACTAAATTATCATAACATGAACTCGTAACATGGGCATAAGCCAATTGGAAAGAAAATTCACCATACATTATTTGTAAATATACAGGCGAACGGAAAGACCTTTTAATTTTCTATTCGGGTCAAAGCCGTGCGGGTACCACTAGTTTAGTAATAAGTTCAGTGATAAAAAAATTCAAATATTTACAATACAAACAAGGTCAGTGGAAATAATTGTAATTTGATAACCCAAGAAACGGTCTTTTTTCGACAGAACACTGAAAAATAATGACTTTTCCATCTGTAAATATGTCAGAGTCAGCTGGCAGTAACTAACATTTGATTGGCTCTGAGATCACTAACAGTGATTAGGCAGGAAAGTCAGACATTGCAAACCACTTCATAACTGTGTTTGTTAAAATACGTATGACTTTTTTCGCATAAGAAACATTTGATTTTTTTTTTTTTTTGCATTTAATTCAGTAATAAATTGTCTTTAAAATGACATGGACGAGTTTGAGTATCGTGTAACGCAGCGGTAGGTAACTTATACTAACTGCCGATCTAGTACTTTGTAAGTTTGAAAATGAAACTGAGATCTACTTCGGGGAAGAGGGGGGGGAGAGGGGGAGGCGCTGAAGACACATCCTTCCCTTGCTAAGCCACTTGTAAATTTCGTTCAAAAAATTTTTGCTCACTTAAAAATTTGCACTACATTCGTACCGGTTGTATCCGCAAATTCACAGTACAGTGCTTGGTAAAAAAATTTGCATCACCCTCCCATTTTCAGAACAATGCGATTATGTGAGAAGTTTTGGTCGATCGACTAACGATGAATGTATGTGAAATCCTGTAAAACTTATGAAATAAACATCTAACAGCAGGAATCCGATAATTGCTTACGTGGATCGGAACTGTTTCCGAGTCAAGGCAAACTGCTGACCTCATGCTCATTTTTCCATTTCTGAACCTGCGTGTGAGTTTAGAGAAAAAAAAATTACTTAACCTCATGTCAATTTGAGTATAATGGCAGGATAAAGGTTTTAAATTGTTACTTACCAGTTTTGCCCTTTGGCACGGTGCAGAATCAGCCTGGAAAATGACGTTTGGAACTAAAGTAAAGTGATCCCGGATAGTAGGAAGCAATTTCTCCTCCAAAATGCCAATATACACCTGAGCGTTTACTGTTCCTTGCACAAAGTGAAGCCCACCAACTCCTTGATCAAAAATACATCCCCAAATCATCTGGGATACGGGATGCTTGACTGTGCGTTGAATGCAGTCGGGATGATATTCCTCTCCTTTGCGGCGCGGGCGATGCAATTTTTTTACCACCACTGTAACTTTTGTGAGCATTTTTTCAAGAACAAAAGGCAAAAAGAATTTTTTTCTTGGAAAATTAAAACTGTGACCCTTCTAGTGTTTTCTAAATTTTGGAAAAATTTATTCAAATAACTTATGACTAAGAAGTTGAGTTTAATTTTCCCCCTAGAAAATAACATGCATTTTTTCTCTGACAACAATCATGGTCCGGAATGTTCTTGACTGAAAACAGGCTCCAAATTGACCGGTCAATCGCTATCGATGGATTGCCTATCCCTGTTGCAATGCTATGTTTCTTATAAACAGGCTCTGATTTGTTTTCGGCGCCAATCGCTCTAATAGGGATTGATTTTACCATCATTAGCGCTTAGTTTTAATCATTTTAGTTAAATAACAATGTGAAGGATGAATTAAATTTACTAATTTTCAATTACGAACGCCTCAAAAATGGCCCTCATATATATATAATAGCCATAAAAGGTTGTATTCCTTAAAACTAATACGAGGCACGTTTTTAAAGTTAGTACCGTTTTGAAATAAAAAAAGAACAATTACAGATAAAGCAAAGAAATTTATTGGACAAAAATCTACCACACTTACGCTATTTTTCGACATTGATCTTGGATTTTCCAAGCATTTGTCAAAGCGTGGTACAGGTTTTTGCATAACCTATTCGTAGAAAATTGCCGCTTGTGAAGACAACCATGAAGAGTCTTACAATGGATTTGGCTGGGAAGTTTTTGAACATTCTCCGGAACTGCCCGACCTCGCTCGCAGCAACTTTCATTTGTTTCGGCATCTAAAGTCTTGCCTTGGCGTCGATGGCACAACATCAATGATGATTTCATAGAACGTGTTACCCCATAGTTGACTACACAGGCGGCAACTTTCTACGAATAGATATACAAAAACCTGTACCATGCTATGAAAAATGCTTGGAAAATCATGGGAGTAATGTCGAAAAATAGCGTAAGGGTGGTAGATTTTTGTACAATAAATCTCCTTGCTCTATATGTACCTGTTCTTTTCTTATTTCAAAATGGTACTTACTTTAAAAACATGTCTCGTAGATTCGTCCATTTCCGCTTGCAAACCGGATGTTAGCCTTTCTATCTCATTGGTGGTCAGACTGTATGACTAGATTCCTATTCCGTAAATGTGTTTAAAAAAAACTTTGTATTTATTGACCAGTTTTATCAGAGCGCAAATCCCAACTTTCTTATGAAGTAAACAAACGTTTTTACGCTCTCATGAAAAGTAGTGAAAATGACTTCCGTTATTCTGGTTTTGAAGTACAGATATTTATTGGAACACCTCAAATTGGAAGGCCAATCTCTCTGATAAGAAGGCAGTTTACCCCCCCCCTCATACCATGTAGGGTTATTTTCTAGTATTTAAATAATGATTATCAATCGTACGTTCAATTGAAATGTCTATAAGTGTAGATAATTACTTTTAAACTTTGTTAAGGTATTTTAAGGCTTCTACACTGAGAAAAATGAAGTTTTCAAAAATGAGTACATTCAAAGTTTCTTGAAACCTTTTGGTTCAAATATGAGTACCCGTGTTTTCAAATAACGTGCTGAATTATTTCATACTCAAAAATGAGTACACAATACTCAGTTTTGAAATTATTCCATATTCAAAAAAATGAGCACAAATACCTCAAAAATGAGCACACATGTTGATTTGAGTTTTTGATGAGTATTTGAACGCTTCAAATTTGAATACCACGTAGTCGGAGCCATTTTGACTCGCGATATGTTCAAATTTGAGTACATTTTCGTCATTTTTGAAATTGTTGTTTTTAGAGTGTAGTTAGGTGAAGTGAAGTACCTTAGCACCTGCAACATTTATCATCTCTCACACAGCAAAAGTAACACAAACGAGCTGATGTGTGCATCACATGACTTCCTTTTACTCCAATTTGATGTCATTTTCTTATTATTGGCAGTTTTAATGTTATTTAATAGTTTACTCTATAAATATCACCAACAGTGGCCAAATTAAAACCAGATTTTTAAAAAAAATCGCCAAATTTGTCGACAAGTTGGCGACAAAACTTGCGTCCAAAAAACTGGCGATATATCGCCAAGTGTCCGCCAAATTATAACACCACTTGAGTTTACATCGAAATTAACAATGATTTTCTCCCAAAAAGGGGCAAAAGACCCCTTTGGAGCATCCGAATGCAACCAAAAACGAAGGTGCACAACTAGACCCCACTAGGAATCTACGTTCCAAATTTCAACTTTTTAAGACATTCCGTTCTTGAGTTATGCAACACACATACACACATACGCACATACATACGTACAAACAGACGTCACGAGAAAACTCGTTGTAATTAACTCGGGGATCGTCAAAATGGATATTTCGGGTGTCTGTACGTTCCTAGGCATATATCCACGTGTGGTCGGGTTGAAAAATAAACTCAACATTCGTTCGGGGGTGAGCAAAATGGAAATTAAGGCCGATTTTTGAGTGAAAATTTTTTCGCGAATACAATACTTCCTTTTTCGTAAAAGGAAGTAAAAATGAGGAAATCAGCTTTGTTCACAAGAAAATTTCTCAAATAGTTAGGTCCAACATTGTGCGAAAAATTCGATTATGAAATTATGGTTTAATCAAACTATCTAAAGTATTTTTGACGTAAGTGCAGCGAAACATAGCCAATCAGTGGCGAATTGGCAATTTCGTTGATATTTTGGAGCCCACACTCAAGCAGCGCAAGAAAACGAATGAAAAAAAAAGAACCCTTAGAAATATCGACCTCTAACCGTAATCGATTAACTTTATCAAAGCTTCCCTCCGCTCCAAGATATTGTAGATATCCAACTCAAAGCCTTCTGCAGTGAAAAAGAAGTAAATTGGAGATCGAAAAAGACAAGTAGCCAATACAAAAAAGGGATGACTCACAGTCACTGCCGAAGCTTTTAAAGCTCCTATTTATGCGTTTGATATTTTGCCAATGCTTGAGGTCGAGAAAATCTGCGAAATGGCTGTAATTAAAAGATGAAATAATAACTGCATATCGAAATGCAGTCGAAGTTCATTAATAAAAACGCATGCAAGTTAGCATGTTTCGAAATGCTTTTCGGAAGTTATGATACGTTATACAGGGAGTTTTTTCTGTTTTAACATGCAAGACCTTTATTTTCACAACCGTTAGTCCTAGATGAATACTTCCAATTGCAAAAATATTCAAAATCAGATACGGAGTTTAGATTTTGAAAGTTTGAAGCAATTATAAAAATGAGTCAAAAAATACAAAATTTAACTTTTTACACGGGCCCTAGGTCTCCTAACTTATGTTTAAAATAATCTCTTTTGAAAACTATTACTGACACAAAACACTTGACATTAGTGCGACCAAAACTCAAGGAGATGTTCCATTTCAAAGTTTTAAGGGACCATGCAGAAGATGAGATTGAAACTTATCGCCCTTTCAGAAGAATGACAGGTTGGCAAAGTTAAAAAAAAAAAAGAAAAAGAAAAAACAAGATATTTATATATACATGTTTTCCCCATTAAAAAAAAAGAAAAGAAAAAACAATTATTTCGCGAAAAATTGATGTTACCACAAAATAATACATTTACCCTCTGGTCGATGGCAACTTCAAAGCAGTAGTGTGGCCTCAGTTCTTTTCTTAAAAGATGATTAAGGTAAAAACGTTTAAAAACCCAAAACTGTTAGTTTGTTAGAAGGTTTGAAGCAAAATCGGATTTATGAGAACATCTTTTATTGGGCTAGGTTTTCCGCTGTTTTAAAAACTTCATATGTAATTGAATCCCTTCTAAAATAAAATTCAGGCTAAACCACTGTCAATTAAAAAATTTGTTTTCTTACCAACATCATTCTTGACTCAAATATATATATATATATATATATACTATGTTTCACTTGTTCCTAAAACAGAATCAAGCAAATTTGCTGAATTTGTCTAAGCACCAAAACAACAGCTGCTTTGTTTCAAAACCAAATGGAAAGATTTTAAGTCCATGCGTTTTGTATCCATTTGTTTAAATAACAATCGAAATGCTCGATAGTTTAGTTATTTACCTTAATCTTACAGTTCAATTGCTAACGGACTCCGTACTTAAAAGTACTTATTCCCGCTGCTGCAGTTGTTTGAGATCACTTCTGCCGATGGCGCTCCAAACCCTCAAATGTCAAAAACTATTCAATGAAAAATTACTACTTTTATAGAAAATTCTCACGGAAAAGCGGATATGCAACATTTATAAATGCAAACAATAGTTTATGAAATGTTCAATTTGAAACTCAAGTATCATTATTTCCACCACCACTAATCAACGCATCTTTTGAACTCAAAGATATAATTACTTATATTTATTCCTAGGACGGAAATCCTTTTTTGAAATACAAGCCCTTTGAGTTCAAAGTATTTGATTCAAGCATTGAAACTACTACATACTTTTAAAGTACTAGGTAGACACCTTTCCCTATTCAATAGCAACATCAACAAAGAATTGGATAAAAAAATTCAGAAAAAAAAGTTTTCCAGAGGAAAGATCACAAAAGGAAGGGGGAAAAAGCAGAATTGATAAGTATTCATTAAAAAAAAGTTTATGAAATCACTTCGGGATAAAAAAAAAAAAAAACTACTGTGTTGCTTTGATAAGCTGAGCTTTGACCTTGACTGTGTTTACTTCTTTTTAGGGTAATATGGGAGGATAATTGGTTCTGGTTGAGTACTTCCGTCGTAGTTTTGGAAAGAAAAAATATGTTGGCAAACGAGAAATACGCTCGTTTAGTTCTGAAAGGATCTTCTTTTCAATGCTAAAGAAGAGATAGTATACTAAGGAAATCTACTTTTTGTGCATTAAAATAAGCTTGATTGAAGTTGAACATAATACAATCTACAGTTGGCGCAAAGATAAATATTTATAATCTGGGTTTCTTGCTTACAAAGTCGTAAGCAAGTTTAAATAATTTAAATACATGCGTATGGAAAAGTACTTTCTCGTCGCCTCCGGTCGTGCCCTTCCCAACAGAAATTTTCATTATCGGAGCCGAGATTTCGAAGTGTCTTCAAAGTCGGGGTTTTGTCACTCAATTAAATTACAGGAAACGGCGAAACAAAATTCGACAGTTTTCGCTCGCAAATCAGTATCGAGCTTCAGTTCGAAATTGGATAAAACCCTTGTTTAAAATAGATTACAAATTGAAAAGGTGACAAAATTTGTTAGTGAGATCGATGGAAAGGGGGTTGCGAGTTAAAGGAAAGACATAATAGCGGATACAAATGCTTCAAATAATTGGTGTTTCGTAGTCTCTCCTACCGAGAAACCATTGGTACAAAAATTGTTGAAATTGATTACTTAAACAAGAAAGATCTCCATGAGTCTCAATAATACATACGGGGAAAGTGGGCGAAAATTTCACTTTAAAGCTCTAAAGGGAATTTAAAATAAATTTCGAGACATATCATGAAAAGTAGTCAGCATACATGCGATTTATTACAGGTAATATTTTCAGTTTGAATGTGTTATTGCATATAACTACTGATGAACAAAAAATAATAATAATAATAATAATAATAATGATTTAAAAAAAAAAATCGCGGGGATACATTTTCGGAATTACAGAAGGCCCGTGAAAATCACGAAAATTAAAGACTCACGAAAGTGCTTTTAAAGTATTTTGTTAATAATTACTTTTTCAATCTTTGAAAAATGACGGTTTGTCCTATTTGAATTGGGCAAAATTTTCCACCTGTAACCTCGGGCTATAATGAAAGAAATTGAAATTTCATTACTGAGGTAAAATATAATACGGAATAGTTGAATTGCCTGTATTTACTAACTGTGTACCAAAAGTTCAGTAGTATAAATTAGAACTTTTATCACCTTTAAATTTGACAAAAAGTTACGAAACTTTTCCAAAAACTTTCGCACACAGCTTTAACTGCTTTTTATAACAGATACTTTATTTAATAACTGATATTCTTTATGTATCATGTAATAATATGTGCATTTAAACGTATTTGCCCCACTTTCCCCTGAACCATGGTTCCCAACTTTTTTGAGTACATCACCCCCCCCCCCCATATAGAGCTTGACTGACACCTATCGCCCTCTCTACCCTTTCTTCCTTGTGAAAACCGTAAGTAGCCTCTAGTAAGGGTAGATGTTACTCAAAATATAATACTAATTTAATTAGAAGCAAAATGCATATAATAAAGCAATTTTATCCAATCACCCTTCAGCTAAAAAAATTAATGAATATAAAAGTACCTGTTTTTTCGTTTTTTTTTTTTTCAAAACGAACTGGTAGGTATTTGAAAGAAAATACATAACTAAGATTATTGATGTACTTTTTGAAAACAGGAGTACATTTTTTATGAAATTGTTTCGTTTTTAAATTGGAATCTGAGAGAATTAAAACCACTGACAGTTAAAATTTAGAAAACAAAAATAATAAAGTGAAAGTTCATAAACTTGGCAATGATGATTATTTTATTGAAAAGTGAAAAATGCAAGGAACAAACTAAGCGATTCTCATCCAGTGGTTCGCAGAAGAATTTGGCCGTTGCACTCTATTTCTCAAAGGATTTTGTACTTATGCATGATAACTACAATGATTGCTTAGCTTTAAAGTTAACTTTTATTTTTAGTATATCGTAATAAAAATCATGAAATTATATTTTGCAACTCTTCTTTAAGGAGAGTAACATTTATTTGTAAAATAATAATAATAATAATAATAATAATAATAATAATAATAATAATAATAATAATAATAATAATAATAATAATAGTGAAAATCTCACAAGTCCGTAAATTCTTTCACAAATTTTTACCGAGACAAAGATTTAAATGGGATAGAGAAAAGTTGTACTAGACAGTTTAAGTTTCTAATACGAAACATGTGAAAAAAAACTGCAATAACTGCAAGAAAATACTCAGGAAACTTGTATTCCGTAAAATTTTCTAGTAACCGAAACAGCTTCTTCTTGGGTAGTATTTAATCGATACTTTCTAGTAACCGATAAAGCTAAAACCTAATGTAGCTTTCTCGGTTACTAAAAATATATACAATTCCAGTTTCCTAACATTTACTAGATTTAGTGCAATTTAAATCACATCTTCATGATTGAAATTGTAATTTTATATTTAATGCAAACTGTTATGTTTACAACTCATTTATTATGGTAGAAAAGAAAAAGAATTAGTAGAAAAGAACTTGATATTTTCTATTATGTGTTTCTTACTTTTAAAAAACTGAAACACATTTTCATAATGGTTGAACTTTAAATTTTATCCCTCTTTTAAATCCTCGCTCCTGGGCTACAAGTCTTCATTTTGATATCCCTTTAATGTTGCACCAAGTAAAAAAAAAATTTCAAAGATTTCGTTTTTTAAACTAATCGTTTACGGTATACGTAAAAAAAAAAAAAAAAAAAAAAAAAAAAAAAAACTTATATCGTTGGCACTATTTTAACACTTCTGTTCACTAAATAAATTACTTCTTTAATACTCAAAACACATGTTTATAAGCAACAATTATCCCTTCAACGCGTCATTTTCTGGAAAAGACAACCTAAAATGTTTTGCCGTTGAATTATGCACTGCAAACTTCAAAGCTTAGCAGGGCGTAAAAATGCATACCCTGAATATTTTTACACCATTTGTTACTAAAGAATACTCAATTATTATTGCAATTACGGTAATCAATTTCGTAACACATTAATTCATCTCATTAACTTTAGTGACTGAGAGTACACAGAGCATAAATTTACTTAATCAATATTTCTCTTAATCACTAATTTAATATCGAATATTTTTTCCGGCTCAATATGTATTGTAAACATTGGCGCATGTTCACATACCCACACGTGACTTACCAATTCATTTTTCAAGTCGAAAAATTAATAGGAATAACATATAAAATGTGTGGGAAGAAGGTGTAGTTTATAACTTGCGCTTTTCTCATAAAGGCAAAATAAATACCTGTGATGACTTATTGTTTAGACTCTTATCATGAGCTACAAAATTTATGGAATGCTATTTTAATGAGAGATAAAAATTAACGAGTTTACATTGCTTCTGAAGGGACATTTTGCTGTAGGTGAACGGAAAAAGCTTAATAACAGGAGGGATTTATTGCATTAACTAGTGGTACCAGCACGGCTTTGCCCGTAATAGAAAAATTAAAAGGTCTTTTGGTTCGCCTGTATATTTACAAATAATGTATGGTGAATTTTCTCGCCAATTGGCTTGTACCCATGTTACGGCTCCACGTTATGATAACTTCGTATCTCGCCAATTGGCTTGTGCCCATGTTACGGTTCCACGATATAACAATTTCGTAATTTACTCGTCTATCTTATGATAATTTTGTTCTTAAAATTGGAATAGAAAAAGAACCACATCGAATTTTCGAAAAATCGCTTCGAGGTGCACACCCCGTGCTACAAACTAACTTCATGAAAATACAACCAAATTTCATGAAAATCTGCCTAACTGTCTAGGTGCTATGCGCATCACTTAGATCCTGACAGACAGAGGTCCCGGCAGAGAGACTTTCAGCTCTATTATTAGCAAAGAAAATCGGCCGATCTCTCTAGGCGCTATGCGCGTCACAGAAATCCTGACAGACAGACATCCGGACAGAGAGAAATCCTGACAGACAGACATCCGGACAGAGAGAGATCCTGACAGACAAAGATCCCGACAGAGAGACTTTCAGCTTTATTATTAGTAAAGATAAAGATAATACAATTGAAGCTCTGTGAGAAGTAAAGGGATGTAAGGGCCAAAATTAAAATTTTGGGGATAACCAGTACTACTGATAAGAGAACCTCTTCTCTGTTATAGGCCAAGAGTTGGTACTGGTATTCCTGCAGTAGGTGCATGCAGTTGCTGCAAAACAGCATGATAAACATTTAGAAAAAGAATTCAGTGAAAGCCGACCTTGGGTCTAGTTATCTGAACTTGAAACGCATTTTACTCAAAACTTTAAATTGTCCACTTACATCCCTTTGCTCCCCATTACCTAAATTCACAACCATATTGGTACTAATTCAAGAAATGCATGTTGGCCAATCAAAAGCATACCCGCTTTTTTTGGCCTTGGTTGAGGTGAATTTAAAAAATGGAATTTTAAATTAAAATATACTGTTTTGACGATCTTTTTGGACCTTCGTTTAGAAATACTAATGCTTAAAACGTATTGCTGATTGATTATTTTAGCTTTGAAAAGCCTCACAGATATTTTTTTCAGTTCTATTTTAAATATTTACCCGTTTCGCATCACTTCTTAATTTGCCTTCTTTTTCTCCAAAGCTTTGTCCACTTCTGTTCATCAACGGCAAATAACTTTTTCATTCTGTGACCAAAGCTTCAAATACTAAATTTAAAGTACAAATCAAACTAAGTCACTGAGTTTGTTAAATTTATGCCTTTTTATAAACGGGCAAAATTCATTGAAGAAACTATTATTTTTAGCTTAGAAATTTAGCATCAGACAAAATACCTAAGAATTCAATTTCAGTATATGTTCAGTATTTAGACAAGCAAAAGAAGTTCCAGTATATTTTCAGTATTTTCAAAATCAGAAGACACCGTGTATTTTCATGTTTAACGAAATAATCAGTATAAAATAAATATTACTTTATTATTTGTAACCAGTTATAGTTTTATGGTAATAAAAGATTAAAACTCACAAGATTGTAATTATTTCCATATTAATAAACCACTTTCATAATTTATCCCTAAATGCAGTAAGATGACTTAACTAAGATATCGTTATATGCATGCTTATATAAATATACAAGTACACTTTTTTCCCATGACCAAACTAAAAATAAGAAGTCAAGAGCTGTGACGTGCATAATTCTGTCAACCAAATAATTAGTCCAGGATGTCACCAAAAGAGGTTAGGGATTGCAACAGCTGGGAAGAATTTTGTGACAAGGCCCGGGATGAAATCAGGCGTTAAACTTATCCATACCAGCGGCTAGGGTAAAGAATACAACAGAAAAAGAACAAAATTCGATCCTTCTCGTTGTATTGGAATGATATTATTTCAAAGAGTTTTCTTATTTGCTTTACAGTTGACGAATTATTATTATATGCAACTCAAAAAAAAAAAAAGCTGTACTTCAATCTAGTTTTAAAAACCATATTTGTTGGTTTTTATCTGTGGTAATTTCTTCGATTCTAATACTTGAGTGTCCTAGTTTGGTTTCCTCAGATATATCTACCTCACTGTGACACAGTTCATGTACTGTTGTTAAAGAGAGGAGATTCACGGTCGCCACTTTCCACAAGGCGACTAAATGGGGGGGGGGGGGAATGGCGATTAAAAAATCATCTGCAAATCGAAACTCGATTGCCTCTTTCAAAAACAATTAATTATATTAAAGAACACAAATAGCATTAAATAATTGTCGAATATATTTTTTACCATTTTCTGCTTATTTATTTTTCGCACAGCAGAAATCATCTGAGTTTGTGAATCTGAAACACGAAGACAGATTTGAAAAGATATTTGTATTTATTCAATTCTTAGAAGTACTGCGTTTATTGCCTGGTTAGGGGTGTTCATTTTACTAGGTTTGTGCATGTTTTTTTCATTTCAATCCCCAAAAAAACCTAACTCAGAATCGCAAAAATTAAAAAGCGCTAAAAGTACATTCGCTGGCCGGATAAGCAACCGCAAGGTAGCGTATTCAAGCTTCTATCTTTATCTCAAAATAAAACGATCAAATAGCCCACATTAAATTACACCACAAAACGATCAAATAAAACGACCAAATAATAGGATCAAATAGTTCATAAATATCCAGAAATAGCCCATAAATGTCCGTAAATAGAAAATAAATATCCATAAATAGTAAATAAATATCCCTAAAATATCCGATAATCCATAAAATGATCATTTAATCCATATTGCACCGCAAACTGTCTGAAGCCTGTATTATAAGACACGAGAAAAACGTGGAACAAAATGTTTTACCTCTTTCGGTAGTTTTTAAAGTCACCACAAGGTGGCGTATTCAAGCTCTAGGATTGCGAATCAAGTAATTTCTACATTTTTCTCAACAAAAAACGATTAAATAGTCCATATGCCTCAGCAATAGTCCTCTCTTCGTATAGTACACTACATTCGACCACTTTAAATGAAGTGAACTCCCAAGAGCGAAAGAGAGAGGGAGACAAGCTTTTGATTCCGCATCGATCTTCTTTATTTGCCGTGTCTTATCTCAAAAGAAAGAAAAAGAAAAAAAAACTATCTCTATAATAAAGAAATTCATAGCCGATCACGAGAGTAGCAGAAAAAGAAAGGCTTAAAACCACGAAATCACCCGAGAGAAACCTGGATTAAGAGGACGACGCTGGTAAGCACGTAGACGGAATTTGTCATCCAGCCGCGGCAATCGTTGCATTAAAGATTGATGACAGTTTTTACCCACTTTTTGTGGGAGAGCCAGTGGGAAGGAGGACATTAAAGCTTTCCTATTTACTTGATGATCCACGCAAGAGGATGAGCATAAATCTGTCGTCTGCCCGCGGTACACTGAGGTATATTAACTGTATTTGTCGCGTCTGGGCTTAAAAGGGTTCGGGAATAAAACTCCTGTGTCTTTTTTTATTGTAAATTTATAGTTTTCTACAAGTGCAGTAAACTTCTGATTATTTGTCGGATAGGGTGGTATAGTAACCACAAATAAACGAACTCCGTGAATAATCTGAAAAGCAGGTTTAAAAAGCGATACTATAGTGGTTGCAATAGCTTTAAAAAAACAGTAACACTCACATACATAAACTATAGCTAGAAACAATAGCCCTTTAGGTAAAAGCTAAAAATAGATAACTGCAAACGGTAGAAGCGGTATAGTAAAAGCTACTCGAAAAAACTGTATACCGCCTATTTCTTCTTTTCTTAATTTTTAATTTTAATTTTATTGACTGATTTAGAATTACCTTAAATATAATGATATTAAGATCGACAACAATTTTTTGGTGTTTTAATCAAGGAATCATGCACCTACTTTATTTTATACTTTTTAAAGTAAACAAAGCTTAAAGAAAGAGTCTTTAAATTTAAAAATATATTTTTTTTGTTTCGATTTTTTTCGGAAAACTGCTCAAAAAAAAGCGGTTTTAAACTTGTCAAACTTAGCCAAAATCAATATTGTTGAAATGTAAAATTTAATGTTTGTTTTTAAATAAAGTAATCCATTAAATAAAACATAATAATTACATTGAAATAAAAAAAAACTCCACCAAACAAGTGAACTAAGCCATAAAACATATAAAATTTGAATCTGCAAGAAGGTCTATGCAAATGTTAGCCATGATGTATATGTGATTCTTTTTCTCTGTTGTACTTTCTAAGTTTCGGGGCAATGAAAGCTGTTGCTGCGAAATTGAAATTCATTTCTTAAAACCACCTTTGAATTACTGTTGGATCTGTTTCAGCCATGATATATATTTGATTCTTTCTCTTTGTTGGATTTTCCTAAGTTTCGTGACAGTGAGAGCTGTTGCTGCATAATAGAAATTCATTTCTTAAGACCACTTTTGAATGACTGCTGGATCTGTTTCAGCCATGATGTATATTTGATTCTTTCTCTTTGTTGGATTTTCCTAAGTTTCGTGACAGTGAGAGCTGTTGCTGCATAATAGAAATTCATTTCTTAAGACCACTTTTGAATGACTGCTGGATCTGTTTCAGCCATGATGTATATTTGATTCTTTTTCTTTGTTGGATTTTCCTAAGTTTCGTGACAGTGAGAGCTGTTGCTGCATAATAGAAATTCATTTCTTAAGACCACTTTTGAATGACTGCTGGATCTGTTTCAGCCGTGATGTATATTTGATTC
Source organism: Uloborus diversus (assembly GCF_026930045.1). Taxonomy (NCBI): domain Eukaryota; kingdom Metazoa; phylum Arthropoda; class Arachnida; order Araneae; family Uloboridae; genus Uloborus; species Uloborus diversus. The sequence goes on from NW_026557876.1 coordinate 412,586, forward strand.
TTTCTCTTTGTTGGATTTTCCTAAGTTTCGTGACAGTGAGAGCTGTTGCTGCATAATAGAAATTCATTTCTTAAGACCACTTTTGAATGACTGCTGGATCTGTTTCAGCCATGATGTATATTTGATTCTTTCTCTTTGTTGGATTTTCCTAAGTTTCGTGACAGTGAGAGCTGTTGCTGCATAATAGAAATTCATTTCTTAAGACCACTTTTGAATGACTGCTGGAACTGTTTCAGCCATGATATATATTTGATTCTTTCTCTTTGTTGGATTTTCCTAAGTTTCGTGACAGTGAGAGCTGTTGCTGCATAATAGAAATTCATTTCTTAAGACCACTTTTGAATGACTGCTGGATCTGTTTCAGCCATGATGTATATTTGATTCTTTCTCTTTGTTGGATTTTCCTAAGTTTCGTGACAGTGAGAGCTGTTGCTGCATAATAGAAATTCATTTCTTAAGACCACTTTTGAATGACTGCTGGATCTGTTTCAGCCATGATGTATATTTGATTCTTTCTCTTTGTTGGATTTTCCTAAGTTTCGTGACAGTGAGAGCTGTTGCTGCATAATAGAAATTCATTTCTTAAGACCACTTTTGAATGACTGCTGGATCTGTTTCAGCCATGATGTATATTTGATTCTTTCTCTTTGTTGGATTTTCCTAAGTTTCGTGACAGTGAGAGCTGTTGCTGCATAATAGAAATTCATTTCTTAAGACCACTTTTGAATGACTGCTGGATCTGTTTCAGCCATGATGTATATTTGATTCTTTCTCTTTGTTGGATTTTCCTAAGTTTCGTGACAGTGAGAGCTGTTGCTGCATAATAGAAATTCATTTCTTAAGACCACTTTTGAATGACTGCTGGATCTGTTTCAGCCATGATGTATATTTGATTCTAATTCTTTGTTGGATTTTCCTAAGTTTCGTGACAGTGAGAGCTGTTGCTGCATAATAGAAATTCATTTCTTAAGACCACTTTTGAATGACTGCTGGATCTGTTTCAGCCATGATGTATATTTGATTCTTTCTCTTTGTTGGATTTTCCTAAGTTTCGTGACAGTGAGAGCTGTTGCTGCATAATAGAAATTCATTTCTTAAGACCACTTTTGAATGACTGCTGGATCTGTTTCAGCCATGATGTATATTTGATTCTTTTTCCTTGTTGGATTTTCCTAAGTTTCGTGACAGTGAGAGCTGTTGCTGCATAATATAAATTCATTTCTTAAGACCACTTTTGAATGACTTCTGGATCTGTTTCAGCCATGATGTATATTTGATTCTTTCTCTTTGTTGGATTTTCCTAAGTTTCGTGACAGTGAGAGCTGTTGCTGCATAATAGAAATTCATTTCTTAAGACCACTTTTGAATGACTGCTGGATCTGTTTAGCCATGATATATATTTGATTTTTTTTCCCTTTGTTTATTTTTTTAAGTTTCGTGAAAATGAGAGCTGTTGCTGCATAATAGAAATTCATTTCTTAAGACCACTTTTGAATGACTGCTGGATCTGTTTCAGCCATGATGTATATTTGATTCTGTTTCCTTGTTGGATTTTCCTAAGTTTCGTGACAGTGAGAGCTGTTGCTGCATAATAGAAATTCATTTCTTAAGACTACTTTTGAATGACTGTTGGATCTGTTTCAGCCATGATGTATTTTTGATTCTTTCTCTTTGTTGGATTTACCTAAGTTTCGTGACAGTGAGAGCTGTTGCTGTATAATTGAAATTCATTTCTGAAGATTACATTTGAGTGACTGTTAGATCTGCTTTAGTCTTACAATTTCAGCAAGACATTCACAAACATTACCACATAAGAGCTTCTTGGCAAGAATTAGGGGATAACATGTCAATTATTCTAGCTCGTAATATTCTTACTGTGGTCACTCACTCTTAAACAAATCATTTCTTTCGCGCGTATGGACGTCTTAAGTAAAGTTCACACTGATTAGAGTATTTTGATGAAATCGAAGCTCATAAGGGAAGCATTTGTTCAAAGTAAGTGAAGCGAAGTATCATTGGCAACAAGGCCCGACTAACTAAAACTGAGGCCCTAGGCCCACAATAATTTGTAGGCCCCCTGAGGACTTTATAGCATAATGCAGTGGCTGATTTACAAGTTTGAGGCTCGCCGGAATGCATTTTTGGGGGCCTCTTTGTCTATCACAGAAGTATGTAAATCATTTAACATGTGCATTTATGAATCCCGGGGCCCCTCATAATTTTGACATGGTAAATTCACTACCGGCAGAATGCATAAAAGTTCTCCATTAAGGAAGTTTTTTTTCCATTAACAAGTCATTACTTTTTTTATTACTATTATGCTCTAAAATGTATTTTTTGTATAGTTGTAATGCTGTGCATAATTCTTTAAGTAATTTGGGGCCCCCTAGAAAGATGGCCCCAGACCCAGGCCTAGTTGGCCTGTGCGGATGCCCTGGTTGGCAAAGTTAATTAGATACAAAAAGTTTACATTAGGGTTTAAAAAATAAAATTTTAAAAACCGAATTTGTTTCAGACAAATTAAAATCTTCGCAATCAAGGAACGTTCCTTGTACATATAATATTAGTCAGGGGAAGCCTGGCGTTGGACGCGAAGTAAAAACTGCACAAGAATCTTAAAAGCATATTAATTGTTTCTTGAATTGTTTCAGTTAGTTTGGGGAATGCTTCAGTTGATTTGTCCTTAAAAGCATATTAACTGTTTCTTGATTTGCTTTAGTTAGTTTGAGTGATGCTTCATTTGATTTGTCTTGTTTTAGCTGATTTGATTGAATGTTGATTTTGATTTTAAAATCGTAGAAGAGAAAGTAGCCCAACTAGCCCCAGTCTACCCTATACGCTTCTTCTGTACTTATCGCCAGCTGATGAAGTGAATTCGAAATCATAAAATGCTTTGAAATGATCTAAACGTTTTCGAAAAAAATGAAATTCCTGTAAAAAAAAAAAAGAGCGAGAGAAAAAGTTACGCAATCGTTTGAATGTTTTAGTAACTGGCTGGCAACGGCTAATAATGCAAAAAAAATAATAATAATAATTTTAATTTTATTATTTATTTGTTTTTAAGGCTTCGTTTACAACCAAATTTTAATCTTAATTTGCTTGTTTCAATATTTTGAAGTAAAACTTAGTGTTTGCCCTTTGAGTTCTTTGTAAACCGATTAAATAAAAGGTGTGGTTTTAATTTCAAATAATATCGAATCTTTTTTATTTAATTCTACTTCTTCCATGTTTTCTTTTTTTTTTATTATATTGCAATTTTATTTTTTTTTCTACAGGCAAACTGTGCTCTCAAAACACTCGGACGTGTTAAGCAAGAAAGCTTTTAAGCTTTATAACTTTCGCCAAATTGCTTTACAGCTGCGATTAACAAAAGCATAAGAAGTTTACTTATGAAAATTCATTTTTTAAGTCCATACTAGCTCTTTCTGAGAACGAGCTTAAGAAACAATTTACTTAAAACCTAAACAACTTTACTTAATCCAAGACATCGCTAGCTGATTTTTCTTTTCCATTTTTTTTTCCCAGCTTCCTATCCTTTTTTATTCAAATCACCCTAGACATAATTTTTATTACTGCTTTTAAAGTTGGCCATTAAAAGATTCGCGCTCTCAGCGTTGGCGCCTAGCGTTACATCCATTTAGACATGCTTAAACACTCCTCTGTTCGCCAAGACCCCCTTTCCAGCCGCACTCCTTTTGTTATCGATTGCCATAAATTTAATGATTTCACTTTTCTCTTCCTTATCTAAGGCCATAAAGTTCAAAATAAGCGGATATTAGGGAAATCTCGTTGGACTTTAAGCGAAATCGCTAAAGACTCGAGTTCTGCGCTTTATTTTCCTTTTTACAATGCTTTTTGAAATTACTTCCGAAAAAATTTCAAGGGTCTCATATTTTTTCAAATACTTATCTGCTTCGAGATAGCAGTTTATGAAATGCTTGGAAATGTTTTAACATTATTATGTAGGAAAAGCGAAGAATAACTTTTCGTTTCAAATGTACCGAATTCTTACGAAGGCAATGTTAGTTACTATGTCTTAAATATAAAATAGTAAATTTCAATTGTAGTAGAACCTCAATTATTTGAGCTAATTGAGATCGCTAGTGTCTCGGATGTCGAAAATATCGGTTAATAGAAACTTAGTAAAAAAACTTGTTAGCAAATTTATTATATTAGTTACTAATGGTACCCCGCACGACTTTGCCCGTAGTTGAAAATTAAAACGTCATTCGGTTCGCCTGTACATTTACAAATAATGGATGACGAATTTCTCGCCAATTGGCTATGTTCATTCGCTCTCCCATTCCACGTCATGATAATTTCATAATTTACTCGTCCATCTCATGATAATTTTGCTCCGGAAAATGTTCTTAAAGTTGAAAGAGAAAAAGAACAAAATCGAATTTTCGAAAAATCGCTTCGAGGTGCACATCCCCATGCTACAGACTAACTTTTTGAAAAATTTCATGAAAATCGGTCGAACGGTCTAGGCGCTATGCGCGTTACAGAGATCCAGACATCCTACAGACATCCAGACAGAGAGACTTTGAGCTTTATTATTAGTAAAGAAAAACAAGATAAAATATTTTTAAAAGATGGACAGATTAAAAAGTAATGGTTTACATTTAAAAAACTAAATTGGAAAATAACTTGTAGTAAATTTTAAAAAGTCAATTGATTTTTGTTTATTTATTTTTTAGTAATACCAAGTTAAATGTTGAAAGATGCATTAAAAAACATACAAATTTCTAGAAAATATTTTAATTTTCAAATTAAAAATTCATGATTTTAATAAATTTGCATTATTTTTTTAAAAAAACAGACTTCGTTATCGGCTTGGTTAACAGAAACTTCGGTTAATCAAAAGCTCGGTTAATCGACGTTCTACTGTATAATATATTTATTTTTATGAATGCTGATAAAGAGCTTTTGAAAATATACTTATTTCTAGTAGTTTACAAAACATGACCCCAGACATATTTTTAACACGTCAACACGCGTTGAAAATCGGAACAACCTCGTTTTTCCAGACTAACAGAGACCAAAGGTAATCCGGATAATAAAAATCCGGATAATCAGGGTAATATGGGCATTAAGTAAAACATATTCTTATTTAAGCAGACTTATCTTTTATTACAGCAGAAACCAATGATGCTTTGTAACAAAATACTTTGTACTATGGCTTCTAGCAAATAATTAATCATTTATAGTTCAGCTGCAGTGGTGTCGGACTGACGCTCCAAGCACACTACGTTGTTTGATAGATAAGTACAATGCTTTATTGTGCGTTCTATGCAAAGGTTATGAGTTCAATCAAAATAAAAATCGAATATTTGGAATATTTATAGTTCTATTTTCGTTATCATATTTTAAAATTATTGTTTAAGTAAATATAACTTTTTTTTTTAACTCGACAAACTTGATCCGGATAAAATGTGTATCCGGACATTCGGAGCCGGATAAACGAGGTTCTACTGTACACCTCAAAATATTGATCAAGCGTGTTTTCACGCTTTGCTCTTTGAATAAAAATTCAGCATCGAGAAAATTAGGAAGGTAAATGGATTTTTTAAGCACTTTTATTACTTTGCCTGATTGTCACGGGAAAATCTGAGGCCTGCTTTTGCTTGTATCTCAGCATATAGGCCACTTAGAGACTTCGGGATTTCACCAAATGATTTGCTTAATCTTAACGTACAACCTAACGCTGAAAAATTAAAATTCTAAAATAAAATTATTATTTCCGTTAGAAGCAGAAAATTTCATGTAATTTCCCTCATTACATGATATGTATAAAACGTATTGTTACAAATATTCGTTGCCTTACAACAGCAATATTAATCGTAATCAAAATGAAAATTTTGACTGATGGCTTCTCTGGAGCAAGCATAAAATGTATTAACTATCATTGCTCTCATCTATGCCAATAATTGATAACAGGGCTAAGTAAAGACACATATCAGGATCTTTATCACGAGTAACTTGTATGTTTTGAAATATAAATTAGTTTGGGAAAACTTTAATATTTAAATGTTTTTATTTAAATTAGCAAACAAATAAATCCTAGAGAGGAACAATGATTATTTTATTAGTGTCAACTGCTTGAAGTTTTAGACACGTATATAGATTTTTTCCCCCTTTCAGTACGTAGCATTTATATGAAAAAATAAGGTGAAGTTTCGTGATGGTAACATTATTCTATTTCTGAAATACATTTCCACGAAAAAGAATAAAATAACAGAATTTTAAAAAAAAACTAAGCACTTTTCATAATGCACTCAAAAGGACAAAATATTTTTTTGGGTCAGAAAGGACAATTTAATAAGTATTCCTGTAGTTTTCAAAAATTCCAAGAAAATGACATCACAATCGAAGAAAAGTGCGGTTCTAGTCATTTCAAGCCAAACCTTCCCAATAAGAAAAATATGCGTGTTTCAACACTCGAAGTTATGATTGAAAGCCAGATAATGATAGGGGGAAAATTAACGTACATAAGTGACAAAAATCCGAAAAAATTAAAAATGCAGTTGCTGCCCTTTACCTGCGCATGGCAGTATAAGTTTGGTAATATTATTCAAGTATTGGGAGCACATAACCTGTAATAGTTCAAAATTTTTTAAATATTTGATGCATTCAGTTCGAGTTTAACGTATGTTTGCCTTTAAAATTACTGTGTATGTTTTCGAGGATTCACTAGATGGCAGCGCTAGACTGTTTCCTTCGTCCATAATTTCGTAAGTTTCAAATTATAAATGTATTTTTGAAATCAAAAAAGAACAATTGGAGAACGCTGTCCCTTGTTATTTTAAAATGACATCAAGCTACTTTCATTAATGTTACTACAAAGCCAAAAAATGCACAACCTGGGCTATGGGCAGAAATCCCAATTTCCCTACGCTTTTATAAATAAATGACCGGTACCCTTTTTTTACCAAGGCTACTGAATAGAAGTCGGAGTCGTGGAGTTGGAGTCGGACTGATTTGGAGATGAAGGAGACGGTGGTCGAAGCCAGTGGATAGTCAATGACCCATGAATAGTTTTGTGTAAAAAACTTCAAATTTGAACGCTGCGCTGATTGGAATATATACTATACTGAAATTTAAATTGCCTGAAATCAAACAAAAACACATGTAAGGAATTTCTTCAAAATAATTCATGCATGCTACAAAACAATACCATTGTCAAATTTTCGATTAAATTTTAATTATAAAAAGAATAAATTTTGAAATTTGAAGAATTTTGAATTTTTTTTTTTATTTTTTTTTTTTTTTTTTAGTATACCTAAATCATTTTTAGCATTTTATCTTAAATGTTAATAGTTTATGCTTTTTAAGAAAGTATATTGAGTCAATATACTGCATGCATCATTTCATACGAGTTCTCGTATACCTCCGAAGAAGGGATACCTCTATTTAAGAGACAAAATTCCCGGTTCCCTTAGTATCCCTTATTGAGAGTTCTACTGTAAAAAAAAAATAAACGAGTTGATGTGTGCATCACATGACTTCCTTTTACTCCAATTTAATGTCATTTCCCCATTACTAGCAATTTTAATGTGATTCAATAGTTTACTCTAAATATCACCAACACTGGCCAAATTGAAACAGATTAAAAAAGAAAAATCTCCGCCAAATTTGTCGCCAAGTTGGCCACAAAACTTGGCAACGAAAAGACGAGAGATATATCGCCAAGTGCCCGCCAAATAATAACACCATTTGAGTTTACATCGAAATTAACAATTATTTCCCCCCAAAAAGGGGGGAAAAGAGCCCTTTAGAAAGATCCGAATGCAACTAAAAAGGGAGGTGCACAACTAGACCCCACTAGGAGTCTACATGCTAAATTTCAATTTTCTAGGTTGTACCGTTCTTGAGTTATGCGACATACATACGCACATCCTCACATACATACATACATACAGACGTCACGAGAAAATTCGTTGTAATTAACTTGGGAATCGTCATTGTGGACATTTCGTATGTCTATACGTTCTTAGGCACTTATCCACGTGTGGTCCAGTCGAAAAAAAAACTCAAAATTCATTGGGGGATGAGTAAAATATAAACTAAGGTCGATTTTTGAGTGAATTTTTTTTTCGCGAATACAATACTTCCTTTTTTGTAAAAGGAAGTAATATGTACCAACATATGTGTAGATAGATAGGTAGGTAGATAGAGTTAGATATGCAATAGAGATAAATGATTAAGGTGCCGTGGGAAAATTTTAATTGCAATTTTATTTCAAAGCATGGGCGTAGCCAGGATTCCCATCAGGGAGGGGCAAGCATAAGGGCAAAACGATAGGGGATTTTAGTTGCCCTCCCCCCTCCCAGTACTGGCTTCGGAAATTAAAATAGTCTTCCTATTCCCCTAAAAAAACATTTTACGCGATTTTTAGTCAGATGAGGGCAGAGAAAGCAGTTATGTGGCTCTCCCCCGGAAGTTTTTTGAAATTGAAATCCTAAAATTACAATTTTAAATTATCTTTGCTGACATTTGGAAAGAACGTGCTAGTAAAGATGAGCTATGGTTCAAATGGTGCTACAACCTGAAAATTTTTGGAAACCCCTGTACTGCACAGGTGTGCAAAAATTAAGGACGAAGTCGAAAAATTAGCATATCAGCTGTACGAAGAGGCAGAGCGGACAGAAAGACCAATCCGCTTAATTAAATCGGAGATTAAGTAAGGTGATGTACGGTAGCACATGCGCAGATATGCAGGCAGACGTAATGGGGGAGTGTCTGAGTAGTATAAAGCATGTTGTCGGTGTAAGATCAGTATTTCTGGCAAAGAGATTGCACGCCGTATAGCAGCTAAAATCACACTGAGTTGCTGCCTCAGCGAGAAATGGCGAATAATCAATCTGTTAGACGACATCTGGATGCTTTTACCCGAGGTCGAATCATTGGGAAGTTGGAGGAAGGCCGCAGTGTGACAAGTGTGACTGCAGAGTTCGGAATTGCTCACAGCATCGTTTCACGACTTTGGAGACAATTTCAAACTACAGGAACAGCTATCCGGGGGGTTCAGTAGTGGTCGTCCACGAGGAACCACATCCGCAGATGACCGGTATATTATCTTACAGGCCAGAAGAAACAGGCGGCAGACAGCAGGAGAAATCGCTAGACACACGACACAGGCGACTGGACGACCGATATCGCGTTTTACCGTGGCCAGAAGACTGCACGGTGGTGATCTGTTTACACGACGCCCTATACGGTGTGTACCTCTAACGCCTGCCCATCGGAGAAGGCGTTCTCTGTGGTGTCAGGAACACCAGAATTGGAGAGACAATGAATGGGAACGAGTACTCTTTACAGATGAGAGCAGATTCAGTCCGAGTAGTGATTCTCATCGCATACTCATCTGGAGAGAGCGGGGAAGCCGCAATCATCCCTCGAACATCATTGAAAGGGACAGGTAAGGAGGTCACGGTGCTCTTGTTTGGGGAGGCATCATGCTTGATAGTCGTACAGACCTTCACATCTTCGACGCAGGTTCAGTCAACGGGACCCGTTATTGTAACGAGATTCTTCTTCCATATGTGCGTCTTTTTAGAGGCGCTATGGGTCCGCAGTTCCTTTTCATGGACGACAATGCTCCATGTCATCGCACAATAGCTGCCGATCAGCTCTTAGAGAGTGAGGATATTGAACGTATGGATTGGCCGGCACGATCTCCGGATCTCAATCCCATCGAGCATGTATGGGATTTTCTAGGCAGACGCTTGGCAGCTCGTACCTTACCACCGGTAACGATTCGGGAGCTTCGATTGTCGCTGCAAGACGAATGGGCAGCAATGCCTCAACAACTCATTGACACCCTTATTCTCAGCATGGGCAGACGCTGTGAAACCTGCCTAGCAGTCGGGGGAGATTATATCCCCTACTAAAGACCGGATGTTTCTTGCTGGACACCTATCACAGGGATGTTTCGGCCTTCAGTCGCATTGCGCTCCATGATATTTTTTCAATAAAGCTTCTTTTTATCCCTCTGATTTCTCTTTTAGTAAGTGTTGCTTACATTACACATGTCCTTACGTATTGGGGATCTTACGGTATTAAATGTGTTGATTTGGAAAGCTTTTGTACAAAGTTATATTGAAAAAACCGTCTGGTCCTTAATTTTTGCACACCAGTGTATATTATGATAATATTCAATAGAAATTTAACACTTGGGCGTTCAAAGGTTCACCTTAAATATCTTAATTTTGATGCATATGATTTTTTTTCCGATGAGTAAGTTTTTATTTATAAATTTATTTATTTTTATTTTTATTCTGAATTGTCAGACCCTTTGCCCATGGTTAGCGTAGTATTTAGCCTTGGACTAGGAGCCTGACAGTGCTATATGTTCATTGAGTGAATGCGGAAGAGAGTGCGTGCTCATTAAATTTTTATGTCCTGTGGTCAGTCGCTAACAGTTACCGTGGATGTAGAATTGCTGAAGACTTCCCCTCCTTTCAGAATTGTTACTTATTTGTGAAGGTAGTACTATCATCTGTTCGGTCCAAAGTAAAACTCAGCCACATTTGGGAGCCTCACCTTGCCAAGAGCAGCGAATTTCTGCCATAAGTCCAAATTCGCTACGGAAACGCTTTGTGTCTCCCAAGTGGCAATAATAACAACAACTCAACAACGCAGACATTTTTGGTCGGTTCGGAAACGGTTAAAAGATAAAACAATTTGCTTATTGTAGAATAAATGAGTGTAGTTTAGTATATTGTGAATATCTTTGCAAAAAGCATTCACTGCATATAGCAAATTCGGGAATTAAGCCGCATTTTTTTTTTTCTTTTTTTGGCTCTGTAAAACACTCTATAGTACACAAAAAATAATTGAAATCATTCTGAGCTTTTCAATGGTTATCCTACAACATGCGTAATGTGATAAACAAAAACAAAAAAAAAATTATGATCTTTTTAAGGTTTTTTTTTTTTTTTTTCTAAACTCTTACACTGCGGCGCGTCACCCGTCTAGTCAGGGAAAGTGCCTGAACGGAATTAAACAATGAATATACCTGAAGTATTATCTACAACTTAAGAACAAAAAGAAATCCAATGCTTGTAGCATTGTGAACTTAGTAATGTTTGAACATTCATTAATTCTTGATGATCTGCAGTCAGATCACAACCTCATAAAACTTTTTTTTTTCCTTAGTATTTTACACTTTTGGATTTTTTTTTTTTTCTTAGTTTGATTTATTTGCATACCGAATAGAGGCTAAGAGTACTGCTGTTTTCTTTGTTATGTGCTTTGCTATCACCTGACTAAGACTCGGAATGAGGTATTTCATTTAGATTCTTAACGGGTAAGGATGGTTTTGACACAATTGATTCCAGTTTATGCATGCTGTAAATTGATTTGAGCACTAAACTAGATGAGTTTCCCTCCTCTTGGGTTGTGTGCTTGGTACTAGAACTTAACTATCCACCAATGTCTAAAACAAATGATCTCGTAAATCGTTGTTGTTAAGAGAAAGAAGGAAAAAAGATCATAACACTAATCAAGCTCACAAAATATCCACCAATGTCTAAAGCAAATGATCTCTTAAATCGTTGTTGTTAAGAGAAATAAGGGAAAAAGATCATAACACTAATCAAACTCACAAAACCTGCTACAGTAATATTAAAGTCGGTAACATATTAAAATAAGACATGGTTAGGTAATGTTCAGCGGTATCCTGTAAAGGTAAACTGCGGTATGTATACGTTTTGTACGACTCAGACGCCGCACATCATATATAGTTGCCTATCCTTGAAGAGCATAATGACGTATTCATACACATAGTACACTTTACAAACCTTACACTTAATTTTGACTTCAAAATTATGGATGATTGCGATATTTGGATGGCAAAAACTATTTTAGACCAAGGTGTTTAAAAGTTTAGGTAGGGAAGTTTTGCACTTTACTCAAAACAGGGATCGTACAATGCACAACTAAAAGTAATCGTCGAATTGGAACTCACGCAATACACAGGTATAGGAAATCTTATTTTGCACTTATACTGTGTATTTGACTGCTTTCTACAAATAATTACAAGAGAAGCGGAGGGGGGGGGGGGGTGCGGCATCTGTCCCAGATGCGGCGATATACCCAGATCTAAACAAAAGATTTTCTTTTTCTTTTCCCCGCGCAGCTTCATTTTTTAATTTACACTGATCGTCTTTTCCGGGTTTTTTTTTTTTTTTTTTTTTCAGTTTATTTTTCTTTTATTTTTTCCTATGGTTTTATAAGTACATAATGACTGACTGATTGAAGATATAAGTTTTTCTATTAAAAAACCTAGGTGATTGGAATTAATCAAAGCACAATGCCTTAATTCCACATCTTTTTGCAATAAGTATTAGTTTTCACTGAAAGATATTACCATAACGTACGAAATACAGATGATGTTATTGTATGTTTTAGGAACCTTAACTATCAAACTCTCATCAAAAGTTTTAATTTTGTCTGTTAAAAATAAAAATAAAAAAAAATAAGAAGAAGAAGCGCAAGAAGTTTTTTAAGTTATTGTTATGTTGAAGTTGCATTTACATTATATTCCTTTCAAGTATTCATGAATCAAAACTGCAAAATTAAATGAAGAAGAAAATAGAAAAAAAAAAAAAGGAGAAAAGCGATCAATTTAAAAACGACCCTTCTGTAATTTAATTATTTGAAGCTGTTTTATTTGTTTGGAGTTCCAAATCATTTATCAGCTTGAAAGAAGTTTACAAATTTACGGAACAAATTTTTAAGTAACTTCGGAACGCTTTCTGTGCTTCTTCAGCAAAAAATAATTTTGAAGAGAAAAATTGTGTATTTTGATAAACATTTTTTCACTTAAGTAAAATTACATTAAACAAAGAATAAAATGTTTCCCTCAAGCGACGAAAATTTTAAGTAAATCTAATTTGATGTTCAAAATTACTCAAGAAACTTGAAAGCGTATTAAAGTCTTTCTTCCCTGAAAAATGTCAATATTTAAGTTTTTTGCTAACAGAAAAAGAAACAGAAACCGTGCATTTTGTTATGTTTAAACTTTTTAACTTTTTATTAGCCTTAATAGCGCTCTAATTGCTGTCCCAAATTTGAATGTCTTTTTTTTTTTTTTTTTTTTGACATGAAAAAAAGTGTCAGCTTTTTTTTTTTTTTTTTTTTGAGAATTTGTGCTTTCTTAACATTGTTGTTTTGCTACGAGTCTGCCTTCAATTATTGTGCAATTGAAAAGGTTTATCCCCAGTTTTGTCGACATTTCAAATCCCTCCCCCAACCCTTCCCTCCCTAAATCAAAAGGTGTGATTGTAACTGAAAAAGGGGGTTGGGTGGGGGTGGGGGTGTCGGGTCGGCGCATCTGAGGAAATTAACACCATTGAAAAATATATTACTCATTTCTTTCAAAAACACTGGAAATTTATTAACAGTAAGTCGAACCTCGTTAATTCGAACGCGCTTAAAACGAATTACTGCTAAGAAGGGCTGCACAGAACGCCATTTATTGTTTTTCGGACAAGAATTGCCAGCCTAGCTGGCACAAGACATCAACAACAACAACAAACTACAATTATGACGAATTACTTTTAAAAGTCCTTTTGTATTCGTTTTAACGAGGTACGATGAAAATAACGGGCACGGATTTTGAAGTATTCTAGCAGTTAGCGCAAACATCTTAAACACATCACGCGCATTTTACTTCCAAATACACTGTAAAAACAATTGTGTATCCTTGAGGCAGCTAGCAACTTAACTGATAAAACTGATGTAACGTTAAGCATCACTCATAAGGTTACACCAGTTTTATCAGTTAAGTTACTCCATTATGGAGGAAGCTAGCCGCTGAAATAAGGTTACACAAAGTGCAGAATGCTGCCATCTTATTTACGGAGTAAGGTTACACAAATATTTTACAGTGTACGCTAAAACACAATAATAAAATCACAGCAAACAGACTTCGATACAACCATGGAGAACTTAAAGGGAGATTTGTGGCAACAACAGAGCTGAATCAACAAGCTCTCTCAACTCACTGCTATAATTTTCGAGCCACCAGAATAAGGTTACACAAAATGCAAAATGCTGCCACCCTATTTATGGAGTACGATTGCAATTTTTTTTTTGTCGACAGTGAACAGGTCTATATAAACCTTCAAGAAAATACAGCAATATTCCAGTACATTTCAAAGTTATCTATTAAATTCGAAATATGAGCAAACTGGACGACATTTGGTGATTTCTCACCAAAATTTGACCCAAACATCAGTCGCCGAAAATGAACCAGCCAGGTGATATTTCGCCAAGTCAGTTGAAAATTCGTGCATCATTGTATAAACAAATCAGAAACGTTCCTAAAAAAATAATGGGCCGCTGATGTGCCCTAGTTCTGCCGGTAACATGTATTGCAAAAACAGGAACGTTTTTCGCTAGATGTCAGTAACCTTTCTGAAATTATTCTCCAAACTTTCTGAAGAATTTGGAAAATCTCACCGGTTAGAGTCAGTCAAGTCTCGGGAACCTTTGAGAAAAATTAGGTATGTTTAATGTAATCAATTAAAACATTCCTGATTTACCATCAAAGTAACAGAAGCATTAATGCAACCATGGCCAAAGCTAAAACAGAATTGCAAGAAACAACCAAACATCTCCCTCGCCTGCAATTCTTGCCTTGCAAAGCTGCAGCTATCCAGTGACTTATTCGCTCTCATTAGCCGCGTTCACAACACACTTTTCGACCCGGTTAATCCCCGCTCTGGCTCCGCGAAAAACCGATTGAAGAATTCCCCGTTTCCATGTAAAAAGAGGTTTCCCATTGTACCACAGAAAGCGGTTTTTACCCAGCATCCTTAGCGACTAGTAGACGAACTTTTTTCGCGTAACGCATTCTGAGTAAAATCCCGCTTTACTCCCAAAAGCAAGCAGGAGGAGAAAAAATCCACATATTCCCCGCAAATAACCGGAATGCGGTGAAAAGCAGGTTTTTTCTGGGGTCGAAAGTGTCCATGGAAACGGCCCTACTGGGAGCTTAGTCAATCTGGACCGGCCGTAATCGAAACTGAAGCCGATACATCTAGACACGTTCAGTCGATCCTTAAACTGGCACCTATAAATATTTTTCACAACAGTGAAAAGTTTGCATTCGTGCAACTTGTAGCAATTCAGGAACCATTTTTGTCTAAGAAACTTGATTTGACGAGGTAATAGATGAAAACCTGGGAAATTCCAAAACGTTTCCATGGAAATAATCAGTAACGTTTCGGAATTTCTTTACAGTGTAGCAAGGAAAATCAACATACAGATATAATGCTTCAAAAAATAAAGACTGTTGAAATAATTACTCGTATATAGCAATATTTAAATTCTTTTATTATCAAGTATTGAAATAATTAAGTTGGTTACTTAAATTTTATGTTTTATTTGGTATGTTCAGTACCTCTTCATTCGGTGGTCACGGTTACCATAAACATTTTGTCTTGGAAAGTAACTATATTTTCATAATTGTTTTATTAAGTGGTATTGAAATGATTAAATTGATTACTTAAATTTCAAGGTTCTATTTGATTATGTTCAGTACCTGTATTCGAAAGAAACGGTTCCCATAAATATCCTGTCTGACGTTTACATAATGTTGATCTACTTATTATGTTGCATAATGTAATATTTAGTTTCAAAAATACGATTGTGGGATTAAATTTCTTCGCTCATATCAATCCAAATCAAAAACCAACAACTTTAACGTCTAACAATTTTATACGTTTGTTGACATGTGCGGGATGTTATGAAGTTATTGCCCAGAATTCAAAACA
Source organism: Uloborus diversus (assembly GCF_026930045.1). Lineage (NCBI taxonomy): Eukaryota > Metazoa > Arthropoda > Arachnida > Araneae > Uloboridae > Uloborus > Uloborus diversus. The sequence continues at coordinate 428,371 of NW_026557876.1, forward strand.
CGGTACTGGGCAGTACAGCGGTAACACGATGCTACAGACATTCATTACCATTTCTCTAGATATAAATGAAAGTATATCTATATATTAAAAAAAAGTAACGTCAAAGAAATTGTGAAATTCTTTCTGAGGCGGGCCTGTGTCCAGGAGACCTCATAGCATCTACAGCCTTGAAATTTTGTATTTAATTACTTTGAGCCTGTGGGCGGGGGGGGGGTCCCCCTTGGGGTTTCTTACTTTCAATTTCAGATTAGTTTTTTTTTTTTTTTTTTTGAGCAATTACGATTGCTTATTGTTCTCACTTGACCGTTCTTGACGTTGTGGTTCCTTTTTCAGCTTGGATCAGCGGCTCTGCAGCACCACCGCCCACCGGCCTCTACAGGCGGCGCGGTGGCTGTCCCCCGGTTGTGAGCTATCCGCTTTTCCTGATCGGAGGCGTCCATGTCCGGTACCCACACGCCTACGTGCATACACACAGGTCTACGCACACACACAAGCCTACACATGCATGCACGCGCGCCTACGCACACACAACTATACACACGTAACCACCCAGGAGGAGGGGCAAGCTTGGGGGACAGGAGCCGTTTCTAGAAACAATAACTCCAATGAATAGGGTCCTGTCCCAACTCGTGATTGCGAAATACATAATTTGAATTCAAAATGTCAGAATTCAAATTAATTTTTTTTTTTTTTTTTGTAATTAATTTTTATGCTAAAGTTTCTCGTAAGTTGAGTTGTAAAGGGATGAAAGATTTCCCACATCCCTCGACGTTCAATGTCGTTCGAAAGAGATTTTGTTTTTTTCTGCATCAAATAAAGCTTGTTCCTATTTTCTCAATTGATTAGAACAGCAGGCATAAAGATTTCTATTTTAGCGAGAAGTCCTAGGCTCACCTCAATTCAATCGCGGAGCAAAAAAGCAAATTATATTACTAGAAACCACGATTTGGAAAGCGACTTTTCAAATAAATCTGAAAAAAATTATACTGATTATTTGTTAGGAACTTATTAAGAGAAAAATAGAGGGAACTCACTTTAACTATGTTACACCCTCAAAAGATTGGGTCAAATTTTCATAAAGCAAGAGACTGACAAGCAGCACCAGGAGAGTTACAAAATGAATTTCTTAATGGATTACGTAAAATGTAACTATAGTAATAAAGAAATAACTGAAGCCAAAATCAAAAAGTATGGTTATTACATGAAAAAACAATATGTAAAACCTCCCTTAACAGACACCCCCAATTTCTTCGAGTACTAGTCCCATATAGGTTTTTCCATATCATTCTGAATAGCTTACACTCCGAATAACGGACATTCATTTCAACGAAAAAAAAATCGATTGCTACATTAAAACTTTCTTTAAGTTAGCCATACACAGTATGATAAAATTTATAAAAGGAAAAGTTACATTCTCATTACCTGCGAATTGTTTTATAGTTCAGAAAATACAAATATAAAAGAAAAAGGGAATCAGCAAATTTTACTTTTAATTAAAGCAACTACGACATTTGTAACAACTTCACTTACCTATTCGAGCAACATTAAATAAACAAATGTCTAACCAATAAATCTCTTTTAGAACGCTTCGTCTGAACAAAAACAACAAAAAAAAAATTAAATAAATAAAATTATTCTACTGATACATTTTTTATTTATCGTTTGCCAAATTTAACTTTATTTTTTCCAATCAATCTTATTTTCCAACTAATGTATTGGAAATAAATTCTTCTATTCTACGGGATGCATTACCAGTGCTTAAGAAAAAATGCTTGGAGAGAGGTTTTTTTTTTAGAACAGGAGTATGACATTTTCTATAAAATTTGCCTGTTACGTAGGGCAAGGATTATATTTAAGGTAAATAATGTTAGTTTTCTTTTCTAACCTCTTCATTCAACCACACAATATGAGTTAGAGTTAAAATTTTTCGATTGTTTAAAACAGAAATATTGTCCAGGAGAATGACAGCAAAAAATGTTAAATACCCTATCCTTTAACTTCAAAATGTCAATGAGAGCAGCAGACAAACCATATTAAAAAAAAATACTCAAGGAATTCAACAAAACGGTGATAATAAACAGTTTTATATTACAGCGGATTAATAAAAATATTCCTTTTTTTTATCTAGAATAATTGACCTCACTCCTAAGACAGGAGAATGACATGAAAACCAGGGGACAAAGTTTAAAACGATGTACTTTGATGATTTAAATAATAAAAGTTTTTAAAAGAATGCTATTTTACTCATTGAAGTATGCTTAATTTTGTACTACAATTTGAATTTGTGGAATGTTGATATAAAATTTTTAAATAATTTAAATCCATTTGAAAAACGGATGGAGACGCGCCAAAAGTGTGACTTTCTGTTATTTCAAAAATTTTTGTAGAAAAACTAAATGAGTTATTGTTTTAATAAGGAAGAATAACAGCAGATAAGTTATTTCTAACTATTTAAAAAATGAAAACACTTCCTGAGTTAAACAATTTTTGTGTTAGGCTACTGGGACATAATATTGTTAGGATTTTGGAGAATCACCCATATAATTGTGACATCCTATAACTTTCAACATTAGACTTACATAATACGTTATGGTTTACTTTGATGTAAGTTTCACAAATGCATAATCACCAGCTTTGGCAGTTTTTGTAGCTGAACTATCAATTCCTAATATGTCATCATAGTTGTCTTGTATTTCACTAATACAAATATTTCATCAGAGTTGCTTTTGATTTTAAAATCATCATTTTTAAAACGGTACAAACTTATCCCATAGACAGGGGGACCACTTACCTCTATATAGCAAAAATTTACGGATGTGAGTGAAACCTCTTCTCTTAAACACTTATTAATAATATTTTATACAAAAATTCTTGTTGCAGTATGAACTTTAAGTTAAACTATACGTGAAAATTAATAATCATGAAAAAATAATAAAAACTAATCTGCAAACACTTCTTTGAAAACTGTTGCTTAAAACTCGCAAAAAAATATTTCTCATATTTTTTTTTTTAATTATTATTAATAGACCAGTGCCAATAGCTTTGAAAATGGTAAAAAAGTCGAAAAAAATTAGAAACAGGATAAAACCAGTTAGAAAAGGTAAGAAAATCTAATAACATAAATAGGAAAAATAAATTACGGGCGAGCTGAGTTCGGGAAGGGGGGGGTGTAGGGGGGGTTTAAGGGGGGGGGAAACGGTTTATCACGATTTCCGGAAAAACTAAGAGTCCTATCGAAAAAAACTAAATTGCAAAGTTGTTGGTAATAAAAAGATCTACAACTTTTGCTTTTGCACTTTTTTTTCTATAACCTCAAAATATATGCGAAAAATTCAAAAAAACCGACTTTTTGGTTTTTTATTTTTTATCTCCCACAAAAAAAAATTTTTTTTTCACTAAATTTAATGAAAAGTTACCTTATTATGTCCCAAATACACTGTAATTTTTTTGGATTTAAAATATTTATTTTTTCTCCTTATTTTGGTTCAGTAGTAAAAAAATCATCAGAAGTTTCAATCAAAAAAATCTCACGTCAAAATATGATTTTTTTAAAAAATCGTAGCAAGTTTTTTTTTTGTTGGAATCTCTACTTTTTGATGGTATAAAAAAACAATATACAATACTACAGAAATTTTTCGCAAAAAATGAAGAAAATCAAAAAACTCGTATTTGAAAAAAAAAAGTCATAACTATGTAAAAATTTTAAGCTCCTTATCAAAATGTACACTTTAATTACTCGAAAAATGAAATTTTTCATGTTACATTGACACAAACTGAAAATAAAAATATATTAAAATAATTATAAATCAAGCTACAGCATGCATTTGTTTTATACCCTTCGTCATCCACCATTAGACGGTGACTGCAGTGTCGCCTATAGTTTTTTTGGAGTTACGAATAGCAAGCTACACTGTAGGATGGGATAAATGAGTAATTTCCCTCAATTTCGAACTGTGTTAACCTTGAATATTATGAAAAATAATCAGTTTTCCAATTTGTGTTTTGCTGTTAATTATTGTGTTTGCTGTTTATTTAATAAATAGCTTAAAATTTTACATAGTGATGATTTTTTTTTTTCAAATTCGAATTTTTTTGAATTTCTTCATTTTTTGCGAAAAGTTTCCATAGTATTGTATATTGTTTTTTATACCATCAAAAAGTAGTGATTCCAACGAAAAAAACTTGCTCCGATTTTTTAAAAAAAATCAGATATTTTGACGTGAGAATTTTTGATTGAATATTCTGATGCTTTTTTACTACTGAACCAAAATAAGGAGAAAAAATAAATATTTTAAATCCAAAAAATTACAGTGTATTTGGGACATAATAAGGTAACTTTTCATTAAATTTAGTGAAAAAAAAATTTTTTTTCTGGGAGATAAAAATAAAAAACCAAAAAGTCGGTTTTTTGAATTTTTCGCATATATTTTGAGGTTATAGAAAAAAAGTGCAAATGCAAAAGTTGTAGATCGTTTTATTATCAACAACTTTGCAATTTAGTTTTTTTCGATAGGACTCTTAGTTTTTCCGGAAATCGCGATAAACCGTTTTCCCCCCCTCTTAAACCCCCCTACAACCCCCTTCCCGAACTCAGCTCGCCCGTAATTTATTTTTCCTATTAATGTTATTAGATTTTCTTACCTTTCGAACTGGTTTTATCCTGTTCTAAATTTTTTTGGTCTCAAACATTATTGGCACTGGCCTATAAGGGCTATGACCTAGAAAAAAAATTCCACGAATCCTAAATATATGTAAAACTAATCACTGTGATGAAATTTAACATGATTAGTGCAAAAAAGTTTGAAAACTTTATCCATATTTCAGTTTTAGGGATGTGACCCACTTCCTTCAACTAACCCTATGTACGAATTTTTTTAATGTGCCCAGACACTTGTAAACACTACCGATAATTGTTTTAAACCATTCCGTAACTATACATTACCTTTTCTTAAACTAATTACAAAACTGATTTTTTACGATATTTAAAAAGATGCAATTTTGGTCAACACTAGCAGTACCCGCACGGCGTTGCTCGTGCTAAGAATTTAGAGGAAGTCCGTAGAATAAAAATATTCATGCCCCCCCCCCCCCCCCGCCTTTCTGATGTGAAATTATCATGTTTCTTCAACTAAAATGCGTGCACACCTTTCCGAAAAAAACTTATTAAAGTCTCTTTAGAATTTAAAACTATTCTCCAAAACACATTAAAAGATAGCCGCCTGCGGCGACCATCTGGTTCGTTTTCTATGCAAGCAGCCCCAAATGGGGAGGGGAGGTGTACTCTCAATGCCTATTTTGTCGAATAATAACAAAAAGTACGTCCATTTTTATGTGAGTGATTTATTTTTTCAAAGTCGTGGGGGGGGGGGGGGGCATTGATCACCGGTTGATGTTCCGTAAATACAGGCCTATCTATCTCCTACTGACTATCTTCCTATATCGACCTCTATTTATCTATCGATCTATCGGTACGATCTATGTATGCATTCAGAGGTAATGGTACCTCTGATGGTAATTAACAATCTTTTTCTATGAATGTAAAACAAAGATTATGTAAAATACCGCGCGCTTTTTATAATTAATTTTTAAAAAACTCCTTCCCCTCAAAAAAAAAAAAAAAAACTCCCAGTGTTCAAAAGACAAAAAAAAAAAAAAAAAAAAACACTGCTTTTTTGAATCAAATGCACACAAATATGTAACGTAAAATAACAACAATAAAGCATGGGAGGGGGAGGTATAAATGAATAAAATTCGTAAATAGAAATTAAAAAAGAAGCAAAAGCCGGCGCTGCAGTTGCCACGTGGCCGTGACGTCTATTCCATGATGTAATGACCATCCTAAATTAAAGATTGACAAAACTTCGGCTTTGCTTGGAGTCGTGCCGTGCTCCGCATTAAAAAAAATTGTAAAAAAATAACTATTGCGTATTCTTTAAAAAAAAAATTCTGAAGAAGGTTAAATGGCTTTACTATTACATAGCTAAATTTCAGAAAAGAAGTCTTTATACCTTTTGTGGGATGAGTTTAAAAAAAATGGACCCCAGAAAAAAAAAAGCAAAATATAGGGGTTTTTTTTTTTTTTAAAATAATTTATAAAAAAAATACGAAAATAGCTATATCTGCAAAAAAAACTTTATCTTCATGATACTTAAAAATAAATTTCCTAAGATTTTAGTAGATTTTTTTTTTTTTTTTTGGCGCAATTAGTTCGGGGTCTGTGGAGTAAAAAATACTAAAAACTGCTTAAAATCACATAAAACTTTGAATAGCGTTTTTCTAATTAATATAGCAATGTAAATTACACCCTATAGCCTTCCTAAATAAATGGACTATTCAACACCAAAGGAATTTTTCTATTCGAAGCAGGAGTTCCTGAGATTAGCACGTTCACAAACAAACAGATAAACAATCTCTTCAGCTTTATATTATTAGTATGGATAAAATACATACAGTTACGATGCACAAAATCAATGATCAATGGGAGAGAGAGACATAAAATAAAACAATAGAGTACAAATAATAAACCTACGCTGCACTATAATTTAACAATACGGTAGATGTAGTAACAATATCTATAATGTAAAAAAAAAAATGATGATGATGATGATTTATACTGCGTGATAAAAAAAATAATGCGTAAAACCGCATTTTTTAGCCCCAATAATATGGTTTTCATGAACTTCATTCGTCACGTCAACAACCAGAATGATCGTAAATACAAGAAAAACAAAAGCACCGGACAAATTGAAATCAAAGAGCAATTTTCACTTGTCAATAAAACAAATGTTAACGAGTTCAATCACACAAATTCATGAAATTATGAAAGCTTTTTATCTTGTGTTGGCAATAACAAAACACAAAATTCTCAGGGCTTTAACATAAGCAGCTTAATCTCTTCGAAAATAAATTAGAAATTATTTCAGAACTAAGTGAGCTAAGGAGCCTAATTACTCGTATGCCAACATTAATCTTCAAATAACTGTTATATTCTTTTGTTCAGCTTAGGCTAAAAATTATTTCAAACGCCATTTTGTGAATTATAACAATTTTGACTATGCAACCCTTTGTTTAAACACCACTTTTCGTTTACAAAGAAAACTATTCTCTAATTTAAGAAACGATACACAAATAATCTTTGAAACTGTTAGTCATAAATTTCAGTTTATTCCTGTTCCTTAGGATTTTTGTTTATTAGGATCATTTTAAATTTAAATATTTTTTGTTTTTTCAGTATTTAAGCGAAAAAAAGTTTAGTTACAAAAAATTGTAGGGCTGAATCTCAATAAAAACTTTTTTAACGGTTTAACTCCCAAAGTCTAATTCCACCAGGTTCTCAAACACTTGCTATGGTATGCTAGGTTAATTTAGCCACCAATGTGAAGGTAATCTCAGCTTCAATAAGAGAATATTTGACCCAAGCTCGTTTATGGCTATTCGAAACTGACGAATTGACAATCGCTTTGAAGTATGAAATTGCAGTATCTGGATACGAGTTGGCGAAATGTTTGTAATTTGTTTGTACACTGGTAAAATAAATTAAAATTGCTTTTACCGTTGAAACAAAGTCGGTCTGTTTTGAATCAGATCTATTGTTTCACATATTTTTTAAAAAGAAGATTGTTTTGAGGCGCGTTGATTTTGCAAGGGCTTTGGTCTCATTTTCGGGTTTTTCGTCCTTCGGAAAGCGAACTCTTTGTTAATACTTGAGAGAAGACGAACCTTAAATCAGTGAAAAAATAAGACAATAAAAAAAAAGTTTATAATTTTTAAAAAACATACCAACTTTCTTGAGTTACTAAAATATTACTCTCAATTAAAATACTCAAAATCCGTTTGATTTACAGAAATTGCAGAATGCACAAAACGTTACAACTATAGAAAAGAACGACCACCCTAAAGTGATACGTGTCTCACACAAGGCCGCCGCGAACATAAATTTTCGGAATTGGGGAAGGCAACTTTACTGAATGCAACTCCGAGTTATACCGAACGACTAAATACGAGCATACACAAACATCTACATCTATAATGAGAAGAGACATTAGACGTTGAAAAAATTCAACATTGCAAATGTACTGTCTTCAATTTTGCCGAATCTTCAAAGTATGTCAAAAAAGAAAATTTTGAGAGGTCATAGTAACCTCCATTGACTTCCTAATTTGCAATGTTAAAAGTGATATTTTACGGTTACATTCGCTGCACGTTTAGCGAAAACACAACACATTTCACAAACTCTTCGAAGTTTGTAGAGATTCGCAACTCCAGTAAACAATAGTGGGCGCTGCAGCCACTGTCAGTGGTGGATGAAAACGGTAAAACAAACAAATTCCGTATATTTTGCTTTGAAGCTTTGTGAATGACAGTATGTTTGTAGGAAGCTTTATTTTCTTTTCTTCTGAAATTACATTTCACCACAAACTGTCTAAAGCCTGTAATTTATCCCAACGAAAACACGTGGAATGGAATGTTTTACCTTTTTCGATAGTACTCGCAACTCCAGAGCTCGAATACGCTTTGTGGTGATTTACAAAACTGCCGAAAAAACTAAAACATTGCGTTCCACGTGTTCATTTTGGGCAAAACAAACAGTTTGTTATGTGCATCCTTATATATTATTTCTGTAGCCTGGTTTTGGTTTTTACGCCAGATTTTCCTCAATTCTTGATCGATTTCTTTGATTCACGCCTTATTTTAAAGCTTATGGTGCTGGCTACTGACGAAAAATAGACCCACGGTCTAAAAATTGTTTTTTTTCAGCCGAAAAATCTCTTTTAAAGAACCAGAATGAAGTTCTCGATTAAACTTATAACTTTAATTTGCGCTATGACCGACAGAGCTGAATAGCTTGATCGGCAGAGCGTTCTCTTCGTAACCAGGAGAATCCGTGTTCGGGCCCATGTCCGGACAATCTGCAATAAAAAATAAAGAGAACTATCGCGCATTATATGAACACTTAATTAAATGGATAACGACTATGAAGGAATAAAATAAATGAGAAGGAAATGCTCCTTGCTGGTATGAAAACTTGAAGTGACGTTGTGCTAAATTACTTCGGAATTGTACGATTTTTTTTTTTCTTTTTAAGCTTTGGCTCTGGTAAGAAAATTAAAGCATAATGTAAGCGAAAATATAAGTAACAGGTTTAAGATTTGAGACTACAATATAATTGTTTTTTGTTCAGAAAAAAATAATAAATCGTAAATTGAAATATATATTCTTCTAATGAGTTTTTGACTCTTTGTACAAATAAAAAAATTACTACCTCAATTTGAAGGGTAAAATATATATTTTTTCTTCTTTTTGCAAAAAAAACAAATAGCTTATCACATTTTTACTACATTCGAAAAGCTACACTTAAAAAAGAGCATAGTTCAATTTATTTTGTATTTTAACCGTTCTGTTAAATGATGAACACGTGCTGCCATCTAAGTTATAACGGTTCAAGCAGCCTGCGGTAACAAATTGTAAAAATTTTCAAGAATAAAAAAATGTTTCTTCAATATCTCATGTTATATATTAAACTTATAAACTTTACATTTTAAAACTTATCAGGCTGGCTAATGAAGAAAAATAGACTTACGGTCTAAAAATCAAGTTTTCGAAAACGCCCTTTGTTGTTTCAAAACCTTGATGCTGCCTGTAGTTCTTATGCATTTTTTAAAAGCAAAGTTCTAATGCAGTTTTCCATTTTTTATGTCACTTTCAGCAAAAAAAAAAAAAATAGCCTGTGTGTGTGTACATATTTTAATAAAGCTTAAAAGCACTGGACGTAGTTGTTCGGTTAAATTGATAAGTTTTTTTCGGTAGAGCGTTCGGCTATAAACTATTCGAACTTCGGGCAAGTTTGGATTGTCCGAAAGAATATCAAATTTAAATTAGTATTACGCATTACATGTACTCATAACATACAAACGTAATAAAATAAATGCAGTGGGATTTCTACTTGGTGTTCCGACTCCTTTATGCAGGCTACAGTTATCATTCGGATAAGTTGACTGTTAATCGAAGAGTGTTTTTCCTTTTTTTAAGCTTTGACTACATCCAGACCACTCAGCATAATGTAAGCATAAAAAAGTATTAGATTTACCAAAAGGAAATCCTTTTTGTGCAGATAAACATTTTCATTGTATGCTGAAATGTAGATGTTTCTAATAGCAGTGTTCGAGCTTTTGTACAAATGAAAAAATACTACGCCAAATTAAAACTACGAGTTTCACCCAGTAAACCTTTAATTTTTTATTCGCGTGAATACGATAGAAAGCATTAAAATTATTATCAACTTCATTAGCAAGAAATCATTTTCTACTCCTCTGCTTTCTGCTAAAAAAAAATACATTTTGTCTACATTCGAAAAATTACACTTAAAAAACGGACTCAGTTCAACTGGTTTTGGTTTTGAATTTTAAGTGTTCGATTAAAAGAGAAACATGTGCGGGCATTTAAGCCGTAACTGTTAAAGCAACCTTCTATGTGAAATAGTTCAATATTCAAAGATAAAAACACTTATTTTTCAATCTAATTTATTACTTCTCTGGAATGTTCGTTTCAATCGCTACGTGAGATCTTCGTCATTCTTTAATCAAATTCCATGCTTTTCGAATAATTTTAAATCGTATCATTCTGGTTAATGACAAAACATAGAAGCATGATCTTATTATTATTATTATTATTGGCAAAAACCTTTTTTGCTGTTTCTTACTACGCATTCCTTCAATGAATAGCTTTCGAAAAGGAAGGCGCAATTGCTAGGTTTGTTGGGGTGTCGGGCTGTTACTTAGAATGGCGCCAATTCGAATCCGTGCCAATAAATATCTCTTTAATATTTCTTTTTTTCCCGTCAGATGCTCACATGGGCAGGACTCTGTTTGCCACAACCTGTTGTTTTACATGCACAATTATTGCTTTTTCACGAGTCACTACTCAGCCACACTTTTAATGATATTTATGTTTGAATTGAAAATATGTACGACAAAAGGTGAGCGATGATCAAATTATCACAACGTTGTATTTAACGAGGTTTTGTTACTGGTGTCTTTAAATTACATGCCTTCTCTTCTGCGCTTACTTTTTTTTCGGTTCTTCTTCATAATGTTCATCCTTTGAAATTCTTAAAGAGCGAAATACCTTATGAAACGATTCGAAGCACAGTGCGGAGTTCCGCACGGGTCGACTAGTTTTTTTTTATTTGCGTAATTCATAATTTGGAATCGTCATCAGCAACAGCGTAACATCAAAAATATCTGATATAAAGGGTGAGTAAACATTTTATTTATCTTGTTCTGAGTGAATTTGAATAAATATCAGTTTTTCAATTCGATGAAAAAAAGCGGACTTAACAACATTGACTGGACACCATGCTGAAAAATTACTGCTTTTTCTTAACCTAATTCCACATAAATGATTTAAATAACCTTGTTACTATAGCATTCAACTGAAATGGACAGAAATGCAAATAAATTTTCTTGAAAATATTTATCGCAGAACAGATTCGCAACTCCAACGAACTAAAGGGGGCACTGAAGTCACTGTCTAATGGCGGACTTAAAAACTAAAACAAACGCACATGGTAACGAAGAAAATGCTAAAAGTGTTGTGATTTTTGTTCGTACGTATGATTTTTTCGCTTTATTCTTTTTAAATTAATTTTCAAAGTCTTGTGGATATTCTGGCCCACGTAGAAAGAAATGAGAATTCAAGAAGCATTACTAAACGTCAAAGATTAATGCAAACTACGTAGTTCGTAGTTCTAAGCAGCTATTTCCACGATGTTGAATTCGATATTTATCAATTCTTGATAAAACTAAATATTAATTGTGGCCTGACAAGAATAACAATTAATGCTAGAAAATTCAATATGACATTACAAATTGTTATCGAAAGAAGATGATACTTTTTTGCCTTGCTTGGCTAGCGCTTATTGTTTTCCATTTGTAGCTGAGTTATTTCTCTCGAATTCCCGAATTGGTTAATTTAAAAATTTTCTGTTTCGATTTTTCTAATTTCTGAGTTACGATTTAATTGTGTCATGTTATGCAAATCATCAACAAAATTCTCACGGATATATGGTGGTAGTTTTCTTTTCAGTTGATTGACCATTATTTCTTTTCACTTATCGAATTCTGTAATCTTACTCCCATTTTATTCCACTCATGATAAAAATTAAAAATGGTTTAACTAAAACGCGAAATCTCGCCAAGGCTACTTTGCTCGCACTATACTAAAACTATAACCCTAAACAAATTTGGCGAAACCTTTCAGCTGAGAATAAAAGGAATAAAGTAAATTCTTTCTCGGTTATTCATTTTGTTCTACGATAATATATTCAAAAAAATATTTTGCATACTGTCCATTCCAACTAAATGCTGCTGTAAAATATGGTAAGTTTAATTAATTTAAAATTAAAAAAAAAACCCCATATTCTTACAAATTCATACAAAACAATAAAAAATTTTACCTTGTATAACGTTATCCAAGTTTGTTAATCCAGAATTTTCGCTTTCACCAATTATTAAGGAAATAATGAAAACTAACATTATTTTGAGAAGCTCAAGAATGTTACTAAGGGACGAATTAATTTCTGTAGCTGAAAGCAAACTAAGACACATCGATTGCGTTAATAAATACTCAGAACAAACTGCCTGTGTTTACGTCAACAGACACACGTGGAACGCAACGTGGCAATGTTTTAGTTTCATTTGCAGTTTCGTAAATCACCGCAAGGTAGCGTATTCGAGCGCTGGAGTTCCGAATTGAAAAATCCAGAAAGAACGTTAAGAATTTGAAAAATAAAAGATTGGAACTTTTATCGCTAAAATACCGCGCCTGTCATTATCGGTGGAAGAGTTTCGCCAAAAGTCTGTTTATAGGGTTATGGTTTTAGTATTGTGTGAAAGAATAATGTATCTTGACAAGATTTCGCATATCACTTAAATCATTTCCATGACGAATGAATTAAATGCATGATGATTTCTTTTGATATCCAATATCATACAGTCATAGAAATATATTATCTAGAGTTAAATGTTACTCTTGGCAGTCTGTCACGTAAATGCACTATGTGACAAAAATGTCAACAAATCCAGGAAATGTCACAAAAATGCCAACAAATGTCGGAAATGTCATGAAACTAGACATAATATGTACTAATGTATAGAAAAAACAGTACAAAATGAAAATGCTGTTCGAAACAAACCAAAAATTAATAAATACCGAATTCAATATCGTGAAAATGGCTGCTTCAGAACAACTTACTGTGTGCTCTGCATTAATTGTTTACTTTCGAAATACTTTTTGATCTCTCATCTCTTTCTACATGGGTCAGAATAACCAAAAGACTTTGAAAAAAACTTTTCAAATGAATAAAGAACAAAAAATCATACATGCGAACAAAAATTTCTGTCATTTTCTAAGTTTAGAAGCAATTTATACATTAAGGCGTGCGTTTGTTTTATTTTTTTCATCCACCATTAGACAGTGACTGCAGCGTCTCCTATAGTTTCTTGGAGTTGCGAATTGTTAATCACCGCAAGGTAGCGTATTCGAGCTCTGGAGTTGCGAATAGAACTGAAGTAACAACTCTTCGGGCATTTCCAGGTCATTTCTCTCTAGAGTCCCTATATGAAAACGTAGTTTTCAGAGTTGCGACAACGCGGTATCATTTTCCTATTGGTCGAAGACCGCCTGAGGCAAGGTTTCTTCTTCTCCCGTAGGATTAACATGGAGCGTATGACAGTGCTGTGGAAAAACCCGGAATCTGAAAAATTAAAGGTGAGTCCAGGATTTTAATGCTCATATTACTGTTCTACAATGTTCAAATTATACGTGTGTAGCTTTACTTGAGTGAGTCCATTCCTATTTCTTTAACTATCGCGTAATTATATCAAGAACATGTGTTCCGGTGTGCTAAAATTCCATAATGACACTTTATTTGGGTCTTTTATAGTTATTTTTTCTGTTAAATCGATGATTCCAATCACAACGTTATTGAAAAACAACACTTTAAGACAAGGCAAATGTTTAAATTGTGTAAATTAAATTTTTTTAACGCTAGATCTCTGTATTCGGTTTGGCGCGATCAATTTCGTGCTTGGCGACGAGTGGAAGTAAACAAAACATACACTAGTGATGTGAAGAGATCTTAACTTGTGATTTGTATTATAAATGAATGTGACTTGATATTAAAAGCCGTTTTAACTTATGTTTTAATGTTAAGGTTTTTATTTTTCCTGATCATTTCTTAGACAAAAATTGACTAATGTATCGTTTTTAATGTTCCTTCAAGCTATAAAACTCCAAGTTAAATCTTCTCTTTATGCAACGTAAGTATTTACAGTGTCAAATTTTTGTTTTTTGAAAGGAGATGCAGAGGAAATAAAATGCTTATAAATTATAGGACTTTCAGTGCTTGCTGGCAGTATCTTTTAATAACATTTTGATTTATGGAAACGTTTTGTTATGATATTCTGCTAAATGTTTATTAATAAAAATTTGTTTAAAAAAATGTCAGTTCGATTATGAAATTAATGTGACCACATGAATTTGCCAAAGCGTTTGAGGTGGATATGAAGTGCAACACTTGCTTGACACACAGTACAGTTTTTATCTATTTTTTAGGTTGAGCGAGCCAATTTAAAATGTATTATTTTATTAAAAATTTAATGAATTGTAGGTAGTTTTGGTTATTTTGGAAATTTACTCTTTTTTATTCAACAAGCATGCCAGTCGCTGTGTGTTCCATCATAAACAGAAAACTGAGGTGTTCTAAGTTCGGTTCAAGTAGTGTGTTGGTACGTTTTATTATGCTCTAATTAGGGTTTACTAATTTTTAGGTTGCCTTGTTATTTCCTTTACCTGCTATTTCTTTATCACCTGAAGAATCAAGTGCATGCTATCACCCCACTTCAGGTTCGTAAAAATTTCTATTTTTATTGAGAAAATGATTTTTAAATAATTATGCCATGATTGATACATAGTTAAGTTTTAACAAGTTTTTGAATTACCTTTGAGGTAAGGACTGTTATCATGGGTTTTTGAGATTGTAAAAGTCCTCCCAGCCACAAAGTTCTTGTTTGTCAGAAATTAGGAACATTTAAAGTTTTGCGAGTTGAAATATCAATACTTTTATAATAAAATGCTGAATCAAAGATTTTTTAAGTGAAACTTTTTATGCAAGGGCTTTGAAGTTATATCCAACCTTTTTGTGGGATGAAAAGTGGTGGGGATAAGCAATGTCGGTTAGAAGGAAAATAGTGGCCTGCTTGCCTTCAGATATTGGTGGAAAGTGAGACCTTCCGCTCTTCTCACTTTCTTTCTCATTTTGTATGGTTGCATGTACTACGTTTAGGCAGCACGGAGATCAATATGTACGTTTGTAATTACTTACTTTAGTTATCGTAAACAGAACATTTCTCTTCTTAAGAAGGAAGAAGATGATCATTATAAGTGGACACATGTATGTAATTTTATGTAAGAAAATGAATAAGAAATACAATATATTCAAAAGTGTTTGATGAACAATTAACATGTTTCGCGTCTATCGTGTGTCATTATGACACAACCCGTTTCTTGGAATCAAACTTTAGAAGAATTCTACTCTTCTAGATCAGCAGAAAAATAAAGTACATGAAGCTCTCACCCCACATCAATTTCGTAAAAATTTCGATATTTGGTGGAAAAATGATTTTTAAATAATCCTATCTCGATTAATGTGGAGTTAAATTTTAACTAGTGTGTCATTTTAAAATAAAGGCTGTCATAATGGGTTTTTGAGATTATCCGTAAAGATCAGGGTTCGAAAATATCCGATATTTTGATATATATTAGATATTTTTATATTTATCCGATGTTTTCAATCAATGCAAAATAAAGTCTTTAGTAACTGCTTCCTTAAATCAGAGTTGTTTATTTCTCTTATATTATTATTATTATAAATGCATCCACTTTAAAATTAATGTTTCTTTCATTATTTATATTCATTTATTACATGTTCGTGATTTTGCCTCACCCACTCAAAAGGTAATTCAATTGCATCTGAGTTCATTTCAACCACTCATAAAAATAAATGTATAAATAAAAAATATTCAATTTATCAGAGATTATCTTAATTTGTTAAAGGCTTTAGAAAATCAATACTTTTGTCAGGAAATAGAACATTGAAATAAAGGGGAATTCAAATGCTCTAAGACAATGGTGAAAATGGACAATTTTGAAAACATATGGCTTTCAAAACTGATTCATGTGGCCAGCTGAAATATCTGGTATAGATAAATGAATTTACTGAAAAATGTGGCTTTAATTTAAAGAATAAATTTAAGCATCAGTTATATTGCATTCTCTATATTTTTACTTCACTTAAATTTATATGTTAAAGCCAAACAAGAACAGTTTATAAGTAGTTTCTACAGTATGCACTCACATTTTTTCAATCACAAGCACAAGTAAGCTCTTTGATGAGGTAGTAGCATTCACGTAAAAGTTTAAGACAGGAGTTTAATTTTTTTCTCCTCAATCTTGACTAAAACCATTAAAAAAATTAATTTTTAGTTTTCTGAAAATTACTCAGGACTGCTGAAATAACACTTTCTGGAAAAAAATTTGTTCAATATAACTGTGCCATGTGATTTCGTGATAGGATTTGTAGGACCATAGGAGCTATTAGTTGGTCAGAAAATAAAATAAAAAATATTAATATTATTAAAATAATTGGGACTTGAACAACGTGCCCCACTGTCCAACATACCCCACCTACCCCTACAATTTTGCTGTGGATATTCCTAAGTGAAATGCAAAAAAAACAAGCAAGTTTTCTCACGGTTCCTATAAAATTTGGAATCACGAACAATCATTACTTATTTTAGTCATCATAAACTGATGATTTCTCTTCTTAAGAGCAAAGATGATGCACACTAAAAAATATGTACATATTATTATGTACATAAATGAATGAAAAACATAATCTATGCTAGTCAAAAGAGATTGATGAATTAAAATATTCCCTGTAATATGTGTTTTACTTTTTAATGTGTTTTTAGAACACCCTGTTTTTTTAAATTAAACTTTACAACATACTTAATGCAAAGTAGTTGAAATACAGCTCTATTTCAATTAAAGTGTGTTTATTTATTTTCCATTTATAATTTTATGAACTACTTTAAAAAACATTCCTGCCAATTCAAAACATCAGCCGTACTGATGATTTAGCACATTTGAAGAGTTTTACTTCAGCTTTAAAATTTATTTGCCCTTAATGTTTTTTAAGTTTCTTCCAGATATTCTGCAACTTAAAGAAAGCTCAACTACTAATTGAATTGTAGCCCTGATGCAGATGTTCTAGAAAACTCATGATAATATTGTACTGTTTGCTTAAAAAATTGTATAATAGAATGATCTCCAGTATTAAGTTTACAAGGATGTCCAGAAATTATTTTCGAAGTTTTCTTAGCTTGACAGCTTTATCAAAACTAATTTTAATGAAGTTGTTTAAAAAAAAAATAATAAATTTCCATGTATAATATGCCATTCATGTTTGTTATGTTGTAAACTTCAGGAAATTTGTTGCCGAAATGGTCTTTGGATTTTCAACAACGACATACAAACCAACGAAAATTTTGTGTTTAAATGCTAAATAGTGTAATTAAATGAAATTTTGATCTTCTTCATACAGACATGCTGTATTTCTGATTTGTTACTTATTATCAAATTTATTGTCATTCATTAGTATAATAATATTGAAATGTAAAGAGGTTAAACAAGCAATACTTTTGCAACAGAAATTTTGGAATAGTAGCTGGTGTTCTGTTTTGATTCTCAAAATTTAGAGTTTTGAATTTGTTTTGTAAATCAAGTGCTTTCTTTAGGTTTATGCTTGTTTGTCATGTAAAAATATTGTTTTCAATTCAGATTTATAATAAATTTTTTGGTATTTAAAGCAAGGCTAAAAAATTTAGATATACATAAAATTGTGAAATATGTATTTAGGTTTGTTTATTGTTATACCTTATTTCAGCATTAAATAAGCAGTTCATTTCTGCTTATTCTGTTCCTGTAATTATCCAGAACCTCCCCCCTCTCAAAAAGAGATTTTTCTCCCCACTTAAACTACAGGACAGAATTTGAATAACTGCAAATAGCTCCAATTTTGGAAGGGATTGGTAGCAACTGTTATCTTAGTCCACTTTTGACTGTCAGTGCACCTGTTCTGTTTCTGACTGAGTTCTGGAAGCATTTTTCAGGATATTAGAACATACGTCACGTTCATCCATCCATGATATGGGGTAATGAATGGCAGTGGCGGATCCAGCTGATTGTTTTGGGAGGGGCTATCCGAAATTTTTGAACAAACTCCGAACTCCCCAGAAATTTTATTGAAATGAATTTTAAAAACTCAATTTTCGGGGTATCGAGACATTATGTGGGGAGGGGGGGTTGGATTTAGGAATCTCCGTCGAAAATTTTTCAAAATTTAAATTTCCGAGTAATTTTTGAAAATTAAGAAACTAAAAACGCATTTTGTCTATTTTTGATGATGTACGGAGAAAGATCAGGTTTATGGCGTTGGCCCCAAAATACTTTTTGAAAATAAAGCTTAGAAACAATAATATTCTGTCATTATGCATTGAGAAGTTAGAAGAGGAGGGGTGCTCTTCTAACTCTTCAGCTGTCCAGCCTAAAAATGCACCTTTAGGTAATGTTTGCTTACATTAAATGAAGTGTGAAGGTACTTAGAATTCTTCCTTCCTGGAAATATTTTGCGTTTGAGGCTCTAAAAATTCGATTTTTAACTATATTTATACATATTTTAGAAAGGGATGGAAGATTCGTGAGCTCCTCGAAAAAACCTCCCTTTAAAGCTATTATCACGATATAAACTAGGGAGGGAGGGGGTACTATCAAAAATCGTTTGTAATTGAAGTCCCAAAAAATTTCATTTAAGTTGCTTTTAAGCAAGTTAAGTGATAAGGGCTGGATAAACTAGTTTCCATGGATATTTTTTCCAAATAAAAGACTTAAAATGCAATTTTTTGCTACATATCAAGGCATTTATGAAAGGGCATGGAAAAAGGGGGTTCTCCCCCTACTTTCGAAATTGAAGCCATAAAAACGAAAGTTTAGGCTCTCTTTGCTCTTGTGAACAATAGGTATACTTTGAGAACCGCAGCATTTAGAGATCATCCGAGTGTCTGTATTTGGAATCAAGAAATGATGTAAAAGATGGGAGAAAAATTTTGGAAGTAAAAGTTTTGTTTTGAGGATAGGGATATAATTTATCTCCCAATTAAGGCCTATACTTCTTTTTCAGCAAAACGCATGTGTTAAATTTTTTTATCTTCTCATAATATTTTTTCTTTTTTTTCCCTTAAAAAATTCCTACAATCACAAGGCTTTGGGAGGGGCCATGGCCCCCATGGCCCCCCTCTAGATCCGCCCCTGATGAATGGAATAACAATCTATATGAAAAAATCTGAACAAAAAATTCAATTTATTTCAATCAAGGGAGTTTTTTTTCATAAAAATTCACTTCACGAATAGTATAAGAGAAAATAAATTACAAGCATCAGTATATTTTGCCCTGTCTAATCGAAACTCCCTGATTGAGTAGATGGGAAAAAAGCCTATAACAAAATTTATTTTCTTGATGTTTATAAGTGACTGAAAATTTTGATTAAACTAATGTTTTGTCCATAATTATTAATTTTAGGAAATGATACTTTGGAGTAAGGAATTTTTAAAAATTTGGTAATAATAACTACATTTTGAACATCTAAATATTTTGAGGTTACGTTGCATTTCAAAAAACACAAAGATTAATCTTTGCCTATTTTGTTACTTAAGCAGTTATTGATAATAATAGTGTGTCCCAAAATCTATAAAAACTACAAATCCTGTTTCGGTACCCTCAATTTGAGTTTGATTGCCTAGTTGAGAAAAATGTCTTTGTTTCCTCTTTTTTTCCTCGTGTAAAAATGTTGGAAATTCTGTGTTTGAAATGAAGTTTACAGATGTAACAACACCAAAAAATAAATTGAACATTAGATACTTTGGTTGTAATTTTTATGTGGTAATGACCTGAAGACTTAGTATGGAATTAATGAGTTTTCTTCATGCTAAGTTGTATTTAAAATATCTGTCAAAATTAAATGTAAACATTGCTTTTCCACAAAAATTGAAAATAAGTACGTCCTCTACTGGTGCTGTGAATGATTTTTTCTTTGTAATATTGTTTTGATGTGAAAATATTGTTCAAAATTTAAGTAATAGATGTATGATGCAGAGAAATAAATAAATAACAATAGATACATTTGTTTCTTATTCATATGAGTTGAAAATAAGTAATGTTTAAAATTACACCTCCTCAACTCCTCAATTTATTTCTGAATATTTCTATCTACATCAAATTAAAGTAATAATTTTAAATTTTATTCAAATTAATATTTTAACCATGATTACCTACTGAACCACTAAAATATTTAGAGGTTCTTGGTATTTTTTCTTTCTTTTTTTTTGGGGGGGGGGTTACCTCGTTTTAACCATCTACCTATTTCTAGTATTAAGCTTTCAAATTTTCCTTTGCATATTTACCTTTCAGATTTTTAATTTAATGTTTAACTTAATCACATTTAAATCAGAAAATTGTACAGGGTAAACTTAAACATGCAATTTTTTTAATAGCAAACCATTTTTATTAGTAATATTGCTTTTTAGATGGTTACAGGAAATATTTTTAGATTTAAAACTCTTTATAACGCTTGCCTTTCCGAAACAAAAACAAGCAATTTCTAACGTGCATTATCTGTCGTTCATTTATTTATTTTCATTTTCTTACCTTTTTTTTTATCACTTCATTTATTTTGAATTAATTAAATTCTAATACATGGAGGTAAGAATTCACATGCTGCAAACTCCCAAAAATAAATAAATAAAAATTATTACAAAAAAAAAAACTGTCGGCAGATTTAAATGGATATATTTTTGCTGAAATTAAAAACTAATAAACTATTCCTTAGTTTTAACTGCAAAAGGCATGTGACAGCAAAGTTGCACTTTTTGAAGATTAGCCCATTAGTGACTGAAGTTTTTAATTAAACTAATGTTTTCTTTTTCGGATGAAAATGCTGGAAATTTTGTGTTTTAAATAAAGTTTATAGATACAATAACACCAAAAAATAAATTGAGCAACAGAGATCTATGTTGTTTACAACAACAACAAGATAACAACTATAAGATCATGCTATTGATCTGAAAACTTAGCATGAAATAAATGAGTTTTCCTCATGCTAAATTGTTTTTAATTTTTAGTTTTTGTTTTCTCATAAAAATTCAAAATAAGTACAAGTTCTTTTTTGGTGCTCTGAATTGTTTTAATTTTGTTTCATTAAAAAAATGTCTACTACCTAACTACCTTTCATTCTAGTATTGTTTTGGTATAAAAATGTTGTTGAAAATTTTAAATAATAGATAGTGTACTTTCAAGAAATAAATATAAAACAATGGAAACATCTGTTTCTTATGCATATACAAATGTTAAAAAAATATATGTCAAAATACACGCCCCCCTCCCTTAACTTCCCAATTCATTTCTGAATATTTCTATCTGCATCTAGTTTCAAATAAAAATGACCTCTGATTAATATAATTTCGTTTTCAACTAAATACAAATTAATCTATTAACTAGGTGTGCCCACTAAACCATTGAAATATTCAGAGGTTCTTAATTTTTTTTTGGAGTGGGGGGGAGCGAGATAGGATCCCCGCAGTGTGGGGTGTCCCAGGTCTTAAAGGGTCCAACGGCCTATGAAATTGAAGAAAAAAAATTGAAAAAAACCTAGCACTAAGACTTATTTAATGTTACAAATAATACACTGATGGCCTTGGGGGGGGGGGGGGCTGAATACAAATTTTGCTGCAGGGAGACCCAAAATGTATAGATATGGGCCTGGATAGGACACCTTGTTTTAAGCTTCTGCATATTTCTAGTATTACTCTTTCAAACTTTCCTTTGCATATACATGGGTGCCCCCCCCCCCGTAGGTGGACATGCCAGGCATATATTTCCTTTCGGAATTTTTAAGCTAATGCCAAACTTTTCCATTTAAATCAGAAAATTGTATTTTTTTTCCTTTTATAGAAAAAAAAATAAATAAGCATTGCTTTTGATATCAATTCAAGAAATATTTCTATGTTCAAAAATCTTTATAAAACTTAATTAATGTAGCAAAAACAAGCAATTTTTTATGTTCGTTATTTGTTGCTTATTTATTTATTTTCATTTTCTTAATCAGTTTTTATTCCTTCATTCATTTTGAATCAATTCAAACTATAATATAATTTTCGTTGTCTCAGAATCTTTTGATTAATTTAAAATTAATCGTATTAAAGAGAATAAGGTTAAAGAAAAAATCTGCTTTTAATTCTGCTAACACAGGGCCATTTTGTCTTTTTCTAATGTTTGAATCAAAATCGAGCGTTTCATTCATTGACAGCATGCATTTTCGAATCCGCGTGCTTACATACTTCAGAACCCGTTTCAACCACTCTTCCCGCTCCCGCTTGTGACTATTTTTTTGTAATGAAACTCGAAAGCGAACAAGGAGCCAATCTTGCAGCTCGGCGGCAACCCTATATTTCTCCTGTAACCGGTTGCGCTTTCCGAGCGTAGCTGTTGTCGCAACTCTGAAAACTACGTTTTCATATAGGGACTCTAGATTTCCCTGTTCGCACTGCAACATTTGATCCGGGTTACCGCTGATCCGAGTTAAAGTTAACCCATTTCCCTTTTCTCGCTGTTCGCATTAGCTACCGCTGATCCGGGTTAAAAATACTCTAGAACCAGTCGCTAACGAGAAAATCAGCTTTTCTCGATGCGTGACGTCACTTTCCGTGAGGTGTTCCTTTTTGCCACAATGAAGCTGACGAAAACGGATCGGTGCCGACTTTAGCTGCCGAGAAAGAAGATTCTCATCTCACCCGAGTGACAGTCGGTGAGTTCGTGTTTTCGACAGTGAGAATTGAGGATTGTTTACCACAATAAAGATGGCCGAAGCGTTGATGTTAGCGATAATTCAAGAAGAGGATGCAAGAAGGAAAATCCCACGGAACCGTTCACAATTTCGTACGAATTGTTTCACTGCTCTCGATGATGGGGAATTCGTTAAGCATTTCAGACTAACCAAATCTTTGACTCTTCATCTTATTGAGGAGTTAAAGCCCTACATTCAAACACGATCAACAAGGAAGGATGCGATCACAGCAGAACTTAAAGTAAGTGTATGCTTTATTAACATTAATGCCTTGTTTGAATTTCCCTTTGAAAACTCTTATATCGTCAGCACCATGTTAACTAACGAATGTAAAAATTGGCACTTTTGAGGAGAGCCAAAACACTGACTATAACTTTTTTCCACCTGATGCTTTTAGTTATTTTCAATTTTATAAATGTTATAGATACCTTCAAGCGCAAAACTAATTAAGTCACTGAATTGAAGGCTAAGTATCGAATATGAAATTTCATCGCGTTGAAAAACGCGATTTTTCACATTCGTTAGTTTAGCATGGTGCTGACGATATGTAACTGAACTTTCTTTTGTGTTTCTTTATTGCAGTTGCATTATATTTATAATATAAATTTAAATGTAACTATTACTTGATTAAACACTCCTCTATTTCTAAGTAATTGTTTGACAAGTATGTACTAGTTTACGATTTTTGTTTGAAGTTGCCCTTGCCGAACAAAATTTTTTTGCAGTGTTCTGCAATATACTTCATTTATTGAAAATGTTCTGCATGAACTATTGGCTTGACGTGAGCTTGTGATAAACACATATAATTAAAATGTGCCGCATAATATCCAACATCCGAGATCAATTGCAAACTGACTCCTCCCTCAATTGATTTGAAAAAAAAGAAATGATTTAACCCTCGTTTTTCAAGCAATACTCCAAGCTCATTTGATCTATTTTATGATAATAATAATAAGTCCTTTTCCTTTTTATCGCATTAGTGTGTCGTCAAAGCTCTCACAGAAGTGTCAAGAGTGCTCACAAAAGAATTATGGATGAAGTTACACCATCAAACATTTTTTTATGGGGGAGGGGGGGGGGATTTTAATAATAATTAAAAATAAATAAATAAGGTTTTTAAAACATAAATATAGCAAAGAAAAGGGGGAAAGATGGCTGAGGAAATTTTTGGAAGGGAATTTGTACCAATTGAGCTTGGGAAGGGGGACGGGGGCATGGCACCCCTGTGAAGGGGGTGCAGTATGATGTCCACACTGCCCTACTCCCATTCCCCTTTTAGCATATTTTTCTTATCTATACCACTGGGACTTTCTATGTGACGTGGAGCTCTGTATAAATTATATTCTAAAGAAAAAGCTAATTTATAGCTGATAAGGGTTATGTTGAACATTTAAGTTTGTCACTGAAAATGATTACATTATAAACTAATATTAAACTGTTCCTTTACTGGTTCTATGTGCTTTAAATTTCTTCGCTGGCGGGGGATACCAGAAAAGGGTTGGGAATGATGATTACATAAAGGTCACGCAGCAAAGTGCCAGCAATTGTATTCGGCAAGTGTCCCAAGCAATGTCGCAGCATCTCCTTCGGAAATTTGTGCAATACCCAAGTGATCAGAGGTATGTATACACCTTTCAATATATAGATTATTCTCAATAACTCAAAGCTTAATAACTTGAGTCTTTATAATTCAAATCTGTCAAAGGCATTTCAGTGATTTACGGATTATTTTAGTATTTACTACTACTTTTTTATTACTATATTTTATGATTTTGTGGAGCTGTTGAGTCATAAATTATATTAAAATGGAAACCAATCATTAAAGAAATTCGCATTAACATCAAGTGAGACTGAAAGATATGTAATAAAACATCATTATACATGTTGGGAAACTATTTTAGTGCATTTCATTTTTTAAATATATGCAAGTAAGTGTTACTCCCCTAAGTAGAGGAACAAAGTGAAAAAAAAAAAAACTCTCATTTTGGTAGACTACTAGTAGTGTGAGAGGTAAAATGCATTTCATTCTAAGTGTCATTTAAATTTGGATGCAAATATTTCTAAACTTTTACTTCAACTAGTGTGTATATATAGTTGTTAGATTAACTTTGTGTCCTGATTGTTATTTTTCAATTCATAGAGCACAAGAAAATATAAAGGAGGAGTTCTTCAATTACTGTGGAATAGGAGGCGTACTTGGTGCAATTGACTGCACACATGTAGCAATAATTGGCCCACCTAATGATGGCTTTCACCAGGAGCGGAATTATGTCAACCGTAAAGGCTGGCATTCCCTAAATGTACAACTAGTAAGTAACAGCTTTGGTTTTTTTTAGGTTCATTTACAATATCAGATTTTTAGTATGCTATAATAATTGGTAGATTAGTGAAAATTGTTGGCAGCAAAGTAATTCTTTCCTTGAAATAAAACTCATAGTGTTAAGCTTACCAAATTTCTGTAACATTTAACTGTGACACCGGAATGTACCCCACCCCTCCAATTTGATGGGAATTCAAGGGTTACACTCTTGGATGGTTTTATGAGTTGTTTATAAGTTTTCTCTCTTATGGGATGATTTTCCCTTTCTTTAAAACTGAGATTGAACAGAATAGAAGCATGAAATAATCAGGGAATGAGTGAATTCTAGGAAAAACTCAGACAAATTAAGATTTTTTTAAAGCAAGTATTATGTGATCTGCAATATTGTAACAACATTCTGCATGAGATGCATGTTAGCTTGTTAATACTATTTGCTTATTGAAAAAAATGATGCATGAAAAAAAAATTTTTTTTTCATTTTAAATTTTTAGATTTGTGACATGGATACAAAAATCTTAAATGTTGTGGCTCGTGCCCCTGGTTGTACCCATGATTCCTTCATCTGGCGTTCTTCAAATTTGAAGACGGCATTTGATGAAGGAAACAAAATCCATGGTGATGGGTGGCTCTTAGGTAAGTAGTGTGATACTTTTTCTGTGTATTATCTATCTATTGATATCTATTACGAATCTATGCAAATTCACATTCAGTATACCTGCATTAGCTAACGACACTTTCCAAATTCAAAACACAAAAAGCATGTCGGCTTGGGTAATTTCTTCCCCTATAATAATAAAATAATTTATAAAATATATTTAGTGAGACTCTTGTCCTTATTAAAGAAGATAATTCATAACATTTCTGAAATTTATTGATGGTTAATGACTAAATTTAGAAGCCAGCTCTGAACGATATCAACTACACATAGCACCTTAACTGCATGATGTTATTAAAATATTTTCTGTAAGTTATAGGAAAATACTTTGAATGATATATTTTTATAAATTTATGTTCTATATGTCTGCATTGCATTCCTCCCCCCCCCCCCTTGCAGCATCAATTAGCCAACCGCGTACCACCAATGGTAAGCATACCACAGGCTGGGAAACTGCGATTTAATATAGTGATCACCAATTATCGAGACCTTCCGCTTCTTCAAATAGCTGAATCAAATAGCTCAAGTATTCCGTGTAAAAATGCGTATTAATGTATGAAAATGTATAAATTAATGCTTCAGTTTACTCTGAATGTGGAATTCCCTTTTGTTAGGTGACGCTGGTTACCGGCAAGAACGACACTTACACGTTCCAATAGAAGGTGCCATCCCAGGATCGGATGAAGATAAATATAATGCAGCTCATGCAAAAGGCAGGTGTGTGATAGAACGATGTAATGGCATCCTGAAAAACAGATTCAGGTGTCTCTTAAAGGATCGTGTGTTACATTACCTGCCTGAAGTTGCAGCGCACATTACAAATTCATGTGTAATTTTACACAATATGTGTGTAGAAGATAACATATACTGGGAAGATGCAGTTCTCGATGAAGAGGACGAACTGTTTGATACCGTCGAAGATGATGATGAATAAAAGTTTTAAAAAATTATGAATTTCTACAGTTTTCTTTGGTTTTGGTGAATTTCTTGCACACAAATTGGTAATGACTTAACATATTTTGTTTTATATATATTGAGCTACATTATTTTCATAAACATGGAAATTTTAATATGATAATTTTTAAAGTAAATATTTGAAATACTACCTATTAATTCACTATATCTCTTTATAATATTAGTATAGATAGTGATAATGTTTTTTTATACAATTTCCCTACTACCTTCCTTTATGTATATTTTCAACTTCAGTAGAATTATACTGCTGTCCTTTTAAAAAAAATTTTTTAATCAAATTCTGCACACAGAATACTAAACATAGGGTAGAAAAGGAGTACTGTCACACGAGACATGTTTGAACAATACATATATTGTAAAATTAACATTTTCATCATGTTTTATAAAATCAACACATATTAAACAATATAGTTGAACCTTGTGAAACCAACTCCCAGGGAGCATTTTCAATTCGTTGGAAATAGTTTTTTCTTGGCAGTAATTAGTTATGTATGTTCAAAATCACGAGGATCGACTGACATTTTGATGAATGGAAAAACTTATATTTTCTAACACAATTGGAATGTTTGACTGTTGAATCCAAAATCAGATTTTTCTCTTGCTGTCTGCTTAAAAGCTTTCTTAGCTCCTTCTCTTTTGAAATTTAATTACTTGTTATCGAAATTCTCATCTAAAGAAATAGCTTATAAATAGTTTCCAGAACCATTTAGTATTGTAATGAATTCAGCGAAAAATATGTGCTTGACCTTTATAGACAAAGCAATTATTAATCATCATTTCTAGTTGTAAAAATGACTGAAAAAAAAAATATAATTCACACACGTTTAATTAAAAGCTGAAATATTTTGTGACACATGATGATGTAAAATTTTATTTTTGTCATGAAAAACTAACCTTAGGAGAAGTTTCAATAATCTGTCAAGAACAGCTGTCTTAATAGTTTGGGACCCAAAGAAAACTTCAAAATAAAGGTATATTCGAGTTGTCGAAACACAGGGTTGTACAAGTTTCGGCCAGTGGTGGATTTAACCATGGATAAAATCAATTTTATCCAATTTTGGCCATGGTACAAACAAAACTGTATTTAATTAAAAAACTTTCTACTAACAGATTCATCACATACATACAAGTGTTAGTGTATTTTCACTTAATTTAGTTTTGATCAGTTTTTTTGTGGTTAAATCCAATTTTGGCCAGTTTCGGTTTTAGCTAGCGGCATGGATTAAATTAGTTTTGTACGGTCATAACTACAACCCTGTTGAGATACGACTGTATAATGATATTTGCCAACCCAGATAAATACAATAATAGCTGGGTTGGCAAATTAAATTGATCAAAACAATTAAATTATTTTATTGTTTAAAGATATACAGCTTGCCAGTCTTGAAAGAATCACCGATTCGTAGTTTGGCTTGGAAGGTAAAAACTTTTGAACTCCTTTTTAACATTTTAAAGTAACAAGGTTACCAAGATATTTTATCTAACTTATAAGTGAGAATCAAAATAAGGCCTTTTTTGAGAAATAAATTTATTTACAAAATACTACACCTCATTCAAATTTTTTTTTTAAATTTCTAAAACAGCTTCAAACGCTTGAACTTGTCGTTCCAGCAATGTCAACTGCACTTGTTCCAGTGCCGGACGATGACTGTCGATTTGATTCCTCTCCCTTAGCGCTTCAGCGACCTCTTTGGTGGCTGCCGCCAAGGAACTTTGTGCATCTACAAGTCTCTTTCCATTTTCCGGCCGGATCACAACGGGCTTCACCCGTTTTTTTTGGCCGATTGCGCTCTTTTGGTCAAACGAGCGAAGCCTGATGTCACCAGCCTGGCTTGTTGATGCGGCAGGGGTGCTTGGTAGAAATTCATGCATATTGGAGGTAGCAGGGGTACTTGGCAATTCATCCATGACGCCTTGACTGGGCCCCGGGGAAGTTGCCTCCAGCTGGCTGGGCAGGATAAATAAGGAATTAGCAGCTGAAGGATCACTCTCCACTGAATAAGTGATTTCCATATACCCCTGAAAGAGATAAATGAAATAGCATTATCTAAGCAATATGAATTATCTGTAATATTTCCAAGCAGAACAATTTTCGAATGCTGCTAGACATCCATATACTTGTTTCGATTACTGGTGGCAAGAGGCGAGGCTTTTCAGTTGATGAGACGACTTCTAACATTATTTTAAATTGTGTGGCAGGACCCGTGCTATGGATTTTTCAAGTTACTGGTCAGTAAATTAGCCAAAGTTCAAAATCTTTTACCAAAGGTTGAAAGTATTAGTTAAAATTTGTTGTAATTAAGCTTTGTCTATCATTTTCCCAATGATTATACAGATATTTTCCTCAGTGGAAATTAGATAATTTTCAATTCACCAATACTTGAACCAAAACAGAGTCAAGGGCTATGTGTGGCGAAGCTACCCTCAATGTTAAATTTAAAAAGTACTTTTAACGTTGCTGATGGCAATACTGTGACATAAAATAATACTAATCAAGATTTCTAAGGTAAATATAAAGTCATTGTATCTCTTCCAAATTTCTTGATGAAACTAACCACAAAAAAAACAACAATTAGAAAAAGGAAATTGTACAAACAGTTATCAGCAGTATTTTGACAGTAAAATATGAAAATGGAATTGGCTACTAAACTGGCATAGATCGATTTGAATCATTTAAGCAATGAACTTAAGTATTGGTAATTTCTATTAAGAAACTCTCTATCACAACATAATTTTAAAAATAACAAAAATATCAAATATTTTGAAATATACCTTATACTGTAAAAAAAAAAAAAAAACTATTAATATAAAATACCATGGAAATTTAAAATAAGAAAACTATCATATAATTTGGGAAATTTAGTATAGAAACAAAATTCGAAGTTGGAAAATCAACTTTTTAGAATGCAAAATCTTTAAAAATATTTCCTGAACCAAAAATATTTCTTTCTTCTAACATTTCCTTACTTATAGGCAATTCTTTACTGTTTTTTGCTCGTTCTGATAGGCAGGACCAATAATTATTGCAATTTGGGTTTCATAAACAATCAGCAAACAGAATTTTTTAGCAATCTAGTAAACAAGGAAATTCAGATGTCCAGGATTGCGATGGTCCTGAGCATTCCGGATAATCAGTTCTCTACTATACTTTGTGCAGCTTGGGTAAGCAAGTTGTTGACATGTGTTAATTTGTATTTGAAATTTAAATTTATACAAGAGATAGTATTCTCATTTTGAATTATAAATACTCAAGTCTGCAACAGCAAAAAGCTCATAGCTCTTATAAGACCTAAGTTTAACCAGTGCTGTGAGGAAAAGGTTGAATAGAAATTTAAAAAGAAATTATAAATATTACCTCTGGTACAGGTTCACTTTCAGGGACTGGAAGCCCATTCGCAGCGTCAAAGCCAATTAATGCCAGTACCCGCTCCTCCTGTGAGGTCAGCTCCCTCTCTGCTGGCACCGATCCTCCGCCAGTTTTGGATCGTTCCTTCCGCAAGATCATGTGTTTGGATTTCACTGCACTTTTATGGTCTGACCAGCACTGAAATTTAACAAAAATGAAATATTTAAACTAATTGAACATCTAATAACATAGTTCATAATTTAATTCTAAGTTTATTTTCACAAGTAGTTCCAAAATGCAAATCGTTGATCAGAAAATGACTACTATGAAAATTTTCATAGCTTGAATAGCAATAAAGTTTACCCTCATTCATGATTTGCATATTTAAAACTGCTAGCTAGCAAGTGAGCCTTGTTAAGATTTCGACAACTTCCAAAAGCCCAAGCCAGACAAACTTTAATAAATATTAATCCTGATTTTTAAAAAAAAATTCTTTTGACTATCCAAGGGAGAAACCTTTTTTGCAGAAGAAATTTCCGAGAATTTTTTATTTCCCCAAATCATATTTTCTTTTACCAAATTAATGATTTCGTCGCATTAGGTGAGGTGGCAAATGCTAAGGGCAGGTCGTGCTTCTTTTTTCAAAGTCTAAGAGACTTAAGTAAAATCATTTTGCTATAATGAAATTTTTTTATGCTCTGCATTTGAAACTACTGCTGGTCCACTGGTCCTAGACCAGTGAAGCTCGCCTCGAACCACTACAAAAAAATATTCAGAGATCTGTGTGATCACCAATTTTTTGTACATTAAAGAAATGTGGTTTGTCATTTAGCGTTGAATTTAGCACGGACCAGTATCAGTGTTTAAGCTGGGTTCAAAAGTTCTTTAGCATAAAAGCTAAAATTGAGGGGAAAATGTTAGCAAAATGCTAAAATGTTACACATTCTCATATATTTATATATGCCTCAGTGTGTTTCATCTCCAGTTCAAAATAAAATTCATATTTCATCTGTGACATCTTTGAAGAAATAAGTACAACAGCTATTTTTTTAAAACATAAAATAAAAAAAAAGAAAACACGATTGGTGTTTAGAACGTTGCAGTCCCCTCCTCCTAATAAAGCAGTCATTCAGGGGACATAATGCTGGATAAGACTAATAGTTATTGAACTTAATTGTAGTTTTAACATCTTAGCTAAGATTTAAAAAAGATTAAGTTGATTATCGCTATGCATGCTTCCTCTCTATTATCATACATTTCTTCTTTTTTCAAAAAATTAATTTATTTTTTATTTGAGCAAAAAAGCGAAAATGCATTGCTTTATTTTTGCAATTCAGATAGTGTTTTCGCATTATGCGAAAAATGCGACCGTAGCGGAAACCCTGACCAGTATATATTCATGTTCACTGGTCTGAAGGACCAGTAAAAAATTTTTAATAATTCCCAACGCCGATACTGATGCTATGAATATTGAGTTTCTCTGTTACTTTGAGTTGAGAATTACCAATCTTTGATAAAACAAGATTTTAGCAGTAACGGATTTCACTAACACACGTTTTTACTGTATGTTTATTTTAATTTTTGGAGCTTGTACCTTTTGTACACTTTTATTGCCGTAAATTGTTTTTCAAACATATTCCTTTGCTTACGTGTCATCAGAAACATTCATGCTGGGAGGTCACAGCAACCTCCCTTTCAGGCGACCCTGCATGTGACCAAGAAAATATTACTTTTTGTAAGCTACAGTAAATTAATATAAAGTTGAGTCTCGATAAGTCTAAAGGGATCCGCTAACAGCTTTGAGTTACTAGAAGTTCCAATTATATGACATTACTACAGCGTTCACAAGAGTTGCAGCTTTTTTGGGACCTAAGGGTCCCAAAAAAGCTGCAAGTTATAAGACTTAGAGTTATCGAGACTCCACTGTATTTTAAAAAATAGGATAGGGGTGGGGAGGGAGTCAACCTTAAACTGAATAAAAATATGTTTTAAAACAGAGGCCATTGAAAATAATTCTTTATTCCGAATGTTTCGTCTCACAATTCGGAAAATAAAAAGATAGGATTGATAAGATAAAATTTTCAAAAATTGTTACAGTGATGCTTTAAGCATGATCTCATTAGATGCAGCTATTTCATATTTTATCATTCTGCAAATTAAAAATCTCCCCCCCCCCCTTCCCCCTCAAAAACAGGCTGTCCCCCAACTGAAAATCTTATGTTTTAATTTTCAACAAATAATTGTTTTTCTTCAATAAGCACACGAAGAGGAGTCACAAATGTGATAAAGTAACAAACTTATAAACTCCTTCATTTATAACCTTTTGCCTCTAGTTGCCACTCTATTGTTCTGGGACAGTGCTGAAGAAAATGAGAGATTTTTTCTGAAAAAAATCGTTTCCAAATATAAAGCTTTGAAGAACTGAAACTAATGTATAAAAATTCATTGAACACATTACATCCTTTTTAGCAACGACTCTTCAACGTTACAGAATGGAAACTACGTTACCTGATTAATAACATATTAGCATAGCATTTAAAAATACATGGTTTGATGAAATAAAATTAGACAATAGAAAGTACTTAAGTACAATGCTGTAGCTGAAAAAAAATTATTCGGGACCACTCACCAAAAGAAAGGTGGTTGAATTATATTTACAAGATTAAAAAATATATATATTTCCGATAAAAAGACATAAAAAGCTTGAGTAACATGAAATGACTTACCTTTTGCCACGATTTCACATTTTTCTTCGCACCTCCTGCTGCGTTCAATTTCTTGGCCAACTTTTCCCAATCCCTTTGCCTGTCGACATTCGAATAGTTGTTTTTTATTTTTCCACTATTTAAATTGGAATTCTGTTCCATTTCTGAAACAATCATGCTTATTTGTGATTTTTTGACCCGTATGTTTTTCGGCGCAGACATTCTATTTCTCTACACGACACGTGCGTCTACTGCAGCGATTTGTTTGTGTGAGAACACTGAAGTAGGAGCTATCATTTGATTGGTCGCTTGTTCTCGATATCGATTCACTGGAGAACGGATGAAAAATTCTCACTCAAGGCTTTGGTGGTAGCGAAAAAAGAGGCAATCGACTATTTTCTCGGCTGTTCGCGCTTTCCGTGAGGGAGAAATAGTCGTCACCAGAACTAAACGTTACTATCATTGTAATGCCCCTGGAACCCATCGCATAAAATGTCTCCAGTGGCCCGAGTTCGATGATTAGCACCCCAAAATGCAGTTTATTATGCACAATCTGAAATCTTTATGAGTTTTGATTTTGAAAGAGGGGAAAATTTTATCTGTTTGCCTTGCTCATCCGCGTAAAACCCAAACTCAGTCGCGTAAAATAAAATATAGATATCAAATCTTAAACCGCGTATAATTGAAACCGCGTAAAACAAGCCCACGTAAAACAAGGGTCTAACTGTACTAACAAAATTTTAAAAATACTGACTGACTAACTTTAGAATAATATAATAATCAGCAATGCTATGCATTGTAAAATGGATGCTTATTTTACTTGTAATGTATGGCAATGCCTAATTTGTAATGTAAATCAAAAACAAAATTTTGACCAACAGCTGTAAGTTTAGTTTACATAATTTCTATATGATACTGACCAACAAAAAAACTTTTAAAATTTAAGAGTCGGGGAAATTTTTTTAGATGCCAAATTCTTATTCAGTCAAAAGAATATTAAGTGCAACATGGCTTCTGAAAAAAACTGGTTGTTGGGGAATGTTTATAGTCGCCTGGGCAACCCGGGGCACCCGGAATTTGTCAGATCCTGACCACAAGAATGATGAATTTTTACTGCAACCAGAAAATTCATCAATTTAAAAGATCGTTCAAATGTTCAAAAGTTTATTAAATTATCGAGAAAAGTTTTTCTCATCATTAATCTTATACTTTTTCTTATAAAACCACAGTAAAATTACTTTTAAAAAAATCCGAAATCAAGAACAAGAGACAGAAGGTAAAGTATCCATAAATTGAACATTCATTTTCTAATTTAAAAAAAGTAGTATATTAGCGTGAAAATAATTGTACATGTTTCAAAAAGCTTTAAGCATCTGTTTGAAAAAGATGATGATGAAGAGAGAGAGAGAGAGAGAAACTAAACAGGGGCCTAAAAAGAAAGCCTCTTAAGTAAAACCCAGAACATCTCATGCTCAGAAGACTTTGAATTGTAAGGAAGAAGTATTGGGTAGGAACTGAATTCCCTTGTCACGATAAATGTATTAAAACACATTTAAAGTTTCAAGATATTTAAAAGAAGCATTCTGGAGAATAGCACACAAAAAATGCTGTTCTTCACTTCTTTCTTTGTTACATTTGGGGCAAAAATAGTGGGGGGAAAAATCAACTTGATGAATCGATTTTTTGAGAAATCACCCCTTATTTACCACGTACTGCAGGATTAATGGTTTTGTACACATTTAAAAGTAAAATATACACACCATGGTCTTATGCAGAGATAATTTATTATTTTAATAGAGGAAAGTACTACATGATGTGTATATCCTACTATGAACTTTAAAGTATAGTGGGAGAAGGGGAAGTCTTAAAAAAATAATAATAAATAAGTAAATAAAAAAAAAATTCTTTTTTTCTTGAAAATTTATTAAATATTTTCCAACAGAATTCCTGATTATCCTTTTTAATCAATTGCAGAAACGAAAATGAATATCGTAGCAATTTCAACATTTAGTGTGGAAATAAAGATACATATCAATCATTAAAACAAAATGAAAAAAGAAATCATTTACAGCTTTCTCATGCTTTGAATTCCCTTCATTTTTATTCTATCAACCAATCATCAACTTTTGTCAATGCTGTTAAATGTACAAGAAACCATTTCAATTGAAGAATATAAAGCTTTTTATAACGCTTTTCTCAAAACTTTCAAAAAATTAAATTTAGGAAAAAACTTTAAACATACGCCTACTCTTTTAATATTTGCACAAAAAATAACTTTTAGCATGGTTAAATTCTTATAAAGGTTTCAAATCAACATTAATATTACTGTTAAAACGTTTTAAATTTCTCAAAAAAAAAACCCTTAAAACAGCCAAATTTGAGAAATATGTTTCATACATCAATAAGTTTGTTCAGAACAAATCCTCCTGTTTGTTCATGATTTATATCCTTCTTTCAATTTTCGCATAGTTACTTATGTTTTTATTTATTTTTTCCTTTTTTTGAACCACTGGGGAAAAAAAGGGAATGATGCACACTCTCCAACATTTTTTGAACAAGGTTTTTTTAAATGGGAGGGGGGGGGGGGGCAATCAGACAGACCATTTGACACACATTTTTCCATCTCAATACCTTACGTCCGAAATTTTTATTTTGCAGTATTCATTAAGTTAGTTATTTATTTGACAATTATTTCTTTTAAAGATTTTTTTTAACGCATATATTTGTTTTTTGTTTAAAATATTTGTGAAAAATAGACTAAAAAAGAAGCTAACAGCAAATTATTCAAAACAGCAAATAATGCAAGCTTTACCAGGTTGGTAAAATTAGGTTGCAGTATTGGCAAGGTCTCACTTTTTTGGCATTTTTTAAAGTTAATAAGAAAAACATAAAATATCACAGCCAATATTTTTCTTAAAATGAATTCATGGGCAAATTTGTAAAAAAATGACTGACTTTAGGGTAACATCCCCAGTAATTGGCACGGCACCAGTAATTGGCACTTCTAACAAAAATGACCTAAAAGAAGACTCGTATCCAATTTTTCTTTTAAAGTAGGCCATATACCGACTGAATGTACATTTACGTAAAAGATTATAACTTCAATTCATGTTACTAAATGACAGCAGTTCGTAGGAAAGAGAAACAATTGTGGTTTGTGTCAAATCAGCCATTTTTGTTGCAAAAGCTTCTTCTCTGACTTCAGGGAAGCATGCACATCAATCCATTGAAATATAACTTAAAATATATTTTACATTTTCGTTGTCAAAAGTTTTGTTTAGTTGAAAGGTGTTACTTTAATTGTGTAGAAGTATATTTTCGTCCCTATTTGGAATTTTAAAATAATGATGGGTGCCATTCACTGGTGCTTCAATTTTGCTAGTCCCCAGTAATTGCCATGTGTGCCAAGTACTGGGGAAACGGCGTCATTTCCGCGATAAAGCCGAGTGAGGTGTCGTTATCTTCAGTTTTTTTCGTACATTACGAATATGATAAAGCGGAAATTGAAATCGATAGCTTTTGTACAGTAATTGTCAAAAAAAAGCATCAAAATCATCAATTTTTGAAGTTGCGGCTTTTTGTCAATTGGAGTTATTTTCAGCAGAAAAAATCGAAATGAAAGTTAGTCGGTAATTAATTTTATACCGGGGGCTCCGTCCCCTGCTCGATTCGCTCGCTAACCCCCGTTCGATACCCACGGTATCTCAATGCCACCCGCAGCGGGTGGTTTTTCAAGAGAAAGAAAACCGACTTGTTGCATTTGATAAATGAAAAAGAGGAAAACTTATGCAAAAAAGTATGCTATATGAGTTGTTAACTATACTCGGCGCAAACCTAACTTGGTAGCATTCGTAAAATCAAAACAGTGAACCGAAGGATGAAACAGCATTAATTTCAATATCTTTTCCATTTTATTTCTCTAAAATACTTTTCCAACATGAAGAAGAGTGATTTAGCATTAATTTACATAAAACTAGTGGTACCTGCACGGCTTTGCCCGTAATAGAAAAATTAAAAGGTCTTTTGGTTCGCCTGTGTGGCGAATTTTCTCTCCAATTGGCTTGTACCCATGTTACGGTTCACGTTTTGATAATTTCGTATCTTGTTAATTGGCTTGTGCCCATGTTACGGTTCCACGTTTTGATAATTTCGTAATTTACTCCTCCATCTTATGATAATTTTGTTCTTAAAATTGGATTAGGAAATGAACTACATCGAATTTTCGAAAAATCGCTTCGAGGTGCACACCCCCGTGCTACATACTAATTTTGCGCCAAATTTCATGAAAATCAGTCGAACGGTCTAGGCGCTATGCGCGTCACAGAGATACTGACAGACAGACAAATCTGGACAGAGAGCTATCCGGACAGAGGGAGATCCAGACAGAGAAACTTCCAGGTTTATTATTAGTAAAGATAAAGAAGAAGAATGATAAACACATTCTTCCTCATGTAATCAAATTTATGTGAAAAATGGGCTTAAAATTGGAATAGAAAAAGAACAAAATCAAATTTTTGAAAAATCGCTTCGAGGTGCACACCCTCGTGCTACAAACTAACTTTGTGCCAGATTTCATGAAAATCGGCCAAACGGTCTAAGCGCTATGTGCGTCACAGACATCCAGACAGATATCCGGACAGAGAGACTTTCTGAATTAAAAGGTCTTACTGGGGATTTTGGTATCTTTTTATGTATGTATATTCATAAAAGTATCGATTCAAATATTTTTGATTTTAGTGAACCAAATAGATGCACAGACATGCACTCTTTGAGACAAAAATATTTGCAAGAGAGTATTTTTTTTCTAAGTACTGAAAACGGAGGAAAGTTTAAGGACAAACTCTTAAAGTGCCAATTACTGGGGTCTTTACCCTACTGACTAAATTTTGAAAAAACTGACAAATACTGACCAAGTTGGAGAATACTGACTTTTACTGACCAGTTTAATGCCCTGAAGTATGTTTTATGCTTGTATTTTATCTACTTTAGATTCCTTTCTATTTTATTTAAAATTATAATTTGCTTCGAAAAATAAAGTAAGTCTCAACCTTCTTAACATGTACAAAGTATTTTGATTCTGCGGTTTCATCCAGAAATTTTGTATACATTTATCGCATGAGTTAATGAATGGTCAAGATTTGCAGCACAGACATTTATGTAGCCAATTATTAGAGAAAACCCTTAAAAAGGTCAACGTTCTAAAATACCCATCAAGCATGATAAACATAAATAAAAACGCATAAAACTTTCGATGCTTGAAAACAAATGTATTGTTCGCACTGTAGGTACTCGGACGAGGCCGAGTAGTTATCGAGGCATTCAGAGGGCCTCGCACCACAAGGTCTTAAATCTGATTGTGCAGAGGTTGAAAAAATGCTTTTGGCTTTTCGTTTTTGCACTCACTTAATAGGAAAATTAATAATCGCTTATTCATGCTTTTAATGTTGTTTGAGTTATTCGCAGTCTATACAGTCGAGCTATTTTATATCCTTTTCCGATCCACAGCGCAAAAAAAAGACTAATGATACAACCTTAAAGTCACACATTTACCAGCAATAAAAAAGAGAAAGTTAATAATGAAAAGAGAGCCGCTTGTTTTGATCCTCCCAAGTGAACGGGACGGAAATAATAAAAGTCAACTTTCGTGAACAGTAGAAACAGCTCTAACTTCATGGGATAGGAACGGATCAGAAAATAAATTTTCCACTTCTTT
The DNA here is from genome assembly GCF_026930045.1 of Uloborus diversus. Classification (NCBI taxonomy): domain Eukaryota; kingdom Metazoa; phylum Arthropoda; class Arachnida; order Araneae; family Uloboridae; genus Uloborus; species Uloborus diversus. Next base: position 467,100 of record NW_026557876.1, read on the forward strand.
GAAAAAAGAATGGATTGAAACACTTACTTTGGAGCTCTGAATTCGTACTTGATTGCTTTCGAGAGACAACAAGACACCATCTAACAAAAAATGGATGCCCAAGCTACAGAATTACAGAATAGTACATTAGGCGGGGCAGTCAAAAAGAAGAAAGAGGATGTTTGCACAGAGTGCTTTTCCTCTTCAATAAACATGGGTTGCGTTCGACGAACCTCACCGGTTGGGCGGTAAGTAACCAGTTACTGCAGCGGTTATTACTCTAAGCAGTTGATTGGAGCATGTGATCATTAGTTGTCACGTGATTAACTAACCGGTCGCTCTCGGTCGTGCTCGTCGAACGCACTCATGATAGTCAGCGAAGATATTTTTTTAAGAAAAACAAAAAAGCTTTTGAAAGCCAAAAATATTTTTTTCACCGTAGCAGAAAAAAAAAACGAACTGGGATCATCGCATGAAACGGAAACCTTTTTTTCTTTACCTAGCCCCTATATTATAGTGCCTAGAAAGAGAAAGTGCCTCTTTCTAGGCACTTTAACGATACCTCTGGGGGTGCTAGCACCAGGTAGCTATTAGTTCCTGGTCTAGTTCTAAATTCTCATTAACTGTTCGATCCGGTGATGGTGCTGCCATCTATCGCTATAAAAAATAATGGAGGCAAGGCACTTAGTATGCAGTCCTCGACTTAAACGCAGTTGTAGTCGGTTGTGACTCGAAATCGAAATTCTAGGCACTATACCTATATAGGGGAACGGGTGCATTCGGAAGCGCATTTACTTGTTTCTCAAATAGGTGAAAGGGGATGATTGACAGCCACTGATGACGTACAGCTCTCAAGCAATGCGATTGGTTACTGGATAAACGCTCCTTAAACCCAAGTAGCATTGAATCTTGGCGCAATATTGTACTTGGTTGGCTTTATGTTGGAGTACGATTTGCACCCAATATTGGCTGAAGCTCGTAGGAGATGCATTTTGAAAATATTGGCCAATATTGCTGTTGCAATCTTGAGCCATTATTGCATGCCTATCTAAAACCAATATTGGCGTTATGTTGGATGAATAATGGCTCACAATATTGGCTGAAGCGCGGAGGGGATACTTTTTAACAATATTGACCAATATTGCTATCACACTCTCCAGCCATTATTGCAAGCCGATCTTAAGCCAATATTGGCTAAATAGTGGCTTCCATTATTGGTATTATTATATACACTGCGGGCTACATAAAATGCGACATCAAAAAGGTGCAGCCAGAATGAAACAAAATTTTACACTTGATGGCAACATTGATTACAAAATGAAAATAAAATGAACATTTATTACTGGAAAAATCTCAAATAAATGGAGGTTTAAGTACCCTGTTGAGCCAACTCTATCAAGAATGTACAACATGATACAGTCGAACATTGAGGTATAGCAGTCTCATATGATGTCCTAGGTCAATTCCTACCAGTCAATGTAAAGCACAGCTAATTCAAACAAACTCATAATTGGTCCAATTTACCGTCTCAAATCATTCCAGATATGCTCAATTTGTGACAAATCAGGACATCACGCAGGTCAGAAAAGGTGATAATGCGGAAGAGGAAGCCCCCACCCCCCTTGCTGTGTGTGACGGAACATTGCCCTGTTAAAAACGAGCCCCCCAATGAGTGCCAACACATGTGGCTGAAGCTTGACAAAAATGTGCCGTTAAGTTGTCGTAGTGCTGCGAATCAGTATTAGAGGTGATCCTGTCTCACACACAACATCACTCCAGCTGTCGATGAGGTGTGCTCCTGAAAAGCAGGCTTTATTAGAGCATTCACACTGTCGCATACACTTGGAGTAGGTTCGCGTTCAATTTGGCAATAATAACATTTTTGTAAGGTTATGGAGAACACGTTGTGATCTCCCGAATAATGCTTTTGCTTTTCGGCGGCATACCCCACTCACAACTGGGGTGCCGTTATAAGTTTTGCAATCATATACAAAACAGAGTCACTTCTAATATTAATCCACAGCAACATGAGGTCCACATGACAGGAAACACAGTGCGTTAATATTATTCTTCCAGTCACATGTGTTGGCACTCATGACGGGGCTCCCAGGAGCCGTGTTTTAACAACGTCAAGACACTGCCGTCAAGGAAGCGCTAAAACCGGAACTTTGCAAAGTCAGAGTAAACTATTTAAATGTAAAATATGTCAGGAAGCATGAAAATATTTTCATGTTAAAGATCGAATGTGCTAGAGACAAATAAATAAAAAAGCAGGAAAATTTGCACCACGTGTGCATGAATCTTCATCAGAAACAGGCTTGTTAAAACTCCGGCATTAAAATATTTTTTTTTTGCGAACCATCGGTTGGGAACCGCTGCTTTACACTAATCTAGGTTTTCTAACACCAACAATGTCGCTTCATGAATTGATTTAGGCAACGATTCAAGTCTCAGAAAGGTATTGAATCAATTCAATCATTCAGATATAGTTTTTGCCAATTTGATCATTTAATTTTTAATAATGAATTCATTCAAGCGCGTTTTTCCCAATACATAGAAAGCGTGGCTGTTAAAACTGCTTTTGTGGTAAAAAAGTTTCGATTGGCATTAAAAAAGTGCAAGTTCAATTAATAACTTTACATTTAAAATAAATTAATCAATCTTTGTTCATAAATTGCTTACTAACCATGCGTAAAATATGATTTCGAATCCTAGACTGCCGTGGAGAGATGAAGTAAAACGCAGAATATGCAAAAATGAGTTTTTCGGATATTAAAAAATACGCGTATCTGATTTCCTACTGAAAATGGTGAAATGTTGGAGTTTGATGCATTTTCGTGCTTTATTTCCAGCTAGAACAGAATAAGCAGATCTGTACATGGATAAAAGTTACAACAGGATGATAAAAATTTAGAAAAAAAAAAAACTTGCAGATACTGTGCTTTATCTTTAAACGGCCTTGCTTAGTGGTGTAAACATATTTCTCTCCTGGATGGAGAAGGCGGTTTACTGTCGCGATAAATTTTTTCCGCAGCTGAGTTTGAAATGGGAAACTGCTATTTCAAGCCTTGATATGATTCAAAACGGCAGTAAAGAAGAAGTAAAATGTTCATGTTACCGTACTAGGATTCTTAATGTGGTTAATATCGTTAAATATTCACTACTTTGCTAAGCTCCGTCTGGACTCCTCGCGAAAACCAAAAAAGCAGACCCGCGAAAAAGGTAAAGTAAGCACGCGGGAAAAATGTAAAAAAAAAAAAAAAACTGTTTTTTACCTTTCAACGTCCCTATATATTTTTGTGTTAATGTATCTCTTTCCTTGATGGAAAATCTGGTTTACTGTCGTAAAAAGTGCAAAAGTCCCTTCTGCAGCTGACTTTCAAATGAGAAACTGCTGTTTAAAGTATTACGCCTTCGTGTAATACTACTGTACTAGGGTTGGCAATGTGTTTAAATATCCACTCCTTTGTCAAGCACTGTCGGAACTTTTTACTGAACAACTATTGCTAGAAAACGTACGAAGGCGACCCTCCAAATCATTTTCATGAATTAGTACGAAATTATTTTAGATTACATAGTATTAAATATTCTGCATTATATATTTTTAAAATAATTTTATCTAGCTGAAGTTTTGCTTTCAATATTTTCAAGCGACTGACGGTATAGCTTTAAGTTGCGTTCTGAATCTCTCTAGACTCAATATCATTTTTTTTCGAAAACTTAGGCATTTAAAAAGTCTTGCGTACTTCCATCTTAGGAATGACCAAATATGGCGGCAACGCCAAAAAAATAAGAAATAATTTTTTGAATTTGTAGCATGAAAACAATTTAAAAATAATAAATCTTCATGAAACTACAGTTCAGTTAAAAACGTTTCAGCACATTTGCATCCAAGGCAATGAGGATAAAATTAAGCTTTAAGAACCAATTTTTTTCATTTCTCAAGAAAATTATTAAAAAAATGAATAAATAAATAAAACAATTTGCTTCACATTTTGTGTTATTTTCATTAGTTTTCAGTTGAAGAAAACATCCAATTATGCTTTGTTTTTGGAAACTTAGGAATTTAAAGATCGTTTCTACATACATCTTGTGAATGGCCAAAGACGGCGTCTACGTTTCTCGGTTGCCACTTTTTTTTTTACTGTCAACGTCATTTGGCCTCAAATTTTTTACATTTTTATTCAAGAAACATCGATAAGAATGAAGATTAGACCTCACGAAAGAAAATTCCCAGGTGAAATATTGGAAAAAAGAAAACATTTTGGGAGGCAAATTTGAAAAATTCCCTGACATTTTTAACTATGTCATTTTTCCTGACAATTCCAGGTTTTCCCGGAGCGTACGAACCCTGACTGTCAACAACTCGAAGTCTCAAGGGACCGGCTAAAACGTTCGAGTTATGAGAAGATTCCACAACATTCTGAAGAGTTTGGGACCCGATGGAAACTTCCAGTTATCCAGATTCGACTGTATATTGTGGTTCCACCAAATATAGCACGGCTGTGTGAATACGCAAGTATCGAAATATTTTATTGCTTCATTATATAAAATGAGCGGGAATGGGTGGGTGAGCAAAAGAATTTTTTTGCCCAGTTTCTTCAAAAATCTTAGTCGGGCTCTAGGGGAGGTTGTCCTGTAATAGAAGTTTGCCCATGTCCAATAGGGTGGGCCGAAAAATCTTGTTTTTTAACTCTCTTTTTGGTGTGGAAAAGTTGCTATGTCTGTCTGTTATCATCCTCAAAAAATTTCGTCAAATTTCTTTAATATCTAGCCGGCCCTATTTGACCTTGAAAAATTGACAAAAGAAAGAGGCAAAAATGTACTCTTTTTCAAAAAAAAACGGCGGCATTAAGTAGCGTTCTGAATCTCTCTAGACTCAAGATCAATTTTCTTTTTCAGTACAGTAAAGTGTGATACACTTTCTAACTTCAAGTAAAAACTTTAATTTCTTTAAATTTTCGCCGTATGAAGAATGTACTTTTAATTTTAAGAAATCGTAAGTAAAATCTTTATTACTCAGGTTCGAGTCTTTTAATTATCATTGTTAGTTACAAAGCGTATTTTCTCACTTCAGTTAAATGTCCCCATATTTGCATTTACCTTTCTTAATGCTGTCGAAACCACCAATCGCAGTTTTCTCGATGTGTAAAACTTTGCACACCGCAAGGACGTACAGTCCTTTAGGAGTATTTTAAATCCGAATTACAAACATTGAGAAACTCAAAAAATTAAATTGGTGGGAAATCAGTTCGTACGTTTCAACTTAATCGTTTGAGCCGTACACTCTCCCACAGGATTGTAATTGGTCGAAGTGCTTGTTAAGCGATCCCCCTTCTTCCAATAGCATTCAGCCGCACTTTGAGATAACTTTCTATATAAAGCTTCGCCTAGAAGAACGATTATCAATTTCAGCTATCCTATAGTGGATAACACTTTCCATTTCGCACTGTTGTAATGGATGCCATCCGTGAAAGAATCGCATTCTTGGAGTTCGTGGTCCACATGCATGAAGAAATCGAAAGGTTTGAACAAGAACTAATAAATATCCGGCAGATAGAAAACATGATAAACGAACTCGAAGCGATGGAAGAAGAATTTTATGATTTTTATACTCAAGACGTGTCGGACAACAGATCTCGCTGCTTGTAAACTCGGGGTGGAATTCAAGAAGAAGAAAAAAAAAAAAGGTCCTTTTCAGGACCAGCTACATATTCTAAAAAAGAATGTTTATTCTGAATTATATCCTGGGATAAACGAGTTGTATGGTTATCGGGGCATTATTCAAATTTATCAAAGTTCACAATAAATATGCATTACTGGTTATTATTTTCACTTTTAGGAAACATGTTTAAAATGTTGTTCAAATACAAATTGGCCATCGCACGACATACATATGATGTCAAACAATGTTTAATTACGTTTCAATAAGTATTAAATTTCAACACGACAATAGACGCTTTGGAGGCAATAATTTTTCGAAAATGAGATTTGACGCGTTTATTACGCTTCTTTTTTTTTTTTTTTAATTTTACTTTGTAGCGCAAAAAATACTTATTTATTACAGCTCTTCTGTTCGCAAGGGAAGGGTGGGGGGTGATTTTAATTAAGCTGGTTTTACAAAATAATAATATATCCGTACAATGTTCTGTTTTGAGGTAAAGAAATTTAAATTTTCAATTTTTAAGTGAATGCTTAATGGTAACGCGGGAATTTCCCCATCATAATCTGCTTTATGCTTGGTGCGTTCCACCCATTCCGGAAAACTGTACAAAACAAACTGTACAAGTGGGAAAAGAAAAATTTTTGTTAACTTTGACGCCATGTTAGCGTTCATTTTGGCGAGTTATTTTACACTTTAATGGATCAAATTCTTAAATTGGATAGCTCGTTTTATTTATTTAGCGGGAATGCATTTAAATGAATTATTTTAGGCTTTTTCTTTTGTTTTGTGTTTTTCAGAAATATTTGTTTAACGAATATTCTTAACATAAACACTTTGTTTTCCAACACAGTTGTGCCGGAACGCCATTACCGCACTACTTTTCTGTAAAATTAATTCTCCTACACGTAAGACAAGCTATAGTTTAATTTATCACAAAAGTTTATTAAAAACTAAGGCACAAGGGTTAATTTTACTTTCATTTCCATGTGTAATATTTGTCACATAGCCAAATAACTTAAATCTTTACAGAGGGATATACTACAGCCTAAGAGGCTTAAGAAGTCATGTGTATAGTCTCATTCCCTTAACTTGAATAAATAACGTTGTCGACTCAAGGCTTCGTGATGTCAATCGATTTAACTTCTGCACGGAAAAGCGAGCGTAACAAGACTTATCTAGGCAAATTTTTGTACTAGGATTGGCAATATTGTTTGAACCCTAAGCCTTGTTTGCACCTCGTCTGAACTCAGCTATTTCTTAATGCCGCTTTGCTACTGGAAGACGCACGAAAGCATTATCATAAGAATTTCATAGAAATTGATTCAAAAGTATACTAGATTCAAAACTATAGATCGCAAATGATTTTTTGATTAATAAGATAGCTATAAATTTATAGTTTAAAAGGTGGGCAAGAAACTGATTTAGCAGCTTTAATGAATATCTTGAGCCTCCAATATCTCAGGGTGAATTTCAACCGTACCGCAATTCAAGTTAGTTTCTTTTAGCAATTGTAGTGCAGCGTTATAAATAAGTAAAAAGTGTGTATTTTGATGTCTATACCGTCTGACTGTTCAATCAGTTAATGCAAAGTATCGCACAAGAACCTATGTTGTTTTGGTGATAGTCCTGCTATTATTATTTACAAACTTTCTCATTTCAGTTTTAAAATTTTATTTTCACTCACACATTTGTGATCTCCTTTTAACAGCTTTGAAAACGACTAAATGCACTGATTTTTCAGTATTAACGTCCCGCCTACAACATGGAGCTACACCCTATGTGGCCAGGTCAATGGAATTGCATTGGAGGCCTATATCAATTTAATTGGTCGATTCTGTTTTTAAACAAATTTCTTTGCCCAATACCATTAAGTCGTATTTTCTGCTACACACATATATAAATATATTGATTTTAATATTCAACACTTAGTTCCACTTTCCTTCTTGTTCTACTTCAATGGATGTCCTCCTTGAACGCAGGCAGCTTCAAGACTTGGTCCTGAATGTGCAAGAGGAAATTCAAACCTTAGAACAGGAGTTGAATTATCTTCGACAGCTTGCAGATATGGCGAATCAACAGGATGAGGAAGAAGACATGGAGGAAGAAATTCAAACAATTGCAGAGGAGTTAAATAGGATCCGCGAACTGGCGGAAATGGCCGACGCAATGTTACGCGAAATGGATGAAGAAGAAGACATTTTCCTCGAGCCAGCGGCAGCTGCGTGAAATGAAATTATAAGTTCTCACATTAAAAAAAAAAGGTCCTTTTCGGGACCACACACATGTTTCAGAGAGGAATGCTTTTGCAATCTTTTAAAACGATCCTATTTGATAATAGTCATTTGTTATGTTATGGAAACAGGCCATTTCTTAGTTATTAATTTCCCAGATGAGAGAAAATAAGTGGAAGTCAAAAGAGACTAAACACTGTTTGTACTTCGATGATAAAGGGAGGGTTCCGGATGAACGTCACATTTTTTTTTTCGTCAGGCGGAGCCAAATATTTAATTTGCAGGGAATATTACTTCTTTAAAAAGAGTGCCCGGCAAAAAGCCAACGTTCCTGTTTACGTCTGAACATATATTTATACAAAAAAGGCTTAAAGGACACCAGTTTGGTTTCATAGAAGATATTTAGCATTTGATCAAGGTACAGATGCAAACTTTGTTGAACGTCGCAAATTTTGGATTTTTTTTTGGGGGGGGGGGATCGTAATGAAACTTGTTAATGTATTTTCAGATGTTATCATATCTAGAGGTTTTGAATGAACTTGAAACGAAATTAAAACAAAAAATTTTATTGTTGAATGAGCTGTTTTTATTTTCTTTGAGAGAAATTCGAGTTTTTGGTTCATGAACAAAATTAAAACTACGTAGCTTAATCTCTCTGACGTGATAAGTATTAGGGTTATTATATGACTTTTATCTCAGTGCTATTTTTTGGTAAATATACAAATCAATTACTCAAATGTTTGATTACAGATTATTAGTGTTCAAAAAAGTATTAAACATTCAAATCAATCAGTTAAATATTTCACTGCGCTAACCAATAAAGAAAATAGTCAGTTAAAGTTGATAAACAGTACACTAAGCATAATTTCTTTTAGAAAACAGTTATGTAGTTTTATTACTCTTTTTAAAGAAGTAATATTCCCTGCAAATTAAATATTTGGCTCCGCCTGATTTAAAAAAAAAAATGTGACGTTCATCCGGAACCCTCCATTTATCGTCGAAGTACAAAGCGTGTTTAGTCTCTTTTGACTTCCACTTATTTTCTCTCATCTGGGAAATTAATAACTAAGAAATGGCCTATTTCCATAACGTTAACAAGATCAAAAATCATCAAAATTTTGAAATCACGTAAGAAAGAGTTAAAACTATATACAAAGTTTTTCCTTCTTTAAAACTACGTGGAAATAATCTAAATTTTCTTATTAAAAATCCCTGTTTATTCCCCGGATTAAATCCGTTTCTTTCCTCCCTTTGTAACACTAGATAAATGCAAACATTTACTTCCTGATTACACAAGTCTCACATAACATTATAGAAGCCTTCAATGCTCCATGTAATGCTTTCATCGAGTTTAATCAATCCTTCCGAACAAAAGCTTCTGAGGAAACGAAAGCTTTCAAATTCTTTCATCTGAGGACATTGTATTCATAAGTAGAGCTTTTTCAGCATGGCTTCAGGGCTATCATTGGCAATGGAAGCGCTAAAACCGGAACTTTGCAAAGACAGTAAACTATTTAAATGTAAAATATGTCAGGAAGCATGAAAATATTTTCATGTTAAAGATCGAATGTGCTAGAGACAAATAAATAAAAAAGCAGTAAAATTTACACCACGTGTGCATGAATCTTCATCAGAAACAGGCTTGTTAAAACTCCGGCATTAAAATATTTTTTTTTTGCGAACCTCCGGTTGGGAACCGCTGCTTTACACTAATCTAGGTTTTCTAACACCAACAATGTCGCTTCATGAATTGATTTAGGCAACGATTCAAGTCTCAGAAAGGTATTGAATCAATTCATTCATTCAGATATAGTTTTTGCCAATTTGATCATTTAATTTAATAATGAATTCATTCAAGCGCGTTTTTCCCAATACATAGAGTGCGTGGCTGTTGAAACTGCCTTTGTCGTAAAATATTTTCGATTGGCATTAAAAAGGTGCAAGTTCAATTAATAACTTTACATTTAAAATAAATTAATCAATCTTTGTTCATAAATTGCTTAGTAACCATGCGTAAAATATGATTTCGAATCCTAGACTGCCGTGGAGAGATGAAGTAAAACGCAGAATATGCAAAAATGAGTTTTTCGGATATTAAAAAATACGCGTATCTGATTTCCTACTGAAAATGGTGAAATGTTGGAGTTTGATGCATTTTCGTGCTTTATTTCCAGCTAGAACAGAATAAGCAGATCTGTACATGGATAAAAGTTACAACAGGATGATAAAAATTTAGAAAAAAAAAACTTGCAGATACTGTGCTTTATCTTTAAACGGCCTTGCTTAGTGGTGTAAACATATTTCTCTCCTGGATGGAGAAGGCGGTTTACTGTCGCGATAAATTTTTTCCGCAGCTGAGTTTGAAATGGGAAACTGCTATTTCACGCATTCATATGATTCAAAACGGCAGTAAAGAAGAAGTAAAATGTTCATGTTACCGTACTAGGATTCTTAATGTGGTTAATATCGTTAAATATTCACTACTTTGCTAAGCTCCGTCTGGACTCCTCGCGAAAACCAAAAAAGCAGACCCGCGAAAAAGGTAAAGTAAGCACGCGGGAAAAATGTAAAAAAAAAAAAAATACTGTTTTTTACCTTTCAACGTCCCTATATATTTTTGTGTTAATGTATCTCTTTCCTTGATGGAAAATCTGGTTTACTGTCGTAAAAAGTGCAAAAGTCCCTTCTGCAGCTGACTTTCAAATGAGAAACTGCTGTTTAAAGTATTACGCCTTTGTGTAATACTACTGCACTAGGGTTGGCAATGTGTTTAAATATCCACTCCTTTGTCAAGCTCTGTCGGAACTTTTTACTGAACAACTATTGCTAGAAAACGTACGAAGGCGTCCCTCCTAATCATTTTCATGAATTAGTACGAAATTATTTTAGATTACGCAGTATTAAATATTCTGCATTATATATTTTTAAAATAATTTTATCTAGCTAAAGTTTTGCTTTCAATATTTTCAAGCGACTGACCCTATAGCTTTAAGTTGCGTTCTGAATCTCTCTAGACTCAATATCATTTTTTTTTCGAAAACTTAGGCATTTAAAAAGTCTTGCGTACTCCCATCTTAGGAATGACCAAATATGGCGGCAACGCCAAAAAAATAAGAAATAATTTTTTGAACTTGTAGCATGAAAACAATTTAAAAATAATAAATCTTCATGAAACTACAATTCAGTAAAAAACTTTTCAGCACATTTGCATCCAAGGCAATGAGGATAAAATTAAGTTTTAAGAACCAATTTTTTTCATTTCTCAAGAAAATTATTAAAAAAATGAATAAATAAATAAAACAATTTGCTTCACATTTTGTGTTATTTTCATTAGTTTTCAGTTGAAGAAAACATCCAATTATGCTTTGTTTTTGGAAACTTAGGAATTTAAAGATCGTTTCTACATACATCTTGTGAATGGCCAAAGACGGCGTCTACGATTCTCGGTTGCCACTTTTTTTTTTACTGTCAACGTCATTTGGCCTCAAATTTTTTACATTTTTATTCAAGAAACATCGATAAGAATGAAGATTAGACCTCACGAAAGAAAATTCCCAGGTGAAATATTGGAAAAAAGAAAACATTTTGGGAGGCAAATTTGAAAAATTCCCTGACATTTTTAACTATGTCATTTTGCCTGACAATTCCAGGTTTTCCCGGAGCGTACGAACCCTGACTGTCAACAACTCGAAGTCTCAAGGGACCGGCTAAAACGTTCGAGTTATGAGAAGATTCCACAACATTCTCAAGAGTTTGGGACCCGATGGAAACTTCCAGTTATCCAGATTCGACTGTATATTGTGGTTCCACCAAATATAGCACGGCTGTGTGAATACGCAAGTATCGAAATATTTTATTGCTTCATTATATAAAATGAGCGGGAATGGGTGGGTGAGCAAAAGAATTTTTTTGCCCAGTTTCTTCAAAAATCTTAGTCGGGCTCTAGGGGAGGTTGTCCTGTAATAGAAGTTTGCCCATGTCCAATAGGGTGGGCCGAAAAATCTTGTTTTGTAACTTTCTTTTTGGTGTGGAAAAGTTGCTATGCGGGTCTGTTATCATCCTCAAAAAATTTCGTCAAATTTCTTTAATATCTAGCCGGCCCTATTTGACCTTGAAAAATTGAAAAAAGAAAGAGGCAAAAATGTACTCTTTTTCCAAAAAAAAAAAAACGGCGGCTTTAAGTAGCGTTCTGGATCTCTCTAGACTCAAGATCAATTTTTTTTTTCAGTACAGTAAAGTGTAATACACTTTCTAACTTCAAGTAAAAATTTTAATTTCTTTAAATTTTCGCCGTATGAAGAATGTACTTTTAATTTTAAGAAATCGTAAGTAAAATCTTTATTACTCTGGTTCGAGTCTTTCAATTATCATTGTTAGTTACAAAGCGTATTTTCTCACTTCAGTTAAATGTCCCCATATTTGCATTTACCTTTCTTAATGCTGTCGAAACCACCAATCGCAGTTTTCTCGATGTGTAAAACTTTGCACACCGCAAGGACGTACAGTCGTTTAGGAATATTTTAAATCCGAATTACAAACATTGAGAAACTCAAAAAAATAAATTGATGGGAAATCAGTTCGTACGTTTCAACTTAATCGTTTGAGCCGTATACTCTCCCACAGGATTGTAATTGGTCGAGGTGCTTGTTAAGCCATCCCCCTTCTTCCAATAGCATTCAGCCGCACTTTGAGATAACTTTCTATATAAAGCTTCGCCTAGAAGAACGATTATCTATTTCAGCTATCCTATAGTTGATAACACTTTCCATTTCGCACTGTTGTAATGGATGCCATCCGTGAAAGAATCGCATTCTTGGAGTTCGTGGTCCACATGCATGAAGAAATCGAAAGGTTTGAACAAGAACTAATAAATATTCGGCAGATAGAAAACATGATAAACGAACTCGAAGCGATGGAAGAAGAATTTTATGATTTTTATACTCAAGACATGTCGGACAACAGATCTCGCTGCTTGTAAACTCGGGGTGGAATTCAAGAAGAAAAAAAAAAAAAAGGTACTTTTCAGGACCAGCTACATATTTTAAAAAAAGAATGTTTATTCTGAATTATATCCTGGGATAAACGAGTTGTATGGTTATCGGGGCATTATTCAAATTTTTCAAAGTTCACAATAAATATGCATTACTGGTTATTATTTTCACTTTTAGGAAACATGTTTAAAATGTGGTTCAAATACAAATTGGCGATCGCACGACATACATATGATGTCAAACAATGTTTAATTACGTTTCAATAAGTATTAAATTTCAACACGACAATAGACGCTTTAGAGGTTATAACTTTTCGAAAATGAGATTTGGGGCGTTTTTTCCACTTTTTTTTTTAAATTTTACTTTGTAGCGCAAAAATACTTATTTATTACAGCTCTTCTGTTCGCAAGGGAAGGGTGGGGGTTATTCTAATTAAGTTGGTTTTGCAAAATAATAATATATCCGTACAGTGTTCTGTTTTGCGGTAAAAAAGTTTAAATTTTCAATTTTTAAGTGAATGCTTAATGGTAATGCGGGAATTTCCCCATCATAATCTGCTTTATGCTTGGTGCGTTCCACCTATTCCGGAAAACTGTACAAAACTAACTGTACAAGTGGGAAAAGAAAAATTTTGTTAACTTTGACGCCATGTTAGCGTTCATTTTCGCGAGTTATTTTACTTTAATGGATCAAATTCTTCTAATTGGATAGCTCGTTTTATTTATTTAGCGGGAATGCATTTAAATGAATAATTTTAGGCTTTTTCTTTTGTTTTGTGTTTTTTAGAAATATTTGTTTAACGAATATTCTGAACATAAACACTTTGTTTTCCAACACAGTTGTGCCGGAACGCCATTACCGTACTACTTTTCTGTAAAATTAATTCTCCTACACGTAAGACAAGCTATAGTTTAATTTATCACAAAAGTTTATTAAAAACTAAGGCACAAGGGTTAGTTTTACTTTCATTTCTTTGTGTAATATTTGTCACACAGCCAAATAACTTTAATCTTTACAGAGGGATATACTACAGCCTAAGAGGCTGAAGAAGTCATGTGTATAGTCTCAATCCCTTAACTTGAATAAATAACGTTGTCGACTCAAGGCTTCGTGATGTCAATCGATTTCACTTCTGCACGGAAAAGCGAGCTTAAAAAGACTTATATACGCAAATTTTTGTACTAGGATTGGCAATAATGTTTAAACCCTAATCCTTGTTTGCACCTCGTCTGAACTCAGCTACTTCTTAATGCCGCTTTGCTACTGGAAGACGCACGAAAGCATTATCGTAAGAATTTCATAAAAATTGGTTCAAAAGTATACTAGGTTCAAAACTATAGATCGCAAATGATTTTTTTTATTAATAAGTTAGCTATAAATTTATAGTTTAAAAGGTGGGCAAGAGACTGATTTAGCAGCTTTAATGAATATCTTGAGCCTCCAATATCTCAGGGTGAATTTCAACCGTACCGCAATTCAAGTTAGTTTCTTTTAGCAATTGTAGTGCAGCGTTATAAATAAGTAAAATGTGTGTATTTTGATGTCTATACCGTCTGACTGTTCAATCAGTTAATGCAAAGTATCGCACAAGAACCTATGTTGTTTAGGTGATATTCCTGCTATTATTATTTACAAACTTTCTCATTTCAGTTTTGATATGAGATTCAGTTTGATATTTATACAAAAAAGGCTTAAAGTACACCAGTTTGGTTTCATAGAAGATATTTAGCATTTGATCAAGGTACAGATGCAAACTTTGTTGAACGTCGCAAATTTTGGATTTTTTTGGGGGGGGGGGTCGTAATTAAACGCGTTAATGTATTTTCAGATGTTATCATATCTAAAGGTTTTGAATAAACTTGAAACGAAATTAAAACAAAACATTTTATTGTTGAATGTGCTTTTTTTAATTTTTTGACAGAAATTCGAGTTGTTGGTTCATGAACAAAATTTAAACTACGTAACTTAACTTTACTGACGTGATAAGTATAAGGGTTATTATATGACTTTTATCTCAGTGCTATTATTTGGTAAATATACAAATAAATTACTTAAATGTTTGATTACAGATTTTTAGTGTTCATAAAAGTATTAAACATTCAAATCAATCAGTTAAATATTTCACTGCGCTAACCAATAAAGAAAATAGTCAGTTAAAGTTGATAAACAGTACACTAAGCATAATTTCTTTTAGAAAACAGTTATGTAGTTTCATTACTCTTTTTAAAGAAGTAATATTCCCTGCAAATTAAATATTTGGCTCCGCCTGATTAAAAAAAAAATGTGACGTTCATCCGGAACCCTCCCTTTATCGTCGAAGTACAAACCGTGTTTAGTCTCTTTTGACTTCCACTTATTTTCTCTCATCTGGGAAATCAATAACTAAGAAATGGCCTATTTCCATAACGTTAACAAGATCAAAAATCATCAAAATTTTGAAATCACGTAAGAAAGAGTTAAACTATATACAAAGTAAGTAGAGCTTTTTCAACATGGCTTCAGGGCTATCATTGGCAATGGAAGCGCTAAAACCGGCACTTTGCAAAGACGGAGTAAACTATTTAAATGTAAAATATGTCAGGAAGCATGAAAATATTTTCATGTTAAAGATCGAATGTGCAAGAGAAAAATAAATAAAAAAGCAGGAAAATTTGCACCACGTGTGCATGAATCTTCATCAGAAACAGGCTTGTTAAAACTCCGGCATTAAAATATTTTTTTTTTGCGAACCACCGGTTGGGAACCGCTGCTTTACACTAATCTAGGTTTTCTAACACCAACAATGTCGCTTCATGAATTGATTTAGGCAACGATTCAAGTCTCAGAAAGGTATTGAATCAATTCAATCATTCAGATATAGTTTTTGACAATTTGATCATTTAATTTTTAATAATGAATTCATTCAAGCGCGTTTTTCCCAATACATAGAGTGCGTGGCTGTTAAAACTGCTTTTGTCGTAAAATATTTTCGATTGGCATTGAAAAAGTGCAAGTTCAATTAATAACTTTACATTTAAAATAAATTAATCAATCTTTGTTCATAAATTGCTTACTAACCATGCGTAAAATAAGATTTCGAATCCTAGACTGCCTTGGAAAGATAAAGTAAAACGCAGAATATGCAAAAATGAGTTTTTCGGATATTAAAAAATACGCGTATCTGATTTCCTACTGACAATGGTGAAATGTTGGAGTTTGATGCATTTTCGTGCTTTATTTCCAGCTAGAACAGAATAAGCAGGTCTGTACATAGATAAAAGTTACAGCAGGATGAGAAAAATTTAGAAAAAAAAAACTTGCAGATACTGTGCTTTATCTTTAAACGGCCTTGCTTAGTGGTGTAAACATATTTCTCTCCTGGATGGAGAAGGCGGTTTACTGTCGCGATAAATTTTTTCCGCAGCTGAGTTTGAAATGGGAAACTGCTATTTCAAGCCTTGATATGATTCAAAACGGCAGTAAAGAAGAAGTAAAATGTTCATGTTACCGTACTAGGATTCTTAATGTGGTTAATATCGTTAAATATTCACTACTTTGCTAAGCTCCGTCTGGACTCCTCGCGAAAACCAAAAAAGCAGACCCGCGAAAAAGGTAAATTAAGCACACGGGAAAAAAAGTAAAAAAAAAAAAAACATTACTGTTTTTTACCTTTCAACGTCCCTATATATTTTCGTGTTAATGTATTTCTTTCCTTGATGGAAAAGTGGTTTACTGTCGTAAAAAGTGCAAAAGTCCCATATGCAGCTGACTTTCAAATGAGAAACTGCTGTTTAAAGAATTACGCCTTTGTGTATACTATCGTACTAGGGTTGGCCAGTGGCGGATGGACAGCATGAACCGGCCCTGGCATGTACAAACCGGCCGGCCCTTTAAGAGTTACTCTTTGAAGAGGAGTCGCACCCCTCCCTTCCACTCTCTAGTTTTTTCAAATGTAAAAGAAATAATGGATCTAGCTTCTAGTTTTAGGAGGGAGTCGTCACTAGAGTCTGATGACTCAAATTAGGAGAATTGTGTTTTATGAATGTGGAGAAAAAGAATTAGTAATACGAACACTTGCATAGTAAAAAGTTTAATATTCATGTAGATAATGGGGAATTCGTGGAAAATTTTCGAAATTATAGCTTCAAAAACGCACTGTTAAGCTATTTTTAAATGATCTTGGACGATGTTTGCAGGGGGGGGGGGGGATTGGAGAATTTCTCAAGAAAATTTTCGAAATTAGGGTCTTAAAAACGCATGTAAAAGCGATCTTTGGAAACACTAGGCGAAGAGGTGGGGTTCAGAATTTCTCTCTAAGCAAAATTTCTCAATTGAAGTTCAAAAAGCGCAAATTTAGAAGATAATTGACTCTTCTGGGGTGAGGTATGTTTCTTGAAATTTGTTCTTTAACAAGTTTGTTAACGATAAACTGAACCCCCCCCCCCCTCCCCGCCCAAGACTGTCTCTGTAGGCACACCTTGCAATAACGCTTGAAGAGGAGGAACTTTTTATGTGATATCGCGTGAAAACAGAATGTACAATTGTAATGAACGTGCAAAACAGAAATTCACAAGATCCTTAACGATATTAGAAGAGGATTTAGAAGTGATCCCCAAGAAAATTGTTGAAATTTTCAGTTCTAAGAACATAGCCTTGTCCATAGCCTTTCCCACAGCCTTGTCAAGGGTTTGATGCCTAATGAAAAGTCCGAGATGAAGGAATAGTAGACTTATGAGGTTTCAAGTTATCGCAAGTTGACCGTAGATTGTCAAAATTTTCTTTTCTCTATAAAACCTTTTCTTTTTCCGAAAAATAAAATTATATTGACATTTACACTTTACAAACCTGACTCCCCCCCCCCTCAGTTTTAGCTTGGATATTTTAATATTTCTTCTTGGCAAAAAATGAAACTGGTTTTTGCCAACCGTCGTTCAAACTGAAATAAAAGTTAGTGAATGTGTGAGAAATACTTTATTTGAGTTACTTTTTACGTACACTTAAAAAGTGACAGCACAACATTTAAACACAATAAAATTGTAACAGATATAGGGTATAGACCAACTCACTATCAGTGCCACTCGGTAAACTACAAAAATAGATTACTTTTATGAAGAATGGGGTTTGCAAACTTGTTAAACAGTGATTCTTCTAGAAGAAAGCTTGTTTTGACAATGATTGATTTGATTAGCCAAGATTCATTTCATTTTTAACCACTTTCTTAGTGGATTCGCCCACAGAAGAATTCCAACAATTGTGACATGGACTGTACTAATGAATATATTTTCACAGGTTTTAAAAAAACGAGATGTTTTGTTTCCAGTTCTCAGATTCTTAGCCAATCAATCCTAAATCCAACTCTCTTTAAAGCAGTAGCAAAGCACATTTTCTAATTTCTACTCCACTTGATCCATAGCACTGCGATGCCGAAATAATCGATTAGCAAGTTACCAGTATGACAGATAATTTTGTTTATTAAATCTGCCAATATTGATAAACCAGCTGGTTTTGAGAGGAACAAGTGTGATACTTGAATTAAATCTTCTGCAAAACGGACAAGAGAAGGGTCAACGAAATGCTTTTCGTCCACATGGTTGCGCATTTGGTTGCCGATGCACCAGGTTCCGTTCACTTAAATACAAAAACTACAAACTTTCTTGTTGTTGCAGTGGCCGCTGCTTATATGAATCAACTTGGTTCTAAACAGCTTCAATAAAGCTGAATTTTGTTATTTTTGGAGATTTGATTTATCAGTGCAGTTTATTCAATTAACCGGCATCCACTGTATTAGCCTTACTTTAGTCATCTTTTGAATCACAGAAAAAAAAAAACATGAAAATTTTACTATACATAAAATATTATAAAGTATATACTCTACATAAAGAGTAGAGAAGAAGAGAGGGTATAGAAGAGTAAAATATGTACTCTTTCGAGCTCATTTGAAACTTATAGATATCAAAAGCCTCCAACTAAAAGTACTTTTAAACCCTACAAATTTATGTACAGTGAAATCCCGCTACAACAAACTTCAAGAAGCCTCACATTTTGTACATTGCAACGGGAATTTTGTTGCAACAGAATTTAAGCAATGCATTGGAACTTTGACCAGGAATCAAATTTTTTTTTGTTGAAACAAATATTGCACTGAAAGTTCGTCACAACGGGATTTCACTGTATTCTTTTCAATCAAACCACTTGAGACTTTTGTAAAAAGTTTTCAATACATCACAAACTGAACACAAGGAGGTAGCAAAGGAGTAGAATTAGGGGATATATCCCTCTCCAAAACTCAAAAATTCCCCCTTTTTTTGACTAAAAGCAAGTCATCTCTATTTCCGTATTTTTTATCAAAATAAACATGCGTATATGTATGAAAGTTTTTTAGAATTCAATTTTTATACCTCAAGACCATAGGTTGATACGAAGGTGAACTCTTATTCTTTCCATGTAAATTGGTTCATTTTTTATAAATTGCAATTTTTAAAACATTGATATTTCCCATAAGATATTTGGACATTGGATAATTTTTAACGTTCAATATACAGTGAAACCTGTGTATAACGATACTGTATATAACGATAACCTGTCTATAACAATAGTGTTTTTTGACCCCAACAAAATGTCAGCATGAATAATCAAACCGTCTATAACGATAACCTGTCTATTACGATTTTTTTTAGGTCCCAACAGTATGTTGAAAACAGGTTTTACTGTATAAGGGGACATAAAAATTATCTATCATGTGTAGTATTTTCAAAGTTTTGTGTTTTCACCTATGCATTATCAAATACTAAAATTAGTCGGAGACTGCTAGATGTTCGAATTTAAAGTAATGAGTGAACAAATTTCAAAGGTTTCCTGAAGATTGTGAACAAAAGAGAAAGTTTCAGCTCTTAAATAACTACAGAACATGTTTGGCTGAACAAAACGAAGTTTTACATTACAAAACAAATACCACTCATTGAGTTTAAACGCAAGCCACTATCGCAATGTGTACTTCTGATAAAGATTTTAAAGAAAGTGCATGAAAACGAAGAGAAATTAACTTGAAATAAGTAAAAATGAGCAGTGAATAATAGCGTATTGCAGTATCACTTGATTTTCAAAACATTCCGCTGTAACGAACCTCTTCTGCCAGAACATGATTGAACATGTTTAAAAGAATAAAAGCACATGGTGCACAATTATCTTTTTGCATTTAAGAGATAACAAACACTCGAAACATGCAATGCGGAGTCAATCGCCGTATCGGTAACATTATGCATTCATACCGATAGCGCAAACATAACAACGAAGCTATGTTAGTACTACTTGACATTAATGACAGTTGTAAGGATATTATACTACAACACTGGACGCTAAACATAATACCCCTTTAACACTGAAATATATAAAATACTGCACAAATAAGAGATTATTATGTAAAAAGAAATGCGAAACAGAGTACAGCTAGCAACAAATGGGAAAATCAACAAAGCTTGCTATGGAAAATGTGATTATGGCAACGGTTAGTTACAGGTTTCAGTCCGACATTGAGCATCCGGGCAACAACCACTTTTTCTCATTGGAATCGCCAATCGTCAGCGAAATGGCTTGTCTAGTACTATATTAATATAAACAAATGCAGTTATCAGTCATTCATAAGTTATTCCTAAAACAATACTATTCCACACTACTAACTAAGCAACCAACTTAGCGAAGCCTAAGACCCCTTTTACACGATTCCCGCTTTCGGACATCGGACGGCAGACATGTGACGTCACAAGTCAGAGGAAAATCGTTGCTCATTTACACGAAGGCGGAAAGCGGGAAGCGTATGCAAATTTCGTTACCGGTTCGGTGTTTTGACAGGGCGTCTGCTCCTGTTTGTTTATATTTGTTTCCGTTGAATCTTCTGTTATTTCCTATTATTCTTTTTTTAATTGTTAAAGAATGGAAGTGTTTTCCGTAAATGTTGAAGGTTTATTTTTTTAGAAAACATGTCTTGGATAGCGCTGATTTATTTTTTAATATTTTTTTGAACCACGCTAAAAAAATAGAAGTAAAAAATTCTAAATTCGCCAAACAGTGCTTTCCCGTGTTTCGCGGTAATGGTTTACCGCTGTTTTTTTTAAAAAACTGTGTGCATATTCAATACATAACATTAAGCCAAGCTAAAAAAATAAATAGAAGATAATTCTGGGCTCATCGAACAAGCATTCCCTCCCCCCCCCTGAAATTCAAAGATTAATTTAAAAAATAGAATGGTCTATGTTCTAGGATCTTATCGCATCATGCTGTTGTTATTTGTTTGCTTATTTTAATCAATTTCAAAAATGAGGTTTTTGGCTTGTGCAAATTATTCTCATACAGTGATGTTCCCATCTATTTTTCTGAGGGTATTCTCCCAGTAATCCATTACGCACAATATTTGTATGCGATCAAATCGTTGCCTCAGAGCAACAGTAGGATATCTTAGTATTATTTCGGGGATTAGATGTCTTAGTGTTGCTCTGAGGCAACGATATACGTAATATGTCTTTATATGAAAATTTTTGATACTTGAAGGTATACGCTATATGTCTAAAAAATATTTGAGAGTATACGGCATACATGGAATATACCCTATGGGAACACCACTGTTCTTTTTTTTTTAAATTTTTCCTTTCTTATAGCCGCTAGGAAAACAACAGTTGATAATTTTTGCTGTGTTATTGCTATTACATTTTCAGAACTCGATGAGGAGCATTTTTTCATTTAGTGATACAGTGAAACCTGTGTATGATGACCCCTTTATTTTCTTGAAACATCATTAAAAAGTGTTGAATTATATAATTCGTAGTACAGCTCGAGTTCAATAATGAAAACTGTTAAGAATGGCCACCCCTTCTGTGTCCACATTTTCACTGAATGAAGGGGTGGCTTCTCGGAGAGGTTTCACTGTTTAATAAAATGCTTGTAGTGATGTATCAAAAGTATATTTTTTTAGAACTGCTTTACATGTTATTGTGGAATAATAATAACAGTGGTGCAGAAATAATTTTTTTCGGTGGGGGGGGGAGGCTACATTTAACACATGTACAAATCTATGTGTTTGCAGGCCCGCACCAAGCCTGATCGGGGCCGTCGTGCAAATGTCTTTTGAGAGCCTTTATGCATTAACGTTCTAGAAAATTCTAGTTAACTCCTGGGGTGAGGTTTTATAGACAAATGCAGTATTGAAAAAATGCGTTTGGCATTTATTTGATGTATCAAAAGGAAAGTAATGTATATATTTATATATTTAATTTTGGAACACAGTGTACGCTTTGACCTTTGAGCAGGAATTAGTTTTCTCTTCATCTCGAAGTTGTTTCGAGTAAGGGTGGATGTAAGGGAGGGTTGATCGGAATTGACTTTTGAATTATGACTTTTTCTCTTGGAAACCTTGCATTGAGCTGTTGTTAAAAAACATGGCAAGTTTCAGTTAATCTGAGCATTTCCTCCATCAATTAAAAAAAAATCTTGGAATTTGATTGAAATAATTATTACTTACTTTAGTCTGATAAGTACTTTTTTGAAAAATGGAAATGGCTAATATGCAGCCGTTACAAGAATACAGAACCGTTACAAGAGGCATTGAATTTAATATCTAAAACAAATATGTAGTCCTTCCAAAGTTTTTTTTAAAACACAAATAGTAAAAGAAATAAAGGGAGGGGGGAGGGGAATTGAATAATTATGGTCAAGTCATTACTTTTCAGAACTAAAAAGTTAACCTAAATTATTGTCCACAGTACATACTGTCCAACCACAGATTGCATGGAATTTTTATATGTCCAGATAAGACGAATCTATGAATAAGGGGGAAAAGTAAAAATTTGATGCCCATATTCCGCTCATTTGAATGAGACTGCTTCTGCGAAAGCGGGCATCGGTAAAAAAAAATAGATTCGTCCATTTCCGGCTGTAAAACGGATGTTTATCTTTCCATATAATCCTTGGCCAGACAGTAAATGTTACGCACATCTAAATAATATACAAATGAGCAAACTGTGTTTTTTATGTATGATAACACGAAGCAGTGGAATTACCACAAGTTAAAAATTGCAAAAAGACGCCAAATTTTGCAAAGATCTGTTGTAAGTTATGGAGCTGTATAAGGAAAATCCCTTATGGGGTGCTCTCCCCATAAATAGACGAATACCCTCCTATGTGTATTCCTAAGCATTACACGACCTCTGCACAGTGGCGTAACTAAGGTGGGGCGGAGGGGTCGGTCCGCTCCAGGCAGCATTTTGCTGGGGGGAGGCAATTTCATGCTCTTGATGTGAAAAAAGTTCAACGTTTCCCAATAGGGAAATCATGCTTTTGATCAATTACTGGAGACAAAAAAAAAAACTTTTCGTTATAATATGAAACTAGCACTTGATTTTAAAAAAGTTATTCGGAAACTACCTTTTTTTTAAAAAAAAAAAACTATTTTTTGAGGAAAGTTACAACAAGAGTAAGAAAAGAGAGGTCTGAAATGGTGGGCAATTAATTGCTCATCTTTGGGGTAGCATTATCTGTTTCAGAAATTGCTTTAATTGGTCACTTATTACAAAACTTTTATTCAGACCAGAATTAATTTTATGTTTATCTTATAAAAGTACTTACTCACAACTCAAATAATAACTGCGACTAATCTTACTGCTTTATATCAGTAAAATTCTTATAAACAGCGAGTTTCAAACTGAGACATTAATTTAAGCAGAAGGTTTTTAATTAGTGAATTGATGTCTAAGTAAACCTTTCACATTCACATGGAAAGTAATGATTATTGATACACAACTTTTCCTTCTCATAAATCAGTATGGTTAATCGAACTTATAGGGCTCATTAATCTTATCACCCTGTATCAGTGAAAAAGAAAACCATCCAAATTCTGTAATATAGCAGTATTGGATCTAGGAAAGCGGCAATTTCCGAGTTTTTCAACATTAAGGCAGGCACCCCAGCACGGATCCAAAAGGATGTCATTACCCCCTTTGACAAGACCAAAGAAACCATAAAATTGCATACCTAGATCTTTAAATTAGGAAAATTTCCTGTGCAGAGCGCCGGCCTCTAAGCTCCTGCCTGGTGTCACCAAAAGGTTAAAATGCATTCTTAGGGCTAATTTAGAAATTTTTCCTGAATAGAGCATATTCTTTATTTTTGTTTGTAATTAAGTTCTTATTTTTCCTTTAAATACTTTTGACTGTTTCTCAACCAAAGTGCGGCAAATTGAGGAATTGCCCCGGGCGGCAGAAAATGTAGCTACGCCACTGCCTCTGCACAAGATTTGATAAACTGTATTTGTGTAAGGAACCCCCCCCCCCTCCCATGGTTGTTCACCGTGGGGTGAAACCCCTCGTGTAAATTCTCAGGACCTTTGTGACAAATTTGGCAAAAATCTGGCCCTAATTGTGGATTTGTATAAGGACATAGCACACACAATCACTAACATACATCATATTTTGTTTAGATATATAGATTTTACTTTTATTGTTTATTTAACTTTTTCCATGATTTAATTGAAAAATTATCAGTTTAAATTTTGAAAGAAACCAAAATTTAAAAGTTACCTGAAAAAATCCAGGTGCTCCTTTAAAAATCCAGTTGGGGTTTTTACAAATGCTAGTTTTACCGACCGCCTTGTCTGGTGGTCAAAGAAGTGACTATGGATGGGAAGTTACTGGGGGGTCATGACGCAGTCTGCACCATAGAAATGTTCAGAAGTGTATCTTTACGGTTTTTTTGAGAAATCATAATTGCTTATTGCTTTCATTTGACTGTTTTGATGTCCTATGATTTTATTTTCCCACCAGCACCCTCTGCAGCATCACCGTCGACCGGCTCTTCACGATGCTGCTCCCCTAGCGAAAACCGTCTCCAGGTTGCATCCATGTCATACATACACAACTACACGCACACATAAATACCCACACACTCATGCCTGCACACAGACACCACGCACACACAGACAGACTATACACACACCCATACACTCATGCCTGCACACAGACATATACACACACGCACACATTCACACACATACATACCCACACTCATGCCTGGACACAAACACACACCCCTACATACACACTCGTGATTGCGAAAAACATAATTTGAGTTCAAAATGTCAAAATTCAAATTATTATTTTTTTTTCCGACTCTCGCTACTTGCAAGCACCAAAGGAATTGAATATAGAAACAACAAACACGTAGGTAAATATTTTACCCTCAGCTAAAGTTGATTAGCAAAACCAGAGGTTTAATTGTGAAGGATGTGAGAGGAAACTATTTTAAACATTGAAATTTTAGTCAGATGAAAGATGTTTATGGTTAGTTTTTATTCAATGATGGCAAGGGAAAAAAACCCTTGAAGATACCCCCTCCTGTATATAAACAGAAAAATATCAGTTAAATATAGCTTAAAATGAACGTGCGTAACATGCATTGAGATTGTTTTCCTTTCTTCCACCCACCTTTCACTCTAGTTTGGCACTCGCAAGTAATGCCTATTCTTTTCCAATGTTGATGTAACTTTGGAAAGAAAGATATCGAACAAAATTTTTGCATTTAATAGTCTTATTATGTAGCCAACTAATGAATAATCACTTTCTTTTCAACTCCTGTTGAATGCTCATGAAAAACATTTATCAGGAAATTAAATAAAAAAGTTGTAGTTAACTTGTACACATTGTATTTAGTTTTATCATTATCATTAAATGTAAAATTTATACCTGTCTTTTTTTTCCGTAAACTCTGATTTTTAATAGAAGACCGCATAAACCGAAAACTATGGATGCACTGAATACCGAACATTCAGTTAAAATTCTATTCTCATCTTCAGCTGAATACTGAATATTTTGCCAAAATGTGTTGTTGTTTCAACATTAAGTACAATTGAGCAATGATTAAAAATAGGAGTGGAACAGAGCTTCAGCCCAGCCAAATCATGAACTGTTTCAGCACATAACAATTTCTCGTGAATATTTTTTTTTACAATAACTAGCACATAATATTATGTTCCATAATAAGTTACGCACAATTATGCCCAAGAATAAAACACAGTAAATTTATAAGAATACGTTGAACTATAAGCAGTCCCATAATTGAGGATACGTACCTATACTTGGAAGTTGCTAAGAAACAAGTGACTTTACAACATTTTTTGTTGATTATTATTTAAAGATTTCATTTGTTATGAAATGAAGCTATTACAATATTGCATAAAACATTGTTTAAACACTTTTAGCTACTAATGAAAACAATAATGTCTTAATTTTTATTACATACTAGGTGTAAGTAATATCTCAAAGTATTTGTATGATAAACAATCACAATGATACTTACTTGAAAAGGTTTTAGGTGTAACATTGAAAATCCAGTAAATCTTCTCATTGCCTCCATAAGCAAGAATAAAATTATAATATCTTCTTTTTGCCAGCAAGATAATTTTTATGACAGAATATACAGAAATGATCCTGCCGATAAGAATTACCCAGCTAATTCGTATAGATGCTGCGCTGCAGTTCCTAGCATGTGTAAAATCGCTTTTTTTTTCCAGTGCATGACGGTCCTTCATAAAAAAAGAGGCTCATTTTTTTCGAACGATTATCAACGATTTACGTAGTTGTTCAATTTCGAAGTTGTAATTTGAAATTTACTTCATCGAAATCAGTGCCGTAGACAAGACACAAAGATGGCTACCTTTCCCCTGATTTTGGAAGGTTTATTGTTACTAGAGTCCCTATATGAAAACGTAGTTTTCAGAGTTGCGACAACGCGGCATCATTTTCCTATTGGTCGAAGACCGCCTGAGGCAGTGTTTCTTCTTCTCCCGTAGGATTAACATGGAGCGTATGACAGTGCTGTGGAAAAACCCAGAATCTGGAAAATTAAAGGTGAGTCCAAGATTTTAATGCTCATATTACTGTTCTACAATGTTCAAATTATACGTGTGTAGCTTTACTTGAGTGAGTCCATTCCTATTTCTTTAACTATCGCGTAATTATATCATGAACATGTGTTCCGGTGTGCTAAAATTCCCTTCTGACACTTTATTTGGGTCTTTTATAGTTAGTTTTCCTGTTAAATCGATTATTCCAATCTCAACGTTATTGAAAAACAACACTTTAAGACTAGGCAAAAGTTTAAATTGTGTAAATTAAATTTTTTTAACGATAAATCTCTGTCTTCGGTTTGGCGCGATCAATTTCGTGCTTGGCGACGAGTGAAAGTAAACAAAACATACACTTGGATGTGCGTGAGGATGTCTTAACTTGTGATTTGTATTATAAATGCTGTATGTTGCAGATTTTTTTTTTTTTTTTTTTTTAAATAAATGTGACTTGATATTAAAACCCATTTTAACTTATGTTTTAATGTTAGGGTTTTTATTTTTCCTGATCATTGACAAAAATTGACTTATGTATCGTTTTTAATATTCCTTCAAGCTATTAAACTCCAAGTTAAATCTTCTCTTTATGCAACGTAAGTATTTACAGTGTCAAATTTTTGTTTTTTGAAAGGAGATGCTGAGGAAATAAAATGCTTATAAATTATAGAATTTTCAATGCTTGCTGGCAGTATTTTTTAATACCATTTAGATTTAAGGAAAAACGATTTGTTATGATTTTCTGCCAAATATTTTTTACACCGACCTATATAACGCAATTCTCTATAAACCACCGCACAACTTTTCAGAAGTAAACAATAGGTTTTAAAGTTAAAAAAATCCCTCTGTTTTGCTTTGCACACATAAAAATTGTTAGGCAAATTAAATTTTGAAACAGTTTTTCATCTTCCCATCATAATTCAAAGCATTTAAATGTAAACTATTATTCACAGTAAAAAGAAAATACCAGATGGCTCTTGAAAATGCAGCTGTTATGCAAACCATGAAGCTACAAGAAATGCAAAACATATGCCTGTGAAACATATTTATTTGTGAATAAATAATTCTATAATTAGTGCTTTACTACTCATTGCAGATAAAACCCATTCTGAAGTGCTAATATAGATATATTCTGAATATTAGTTCCAAAATTTGTGAAACGACCCATATAACGCCAAAACCTGTATAATGCAAAAGCTTTGGTCCCAAGGTGTGCGTTATAATGGTCTTCTACTGTAGTTGAAATTTGTAAAAGAAATGTCAATTCGATTATGAAATTAATGTAACCACATGAATTTGCCAAAGCGTTTGAGGTGGATATGAAGTACAACACTTGCTTGACACACGGCACAGTTTTTATAAATTTTTTAGGTTGAGCGAGCCAATTTAAAATGTACTATTTTATTAAAAATTTAATGAACTGTAGGTAATTTTTTTTTTTTTTGGTAATTTACTCTTTTTTTATTCAACAAGCATTTCAGTCGCTGTGTGTTCCATCATAAACAGAAAACTGAGATGTTCTAAGTTCATTTCAAGTAGTGTGTTGGTACTTTTTATTATGCTCTAATTAGGGTTTACTAATTTTTAGGTTGCCTAGTTATTTCCTTCATATGCTACTCTTTCTTTATCACCTGAAGACTAAAGTGCATGCTATCACCCCGCTTCAGGTTCGTAAAATTTTCCATTTTCATTGAGAAAATGATTTTTAAATAATTATCCCCGTGATTGATACATAATTAAGTTTTAACAAGTGTTGAAGAATTACCTTTGAGATCAGGACCGTTTTCATGGGTTTTTGAGATTGTAAAAGTCCTCCCAGCCACAACTCTTGTTTGTCAGAAATGAGGTACATTTAAAGTTTTACTGGTTGAAATATCAATACTTTTATGATAAAATGCTGAATCAAGGATTTTTAAGTGAAACTTTTTATGCGAGGGCTTTGAAGTTATGATCCAAACTTTTTGTGTGACGAAAAGTGGTGGGGATAAGCAATGTCGGTTAGAAGGAAAGCAGTGGCTTGCTTGCCTTCAGGTATTGGAGAAAAGTGAGACATTACACTCTTCTCACTTCCTTTCTCATTTTGTATGGTTGCATGTACTGCGTTCAGGCAGCGCGGAGATCAATATGTACATTTGTAATTACTTACTTTAGTTATGGTAAACAGATCATTTGTCTTCTTAAGAAGGAAGAAGATGATCATTATCAGTGGACACATGCATATAATTTTATGTAAAATATGAATAAGAAACACAATCTGTTCAGAAGTGTTTGATGAATAGTTAAAATGTTTCACATCTATCGTGTGTCATTATGACGCAACCTGTTTCTTGGAATCGAACTTTAAAAGAATTCTACTCTTCTAGATCAGCAGAAAAATAAAGTACATAAAGCTCTCACCCCACATCAAGTTCGTAAAAACTTCGATATTTGGTGGGAAAATGATTTTTAAATAATCCTATCTTGATTAATGTGGAGTTAAATTTTAACTAGTGTGGAATTGCATTTTAAAATAAAGGCTGTCATCATGGGGTTTTGAGATTATCTGTAAAGATCAGGGTTCGAAAATATCCGATATTTTGATATACAGTTGAGTCCCGACTTACGCGAGGGATGCGTTCCAAGACCCCTCGCGTAAGTCGAAATTTCACCTTGTGGAAAAAGGTATGTGTAAAAACTTTTATAAACATAACCAATCTTTTAGACATGTAAACACAACCTTAAACAGTTAAAAATCTTTTCTTAACCATACCTTACTGTTTCTTACATAAAGAACTGAATTTTCATTTGTATTTAAAAAAAAAGCCGTTTTATTCAACATAAAATACTGCTATGATGCACAAAAACAGTGATCAATGGGAAAGAAAGACATAAAATAAACCAGTACTGTACGTACGGCATGTAGTAAGGAGAACAAATGCCCTATATTTGTACTGTACAGTTGATTCAGTAATGATATTTGTAACTTAAAAAAAGTGAAAATAATGATTTATGCTGCAGTTATTCTAATATATTTTTAAATACAGTTGCTTCATTGGTTCTTTTATAAAGTTTCCATCTATGGCATTATCCCTCTTCCTGGTTTCTTTAATTTACAATAAAAAACAGCTTCCATTTTCATAATTTTTGCATTTTGCGTGGGTACTATTACTGGGTGAACTTTTATGGATTTCCGTTTCTTGGCTTTTAATTGTACGTATGGAAGATTCACTCATACCGTCATACCTAATTGTTGTGCTACCCTTCGAAGCATTTTTTGGTTCAGCTTAAGCTTTTCAAGAAGCTTTACCTTTTCTTTATTTGTCAGAAACGTTCTCTTTTTCTTTCTATCTTTACCAACTTTAGATAAAGCAGCGCTCCTAGGTGTCGTTATATTTTGTTAACGTTCGCATTTAGAATGAAAAAAAATAATGGAAAATGAAAAGTAGTTATTTATATAAGCGATAAAAGACTAGTACAGTGTGGGTACTTCTGCTCTCAGTGATTCTAAAGAAATGAAGGTCCGTTCATGCAAACAACTTACTCACCGTGGTTCCTTTCCAAAAATTTTCATGTTGCGGGCGAGGAATTCGTGCTAGCTCAAAAATTCTGCAGCGACCAACCGCCGGACGCAGCGAGAAGAAGCCCAGTCCAGCGAACTGCTACCATTCGGCCGCCAGTTGGCGACGGGGAAAATAAGGCAAACCCAAGTTTAAACAACTAGCCCTTCATTTCCAAACTCACTCTCTATGGAAGTGGATCGTTCCATTACTATTGCAGGTGGGGAAAGGAAGAATATTTCTTCCTAAATTTAAAATAGTGACGCCATCTACTGGTTTCAAATTGAAACAGCAATAATGCTTTTAAATTTTTTTATATTTTAAAATAAAATTTTTCTACAAGCTGAGTTACTACTTCACTCCTGGAAAATTTTCTTAATCGGCAAATATTCTCTAACGACGATTTGGCGACATCTTTGCAAGATTGATTTCCAATGTCAGAATATCCGTTTTTATAAGATCGATATGTGTATAACCGTATTTTATCATTTGGCACAAGTTGGAATTCTGTTCCGCAAATTAAGAATTTCTGCCCTCCCAAATTTAAGTTTGGGGCGCCCTGCCTACGAGTTACATTTCTTTTGTTCTAACTGTACTTTTGAGTCATTATTATTATAAAATCACTTTCTTCTCTACTTAATTTTTTAGCAAAACAAACAAAAAAAAAAAAAAAGAGCAAAAAATGAACTGTATATTTTGCTTACTGAAAATTATTAAATCTGTACTCGGTTCATTTTTTGAATTTTTTAGCAAGACTTATGAATACTTCATTATAGTACACATTGAGTTTAAGAATTTTATGAAAATTTTGATTTGTATTTGTATTAGTTGTATTTTAAAGGATTGATCAATTGTCTTTGATTAATCATAACACAGAATCTACTAGAATATATAATTAAAGATATTATTGATTGAATTTATCTAAATTTAAGATTCAATTTTTTATTCTTTTTTTTATGAATAACTGCCCAAAACGTTTTCATCACTAAAGTTCATCCAAATTATTTTATACACAATCAAATGTTTAACTAAAGATGCTATCTTAGTTCCTTTTAAAGTAAGCATTCTGCATCATTAATCATCAGCTTAATGCAAATATATGTTATATTGCATGAGGTTCTGCCTTAGCCCTGGCTTAGGTGCAGTAATTTACTGTCATAACCTTAATGTTTCAGTTCACTTTCATCATCCAAAATCCGTTCCGAGTCGTCAACATTATTATCTGAAGTCAATATTTGATCCGTATCCATTAATTCATTATCCAAAATCCGTTCCGAGTCGTCATCCAAATTAATTGAAGTTGGCCTTGAAAACGGCCTTTTTGTTTTAAAATGGTCAGACATGGCAAAATAGCACGCTGTAAACAAAATCGTAGCCACAGAATATAAAAGAAACAATTCCCCCGCTCTTCAGCGCTAAGTTTCTGAGCATGCGCATTAGTTTGCTTCGAGAGCAGCGAAAATCTCTACCTTCCCCACCTGTAAGGGAAATGGAACGATCCACTCCCGTAAGGAGTGAGTTTGGAAAAGAAGGGCTAGTGTTTAAACACGAGTGAAAAACGATTTCCAACAGACCTTGCCGAGATGTGATAGTTATCAGCTGCGATGAAATTGTGAAGCTGTGACTCGCTTTTAGATTTTACAAGTTTCAATTTTAACTTTTTATCAGTGTTTAGCAATTTAGAATGTTTGAATAAAATGTTTTATTTTTACACTGTTATTTTATGTTCGGAGTGCTACAAACTGGTGACCCGGACAGAAGCTAATTGAGAAATATGATATAAATTTGGAGTTTTTCTTAAAGAGGTACGTATGCGGTTGAGATTCTTTTTTGTTCGATTCTCTGTGATTGGTCAACCTGTTTGGTACAATTAGAGGAAATGCAAGAGTTTAGCAAATGTTGTTTTAAGTTCTGGTGCTGTTTGTTTGTGTTGTTGTAGGATATTCCTCAGGCCCCAAAACCTTTTTCAATTGTATTTAGTTAAGATAGAGTTCGGTCGCACAAATTGGTTAACATGAGTAGTGAAGACAACAATAGTGTCGGCGTGACGACGCAAATATCACATTTAGCAGTGAAGATTCCACCAATATGGAAAACTGGAATTAAGTTGTGGTTTATTCAGGTCGAAAGTAATTTTGAACTCGCGAAAATCACGAATGACACAACTAAATATAACTACATTGCTGCGGCTATTGATCCAGAAACTTTATCAGTCGTATCAGATATTTTGTTCGCACCGCCGGCAGCAGATAAATACGGTGCATTAAAATCTCGGTTAATAGCGGAATATTCCGAGTCCGAGGGGGAACAGACTCGTCAATTGGTCTCAGGCCTGCAATTAGGAGATAACAAACCATCTTATTTGCTGCGAAAGATGCGAGAATTGGGGGGTGCAGATGTTACCGATAATTTTATAAAAAACTTGTGGCTTCAAAAACTACCGTCGGAAATGCATGCTATTTTAGCAATTAGCTCAGAGACGTTGGACAAGTTGGCTGAAAGGGCAGACAGGATTGCAGAGGTGCGTGCTGCCTCATCGGACAGTGGTATTTTTGGTGTCGGGCAATCGACTGCAGCCACTTGTGTGGTACAGAGTGTCACCGCGGAGGAGGATTTTTGTAAGCTACGAAATGAGGTCACGGCTTTGAGAAAACAGATGGAAGGACTGACTAATGGGGGGAAACGAGACCCTTCCGCTGAAGGAGTTCCTTACAAGCGGCGTGTTCTGTCACGGGAGAATTATAACAGAGATGAGAATTATTGTTTTTACCACGCGCGATTTGGAAATAGGGCACGAAAATGCCAACCCCCCTGTTCTTATGCTGGTTGCAGGCAGGGAAACTTGCAGTAGCGGCTGCCGATCGAAGTATTTCGACGTCAGCCGCTCAGTCGCCTCGTTTGCATGTCTATGATAGAAAGTACAATTATAGGTTTCTTATTGATTCTGGTAGCGATGTATCCTGCTTGCCCCCTCCAAGTAATTGGAAAATCCGCAAACCTGATCCCCTCCAACTAGTTACCGCTAATAATTCAAAAATATTCACTTACGGATCTAAAACAATTAACGTAGATTTGGGGCTGAAGAGAGTTTTCACTTGGAAATTTTTAATTGCTAACGTTCCTGTTCCTATTATAGGGGCCGATTTTTTGAGACATTTTGATCTTTTAATAGACCTCAAACGACGCAAACTCATTGATAATACCAGTCACTATACTCGAGCAGGTATAATTTACAAATCAGCTAACTATTTTTCAGTAAAACTTATTTCAAACGATTCAATGTATCACCGTATCCTTGCAGAATTTCCAGAACTCACGAAATTGGCCCCCGGGGCAAAGTTGGTTAAACATGATACGGTACATTATATTGAAACTACCGGTCCGCCAATACATAGCAAACCTAGGAGACTTAATCCAGAATTACATGAGGTAGTGAAAAAGGAGTTTCAGCTTATGGTTAATCAAGGCATCTGCCGGCCATCGAAATCTCCTTGGTCATCACCCCTTCATGTTGTTTCGAAGGCTTTAGGGGGTATTCGACCAGTTGGAGACTATAGGAGGTTAAATGCTCAAACTATACCAGATCGATACCCCATACCGCACATACAAGACTTTTCTAACGCACTTTACGGTAGTACTATTTTTTCAAAGCTTGATATAGTGCGAGCTTATTTTCATATACCTGTGCACCCAGAGCACATACAAAAAACTGCTATTTGCACTCCGTTCGGACTTTTCGAGTTTCCTTTTTTAAATTTTGGTTTGTGTGGAGCTGCTCAAACATTCCAGAGATTTATGAACAGTATTCTCGGTGACCTTGATTTTTGTTATGTTTATTTGGATGATATTTTGATATTTAGTAATAGTGAGGAAAAACACAAAATTCATGTAAGAGCGGTTTTGGAAAGACTAAACGATTATGGGCTAACTATAAATGTGTCAAAATGTATATTCGGGGTCGCAGAGATTTCTTTCTTAGGACACTTAATTACGAGTAGTGGCACAAGGCCCCTGCCGGATAAGGTCGAGCCAATTTTAAAGTACCCACAGCCAAGAAATGTTAAGGAACTGCAAAGATTTTTGGGATTCTTGAATTTTTTTCGTAGATTCTTGCCACAAATAGCCCGGCATCAGGTGTATTTAACGGCGTATTTAAGAGGGGCCAAGAAAAACGATAAGACTAAGCTCGATTGGTCAGATAAAGCAAATGAAGAGTTTCAACATTGCAAAAAATTGATTGCAGATGCGGTTCTTTTGGCACACCCAAAGCCGGATGCAGAGTTGATATTACAAGTCGACGCATCGGATTTCGCAATTGGGGGATCATTATCGCAAATAGTAAACAAGCACTTACAACCGCTTGCTTTTTTCTCTAGGAAGCTGTCACCGGCAGAAAGAAAATATAGCGCTTATGATAGGGAACTGTTGGCAGCTTATGCCAACATAAAACATTTTCGGCATATGGTCGAGGCGAGAAAGGTTTCCTTGTTTACTGATCATAAGCCGTTAACGTTTGCCTTCCAGCAAAGTTCGGATAAATGTAGCCCAAGACAGGCGAGGCAGTTAGATTTTATATCCCAATTCACCACAGATATACGACATATAAGGGGACCTGATAATATTGTTGCAAATGCACTTTCTCGGATAGACGCTATAGTCATGCCGAACCCCATTAATTACACAGAACTCGCTCAAGCACAACAAAGCGATCCAGAGCTAAAACTGTTGATGGAAAAATCGGAAGTATTAAAATTAAAGAAAATTACCATACCAGAAAGTGAAGTACCTATTTTTTGCGATATAGCAACCGGTACGCCTCGGCCGTTTGTACCCCAGGAGTTTCGCGAGATAGTTTTTTCCGCCCTGCACAATTTATCACATTTGGGTATCCGCAGTACATCAAAATTAATAAGATCAAGATTTGTATGGCCTTCTATTCGAAAAGATTGCGTTAAATGGGCTAGATGTTGCATTCCTTGCCAGAGATCAAAGATAACCCGACATACAAAAGCACCAATAGGGAAATTTTCGGACCAGTCACAGAGATTTGAACATGTGCATCTCGACCTCGTTGGTCCTCTACCCCCGTCGCAGGGAAACTATTATTGTTTAACTATGATAGATAGGTGCACACGTTGGCCAGAGGCTGTGCCGATACCTGATATATCGGCACAGACGGTAGCAAGGTGTTTTTTTGTTAACTGGATTGCTCGTTTCGGATGCCCTGCTCGTATAACTACCGACCAGGGTAGACAGTTTGAAAGTGCACTGTTTCACGCTCTCTCTTGCTTTCTGGGTGTTAAGAGAATTCGATCCTCTCCATACCACCCACAAGCAAATGGCTTAGTGGAAGAATTTCACAGACCGTTAAAGGCCTCTTTAAAGGCATATAACACTCAAGAGTGGACAAATGCACTGCCCACAGTTCTTCTTGGATTCCGGGCTGCGTTTAAGGAAGATTTGGGCGCAACAACAGCAGAGCTTGTATATGGGAGGACACTCCGACTGCCAGGAGAGTTCTTCGTAAAGACGGGTATTGAAGGTACCCCAAAGGAGCTGGTGGAGGAACTCAAGACACATTTTGACAACATGCGACCTATCCCAACGAGTTGCCACGGACATAAGTCCGTGTTTGTACATCCACACCTAAAAGACTGTTCTCACGTCTTTGTTCGCCACGACGGAGTAAGAAAACCCCTGCAGGCACCATACGATGGACCGTATAGAGTGATATCGAAAAAAGAGAAAACTTTTGATCTGGAAATTAAAGGAAGGAAACAGACGATATCTATCGACAGGCTGAAACCAGCTTTTATGTCTACAGACTGTTTACCTGTGGTTAAGAATATGGGTGAACAATCTGCGTCTAATGTTGTGACTACACGCTTTGGAAGGACAGTTCGGCAACCGTCTAGATACGGTATATTCGATTTAACTGTGGGGGGGAGTGTGCAGCGACCAACCGCCGGACGCAGCGAGAAGAAGCCCAGTCCAGCGAACTGCTACCATTCGGCCGCCAGTTGGCGACGGGGAAAATAAGGCAAACCCAAGTTTAAACACGAGTGAAAAACGATTTCCAACAGACCTTGCCGAGATGTGATAGTTATCAGCTGCGATGAAATTGTGAAGCTGTGACTCGCTTTTACATTTTACAAGTTTCAATTTTAACCTTTTATCAGTGTTTAGCAATTTAAAATGTTTGAATAAAATGTTTTATTTTTACACTGTTATTTTATATTCGGAGTGCTACAATTCTTTACTGTTGAAAAAATCGCGTTATAGCCATTTCGCGTAAGTCGGATCGCTTTGTAGCGGGAGTCGACTGTATATTGGATATTTTGATATTTATCCGATGTTTTCAACATCGGATAAAAATCTGCAAAATAAAGTGTTTAGTAACTGCTTCCTTAAATCAGAGTTATTTATTTTCTTATATTATTATTATAATGCATCAACTTTAAAAGTAATTTTTCTTTCATTATTTATATTCATTTATTACATGTTCATGATTTTGCCTCACCCACTCAAAAAGTAATTTAATTGCATCCGAGTTCATTTCAACCACTCATAAAAATAAATATATAAATAAATAAATATTCAATTTATCAGAGCTTATCTTAATTTGTTGAAGTCTTTAGAAAATCAATACTTTTGTCAGGAAATAGAACATTGAAATAAAGGGGAATTCAAATGCTCTAAAACAGTGGTGCCCAACATACGGCTTTCAAAACTGATTCATGTGGCCGGCTGAAATATCAGGTATAGATAAATGAATTTACTAAAAAATGTGGCTTTATTTTAAAGAATTTAAATTCAAGCATCAGTATATTGCATTCTCTATAATTTTACTTCACTTAAATTTATATATTAAAAACAAACAAAAACAGCTTATAATTAATTTCTTTAGTATGCACTCACATTTTTTCAATCACAATCACAAGTAAGCGCTTTGATGAGGTAGTGGCATCCACGTAAAAGTTTAAGACTGGAGTTCAATTTTTTTCCCACAATCTTGACTAAAACCATTAAAAAAATTAATTCATAGTTTTCTGAAAAGTACTCAGGACTGCTGAAATAACACTTTCTGGAATTAAATTTGTTCAATATAACTGTACCATGTGATTTCATTATAGGATTTATAGGACCATCTAGGAGCTATTTGTTGGTCAAAAAATAAAATAAAAAATATTAATATTATTCAAATAATTGGAACCCGTACAACATGCCCCACTGTCCAACGTGCCCCACCTCCCCCTACAATTTTGTTGTGGATATTCCTAAGTGAGGTGCAGAAGAAACAAGCAAGTTTCCTCACGGTTCCTAAAAAATTTAGAATCACGAACGTTCATTACTTATTTTAGTCATCATAAACTGATGATTTCTCTTCTTAAGAGCAATGATAATGCGCAGTAACAAATATGTAGATAATTAAATGAAAAACAATCTATGCTAGTCAAAAGAGATTGATGAATTAGGTAAAATATTCCCCTGTAATATGTGTTTTACTTTTTCAAGTGTTTTTAAAACACATCCTGTTATTTGAAATTAAATTTTACAACACACTTAATGCAAAGTAGTTGAAATACAGCTCTATTTCAATTAAAGTGTGTTTATTTATTTTCCATTTATAATTTTATGAACTAGTTTAAAAAAACATTCCTGCCAATTGTGTTCAGCTGTATTGATGATTTAGCACATTTGAAGAGTTTTACTTCTGCTTTTAAATTTATTTGCCCTTAATGTTTTTTTAAGTTTCTTCCAGATATTCTGCAACTTAAAAAAAGCTCAACTACTAGCTGAATTATAGCTCTGATGCAGATGTTCTAGAAAATTCATGATAGTATTGTACTGTTCGCTTAAAGAATTGTATAATAGAATGATCTCCAATATTTAGTTTACGAGGATGTCCAGAAATCATTTTCCAAGTTTTCTTAGCTTGACAGCTTTATCAAAACTAATGAAGTTGTTTAAAAAAATAATAAACTTCCATACATAATATGCCATTCATGTTTGTTATGTTTCTTATTATGCTGATGACTTCAGGAAATTTGTTGCCGAAATGGTCTTTGGACTTTCAACAATGACATACAAACCAACAAAAATTCTGTGTTTAAATGCTAAATAGTGTAATTAAATGAAATTTTGATCTTCTTCATACAAACAGTGCTGTATTTCTGATTTGTCAGGCTTATTATCATATTTATTATCATTCATTTGTATAATAATATTGAAATGTAAAGAGGTAAAACAAACAATAATTTTGCAACAGAAATTGAGAAATAGCTGGAATTCTGTTTTGATTCTCTAAATTTAGAGTTTTGAATTTGTTTTGTAAAACAAATGCTTTAAGGTTTATGCTTGTTTGTCATGTAAAAATATTGTTTTCAATTTAGATTTTTAATAAATTTTTCAGTATTCAATGCAAGGCTAAAAAATTTAGGTATACATAAAATTATGAAAGATATATTTAGGTTTGTTTATTTCAGCATTAAATGAACAGTTCATTGATGTTTATTCTCTTTGTGTAGTTATCCAGAAATCCCCCCTCCCTCTCAAGAAGAGATTTTTCTCCCCACTTAAACTACAGGACAGGATTTGAATAACTGCAAATAACTCCAATTTTGGAAGGGATAGGTAGCAACTGTTATCTTAGTCCACTTCCGACTGTCAATGCACCTTCTCTGTTTCTGACTAAATTCTGGAAGCATTTTTCAGGATGTTGGAATATAGGTCATGTTCATCCATCTATGATACAGGGTAATGAATGGAATTGCAATCTATATGAAAAAATCTGAACAAAAAATTCAATCAAGTGTTTTTTTTTCCCCCCACAAACATTCACTTTACAAATAGTATAAAAGAAAATAAATTACAAGCATCAGTATATTTTGCCCTGTCTAATCGAAACTCCCTAATTGAGTAGATGGGAGTAAAGCCTATAACAAAATTTATTTTCTTTATGCTTCTAAGTGACTGAAATTTTTGATTAAACTTGTGTTTTGTCCATAGTTATTAGTTTTAGGAAATGATACTTTGGAGTAAAGAATTTTTAAAAATTTGATAATAATAACCACATTTTGAACATGTGAATATTTTAAAGTTACGTTGCATTTCAGAAAACACAAAGATTAATCTTTGCTTATTTTGTTTCTTAAGCAGTTATTGACAATAATAGTTTGCTCCAAAATCTATAAAAACTACAAATTCTGTTTTGGTACCCTGAATTTGATTTTAATTGCCTCATTGAGAAAAATGTCTTTGTTTTCTCTTTTTTTTTTGTGTAAAAATGTTAGAATTTCTATGTTTGAAATAAAGTTTACAGATGTAACAACACCAAAAAATAAATTGAACATTAAAGACTTTTGTTGTAATCTGTATGTGGTAATGACCTGAACTGTTAGTATGGAATGAATGAGTTTTCTTCATGCTAAATTGTATTTAAAATCTCTGTCAAAATTAAATGTAAACATTGCTTTTCCACAAACATTGAAAATAAGTACAAGTCCTCTACTGGTGCTGGGAATGATTTTTTTCTTTGTTTCACTAAGAAACTGTCTACTTTCTTTTCTTTATAATATTGTTTTGATTTGAAAATATTGTTCAAAATGTAAGTAATAGATGCATGATGTGATGCAGAGAAATAAATAAATAACAATAGATACATTTGTTTCTTATTCATATGAGTTGAAAATAAGTCATGTTTCAAATTACACCCCCTCAACTCCTCAATTTATTTCTGAATATTTCTATCTACATCAAATTAAAGTAATAATTTTCAACTTTATTCAAATTAATATTTTAACCAAGAGTGCCTACTGAACCACTAAAATATTTAGAGGTTCTTGGTATTCTTTCTTTCTTTTTTTTGGGGGGGGGGGAGCTGTTACCTCCTTTTGACCATCTACCTATTTCTAGTATTGAACTTTCAAATTTTCCTTTGCATATTTTTCTTTCAAATTTTTAATTTAATGTTTAACTTAATCACATTTAAATCAGAAAATTGTACAGCGTAAACTTGAACATGCAATTTTAATTAGCATTTTTTTAATAGCAAACCATTTTAATTAGTGATATTGCTTTTTAGATGGTTGCAGGAAATATTTTTAGATTTAAAACTCTTTACAACGTTTGCCTTTCCGAAACAAAAACAAGCACATTCTAATGTGCATTATCTGTCGTTCATTTATTTATTTTCATTTTCTTACCTTTTTTTATCTCTTTATTTATTTTGAATCAATTAAATTCTAACAAATGGAGGTGAGAATTCACATGCTGCGAACCAAAAAAAAAGAAAAGAAAGAAAGAAAAATTATTACAAAAAAAAAAAAAAAACTGTCGGCAGATTTAAATGGATATATTTTTGCTGAAATTAAAAAATAAAAAATTATTCCTTTGTTTTAACTGTAAAAGGCATGTGACAGCAAAGTTGCACTTTTTGAAGATTAGCCCATTAGTGACTGAAGTTTTTAATTAAACTAATGTTTTCTTTTTCGAATGAAAATGCTGAAAATTTTGTGTTTTAAATAAAGTTATAGATACAATAACACCAAAAAGTAAATTGAACAACAGAGATCTATGTTGTTTACAACAACAACAAGATTACAACAATAAGATCATGCTATTGATCTGAAAACTTGCATGAAATAAATGAGTTTTCCTCATGCTAAATTGTTTTCAATTTTTAGTTTTTGCTTTGTCATTAAAATTCAAAATAAGTACAAGTCCTTTTTTGGTGCTCTGAATTGTTTTAATTTTGTTTCATTAAAAAAATGTCTACTATCTAACTACCTTTCATTCTAGTATTGTTTTGGTATAAAAATGTTGTTGAAAATTTAAATAATAGATAGTGTACTTTAAAGAAATAAATATAAAATAATGGATACATCTGTTTCTTATGCATATAAGAATGTTGAAAAAATATGTCAAAATACACCCCCCCTCCTTAACTTCCCAATTTATTTCTGAATATTTCTATCTGCATCTAGTTTCAAATAAAAATAACCTCTGATTAATATAATTTCAGTTTTCAACTTTATACAAATTAATCTATTAACTAGGTGTGCCCACTAAACCATTAAAATATTCAGAGGTTCTTAATCTCTTTTTTTTTTTTTTTTTTTTTGAGTGATTGGGGCGAGATAGGATCCCCGCAGTGTGGGGTGCTTCACGTCTTAAGGGGTCCAACGGCCTATGAAATTAAAGAAAAAAATTGAAAAAACCTAGCACTAAGACTTATTTAACGTTACAAATATACGCTGATGGCCTCTGGGGAGGGGCTATACAAATTTTGTTGCAGGGAGGCCTAAAAAGTATAGATCCTGGCCTGGATAGGATACCTTGTTTTAAGCTTTTACATATTTCTTTTATTACTCTTTCAAACTTTCCTTTGCATATACATGGGTGCCACACCCCTAAAAGCACCCACCGCCCCCCCCCCCCGTAGGTGGGCATCCCAGGCATATATTTCCTTTCGGAATTTTTAAGCTAATGCTAAACGTTGTTCCATTTAAATCAGAAAAGTGTATATATTTCCTTTTTTAGAAAAAAAAATAAGTAATGCTTTTGATATCAATACAAGAAATATTTCTATGCTCAAAAATCTTTATAAAGCTTAATTTAATTCAGCAAAAAGAAGCAATTTTTTTATGTTCGTTATTTGTTGCTTATTTATTTATTTTAATTTTCTTAGTCAGTCTTTATTCTTTCATTCATTTTGAATCAATTAAAATTATAATATAATTTTCGTTGTCTCGGAATCTTTTGATTAATTTAAAATCGATCGAAATTAAGAAAATAAAGTTTAAGAAAAAAATCTGCTCTTAATTTTGCTAACACAGGGCCATTTTGTCTTTTTTTAATGTTTGAATCAAAATCGAGCGTTTCATTTATTGACTGCATGCATTTTCGAATCCGCGTGCTTTTACATCCTTCAGAACCCGTTTCAGCCACTCTTCCCGCTCCCGCGTGTGACTATTTTTTGTAACGAAACTCGAAAGCGAACAAGGAGCCAATCTTGCAGCTCGGCGGCAACCCTATCTTCCCCCTGTAACCGGTTGCGTTTTCCGAGCGTAGCTGTTGTCGCAACTCTGAAAACTACGTTTTCATATAGGGACTCTAGGCAACCCTACTCTCCCGACTGCGAACCGCACCCTTCCCTTCCTCCCCGTTTCACTGCGCAAGCAAGCTGCTTCTCTCTCGGCTCCTCGCTCCTCCTATTTCCTGTTACGTGATTTGCCGTAAGTACTTTTTTTTTTTTTACTTTTTTAATCTCTTGTGTCACTTATCATAAAATGTTGATTGCCGCTGCATTTTCCCCTGCTTTTTTTTAATTATTTTATTAATAT
The DNA here is from genome assembly GCF_026930045.1 of Uloborus diversus. Lineage (NCBI taxonomy): Eukaryota > Metazoa > Arthropoda > Arachnida > Araneae > Uloboridae > Uloborus > Uloborus diversus. Next base: position 509,707 of record NW_026557876.1, read on the forward strand.
TTCTAAGCACGTGTTATCTAGCACGTGCAAACCCGATCTTAACTGGTCCTAAGACCCACTTTTTTAAAAAAAATAATTAATTATTTCATTGCATTTATGTTCTCCGATGTTCTTTCGCACCGAATTTTTATTATTTTGTTACTTTTTGGTTGATTTTACTGTCCATACTTATTTGTATTTGATGGTTTTACATCGAACGTCAGTTTCTTAGGCTTATAGCATTCATTTACCGATTCTTAAAATAATCTCCTATTTCTTTCAAATAATTACCATTTGTAGCAGTTTTATTCTTTTTATGTCATTTTTTAAATTTTTTTGTCCTGATTGAAACGGATAGTTTTTTTTTTTTCGGCATGGATGGGATAACCGCATGGATTTAGGCTAAATGCATTGTTTTACACTGCCGATTTCTTTAAATTTTCGGTTATTTCTTTTATACTTCCTCTTGCTACTTGTTTTTAAGTCATTTATTTCATTTTTTTCGTTCCTAAAATGGATAGAAATTGTTTTAAAAGTCATATACTTTTTTTTTTGGTGCTGCATGCAGCCTGAAATTTAGTGTGCTATCCATTTTTCTGCTTTTAAATTATGGTTTTTGATTCTCATTGTTTTATTTGGGCCCCTAGATGGCCTGTTCAAAGCCTATTTTTCCAAAAGCCACTGAACATGCTAAGATCCCGGAAAAGACTACCCCTGCATCGATTAAACCCAATGGGTTGTTTTTTTACTGGGGATGTTCTGTGTAAACAAAGAGAAATTTTTACTCACTCTCCCCCCGTTTTTCCAGTTAGCTATTTATTCTAGAATTGAAAAAGAAAAAGTATATAATTACACCCCTAATGCACTTTCCTAATTAAACCCCTAATGTTTTATAAAACTAGCATATGAATTAATACTAATTCAGCCAATTTCAATGAATTCAGTCTAAAAATGTGAAAATTAGCATTTTTCTGCGATCATTTTTTAATATATTGCAATTTCAAACATTATTTCAGGAATTAAATTTGTTTAATGTAGACATTTGCAAAATGTATTTCTTAAATTCATACGTTTCTTACCAGTATACTGACTTAAGTCTAATTAATGTCCAAAAAAATAACAATTTCGTAAAGTTTCACTAGTTTATCACTGAAAAAAACACTTTTTTTGCTAATTGTTGAAAATTGCACAATGTCAAAATACCCATTTCATTGCATTTTATCGAAGAGTGAGTAAAAAAAAAACATACGTTTTCGCTTTGTTTACATCGGAACTCAGAAAAAAAACAACCCCTAGGGTTTGGCGCCAAAAATAATCAACCGCACAAAAAAATCCATAATTAGAAAGTGTACCCTTTTTACTCAGGATTTCCCGCTAGTAGGGATGGAAGTTTTAGTTCCTTTTGGGGAACTAGTTCGTTTAGTTCATCTCAACCTTGTGAACTAGTTCAAATGAACTATTCAGAGCTTTTTGGCAGGAAAATATAGTCACATGTTGCCAGATAGGTAGTTCTCCCTTTTTAAAGGCCGGGGGGGGGGGGGGGGGATAAGTTTTGCAATTTGCCGGGCTGTGAAAGTTTGGGCTGATCGAATTTTCGCGTATTTATGTATATTTTTCGTCGAATTTCCGCGTATTTATTCATATTTTTCGGTTTAATTATCAAAACTAATATTTTTTAATAATCAAGGGTTCCAACCTGGGGGAGAGGGGGGGGGGGGTCATGGCACAGGCTGCGCCATTGAAATTTTTAGGGGGAGGGGGGTAGTAGGGGTATTTTTTCTTTTTTTCGGGGGAGGCTCCTGCTTTGGGGGGATTCGTGATTTTTAGAGGGTTGCGCCTTTGCTCAGAGGGGGGACCCCTTGAGCAATACATTAGTGCATATATACATCTTTACAATTGTTTTCAACTCATTTTCTTTTACCATTAAGTATTTATGTTGATTTTTAATTTTTTGCGTCACGCTTCATGTTCTGTGTTAAAGTTTCGTCATTTTAGAGATTCGTTGATCTTGTTACCAAAATTAATGTTTCTGAGTTATTCTTTTTTGTTTTCATCCTCACATTTACTGTCAAGCGCATTTTTTAATTCTCAATCGATAGCGTACACAGACTCAGTGCGCCCCCCCCCCCCCCCTTATAGAATAGAAAATGTGCAAAAGTTAAAATTAAGTAATAATAAATTTTAACATAGTATTATTTCAGAACGTGCGGCCTCCTACCTCTTGCGGTCCTCCCCTCGCGCCCAGGATTTTCATTAACTACTCAAGTTAAAAAAAATTCAAATATTGCTATACATTTAATTTCTTCATAAAAGAGATATTCTCCCCCCCCCCCTTCATTTCGCCCCTAATTCGCTAAGAATATTTTCTGGTTCTGCTCATAGGCGGATTTAAGACTGAGTTCCTGGGGAGGGGGGGCAGGATTTTTTTTTTTGGAGCAACATTTTTAATTGCCCCCCCCCCCCGCCTCTCAAATGTTTTTGTCTGTTTTCTGTGATGTATAAGGCCATTCTTTACTTTTTATGTGTCGTTTTCATTACTGTGTGTAATCATGCTGTCCTTTTTAAATTGACCTTAAAAGGGAGGGGGCTGGTGTTGAGAGTGACGCAGTGCTCCCTTTTAAGTAGGATATAGAATATCTCCAGTTTTAGCGGGCCCGGGGGTTACTCCCCCCCCCCAGAGGAAATTATCTAAAATGGATATAAAATTCTGCATTTTGAAGTCTTATAAGAGTTAATTGGAAATAATAGGCAAATATATATATATATATATATATATTTAAGTTTTATGCTTTAAAAGTGCTTTGTGATGCAAGTTAACACTTTAAAAGAAATGGTGCACAGATTTAGAGAATAGGTATCAAGAGAGTAACATACTACCCATTTGAACAATTCTTAATTTATACACTTGATAAGAAGTAAAATTGAAGCACACTTTGCTTAGGAGTTTCAAAGACTTGTCTAATTATTTTCAAGGTTTGGTTAGTTGGATTGGGTTTTTGGCTCAAGAGCCCTGGTAGGTTATACTGCGCTAATTCTTTTCAGGGATTTTAGAACCTATCAATAATTTGCACTTTCCAGTCTCTGAAATTGAGTAGTAGATTATACAGTTGTACAGTATTGTTCAAACTTTGTAAGAAACTGCTATTTTAAGTTTAAAAGAAAAAATAAACTTTAATTTCCTATTCAAAAAAGAAAAAATCATGATTTTTTTTTTTTTTTTGTTATAAGATCTTGGAAGATAAGTTGTTACTATATAAACTCCTCCCAAAACTGGGGGGCATTGTCCCCTTTGCCCCCCCCTATAAATCCACCCATGCTCTTCTGAACTATTCAAAAACAAAAAAATAATGACTTTTTTTAAATTTTTGGAAGATGTGTTGTTACTACATAAACTCCTCCCAAAACTGGGGGTGGCATTTCCCCCCTCTGCCCCCCCCCCAAAATCCGCCCATGGTTCTGCTCTGTAAACAATGGCTGCGCCTATTGACACGGAAAGCCCGTGGCAGTAAGTAACCAAAATAAGCTATTGTCACGGGCGACGGAAGTGTGACGGTTACTATAATTGGCAGTTTATCACTTTTTTCTTTGCCAAGCACAGAATCTTGGGGAAAGGGAAAATCTTCGTTTTTCGTATGCAACGTTCCACGTGTTGCATTGTTGCATTGCTGTTTGTAGGTATTAATTCTGAGTCGATGCGCGGGGGTCGTCTATATAATAAAATTGTGTTGTTATTTAGATTCTTAAATACATTTTATCCATTACTTTTCACATTTTTTTTTTCTCGCAATTGTTTTTTAAATTGTTTGAGGATATTTTACAAATTATGATTGGGGGCTGGGTGTTCATTAACATTGTTTTTTTCGCTACATTTTTTTTACTTCTTATTTTCTATCTCGGAAAGTGTACGTTATAATAATGTAGACATTCCGAGTTATGCATTGCCGAATGACGCATAATGCATTTTTTTTTATCCGGTTTTACTTTGTAGCTAAATTGTAGTTCATATACGATTTGAGGTGAGCAAGAGGATAAGAGGATTGCTTTTAAAGATTGAAATTCATGTTGCTGGGGCAGGGAAGTGCACGGGGGGGGGCGCCTATTGGCCTCGGTTCGAGCCTGAAGAGGGCCCGAGATTGTCAATATGAGGGGTGAAATTCTTTCTAGGAACGTAGGGGCAAACAGTATGGAGAAGAGCCCGTATAAGACATTTGAAACGGGGCCCAAAATTTTTGTGCACGCCCCTGTGCACTGAATATCAAAAGATTTTTATGCCTACAAATACATTTTGTACATTATATCAAAATTATTTTTGAATTAATTACTTTATTTAATGGACGAGCAAATATGATTTGAAGTGCTAGTAAAGGGAAGATAGTTTTAATGCCTTGCAGCAGGCCCGACAATTAGGAGGTTCATTAGGGACCATTGCCCCTCTGTCTAGATTAAAATTAATGAATTTTTACAAAAATGGTCGCGTGTTTTTTTTTTTTTTTCTTTTTTTTTTTTTCGACATAGTTTGCGTTGAGTTCTAAAACCTCCCAGAGAAATTTGAAATGACAGGACTGACTTTGCCAATTATTCGAGAGCAGGGAGTCTTGGAAACCCATATATAAATGTAATTTTTAAAGTGGGACTAAGAAAATTTATGTTTCGAGGCATTAAATTAAACGGGACCGCCGAGAGCCAAGGCAGGCCCCTTTGTCATTTTGGTCGGCGCTCCCCCCCCCCCCCCCAAGCAATATATAAAAAAAAATCGTTGTCATTCTAAAAAGTTAAGGTTTTAATTAGTTTCATTCACTACGATGAAATGTTTTGAATTATATTTATGCTCAAACTTTATTTAAGAAATTGGCTGTGCCAGTACCTAGGGAGACAAAGGTGGGATAGGGGCCCCCTCCTCTTAAGGGCGACCATGCACAGAGCTACACTACCATGCTAAACGCAAAAGTTGTATGCATCTGCAGCTCAGTTCAAAACGAGAAATTGCAGTTTAAAGTTCTGCGCGTCCATGTGCTTGATTTAAATCTAACTTTTTTTTAAAAAAAAATATTTCCCATTGTCATATTACCGTAAAACATTTTAGATAGGTGAAATATGTGACAAAAAGAACCACATGGTGACAGTAACTCAATTTTGATAAAAAGTGCAGATACGACTTTTGTGCTTAGCACTGCAGTATTTAAGTAAAAATTATGGCCTGTGTTTAATCGATGTTTTAAAATAATTACTTTATTGAACTGAGAGTGCATATGAGGCAGTGAGAAGCAAAGTGATAAAGTGGCAAAATCAAAACTGGAAAATGTCCATTTAAAAAATAGATCTCTGTGCAAATCTCAAAGTTACTCCAAGTTGAGTCTGTATTTACTATTAAAAGCTATATCATAAATACCTTTGATATTGACGGTAAACTAGCAAAGTTTAACCCCATTTCATATTATTATCGTATACTATATCTCTTCTACTTTTTAAACGTTGTGATATGAAGTTACCACTAAATTTAGCATGGTTGTGTTAATACGGAAGTATCGAAATATTTATTATAATAAGCCGAAATGGGCCGAAGTCTGATGCGCGGGGGGAGGGGGACAAAATGAATTTCATGCCCAGTGTCTTCAAAAATCTTTAGTCGGGCCCTAGGGGGGCCCTGAAATACAAATGAGCTTCATGTCCAATATCAGAATGATCGGGCTCTGCCCCAAACATTTATCATAATTTGAATCTATAGATTTCTGCAATCTGCCAACTTTACGAAACTGAAACGCGTTTTCGTAATTCTTAACCCCCATCCCCGTACTTTAAATCACATAAATGTGAGGCAGTGAGAAGCAAAGTGATGTAAGGGGAATTTTTATCAACAAATAAAGATATTTTTTCCTTGTCTTCGCTTTTGCGAAAATATCAATGACATCATTGTACTCTCGATTCTGAGTGAAACCATTATTTATTTTTAATTAGCATGATAAATTAAGGAGATTTTGGGCCCCTCTGAAATCTAAGAATAGGGGACCTGTGCCCCGCGGTAATCAGGCTCTGGTTTGGGATGCCATTGAAAGTTTTTGGGGTCGTGTGACTTCGCATTTTGATATTGGTTTCGTTTTGGGTGGTCTCGCTCGGGGGGGGGGGGGACAACAAGGCACCGAGAACAAGCCGCCGAGAGCCAAAGCGAGCCCCTTGTCAGTTAGGTCACCGGGCCCTGTCAAGGGGCTGGCAGAGTTACCCACTAGGCTGACATGGACTCGCGTCCTCCTTGTTTGAAGATGAGCAATCTTGCATATATGTTTAAACTAGTGCAGTAACGCACATTCTTTCTGGGATGTTTTTGAATTAATTTATGTATTACTTCATTCAATGAGGGTGCGTAGTGCAGTTTTTAGTGAGAGGGAAATGTTTTAGCCCCTTATAAATTTGCATCATATAATGTGGGAGATGGACAGTCGTGAGTGTCAGCTCGGTAAAAACTTTGGACTCGTGACTGGAGGTTCGCGGATTCGATAGCTTGCCGTTGCTGGTCAAAGATCTTCGTGTACGTAATAGTGACGAGTGCGCGTTAAATTTACAGTGGTCACAAAGTTCTCCTAGTTCTCGTTCCAAATCAATACCTCGTTCTGGGTGTGCTGGATCAAGTGCGGTGCGGCTCCTAGTCTTGAAGTCAAGAAACAGAGTCGTCTTCAGTGCCCCATATCTAACCAAGCCACGTTATAGTATAATAGTTAGAAGGTACGGGGGAGGGGGGGGGGGCACACGGAAAGGCACTTTGGTGCATTGTAAGTAATTGTTTATAAACATTTATACAAAAGCAATTTATCTTATCATTTTGCGACGCGCGCGTGTATGTGCGTTTTCTTTCTGCATTACTAGTAGCTCAAGTGTATACAAGTATGTATCATCTTTTTGCAGATGAATTTTTCATCTTGAATTGACAGACAATCATTCAGGGCAGTTATTTCCAAGTTTTTCAGGAAGGTGGCAAAAAGTGCAAACCCAATACAAAACTACAAGGGAAAAACAACAAAACACAATAACACAGGTGTTCTCAAACTGGATGCTATAGAAAGAGGTGCGGGGGGTCGCGAACTGTCCATGGTATTAATATATATGTATGGTAGGTGTGGCCAAATGCCATATGAATCAGTTCGGTCATCCCCCCCCCTCCTAATTGAGCGGAGAAAAATTCGCCAGATCGTGATTCATTGTAATCAGAAGTCCAACTGATGATATAGCTTTATTAACAAGCAGATTGCCACAGACTAATTTAGCGAAAGTTATTGGAGGATCAGTATGACAAAAAAAAAATAAATTAATAAAAAGAAAGACTAAGAACATTCATTTGAGATTGATGTCTTGAATTCAAATTATGTTTTTTGCCATCACAAATTTCAACAAGACCCAACTGGTAGGGTTTCTTGTTTTTACAAATGGAATAGAATGGAAATGGCCAAGAACTTTGCACCCGACATATTATGACTGCTGATTTTCTAGAATAAGTAATGTGGGGCATATCTATAAAAAAAAACCGGAGATTAGGAAATAGAAATTTCAGGGAAAGCAAAAAACTTTTCTTATTATCGATACTATATTTCTTTATTTTTCCAAAAATATTATCAATTTCTCAGCGCAAAAGGTCCCCTATGCTTGAATAACTTTTCTTTGTGTCATGGAATTTTTAAAGTTTTTTTTTTTTTAATACATATTTATTTACTTTATGGTACAGTCGATCCTCGTTTTACGCGGATTTATTTTACGCGGTTTAAGATTTGACACCTTTATTTTATTTTACGCGGAGGAGTTTCGGTTTTACGTTCGGTTTGATGGGGCAATGCTAACAGATAAAATTCCCCCCCCCCCTTTCAAAATTCAAACTCCTAAAGATTTCAGATTACATGTGTTATCAACTTTGAATTTTGGCGTGCTAATAATCGAGCTTGGGCTGCTGAGACATTTTATATGGGATTGTTCCAGAGCTTCTTCCAGAAGTAAAGTTATTAAACTCACACAGTTCAGAACTCACTGGAAGAAAAACTTTTAGGAGTGACAAAGGAGGACAAGAGCAACGAGGATACCGACATCGATGCCACAGAACCAAGAACGTTAACATTGAAAATTTTCAGTCATTCCTTTACACTAGAAATAATCTTTCTGATTTGTTACTGTGGGAAGATTCTATCATGGAAATAATCATGGTGCGTCAATGCTATGCAAAGAACTGCAGAGTAAAATTATTAACTGCTAAAATACTATCATAGCCAGCTCCTTTTCATTAACACTAAATTAATTTGTGTTTTCTTTATACATGTTGTGCCCAGAAATTGATTAAGTACACATTAAACTTGTTATGCAACATTAGTCATCACTAGAATGATTTTTTTTTTAAATCTACGGAACCTAACCCCTATTTTAACACTAATATTAAGTCTTAATTTACGCAGCCTTTCCGAGGAACGTAACCCCCGCTTAAAACGAGGGTCTACAGTATTTGATAAAATTATCTTCAATTGTTTACATGGGCCAGGGGGAGGGACAATTGTGCACAAGCCTGGGGTACATATGAACAGGATAAATAAATGAAATACAAGCAGGTCCGGATCTACGTACTCGCAGACCACGCGGTGAGGGGGGCCCATAGCCCAAGAAACTGAGAAAAAAAATTACAAAACACAAAATAAATTTTTAAAAACTTTACTCAAGTTTTAACATTAACAGTTTAAGAATACATTTTTGTAATGTTGTTAGAAAAAAATTGAGGAAAATTAAAATTCAACAAATATTACTAAAGCACATAAGCAGGGGGGGGGGGGCTGTAAAGTTATGGGAGACTTGCTTTCGTGCTGATGTAACATACAAATGAAATGAGTTTTCAAAAATCAGTGTAAAACCCACACAACTACTCAGAAACGTAAAACATGAAAGTTAAAAACTTTAAAATAATAATAATAATAAATAAATAAAACATGCAAACAAATGAATTCAAAATTGAACCGTTAGGGGCCCTGCTGATTTTTTGCGGGGAGCAAACATTATATTTCAAGGAAAAAACTCCTTAATATCAAACCTTTACTATGTATCTAACAATTACATATTGAATGGTTTTTAACCTATACTGTGTCAGTTTCAAATGCACAGCAATGGCACTGTCAAATTTTAAAAGTCTCGTAGCCAAACCCAAATCTACGTACCCGAAAAACCCCACGGTGCGGGGGGGGAGGCTCGCCTTTCAGGGGCCCCAAGGCCAAGAAAGCAAAATAAATTTTGAATATCTGTACCAAAGTTTTAACAGTTGAAAATATTTTTTCAGTGAAATATTTTGCCCTATGTTCACATGACCCCCCCTCTTTCCGCTTCAAATTTGTAAAAATTTTCAATATTGTAAAATAGGTTTCATGAATAAATATTAAAAAAAAATTTCGAGGCAGGGGCGGATACGTGGGGAGGACCATGGGTGCCATGAACGCCCCCCCCCCCCCCACCTAAACCGTCGACAATATTACCATCCGTCGATAAATTTAATAACTGCATACGAAATGGATGGATGTAGAATATCATGCAAATGTAATATTACACAAATTACACATTACGTTCAAATAGTACTTTATGAATAAAGTGCAAGTATTTTTCATAATCTTTTCGATTTATTAATTATTTTTTCAAGTAAATATTTTAAAAAATTGGTTCATTTTATTGCTTCTGATATTAATTAAGAAAGTTTGTACCATGCTAAGCTCCTTATTCCTCCCCGATTTGGTACATTCAGAAAATTTTCGTACTTACAGCTCCATACTTTTCAGCATCCCCCCCCCCCCGCGCTTACATTTTAGTCTGTGTCCGCCCTTGTTTGCGGGAACGCATCCTTTTTCGAGGTAAATGTGAAATTTGACATTTTTTTAGTTTGTCCAAATAAAGCTCAGTTTAAATTACTTATAGTCAAGTGTCCATAGTTGGGACAGTACCCTAACTTGGGACATTTTGCCGAATTTAGTTTAGAGGGCTGGTACACCTGCCAGTATTTCACCAGTACGAAATAAATGGTGTTACAGAATAAATGAATAGTTATCTTTTGAGGCTATGAGAGCTAAACTTTGATGTTTTAGCTTTATGGGTTAGTTTAATGATTTTGAAAATTTAAAAAACATGCGATCTTTAAGAATGGAAATAACTCGGCTGATGTACCTGTGTCTTATTTGGGTAAATTCATTTCCACTTAACTAATTCGGTTTAACTAATTTATTCATAAATTTAAGAAATTGCAAATACGCTCCAAACTTGGGACACTGTTCCAGGTACTAAGGCATAAAGTGTCTATAAGAAATATTGTGGAAATAAAGTATACATAATTGCATTAAAAAAAAGCATAGATACAAAATTTTAAAAAACGAAGATTTTTCTGATGACGATAAATGGGTCATACAGTAGCAGGACAGAAAAGTGTCATTGTTAAAAAAAAAAAAAATGGAATTAATTGATGAGCAAAAGACGTTTTTCCAAAATATTACATATGTTAGTTCTACTAATGAAAATGAGTCTCAAAATATTGATTAGACTAATTTATTTGTTGTGAACTTTACGTGTTATGAAGTAATGAAAATGAATATGAAAAGATGTGAAATGAGGAACATGGAGAGCTAAAAATCAGCTGCATTTAGTATTACTTGGGTTCACAATTGCTTTTATGCTTCCAGATATAGAGGAAAACGTTTATTCAGAAGCATTAAGATGACTAGGGAGGCATGCAATATTTTCAGGGGCAAGTATAAATTCTAAAATCTTTGAGCGTCTACAAGAATTTATTATTTCTATCTAATTTTTTTTTTCTTTATTGAGTTGTAAAAATAATGTCTGAAAAGTGATAGTTGGTGTCCCAAACGATTATCTTTTGCTGCATACATTAAAGAAAGATCAAAATATTAAGTGTCCCAAGTTAGGGAGTGGGTTCCCTAACTTGGGACAATGAACATTTTTTTGCTGTATTTTTAAAGGGACTTATCAACAAATCAATGCCCTGTCCTTAGGGGAAGTACTAAAGCACATTCTAAAAAAAATAATACTTCGTTCAAATGGAAAACAAATGATTAATGTGCTACTAAAGGTAAAATTTCAAAGCTGTCCCAAGTATGGGCAATTGACTGTATGCCTTCATTTTGTCAAAACTAGTTTGTTTATTTTGAAAGAAGTGATTTTTCATAAATTTACGATGTATTTGCATTATTTTTACAATAATAAAACACATTTTGGGGAACCGAACCGGTACAATATATATAAAATACAGCTTATGTTCAGATTTTTAAATTATTAGTTGAAAATACAATGTAATAAAATGTAGAAGTATGAAGTATGTGTTAAGCTTGCAAAAAAATCTTTCTTAAGCCGTTCTCTGTTTTACAATTTACACCTATTTCATTTCTTGTCTCTTGAGAACGTTCCCACGTGTCTGCTGAAAGACGGGATGTCGGCAACTAGGAGGACAAAAGCTTTTTTCTGAAACTCTCCGCACGTGTGGATGATCTCCCCCTACCCCCTGCATTCTTTGCGTTTGTGGTATAAAACGAATAAAAGAGTTGTTATCGCGGGGTCACTCAAGGTCACTGTCCGGTCTTAGATGTTGAAGAATGAGAGAGATGACTTCCAGTGCCGTAATGGCTGAATTAGAATAATTTTTGAGAGTTTTTTTTTTTTTTTTTTTTTCAATTTTGGTCCTTATTTTCTGCTTTTTAATATTTGAATCGATGAGCAACAAGATGCTGTAGAAATTTGAATTTTTAGTGAAAATGAAAAATAAAAATTCAAATCAAGGACCTTCGATTTTTTTCTTTTTTTTTTTTTTCTAAAAAAGGAAAGAGCGCGGTTTTATTTTAAAACAAAAGAGTATTAGTTTTTCGTATGGAGTATGGAGTCGTTTTTCAGTGGTTTCAAGACGAACTTAAATGTAATTTGGTGAAATCAAACCAATTTATACAAAAATGTTTGATTAAAGGGTGTGCATCTCTGTATAACTCAATGTTTTTTTGTATATATTTTTAATATTTGTTTGTATTCAAACTCACGTTTTGTTTTTTTTTTTTTTTTCCAACGCATCGTAGTTAAAAATATTGCATTCCTTGAGTTTTTACTTTTTTACAGTGAGTTCTTGTTCATTTCTACTTCTAGGATTATTTTCACAGGATATTTTTTTGCCATTTTTGGTGTTTCATAAAGTATTTATTGTAACTCTTCCGTGTAAACACGTATTTATTAAATGGCCAGTTCCTTATTTATTTATTTACTTTTCTTCAACAATATCGATTTATTTGGCCAAAATTTAAAGTTCAAATTATTTCAGCGCAGTTAATATTTAAAACTTTATCGTCAATGCTTCTATTTATCTCAGATCTGTAATCTGAATACTTGTTTAGTGAATTCAGGAAAAATGCCAGTGAAACGAAAGCAACATTTTGAAACAAGCAACTATTACTTTTATGTTGAACAGAATTGTAAGCATGCATTAAGGTGCAATACAAAATCAATAACACGAGTAATTGATTCATCTCTTTATATGTATTTTAAAACTTTTGTTTAAAATCTTAAGCTAATTTATTACTTTCATTCTATGTTTCTGTGAGTTAATATGACAAATGTCTCCCTTTATTCATTGACATTAAAAAAAGAAAACAATCAATTATTCACGGACATTATATTGTTGAGAGAGTTGATGTTGTATAAAAATATTTATACTAATCCAATATCTTATATTTTAACAATTTTGCAATATAAAACTTGAAACACTCACCGTATTTTGCTGTGTTATTTTTAATGAACATGCTACTTTGACAACATTTATTTTATTTTATTAAAAGGCAGAAAATCTTACTTTGCATTTCATTGCGTTACTGATTCAAAATTTTATTTAAATCCACTTTGTGTAGTGAAACGTTAATGCTGAAAACGATAGTTTATATTTTAAGTAAATGATTAAATATAATTAGAAGTTTTCAAAGAAGAATTCAATCCTTGAAATAAATACCGAAAGTTTGTTTTAATCCATAAGTTTTATGGATGAAAAGAAAGCCGCTTTATTTTTAAATACTACATTGTTTTCGATTCGAAATTTCATTTCAGTTTAATAATAAAAACTTATATTCTATACAAACTGGAACTGCAAGTATCATATTTATACATTGGTTATGTTACTTTAAAATTCAAAGAAACAGTAGTTTAAACCCTTGTAACATACAGCTTAATTTTGTGTCTGTACGATAAAAAAAAATCTACTTTTTGGTTAATAAAGTATATCTGTTGCGATTAATCAATGGATGATTAATTATTTATGCTATTCTGATAATCAATACAATCATAATATCTATTCTTTCAACATAAATATCCTACTTCCACGCTTTCGGGGAAGAGAGTAAAAAAATATTTCGCAAAAAGGTCGAGAATTATTGTAAAACATTAAGCATCAACATCTTTGCACATTAAAATGCCTTAATATCAAAATTAGTTTCCTTACCAAATAAAAATTTAAAAAAAGTTAATGTACATTCAAAATTTTGTTATCTCGAAGAATCTAGGAATATTTATTAACAAGGAGTTACTAAGAAACCACTATTTCATCATAGCAGACATAGGAAGACAGCCGATGCTTGGCCCCAACATGGCCGACAACTCCCTGTGTCGCTACTTAGGAGAAGGATCCAGGGCTTTAATGACTTCCAGTGCCGTAATGGCTGAATTAGAATAATTTTTGAGAGTTTTTTTTTTTTTTTTCAATTTAGGTCCTTATTTTCTGCTTTTTAATATTTGAATCGATGAGCAACAAGATGCTGTAGAAATTTGAATTTTTAGTGAAGATGAAAAATAAAAATTCAAATCAAGGACCTTCGATTTTTTTCTTTCTTTTTTTTTTTTCTAAAAAAGGAAAGAGCGCGGTTTTATTTTAAAACAAAAGAGTATTAGTTTTTCGTATGGAGTATGGAGTCGTTTTTCAGTGGTTTCAAGAGGAACGTAAATGTAATTTGGTGAAATCAAACCAATTTATACAAAAATGTTTGATTAAAGGGTTTGATTATAAGGGGGAAATTATGAAAACAAGGTTTTCTTTAAAACGCTTAACATATATAATTTTAAAAATGCAGTAAAAAGTTACGGTAGTACACTAGCGCAGCCAGAATTTACCTTCGGGTAAGGTCATATCAAGTCTTTACACAAAGTACTAGGATTGAGATTTGAGAATATGTCTGAAAATTTTTAGTTCTGCATGGTCACAGAACCCATCCTATCTTAACTCCTTCTTTACCCTAAAATGAATGTGACTCTACGACTTCTATTCTGACTCAGCATCCGTGACTATATGCAGAATTGTAGAATACATTAGTACATAGCAAAAATATAATAACAAAACAAATCAATTAATTCACAATGTTAATTGCATTACCTAATCTCCTTAACAATTAAGAGCGGCTCGTTGTCGTAAGGGGGAGGGGGTAAGAGGGGCAGACTCAGACTTTCAAAAGAAAAGGGGCAATGCCACTTGCAACAGATACTGAAATAGGAAAAAAAATGTTTTAACTTTTCCACAGGTCAGAAAAAATATCCTTCAAATTAGTGTTAGAAATGAGAATTTAAATTTAGGCGTCATGTTGGATGCCTAAGTGGGCGCTGTTTTCAATTCGTCAATTACATATCACATCCAAACATAAAATTTGTTATTAAACACGCTGCCGATAGGACATTTGTATAATAATCAAATGGAAATGATTTTCGAAGACAAAATTGATTTGCATTTGAAAATTACTTTTACAAATTCATCAATTGAGTCAATCACGGGTCTTTTTATCTTAATCACAATAAGACAAGAAATAAAAGCTTCAACGTGATCCAAAATGCTCTGCCCTGGTACCTATAGTTAGAAATCTCTAGGCATCAAATCAAAGTTTTTGATCTAAAAATGAGACTAACAACCGCTTATTTCAAAAACTGCTTCAAATTGATTTCATCAACGAACTTTAAGAAATTGATCATACATACATTTTCTTAAGATAAAAATGTCTAATTTACAAAATATCTTTAAAGCTAGGGCACAGAATGCAGTTTAAATTTCCACTATAGGTACCGTTTTATAAGAGTTTGCACCAACCAATAATAATAATTTAATAATTAAATAAATAAATGCAATAATAATAGATAAATAAATAAAGTCCAGCTATAATTTTATTCATAACTCTTATGTAAATTTTTATTCACCCCTATATGTCTACTCTCTCTTTCATTTAGTAGAAGTGACCCTTTCCTGATCATTAACGTTTCTAAAGTAAAAATAGGTCACCAAATTTTTATTTTAAAAAATGAAATTTTCAGGAAATATGAACTAACAAAATTCTCACCACCATGTCTTTTTTCAGAAAGAGCTGAACTCATTCAATTATCCCACATTTTCACTTGTTTTTTCCCTTATATAAGAATTTTTATTTATAGAGCTTTACCCATCAAAAATGCAAACAAGAATAATAGAAAAATATCAAAATGTATTTTTCAAACAAAATATTTCTAAACAATATAACGTGCAGCCATACGCGGCTCATACGGGGGAGAAAGGGGCGACTGCCCCGTTACTTTTTTCAACAACAAAGGGCCCTTGCTCCTCCACTTTTAAATTAAAAATTATCGATCGATCAATTAATGCTAGCATTGGTGAATTCACGCGTTGAAATAAAGAATTGCCTTATAAGTACGCGTCAGTGGCGCAGAGCGGAAAGGGGGGGGGGCACCCACCAGTGTTTTGCACGCATGCATTGTTTTGAGTTTTGATCAAAAAAAAAAAAAAAAAAAAAAAAAAAAACAAGAAAGAAATTCTGGCTGCGCTAGTGGTGTGCGTTTTATATTTTTCTCACGGTTATTATTTTCATAAAAATTGCCAACTTCTCCCAATAGAACTTTGAATTGGGAGGAGGAAGTCTACTGTGGCCATCTGTTCGATTTTTGAAAGATCATTTTAGTGAATAATTGCGTTGAAACTGGCCGTCTGTGCATCCAGCATTTGTTTGAATTTAACACCTTGAGTTCAAATTATGTTTTTCGCAATCACGAATTGCGATAGCACCCTACTCGTTGAGTTTCTTTTTTCTACAAATAGAATGAAACGGAAAAAAAAAATTTGCACCCTTCTTCTTATGATTGGTGATTTTCTAGAATAGGGCATACGAGGCATATCCATAAAAAAAGAAATAGTGATTAGGATGCGGGGAAAAAAGATAGAGATTTTATGGCGATATCGACGAGTACACTTATCATAATGATTATTTACAGGGTATATCGTGTGTATTTTTATTTCTTATCAATCATAAATGATGGGAATAAATCATTTGGAAATTTTGTATTTAGATGAAATTTAACTGTTTAAAGTTCATCTAGGTGCTTTTCCCTAAAACGAAAAAACGTAATTTCACACAAAGAATCCTTTTTTTTTAAATGTAAAGTCTGCTTGAGTTAAGCCCCCAAAAAATATGAATAAAATCAAATCGCAGGTGATTTGAATCTCTAGCAACGAAAATTGCGCTCCCTAAATAGATAATAAAAACAACCGGTTTCAAGGTAATCTGAAAAATCAAAGCAACATCAACTTTGGTCAAGTCAGTATAATAAGCAATTTCTGAGTTTTCAAAACAGTTGTGAGTTTTTTTTTTTTTTTTTTGATGTTTTGTTTCAATGGATCTTGAAAATTATATGAAGGGTAAATTTTTCTCCCCAATAAATCTTTGCTGCTCTGGCAGAAATTTGACTCTGCCTTTATAGCCGAGTGAAATCTCAAAGTAAGTAACATCATCGTCAGTTCATTTCATCTCTGTCCCAACATTAAAAGTTTTACATGTTTTTGGAAAGCATAAAGATCCTAAAGTTATATTTGCTCAAATATAGTTAGTGATGTAAATCATATCGATAATGAAATACAATTTTTCGAAATAAACATACGCCTCTGTGTTGAATTTTAGATGTAGATTTTTTGAAACGAAATTGAATCTTTTACATTACATTTAAAATTAAAATAAAATGTAAAAAAAAATGAATAAATAAATAAAATAAAATCTTGAAAGAAAAAAAAGCGTGAAATGAAAGCATGTGTCAAGTTTTTTAGAGATTTTATTCAGAAAGCCCAGGACAAAGCTATGACAATAAATCAGGTGAAAATAAATACTTATAAAAAATAAATGAATAACTGTTGAAACTGATTACTCTGGAGCGTGAGTCCTGAAACTTCGTGCGCCCTCCCGCATCTCGGGTGTTGCGGGGGCGCTATTTACGCCACTGGAGAGTTATAAGTTTTATGCGGGATGAGGAAGGGAAATAAACGACCAAACTGACTAGTGGCCGGGTCCGGACTAGCGACCCTTTATACTGAGAGATGCGACACAGGCGTACTGCGCGCTGATTGGTCACTGGCAAAAACCGTCCAACGATCAAGTTCCCGTCCATAGGATTTGCATTGCGCGCAACACGCGCTCAAAGAAAAAAGGTGGATTCCTTTTAAAATACGGAAAACTATGCAATTTAATTTTTGGTTTTACATTCTTTGATGTGTTGGTTACCTATATCTTGCCTTCACTAAGGAGAAAATTTCCCCAGGAATTTCTGAAAGATTGTTTTGTTTTGCCAGGCTTACGTTCAAGGTTTTGTTTCTTGTATCCTAAGCGATATTTTCGACTTTGATGGCAAACCAAAACATTTAGGATATACTTTAATGTGTTAACTTACTTTCTCTCGAAATTCATAGTGTTTTCTTTCCTGTAATATTAGTTTTAATGCTGGATTTTCCGATTCATGAAAAAAGCATGCTTTGGCGACATTCGGGATTTAAACACGCGCCAATCAGGTTACTGTACTCAATGTTAAAAAGTTTGTATTTACAAACAAACAAAGCTGGATAATTGAAGGATTCTCTTTTACGTGATTTATATAATAAAGTTGTTGCTTTAAAACCATTAGCAAGTGTACGTTTGACCTTTTTTTTTTAATTTTTAAATCTGATAGCGTGAACTTTTGAATCAATTGGCTTCTACATTCTAAAAACATTTTAGTTCTTTTTATTTCCTCCTGTTTTCGCAGGGTTTGCTGCTATATTAGTACATATAAATCCGACGTTTAGTTTAAAATTATCATGATATCTGGTAATTTCGATATTTATTTTTGGAAACACGATGCTTGCAGTATTGTATATGAATATTACTTAGTTCCTCAGTTTAGAAGGCTCTGTAGCATGGTGGATAAGGGACGCGCTTAGAGGTAGGGAGGGCGTCGGTTCGATTCCCGATGGAAGCAAGTCGTTTTCGTCAGCGCATTTTAAACTTTTAGTATTATCACTGCCATAATTAATTTTATCACCAATTAAAATCCTATAATAATTTTTTACTAAATAAAAATTTGTAAAAAAATAAAAAAAAAAGATTTTTTTTTTTAAGTAGATATTTTTTGAAATGACTTGCACAAATAATGCACTCAATTATTCTTTTACAGAATTTAATTTTAATTGAGCGAAGAAACGATTTTCGTTGTAATTCAGTTCTACGGATTTCTTCCTCATACGATATTAAAAGCTAATGTGCTTGAATTCAAAATGCTCCTGTAAAAAAAAAAATAGTTGAAACTTAAGTAGTTGAAACTTAATTCATCACTGAAATTTATTTAAAATATCATATACTAGCAAAAATACCCGGCGTTGCCTGGGTCAGTAATATTTATTAGAAAAAATCGTTACTTGCTTTTGTTTTCTGTTTTAAGTGAAAGAATTTAAAACACATCTTTTTGACGTGATTAAAAATCGAGTTTCTTCCTTACCCATAAAACTAAAATAGCAATAAGTATAAAGAACAAAGTAGTATTGATTTAGAACAGAAAGCACTATATTTAAGCATATACAAATTTAAAAAACATGAAATTAATCTTCTCATGTTTAAAAAGATTAATCTGTTGATACTTTTTTTTTTTTTAACATGGAGTCTAAAACCTTCTCTGTATGGCTAATGAAGTACGAAGTGATTAAAAAAAAGTAGCTGCGCTCGTAATCCCCTTATACTTGCTTTAGTTATTTCGGGAAATTTCAATCATTGTGGCTCTTGGTGCGATTTTACCGAATTTGCGAAAGTCGTTTTGGGGTACCTTCGATGATGCTCCCCCATTCTTTCCTTACTTTGTAAAACGATATGATATTAATTTTCGTTACAGAGATATCGTCGCCAGATGCTGAGATATTTTTGGTCACCATAAAATGGCGCTAAACAGTTTCATCCGAAATATTACCAAAATAAGTAATAAAATTTGATGATTGTTTGAAATGGTGCAAAAAGGAAAATTAATGGAAGTTTTTGTGTTGTTTATGGATTTGCCTAATTTAGTTGCTGGTACAGTAAAAAAAGTCTTTTGAAAATTCTTTGATTGGCGATATTTTGTTTACATGGTGAAAGCTGAGAAACATTATGACGTAGTCTTCGGCTTCAAAAACAGCAACGTTGAAAAAACTGCCAAATGCATCAGCTACGGAAATCTTTCTGCAAAAATTTTGGCGATCTGCTGGTTGTTTGGATAATGAGTAAGTGTTCAATCAGCATAAATAATAAAAAAAACCATTAATTACATTAAAGTTCCGTTTAAATGGAAAATCATCAGCCAAATCATGTATTATTTGCCAATCTTGTGCAAAAATCTTACTTCAAGATTGACTTGAGAAAAGCCTTGAACAATCACGAAAAGCAAAGAAAGTCAACAATACAACAATTGTCGCTATCGACAGGGAGTTGAGATGATACACTAAATACTGTATTGAGTTGAGGAAAGCCTTCGAACATGGATCTAAAAAGCCCATAACTCGTTTTTTATTCTACTTAGAAATTTCGAACAGGTGCCATCTTCAGCAGAAAAATCAGAGCTTTCGATGAACATATAATGTAAATATGTGCAAGTATTTTTTTATCCCAATATTAGAGAATTTATACAAAAATTGTGTTTTATTGCCCCCCTAAGGGGTTTTGCCCCCCATAACAGGACGAAAACTACCCTATGTGTTATTCTGATGGATAAGCTGTATTATTGTAAAGTTTCATCAAAATCCGTTCAGTAGTTTTTGCGTGAAAGAGTAACAAACATCCATCCATACATCCATACAGACAAACTTTCGCATATATAATATTAGTAAGATTGATATTAATGAATTTTTAATATGTTAAATGTGTTTAATACATGTATATAAAGTTCTATGGTTGAGGTAGTAAACATAACCTCGCAACATTGTGAAAGCTACGCAGCGCTGCCGTGTTAGGGTTGCCTCAATATTATTATTAAAATTTTTTATAAACCTTTAACAAGATTTGATTTGCGTAGTGTTTAAAATATATTTCATTCACTAGTCTGTATCAAAGCAAAATGTATGGCAAAAAAAATTCAAAATTCAGTTGTTTTGGATTTAACTACTCTCTTAACTAAATTTATTGAGCAGATTGCTTGTTTATTGTAATTAAATGCCTTAGGTACTGGCTTTTCAAGTACTTTTCAATTTTTTTAAGGAACGAATCATGCAATTTATCGGGAGTCGGGAGTAAGGGGCCCCAACAAAACAAAACGGGAGGGGGGGGGGAGGCTAGGCCATAGCTTGTTTAGCTTATAGGTAAATTCGGTTCCAGCCGAAGATTTATTTCGAAGGACTAAAGAGCAATATTGTGAAATACCACTTGTCCCAAATATATCAATCCTTGAGAAAAAAAAAAAAAAAAAAAAAAAAAAAAAAAAAAAAAAAAAAAAAAAAAAAAAAACACGATATTATACATAAACGGCGCGTGGAATA
The DNA here is from genome assembly GCF_026930045.1 of Uloborus diversus. Taxonomy (NCBI): domain Eukaryota; kingdom Metazoa; phylum Arthropoda; class Arachnida; order Araneae; family Uloboridae; genus Uloborus; species Uloborus diversus. The sequence goes on from NW_026557876.1 coordinate 530,480, forward strand.
TTCATTCTTGACCGCGTGAAACTGGCTGCTCTGCGCCAAACAAGCGATAACGCGCCAGGCGCGGATGCCCTCGCCAATTCGAGTTGAACGGTTTTTTCGACTCGGAAGTATGCGCAGAAACGCTATTTCAGCCTGTGTCGCATCTCTTAGTATAAAGGGTCGCTAGTCCGGACTCCTAGGCAGAGTTGAAATTGCTCCTCACCCCCTCAAAATAATAAGAGCAAAATTTCCTGGGTTTAAAAAACGCAAAAAAGTCCCCCCCCCCAAAAAAAAAAAAACAGAAAACCTAATTCGGCTATTTTTGTTGACGATTCCGCGAATTTGGAGACAAAATTGTCGCATTAATATTTTTTCTTTTTAAAAATTCTTTGTGTTTAATTTTTTTTTTTTTTTTTTTTTTTTTGTTATGGCTAATTTTCTTTCTCGTTAGATGTTATTGTAAGATATGCACGCACGTTCGTATTTTATCATTTTCTGAAATAGGAACATGATTCGGTAAAATGAGGTTTGGCGAGCGAAGCGAACAAGAGGCGGTGCTTCCTAGTAGTTTCATAACACTTGTTCTCTTTTATCCTTTGAAGTTTAAAACATTCCATTCTTTGACAGCGCAGATGAATTATTGTAAAATGGTTTAAACATGAGTTAGACCTATAAGGGAAAGTATAATTACAGAAAATGGGGGAATAAACATTAATCGAGATTTGTCTAAGCCTGGTTTATTCGAGACAGCATTTTTACTTTCAGAAGAAATTAACTTCCTTTGAGTTGTTTCATTATTCCTTATCTGTTGCTCAAAAAGACATTAAAAAAAAAACAAAAAAAACGAGTACATTCCAAATAATTTTGGAATTTTTTTCAAAATCAGGCATTAGTGCTGTTTTGATTAAAACCTGTGTTTTAAGATCGAATATCTAATCAAGCTATTTTATGCCTATGAAGCTGAATCCAAGCTCTGAACTTCAATAGTTTGTGCGTTCCGGGCCTAATTACCGCATAGGCCAAGTAGGCCTGCTCATCTTCTTACGGGGTCCGAAATTCTTGAAAAAGTAATGCGTAGCATTTAAGAATCATGTATTTTTAAGAAAATAATAAAAAATTAATGATATATTAATTGAAAAAAAAAACTGTTTTGATGCTTTGTTAGTATTTCTCTTAGTTTGTAATTCTGTAAGAGAAAGACTTAAATATGGTTCCTAGTTTTTTTTTTCTTAAAGTAAACTGACTAATTAAGCTCAGAAAATTCTCTCAAAAATCTCTCAAAAAAAAAGAATTATTTGGCAAGTAATCATTTTTTTTAAAAATGTTTGAGTGGGAGTGGGGGGGGGGGGGGGCAATATCCTCTTCGCTACTTAATTGAGTTATAAAAGTTTTAACTTATAAAATGAATAATTAATATAAAAAAAGCAGTGGGCAAACAGTGACTGCACAGGGCCCCGCTAGGGCCAGTTACCGATACTGCGGTAAAGTTAAACAATATTTTGGTTTAACTTAAAGTGATAGTATAGAGACAGAGAGTTTCTCTAAATTATTGTGAGTCTTGGGCCTCACTTTTTGTTAGTCGGACCTAATGTGCGTTTACCATTTTACCATAGCTGTCATCTTTATTTATAATAGCAACATTAACCTGTTATTGAACAATTGCGAATTGTTTTTATCATCACTTGGCCAAAGTTGATGTTGTTCGGATTTTCCAGATTACCATGTTAACTGTTGTTTTTATATTTATTTAGAGAGCGAAATTTTAGTTGTCGTGTTTACAAATCGTCTACGATTTAATTTTATCAATATTTTTTTCGGTGCTTAACTCAACAGACCAAAAATAGAAAAAGGGAAGGGGAAAGGGGTGTAAAATTAGGTTTTTCAAAAAAAAAAAAAAAAAAAACACTATATAGATGAATTTAAAATGCAGAACTTCATATAAACCTAATTATACATTCCCATCATTTAATACTGATAAAGGTACATAACGTTATACGCGGAAAATCAAATCTGCAAAATTATACACATTTCTCCAGGGCCCGACTAAATAAATGTGAGGCCCAAGGCCCACAATGCTTTGGAGACCCCCCTCTCTATTCTGTTACATTAAGTCAATGCAAAATAATGTTTAACGATATTTTAGAGGTATGTTTTCAATAAATAAATCATTAATTTTCATTATTTTCACAAAAATGCATGATTTTTTAATGCTATATAAAAGTTTTTAAAAAATCGGGGCCCCTGAGGAAGCTGGGGCCCCAGGCCCAGGCCTAGTTGGCATGTGCGGTAATCAGGCCCTGCATTTCTCTCATTTAAAACACTTTACATATAATTTTTAAAAATGTCCTTCGATGCTTTTTTTTTTTTTTTTTTGCGCTCGCCGTTGGGTAGGAGAGGGGCATAAAAGTAATACAATGAATCAAATCCACAAAATATTATATAGTTCTTTCATTAAAAATGCTATGGCTAAAAAAAAATTGATACCCTCTCATTTGCACGGGGGGGGGGCGTAACCCCCCGCCCCCCCCAATATAATAACATCATAACGCAACATAATAACATCAAATCCTCAAAAAAAAAAAAAACGCACACACAATTCTGTCATTTAAAATGTTCTGCGCGCATAATTAAAAAAAAAACATCCATATCCTTTTTTTTTTTTTTGCCTTTGAGCGCGCGGCGGCGGGGGGAATTCAAAGCAACAAAATAAAATAAATCCGCAAAACGGTGGGGGGAGAGGGCAGGGGAAAACGTAATTCCATCACAATACGCAAAAAATCAAGTGGTAATTACGAATACGGTGATCGCCGCTTATATGAATCACGTTTCATCTAAACAGTCGGCTAATTCAATAAAGTTGGATTTTATTCTGTTTTTGACGATTTGATTCAATAAAAGGGCTGTGATTTGATTAACCACTGATTCAATTAACTAGCGTATACTGTATCTCAAATTTCATTCATGAGAAGCGAGGAATGAAAAAAAATCCATTGCTTCAAAGCGATTTAATAAATTTACTGGTCATTTTCCGATTATACTCGATTGCAAGCTTTCTTGGCTATGGAGAAATGAGCTGCGGCCAAGTGAAGGAAATAGTTCCTTGCGCTTTGCCAGATAATCGGGGGGAAATTACGCACTTTGCTTTAGAAATCGGATTAGTTAGTTAAACCGACGCAAAAGGGACATTTTTTTGTCATAATTTCTGTGAATCGTTAAATATTTTCAATTTTAAGAGCGGTGCAGCGCGGATCCATACATTCATTTGCAACTGAACGAACCAGCCAATCAGAGCTCACAAACAGTTGGCGATCTCCGGATATTCTGCGTTTGGCGCGATTTTGCTCAAGTGCTCCACTCTCGTTGAAGTATGCCAAAGCGGATTAATTCGCCAAGCAGGCAACAGCCAGTGCGGTGTCTTATCGGAGATCCTCCTTACAAACCTACAGGCGGTCTTTTCACTCAGTGTTTTTCCTCCGCGCTTAATGACGTCACTGACAAGTTAACTTGCAAGCTAGTATAGTAAACTTTGTCATCTGTAAAATAGCACAACTTATTCAATAATGCCTTTAAATAACTTAATACATAATATACGGTCCCCTCATTTTCCTTTTAAACGCTTGATTAGTCACGGGATGAGAAGGAGAATACTTGCGCCGTGCAATGCCACAGCCGCTGTCACAGACTATTCCTGGATGTACTTCCGGTCTTCTGTGGCAATAGCTGTTTTTGTTGTTTAGCGTCACGGGCTTTCCGTGGCAATAGCCAAAGCGCTTTACTCAGGATTTCCCGCTAGGCCGCTAGTTAATTTGAAATTTTGTTCTACTGAGTAATAGAGTCTGACAATTTTCAATTTCCTCGGTACTTGACTCGAAATAGTTCTCCTTCGACTTTACGGAGAAAAGAAAATACTGTGTCAATTACAGCGTACTGCATGAGATATGTTTTTTACGGTTTCCATTCCATGTGAAGCAAAAAGAAAGTTTTGAGGAGAGTTTCATTCTCGCTTTCTGCAACAGAATAGCTATTCATTGAAGCCCACTTGCCTGTCGTCTTAACAAAAGTTTTTTCTGCTTCGCACAAGATGGATATATCATTTGAAAAACATTCCAATATTTTCAACTCAAATCAACAAAATTAAATTTTTTTCGGCTGTTAAAATAATTCGTTAATTCAGGGTTTATTATTCGGCAAATAGGGGTTCTTGCCTTCGTTTTAGTCGGGGAATGAGAAAAATTCGCTAAAACCGGGAATTCGTTAAAAAGGGGTTCGTTAAATCTGCGTCCGACCGTATTCGCTTACTCTGTTACTTATTGCTGGTAAATGTGTGACTTCGAGGTTGTACGATTCATTTTCTGTGCCAGGGATCGGAAGGGGATGGAACTCGACTTTTAAGACATCGAATCATTGAACCCATGAAGCGATTATTTATTCCCCCATTTGCAAGGTGCATTCTTTTTACCCGGGGTCGGCAAAGTTTTGGACACGACGGTTTAACCCCGGTTTTTACCGTCCTGTTCGAAAGTGTCCAAAGCTATATTTTGGAAAAATTGCATTCTGTGAGAAAACATTAAAATCAGAATAAAATGTATGTGAATGTCATGTTTTAAATTGAACATTTATTCAATGAGAACATTCAACTTGTTTATGCAGCTGATTTTAATCTGGTCACACAGACGTTGAATTCTTGATTAAAATTTCAATTGGTATATGCATGAGTTTATTTATTTATTTTTCTGATAATAGTAACTGAACTTCCCTATGTTTATACATGTTTTTAAATGAAAGCATAGTTGGCAAGGTTTTTACCATCTTGTTCAAAACAATAGTGTCCAAAATGGATGAAACTATTTTTTGAGAAACTGGGGTAACAGACCAGGGTCCAGATACAGACATTTTCAATATTACCCGACTTTTCTATAAAATTGTTCATTTCTCATTTTTTAGCAAATGGGATAATGGCACCAGTAAGAGACAAGTGTCCAATAATAACTGACTGTTGTACGTTTGGATTTAAATAATAAGAATTCTCGGCAAAAAAAACTGATGTTGCTGTGGCCGGTGAATAGGGAGGTGTTATGGAGTGAAATTTATGAGCCAGTTGGTGTATTTCCAAGGCAGTGGTGGAAGGTTATGAACATAAATGTTCATTTGAACTTAATAGGGTTTTTGATCTAAAAATAAAGAACTTTTTCAAGAGGAAAAGAAGAACTCTGTCCATGAGTCTTCCTTTCCTCATCCTATCTGGTTTCATCAGAATTGTCGGTGTCTGTTACACAACTCTACCAACGGTTACACGAGGAATTTTTTATGTAATAGTTATTGGCAATTTTTTTAAGTAAAATGTTTTTTAAATGAACATTTGAGAAAAATATTATCAAATACTCATTACTTTAACCTCATTAATATCTATATTTATGCATTATGAGTGTTGCAGTAAATAATCAAGAATTGATAGATTACACCCCTTTAGCTTTAACATAGTTTTGGACAGCTTCAGACACTTTTGACATTAAAAACCACCTGTCCTGAACCAGTTTTGGACAGTCCGAAACCCAACCCTGTTTTGACCTTTCCAGAATCAGGTAGAAAAAGTAATGAAGGCAGGATTGAGGGGGGGGGGGGGAGTTGACGATTGCGTATTTAATTCCTTTCTTTTGATGCTTTTGAAACATACTGAGGAATTAAAATGTTTGAATTGTGTTAAATTAATTTTTTTAATGTCTGTAATGAGGACTATGTTTGAATGTTGTTTTGTATCTTTTGGTTTTAATTGCAGGATTCACTTGAATAGAAAACAGAAGGAAATTAAGAACTTGGCAAGATGAACTCTGTAAGTTCGAGTATTTTTCTTTGACTATTTTTGTTTCAAAGAAAAGCTAAATTCAACACAACCTAATGTTTTGAAATACTGTTTTGCAGGGGTGCCAACATTGGCTATGCCAATGAACTTTGCAGGGGTGTAATTTCATCTTGGGGGAGGGGTATCAATGCTCTCAGCTAGACAGAATAACGTGATAAAGTTTGAAATGAACTCTTCTTAGAATTATTTTCGCTGTGCATCAGCCAAGTGTTACTCAACTTCTGTTCATTGCGCTACACCATTGCGGAAGGAAAATAACATGAATCATCGACTTTCACATTGGGGGATTTCACTCAGGGTTGATCGGGTTGGACCCAATGGGTTTTTTTTTTTTTTTTGAAGAAACCCATTACACAATGGGTCTTTTTTTTTTTTTTTTTTGAAAAAACCCATTATTTAGCCCACTTTTGGGGTTTTTTTTTAAATTTTCTGAGAAGATTTAAAAAAATTATTTCATTCAAATATTTTCACAATTAAACTTCATTTTTATTTGTTCTTCACCACAGACAATGAACATAATAATTGAATTTTTAACTTTAGTAGTATTTCTTAACTCGTAATGGCATTAAAATTTTTTTTAAAGATTTTGAATAAATACATTTTAACTTTTTTCTTTCACTGGTCAATAAATAACTCAAATTATCTTGACTAAGTCCTGTCGCGTCGGATTTTCTCAATATTTGTAGTTTGCACAGAGGAAACTACTCTAGCTAAAAGGCATTCATGTGAATTATTTTCTGCAAACCAACCCGTCACAAATCTCCAATAAACAAGGTATATTTTTTTGAAATTAACAGGTTTCACAAACGGTTGGAAAGAAAACAAAATAGGATGAACAGAATTTTCATTATCTTACGAAAAAGTTTAATATGTCTTACTCTGTATACAGAAATGAAAAAACAGGCAACATAAAATTCAAAGAAATGTCTTGATTAAGCTGGAATCCAGTAAAAAGGGATTTAAACTACTTGAGGTTCTACAGTAGTTTTGCTTAACAAAATGAAATACAATGAAGTAAAATGCAAAAGAAAAAAAAATGTAGCAATTAAAAACAAAAAATAGATTTATCACTCCAGAAGTAACTTTGCCTTAACTGTTGGTAATCATGGAAATTAAAGAATCTGAAACTTCATCATTCTTGGTTTTTGTCGTCATTTATACTTTTCTTCAGAAAATGCCGAATTTTAACTAGTTGTCCAGCTTTCTTTACCCCAAGACAATTTTTGCGCTTTGTCCATATACTTATGCTAGAACATGCTACATGTACACCACATTTTTCCTAAAAAAAAAGACAAAAAAGACCCACGTTTCTTTTTAAAAACTCAGCTTTAGTTGGGTTTTATTTTTAAAAACCTTGGGTCCATCCATAGGCTTTAAAAAAAGAAAAAAAAAAACGGGTTTTTGCTAACCCTGATTTCGTGTGCAGGTTAGCTGACGGGATGGCTTTTCGCAGAGTTCGAATTGAAAATGTAATTTCCATTGCTTTTAAGACATTTTTAAAACTTTAGGAATTGTCTCCAAGAAGAAAAAAAAACTATTTTTCTAACAGATCCAGACACAAATTTGGTTTTGCCTTGCCGACCCTTCATAAAATTCTGTATTGTACAAGCGGCCACTTTTCAATTCTCAAAACTAGACCTTTTACTAAACTTTGCTTGTAAAAACAGTTCTTTCGTCACTTTTGAGCTTAATCGTTGCGGTTGAAAGAAAACTTCCAGCTTTCAAGTCATTCCGAGTGCAAGTCTTTTAGATCGAAGGGATTTCAGATTAGAGTTGTGACAATTAAAATATGCCGTATACGATCCAACAGCATTTTTTTTTTTTTTTTGAAAAATGCCCAAAAATTAGTTGTTTTTTTTTTCACCGAAAGAAAAACGTGCACAAAATTTCCTTATCCCACAAAATGCGAACCAAAAGATAAAAAATTGGGTCAACCCCTGAAAACTTCCTTAGATCGAGAAGCGTCGGGGGAAAATTTCGGTGTCGAAATCTAGGTTCCTTTTGCAGTGGGAAATAAGTTGAGGAGCAATATTGCTCCTCAAATTTATTTGGAATTTAAATAGCATTTTTGTAAAATTGAAGAGCAGTTTTACGACATTTTGTAAATTACATTTTTAACAAGTAAACATTTTTTAACAATGACTTCAGTTGTTATCAGGGTTTGTGATTTTTTAGATTTTTATGAAATAATAGAAAAATTGGGATTTTTTATTTAAATCAGATTTTTTTTTTAAACTGTTCAAATATTTGTAGATATTAATTACTTTACATACATAAACATAATAGATTTCATACAATAGATGAATCCATTCAACTTACTTTTAAAATTAAAGTACGTTCTCTAACTATTCAATACATTTTAAAGATTTACAGATATGTTCTAACGCTTAGATAAGATGTGATTTTGTTCAATGCGTTGCTTAAAGATAAGGTTTCCATTATCGTGTACGTTTTTAGTGTAAAATAATATGTTGAACAATTACTTTTCTGAACTATACTAGTCATGGTGTATAAAATTTTTATTTTGTTCTAAACTGTAATTTTGGAAAGCAATAGAGAGTGAAAATCTGTTACACACACAGAAAGAGGGATCTATGTCGTTTAGCCTGCTGAAATTAATAAATTATAATGCAGTGTCGTTAAATTTAGAGTAGTACATTCTAAAAATGCAAAATTAATCTATAAAAGTAAAATCAAACTGATTTTTCTTAATGATTTTTTTAAAAAATCACTTAATTCAAATCACTTGATTTAAATCAAGCTGATTTAAATCAACGACCCTGGTTATTATCACTTTTCTTTTACAAAATGAAAGAAGTGGTGCAGATGAGTGGTTCTACAAATGCAGGAATATTTAGGATAAATTAAATGTATAGCATTACGAGAATGAAAACGATCTGCTCCCTGTTTAGTAAAAATGATCATCCAAAATCCAGCTCACTGCATCTGTCTCCATCTAGTTTTGTCTTTCTCCTTCCAAAAGTATTCACTTATTTATTCTTTGCATCGCAAAAGTTTCGATGCAATCTACGATATTGCACCGTCTTTCATACGTTTGGAATCGCAAACTGCGATGCGATGCGGCCCATTCGATTCGTTTCTCACTCAAGCCGACCGATGCTAACGGGCTCCATCTTTCTTTTCAGGCTGAAGAAGCTGTCAGTGCTGTGTCAAGACTTGCCCAGGAAAATGTGAGTGAAACTTTTTATCTGCTCGTTTTCCCTTTAGCTGAACATGTGCTCACATATCTGTTCTGCCCGAGTGCTTTGAGAAGGCTTTTGTGCATCATTGCAGGGTCTTAAATTTTTTTTTTTTTTTTGCTGAAAAATATAAAAGATCTTTTTGAAATAAGACATATTCCTCATTATTTACCTTATACTGTATGCATTTTATTTTTTTTATACATGCGATTATGAGAATAATACTAATTTGAATTGCAACCATTATTCTTAGTCAGAAACAGTATTTACGAAAATGTCTGGGGCTGCGTGTCTACTTATACTTGAAATGCAGGAAGTGTACTGGGTTCATCTTCCATTTTTTTTATTGCATTAAGAGACTAGAAAAATATTTAAAAAGGAAAGAAAATGTGGATTGGAATATTTCCCAATCCGGGATGAAAATGGACGCTGGTCGCCTGTATGAGTCGTCAAAGATGTCATTGGACTAACAGAATGTAAACTTTAGTGGCCAGGTGAAGTCTTGCCCCCATTTTCCTTTAGGAAGCCTCATGTAATTTGTAGGAAACTTGCCTTCATTTACAATGCTTAGGTTTTCTTTGTGAAAAGATGGGTGAAAAATTTCCTGCTGCCTTTGTCCTTGCGACCCTACCGAATTCCTCCCGAGCACGGATGAGATTTTGTCGACTCTAAGCAGAAAGACGCCCGTTGTATCCTTCTCTTCTCCGCTCGTGTTTGTTGAAAACCACCAATTGACTTCACTTTTCATCAATTTGCTTTCGTGTGTTTGTCATTTGCTCTTCACTTTTTCACTCTTTGAAACCAGGGCGCGAAAATGAAGGGACCCATCGGGGGTTTTTGTCGAAATCTCGTAGTCGCCCGTCCAAAGGACCAGTTCCTCCTTTTTCTGCGTTTCTGCCCCTGCCGATGGGGTGGACTGGGGCACGACCATGATCTGGACTCTTTCCATTTGTTCAAATGAACATATTCAAAAACATATTCAAAATGTATTTGAATGATTCTTTAAAAATTTAAAAAGAAATCACTAATTTTACTTTTTTTTTTTGCAAAATCATGTTTTTTCTTTTAAGGGTTAACAGTACCTCAAAAATGATCAAACGAGGGGAAACATTTTATTGCTTATTTCAGAACTAAAAACCAGTCCAAACACGGGGGAAAAGTTTCATTGCTTTAGTTCAAATATTTAAAAAGTTATGAGTGGTTTTAGGTCATGCTCACTATGTATTCTTATGCAAAAGAAAAACTTGAAATTGATTTTTCTCGATGATCCTTTTTTTGTGTTTTCATGTCATAAAAACCCCTAAGGCTTTTTTTCTATTCACGATGCAGCTTTAAAGTAATACTTTTTGCAATTAGGACGATATATTTAACAAAACTGTGCATGGGAATAGCATTTTATAAATTACTCAAATGTTTAGAGCATGTTAAACCTTTAAAAACCATTAAAAAAAAAAAAAAAAAAACGATTTTTTACATAATTGTTCACAGAAAATTTTCTAATGAACACAAAAGCAAATGAATGCACAGGTTTTTACAGGGTTCGTACGGGTCATTTAAATCCTGGAAAGTCATGGAAAAAAATTTAGCAAATTTCAGTCCTGGAAAAGTCATGGAAAATTGAAGTTTTCAGTAAAAGTCATGGAAATTCATTTAGAGTCATAGAAAAATGTCCTGGGCAAAGATAAATTAGCAGTTGCTTAAAGAGCATTAGACATTTTGAGTGATTCAACAGTGTTGCACATAAAAACTATTAAAACTGGAAAATTGAACGATCCGGATAAATCTGAATTTCGAAATCTCATTGCATCCATTCTGTAGCAGCCACACTTTTTTTTTTCAATGCGATTTTACTGCTTGGACGTCACCCATTTTGAAGTAATATTATTTTCAACATCTTTTATACTTATATTCTGTAGTAGCGAACTTGCACGTTCTTGATTTTTGACACACGGACTCAAAAAACGCAATTCATTCGCATCCGAGTTCGTTTCCATAACTTGTATGCAATTTATTTTTAAATTTATCTCAATTTGTCGAATGTTTGAAAAAATAAAGACTAGTCAGATGATATGGCTCTCAAAACTGATTCATGTGACCCACTGCTATGTTCAGTGTCAAGAATCAAACACTATATTCCAGAATTTCTGAACCTGTTAATTTTTTTGCATTTGAAATGTGCAAATAAGTAAACAAGTAGATTTGAATCAGGAGATATATTCACTGCTGAATGTGTTTTTTAAATAAATATCTGGTTTGGAAACATGAATTTAGTAAAGAATGTTTCTTTACTTTGAAGAGCCCGAGTACTGTCAAGTTATTCGGATGATTAAATGTACTGTTGACACTAAAAGCCTTTTAAACCAAATTTATTGAAATTTAGTAATAACTCATTCAAGTCCCATTCATTATCATTTTGCCTGTTTATAAAAATAAAAAAAAAATACGTATAAAAAACTACACATTTAAGCATCATTGTATTTGATTCACTGTATTTTTACTTTACTTAAATTTATATGAAGAAGATATATACGAAGTTTAGTTTTTTAGGTGTACACTGATTGTTTTTCAATTATTAAATGCTTGGATGAGATAGTGGCATTAACGTGGAAGTTTTGCTAATGCTCATTTTCAAAAAATGGCAAGTTTGGTATTAAATAGTACTATTCTCTTCATGTAACAAGGTCATGAAAATTTTTATGAAGTCATGAAAAAGTCTTGGAAAAGTCATGGAATTTTTTCATCCAAATAGAATATGAACCCTGTTTTTAGAGATGATGATTGTGATCGTTTAGCAAAAAGTTTTTTTAATATTACTTTAAAAACAAAAAAACCTTAGGAATTTTCAAAAAATGAAATTTTCCTACATTTTTTGAATTTAAAAAAAGTAGGCAATATTTTAAAAATTTGATAGTAAATTATTGATAATGAAACAAGTATGAATGTTATGGTTTCAAAGAAAAATAAAATTTACTTAAATTTTAAAAAAAATGTTTGAAAGGTACTGTGACCCCTCAAAGTGAGTTTATTAGAGGTCGTCGGGAGGGAGAACCGAATCCCTTACCGATTCCGATTTGCGTACAATGTGCCGGTGCATTCGAATGAAATCAATCTCTTAGGCATTTCGTTCCGAATGTGTTTTCCCTGTCTTTTAATTCCATCTTCTTTCTTTCAGGGTTGTTTGGTTTAAACCATGATTTAAACCAATTGTTTTTTTTTAAACCATGCGGTTTTTTAAAAAATTAAAAAAAAAAAAAAAGCCAAAAAAAAAAAATCCATTTTACAGGTTTACATTGATTTCCCCACACATATTGAAAAATGTAAAATTCCATTTATGCTAAGTTCCTAGCTAAGTTGCAGAGATAAATACTAAAATTGCAAAGTTGCTTCCTCAAAATGTATTACAAGCTTTAATCGAAAAAAAATATTAATATATTTTTTATTTCATATATGTGCCATAAAGCAGATTTCAGTCAACTTCCATCATTACGCTCAATTTGCATGGTTAGTTAAGATTTACTGAGGATTGAATCTTTTATTGTAGATTCAATCCATTATATTGCTCACTCCTGTTGCAGGGGTGTGACATTTTTGCCCATTTATTTGCACTTTCCTGGAATTTTAACTTCGACTTGTAAGGTAATCGACAGTCTAACTTAATTGTTTGCACCTAAAAATTAAGATTTGTTCTGCAGAACACAAATAATATTTTTTGAATCAAATTAAAAAAAAAGTTTATATTTCACGTATATAACGTTTTTGGCAAAAAAAATTTCTTGAAATAGAATTTGCTACACATTTATTTGTTCTAAAGAGTTTGCATTTAATATTTTTTAAACTTCAATGCTGGATGCAACATGTATGCCAGTAAATAAGCTGTAATTTAAGCCATGTTACACCAATTTTTGTATTTTTCATTTGGTTCATCTTTGTTTTAGCGATAGTCGATATTTTTTCCGAGTCTTTCCAAAATAAGAACGGAGTCGAATATAGAGCAGCACTTTGTTTTAAAACTTTCTCAGTACAACAGCAATCGATTTTTTGACTGTTCAATCATGTACTGTTGTACATTTTGCTTGACTTTAATATTTGCGACATTGTGTATATAAAAATCAGCATTATGTAAGATTAGAAAGAAAAAATATGAAAATTGTTCTTTCGAAAAGATTATGCTTAAAAATATAACTTTTACCTTTATTCGATAATTATTCATATTATGTTGGTTTTATAAAATTTTTTCTTGGATCTTCATTATATTTTATCTTAACCTGCATCACAACCACTTCTTGAAGTATCATAAAGGGTCTATATATACATGCATACTAATATATTAATCAAGTCAAACATTTCAATCAATATTTCCCCGCAGAAAGCTATTTTAATTATTTAATTTAGTTACAAGATTTTGTTCTTATCTCTTTAATTAATCAAGAAATTAGGTATAATGTGACTATTGAATAACTGTTAATTAAATGAAACCTTAATTACCTTCGAAAATTAATTGTTTTTCTCGCAAATAGTATTTAAACCAAAAAAAAACGGTTTAAATTAAAATAAAACTGTTTTAAACCAAAAAAACCTGGTTTAAACCAAAAAACCCGTTTTTTTTGTGAAAAAAACCGGTTTTTTTTACCAACCCTGCTTTCTTTTAGGCCGAGCTTCGAGAGCAGTTGCGGGAACTCTCCGAAAAGACTGCGCTCGAGATGGAGGAACTGAGAAGGGCTCTCGGCAAGGTAAGGATTCTCCCGATTCCACTCTCTGGCATCGTGGGTATGATGGGGAGGGTCAGGTGTCCTGCACGTGAACAGACTAGACTTCACTGGCGACCACACAACACGTTTGAGGAGTGGCAAAAATGACATTCCTGATCCTTATTGGGGGGGGGGGGGCAAATTGTGCCCAACCCTGAAAAGTCCTCCCTGGTTGATCCCACCTACTGAAACCTGCTGGGTTAATGCGTACAAGGTTCGTACGGGTCATGGAAATCCTGGAAAGTCATGGAAAAAAAAATATTTGAATTTCAGACCTGGAAAAGTCATGAAAAATTGAAATTTCCATTGAAAGTCATGGAATTTTTTTTAAGTCGTTTAAAAATGTCCTGGACAGAGATAAAGTAACAGTAATTAAAAGAGCATTAGAAATCTTGAGTGATTTAACAGTATACAGCACACAAAAGCTATTAAAAGTGGAAAATTGAACGATCCCAAAATCAAATCCGAGTTATTTTGAAAAATCATTGCATCCACTTCTGTCGCAGCCGCTTGCCTGTTTTGTGATGTGATTTTACTGGCTTGGACTTCTCTTATTTTGAATTTACTGTTATTTTCAACGCTTCTTATGTTTTATATTCTCTAGTAGCGAACTTGCACGTTCTTGGTTTTGCCACGCCCACTCAAAAAAAGCAATTCCATTGCATCACAGTTCGATTCCATCACTCGTAAGAACTTTGTGTTTAAATTTATCAGAGTTTATCTTCATTTGTTGAAGTTTTTAAAAAGTAAAGACCTTTACTCAGGCGATAGAATACAGAAAGAGAGGAATTCTAATACTCTAAAACAGTAGTGCCCAACATACAACCCGCAAAACCAATCCATGCGACCCTCTGCAACGTTCAATGTCGGAAATCAAACATGTTCTGGAATTTCTGAATCTGTTCTTTTATATGCATTTGAAAATGTTGCAAATAAGTAAACAAAACAAGTACTTTTGAATCAGAAGATTGATTCTTTACTGAATGGTTTTTTCAAAAGATATCTGATTTAGAAACACAAAGAACTAAACTATGTGGCTTTACTTTAAATAATCAAAATACTGTCAAGTTATGTGGATGATTAAATGCACTGTTGACACTGAAAAGTAACTTTTGAAGCAAATTTATTGAAACTTAGTGATGACTTATTCAACCTTTGTCTCATTCATTATTATTCTGCCTGTTTATAAAAAAAAAATTAGACATTTAAGCATCATACTTTTCGTTTCTCCGCATTTTTACTTTACTTAAATTTAAATGATGAAGACAAATAAGAATAGTTCAGTTTTTTAGTGTACATTCATATTTTTTTCCATTACAAGTAAGTGCTTCAATGAGGCTGTGGCATTCATGTATACTTTTTGCTAAAGCTCATTTCCAAAACTTAGCAAGTTTGAGATTTAATTGTGCTATTCTCTTTGTGAACAAGGTCATGAAAATTTTTATTGAAGTCATGAAAAAGTCTTGGAAAAGTCATAGAATTTTTTCATCCAAACAGAGTATGAACCCTGTGTGTAGCATATATGTTTATTTGAATGGGACTTATATCCAGCAGTTTTCTTATTATCCCGATATTTTAAAGTACTCATAATCCGATTGCAGGAATGAATTTCCATTATGTAAAGAAATTTAAGCTTTGTGAGTAACATTTTTAGTTCAAAATATTGCAACTCATGAAAATGATCACAAACACAAAATAAGGAAACATTTTTTTAATTTAATAAAAGTTTGATTTTTTCTCACAAGTAACTTTTCTTTAAATTGAAAGTCAAAAAATATTTTGTTGTTTGAGAAAAATGGTGACATGACTCAAAAAAGGCAGAAAATAAGATCTTTAATTGATAATACTTTTTAAATAATCTCTTATTTGGAATAGAGGCACACGTCATAGATAGCAAAGTTGCCGGCGGATGGCAACTTTGATTCGAGTCGCACTCCCTCTTATATTTTCCCTTTTACATCAAAACAAATATAAAAATATAATATAATTTCATATAACTTGAACAACGGCGCCCATTGCCGATTTGCATCTGAAAGTGTGAACCAGCACTTGTACAATTGTGCGAATCAGAAAAAAACTTTCTTTAGAAACTCGACATATACTTGTACCCAAAAAACATTTGGGTATCTGACATTGAGTCTAAAACTTAAAATATTTTTCAACTAACTGATTTTTTTCTACATTTTTTTAAATGTAAGGTAAATTTTAAGAAATTCTAGAGCTGAAAAATACAAACAGCCAAAGGTACGTAATTAGCATTAAATAAAAATGTTTGCTCTCCTGCAACATTTAAGCATCCCACATAGTACTCAAAGATATGGATTTATACTAGTTTAAGGTACACTTTTTAAATATACCATCTTTGCGTTATTCATTTCCAAATGTTGATGTGAAAATGTGTTCACTAATAATTTTTGAACCTGATATTTTAATTAAACTTGTAAGCCATTTTTCAAAAGATAAATAGAAAAATACAATTTGTTTTTGAAGAAAATTGTAAATTTTAGACCCCCTGCTGGACATTGAAATAGTTTTTAATTTTTTATAAACACTGCTAATTCCCCGATTTCGAATCAAGGAAGTTTTTCTCCCTTTTCAGTGGGGGGGGGGGGAGCAGATTTAAAATCCATGTCTTGGAGTGGCATAGAGCTAAATTTGGCTCTCGTTTTGAGGCATGAAATTTCCTGAAGATGCTGCTTTTACTGTATAAAATTTTGTGAAGGGGTCGCAAATCGAACCCAATTTGTCTCTGTATCGACCCATAGTGCTGATGTCGTTCATAAATCTTCAAATGTCGCCATTGTTTTAATTCAACCCTGTTCACGAGTTGGATTAAACGTAGCTATTTTATATACTTTCGTAGAATGCAGCTTAAATGTTTAAGTTTAGCAGTGATGGGGGTGCAGCCTAGAATTCTGCTGTGTGTTCCATATTTCGTTCTGATTGTTTGCAAATCTCTTTCAGGCCCAGCGTGACCTTGAAAATTCCAGCACGAGATGCGGGGAATCGGAGGCAAAATTACCATCCCTGGCCACGAATGCAGGCCTCCAAAAAGGGGAGACTGGCAAGGAACTGCAGGTACTGATTGTGATTTGTGAATATCTTTTTGTGGTTCAATGCATTTTGTGATTCATGACAGAAGTCCAGTTTACAAAGGCTTTGTTTGCGAAATGTGAACAGTGATCATGAGGTTCTGGAGGAAGTTTTTTGTCTTTGTGATACCTGCCCTTTATTGGTAAAGAGCTCTTATGCTAACTTGCGCAGTGTCTGCTCCTCTCATTAAGTTTTTTTTTAAAAACTTCACCCCATTTCCTTTCTTCTTCTCTTTCTCCCTTCTCCTCCTCTGTTGGCAGGCCCCCTCGAATTCCTTCCGATTCTCGGATACTGTCGAGACTAATCAACGCCTTCGGGATGGTTCAGTTTTAATACTCTGATTAAGAGCTAAGGGAACCGCTATTTGCAATCCACACGCAGTACAGATTCGAAAGATTCGAAAGGGCTTCTGGTTCTCTTCCGACAACAAACCGTCCATTGTTCTCTTGAGGACACTAACAATCACAGTGCTTCGATTAGTGCTGGCTGGGTGGACAAAAGTCATGTTCGAAAGTTCTGAACTTTGGTATTGGGATGATGCAAATAATAAACCAAAACTTTATACTTAGTTATCTGTTTTTGTCTAGTAATAAGGTTCAAAGGTACGTATCCGTTTGTAATAGAATAAATGAGTTGAGTTCCAGACATCTTTTCATCACACAAAAGTAAAGTGTTCTTAATTTCATATGATTTTATTGTTCAAGATGGATATTATTTATACTTGTAAGTGCTTTTCTTTCCTAATTTAATTAATTTATCTGACAGTTAAACAGTGTTATTTATTTTTTTTTTTAAGATGAACGAAGGATGTTTTGCTTGTTTCAAAACTTTCAAGTGCTGGTAATGACTTGTACCCATTTGTACCCGGGCTAAATTTTCTGTGTATAGTAGCTGCAGCTTTCCCATTATTAATGAGACGTGTTATAGTCAGCACACTCGAGTACAACATATTTTTTTTCACTCAAAGCTTTGGGTGCTTCAATCATTCTTCAAAGAAATCACTACTCGAAAGAAAGTACTCTAGAGAGAAAAAAATGTTGTACTCGAGTGTGCTGACTGTAATACGCCTTATTAATAATGGGAAAAGTGCAGCTATTATGTACAGAAAATTTAGCCCGGGTACAAACGGGTAAAATCATTACCATCACATTAAAGGATTTAATTGAGCAAGAACTCCTTTGTTTATCTTTTAAAAAACTTTAATATTGTTTGATTATCAGATGGAGTCATTGAATTGGAGAAAAAAAGCACTTACCTGTGTAAATAATATCCATCTTGAACAGTTAAATCATGTGAATTTAGGAACACTATAATTTTGTGTGATGAAATGATGAATTCTGAACTTGACTTTTGTCCACCTAGCTCCTATTAATCGAAACACTGTGCAACGCTTCTAAAGCTCAAGTGTTGCCAAATTCCAAGCAATAAAAGTTCTCCATTCCTCCACGGATTCCATTCCACAAGTTTCCATTATCGTGCACGTTTTAGTGTAAAATAATATGTGGAACAATTACTTTTCTGAACTATATTAGTCATGGTGTATGAAATTTTTATTTTGTTCTAAACTGTAATTTTGGAGTAAAAGTAATAGAGAGTGAAAATCTGTTACACACACAGAAAGAGGGATCTATGTAGTTTAGCCTGCTGAAGTTAATAAATTATAATGCAGTGTCGTTAAATTTAGAGCAGTACATTCTAAAAATGCAAAATTAATCTATAAAAGTAAAGTCAAACTGATTTTTATTAATGATTTTGTTACACTTAATTCAAATCAATCGATTTAAATCAATGATTTTAAAAAAAAATCACTTGATTTAAATCAAGCTGATTTAAATCAACGGACCCTGGGTATTATCACTTTTCTTTTACAAAATGAAAGAAGTGGTGCAAATGAGCGATTCTACAATCGTTCGATTCGTTTCTTATTCAAGCTTTCTTTTCAGGCTGAAGAAGCTGTCAGTGCTGTGTCAAGACTTGCCCAGGAAAATGTGAGTGAAACTTTTTATCTGCTCGTTTTCCCTTTAGCTGAACATGTGCTCACATATCTGTTCTGCCCGAGTGCTTTGAGAAGGCTGAGGTGCATCATTGCAGGGTTTTTAAGTTAATTTTTTTTGTCTAAAAAAATGTAAGAGATCTTTTTTTAAAATAAAACATATTCCTAATTATTTACCTTATACTGTATGCATATTTTTTTTTTACACATGCGATTATGTGAATAATTTGAATTGCAAACCATTATTCTTGGTCAGAAACAGTATTTACGAAAATGTTTGGGACTGCGTGTCTACTTATGCTTGAAATACATGCAGTGTACTGGGTTCATCTTCCATTTTCTATTACATCAAGAGACTAGAAAAATATTTGAAAAGAAAAAAAACATCGGTTGGAATATTTCTCAATCCGGGATGAAAATGGACGCTGGTCGCCGGTCTGAGTCATCAAAGATGTCATTGGACTAACAGAATGTAAACTTCAGTGGCCAGGTGAAAACTTGCCCCTATTTTCCTTTAGGAAGCCTCATGTAATTTGTAGGAAACTTGCCTTCATTTACAATGCTTAGGTTTTCTTTGTGAAAAGATGGGTGAAAAATTTCCTGCTGCCTTTGTCCTTGCGACCCTACCGAATTCCTCCCGAGCACGGATGAGATTTTTTCGACTCTAAGCAGAAAGACGCCTGTTGTATCCTTCTCTTCCCCGGTCGTGTGTGTTGAAAACCACCGATCGACTTCACTTTTCATCAATTTGCTCTCATATTTTTTAGGACTCGACCGATGCATCGGCCTGGCCGATGCATCGGCGCCGATGGTTCAACAATTTAGCCATCGGCATCGGCATCGGCGGCCGATGCTAACTTGCAGGAAACATCGGCCCATCGGCCTTAAAAACATCGAAAAGCCGATGGAATTGGCCGATGTTTTTGAAAAAAAAAAAGACCTTTGTTTTACTTTTTAATACAAAGTAAAGGGAGTTGTTGTTTTCAAACAAAATGGTTTACTTAAATTTCAGTATGAATTTATATTTTAGTCACCTCTGAAAGAGTTTTTAATACTGCATTCAGGTACCAAACACGTTAATTATTGCGTTGTTTCTTGCGGCTGGATGCACGTATCTCTCATAAGTCATAACTAAAAAATGGTAAGCTGTAGAAGGCTAAATTTTCGCCTGTGGGAAGTGCGCACGTTCCAGTTGTGACCTTCCCTTTTTGTTTTCGATCGGATGTTCTAAAAAGCTTATTAACTGATTTTTTGTGGCTATTAATTACTTATTTCAATGCAAAACTAATATAGCGTCTGATACTGACGATCATTTGGTGATATACAGGGTGTATCAAAAAGAATCATCTGATTTGGCATGTCTATATTTCGAACAGTAATAAACATATGCAATTACAAATTTTTTTGGATGAAAGGGAAACTGAAAAAGTTTCCATATGTCCTTCCATTTTCAAAGGTGTTCCATATGTCCACCTTTAGATATACGGCATATGTCTAAAGGTATTGAAACTCGTCCCACACTTCAGCGAGCATGTCCTGAGTTACGGATTCCACTGCTGTTGTGATGCGCTTCCTTAGATCATCCATTGTTGTTGGTAGAGGAGGCACATATACAAAGTCCTTGATAAATCCCCACAAGAAAAAATCACATACAGTAAGGTCCGGTGACCTCTTGGAGGCCAGAAATGTAAGGATTTGTTATTTTGTCCAGTGCGGCCGATCCACCGATCACGAATCGTTTCATTTAAAAATTCGCGGACTGCCAGATGCCAGTGTGGCGGTGCCCCATCCTGTTGGTAAATGTAATCATTCGAATCTGTCTCCAGTTGGGGATTCTTTTTCCGGATGATTCTTTTTGGTACACCCTGTATTACCGAATTGGAGACCGTGTAAACAAATTTGAGATGGCGAAACCGGTTTTGTTTCATTTTGATCGATTCCCGTTGAACCGACGGTAATTTTTAATTTTTCGATGTTTGTAATATGAATCACAGTAATGCAGTCTTTTCTGTATCGCTTCGGCGGGCGGAGCTACAAGATTGGGGCCCGTCGAAATATATTTTGGGGCCGTATTTCTCTATCACAGAAGTTGTAAAACATTTATCAAAAGCATTGTTGTAACTCCTGCGGTGCCCCTATGGTTATGGGGCCCTCGCGCAATTGCAACATTTGCTACATTTTAAATCCGCCACTGCAACCTTCAAAACAAACTCGGGTGCAAGTTTTAAAAGGGTTTTTCTGCTCAATGTTTATTATTATTTTGAACTCTATTTTTTGCGACTATTTTTTGTATTTCCGAGAACACTTGCGTGCTCCTCCTCCCACTCCCTCAATTTCTGAAATTAAACTAAAGTTGTACTTCTGAGTTGTTTAAAACTAACACCATTCATAAAATTATAGTTTTTTTTTTTTTTTTTTTTCAATTTTTATCTATTGTTTAGGAAGAGTTTAGAGCATTAATTAGAAATTTATTAAAGACGTTTTGAATTGTGACATAATTCGGAAAACAAAGAGATTTTGAATTTTTCTTCGGAAGTGCTGAAGTAGATTCAGAAACTCTTCCGAGGCATTGGAGATAGCGCTTCTGTACTAAAAAAATTAAGCCGAAGTTGGGGCCGAAGTTTAACATTGTGAGTTACTCCAAAATTAGAGGGTCACCCCCTAATCCGCCCTCGTCGTTTCAAGCATTTCTTAAATATTTAGCGATTATTTATTTTGGTCAAGAAATGTCATTTTGCGTATTTTTTATACTTGTTTCACCTATATTTTGTAATGCGTCACCTTTTTTGCATCATTAATAGCGATCGATTTTTTTTTCTGTTGTAACTATTTTTATGTATTTATATAAAATCAATGAATAAGTTATTTTCGTTTTCATCATATGTTTAATAATATGTTATAGAAAAGTTTCAAGGATTTTCTACTATGCAATTTTTTAAATTTCAGAAAATTATTGTTAAATTGAAAAATTTAATTTGAACGTGTTTGTAGTGCTCCATAAAAGATTAATCAATCAAATTGTTCAATATTACGTGTGCTAACATCAAATCAAGTAGTATGTATATGTATTCAGTTATTAACTAGGGGTAAATATTGAGTTTGTTTATTGTAGCTGCGTTTTAAGAATCTCACTCATTTCGTGGCTATTTCTTTTTTCCGCAAAATTTACGCCACTGTTATACATTTTATGAAAAATGCCAACTTTTCTATTCATAAATTTTAAATAAGTATAAAAGTATTCCTATTATGATTTAATATTGTAATTTATCTGTTACCTTTTTTGTTTAACTTGATGACTAAAAAATGTCTACGTGCAATCTTTCCACTTTAATAGCGTAATTTGTTGACGGTTTCATAGTTTTTTTTTTTTTTTGAATGATTAAACAACATAATTTAATGCTTTTTAACTATGTTTAGTTTACCTAAATCCAAACATTATTAAAATATTACTGAAATCTTAGTTATATGTTCAATTAAAAAAAAAATCAATTAATTATTAAACAGTCTCTTTGTTTTTCCTCCATTTTTTTTTTTTTTTTTTTTTTTTTTTTTTTTGGCTGTTGTTCTTCGTCTTCCATCATACAGCAGTCAAAAAAGGAGAAGCATAACTACACCCTATACAGATTGTACGTAGTACGATCCAAAAGTTCGAGGGATAAGCTGTATAAAACCTTACCCAGAATAGTGCACATTACCGAAGCACATCCACCTACAAAAGGTCATCTTGAGGGACTATGTACTTCTGCCAGTGTTCATATAACTTTAGGAAAAACTCCTGGAAGCCATTTTTCACTACCTTCTGTGATGCAGCTTTATCTTCTCCTGACGGAAGAAAGCGGCGTCCATGCAAATGTTTTTTTTGCTGAAAACAGGTAAAAGTCACACGGAGCTAAGTCCGACGAAACGTGATGTTATTGGTTTGTCATATCAGAGTATTGACCAATCGAACCGTGCATCCTCAACATGAAAGTCGCCTTCTTCCCCACGATGAAGTCAAAGCAGCAGCGAAAGAGCCCTTACAGGAGGTTGCGATAAATGTCTTCCAGGAGTCCTTCTAAAAGCTATACGAACGGTGGCAGAATTGCATAGTCGTTCAAGGTGACTATTTTGTAGATAGATTCACGGTAAATTTTTATACAACTTGTCCTCGAACTTTTAGATTATACTACCTACGTATGAGTTTTCAACTTAGTATTTCATAACGTTTTTGAGTGACGTAAGTTTACGCGCATGAAAACAATACAAGAGAATTTGCGATAATTTTAACTAAGGAGGCTTTCAAAATGGATATTTCGGTCATCAATATGTTCTTAGGTACATATGCATGTACATATGCGCAGAAAAAACTAGTGAAGTTTAAATTGGATGATCGTAAAATAAAAATTAGGTCGAAATCTGATGTTTTTTTGGGGGGGGGGGTGTATTACAATTCTTTATCCGTAAAAAGGAAGTAAAGTGAAATGAATCAATGATCCTTTAAATCCCTGACAATTTTATCAATTTATTTCTGTTAGATTTTTTTTTTTTTTTTTGCCATCGGCCAACAGCATCGGCCATCGGCCATCGGCAATCGGCCATTTGGAGGAAAACAATCGGCCATCGGCCATCGGCCATCTTTGAACAATCGGCCAACAATCGGCATCGGCCCATCGGCCAAAAAATGCCATCGGTCGAGCCCTAATATTTTTGTCATCTGCTCTTCACTTTTTCACTCTTTGAAACCAGGGTGCGAAGATGAAGGGACCCATCGGAGTTTTTGTCGAAATCTCGTAATCGTCTTTCCAAAGGACCAGTTTCTCCTTTTTCTACTTTAGTGCCCCTGCCGATGGGGTGGACTGGGGCACGACCATGATCTGGACTCTTTTCTTTTGTTCATATGAACATATTCTTTGTTAATGAGACCCTAGTGTGACGATGAAGCAACATCTTGCCACCATTCAAGACTCTGATGCCTTCCCGTCTTCATCGGCCTCCGGTTCGGTCATTCCCTGTTCCCGACAGATGAGTTCCGACAAGAACGAGACTGCGGTCTCTGGATGGGATGGCCGTCTCGTATTTTGCACGTAGTTTTTTCTCTCTTAGTGCTGGCTTAAGGGCAGTAGCTTGCTGCCAAACATACTAAAATAGTTCAGTCTAAAATAAGTTTTTAAAGTATGATTATTTTCGTGAAATTAGTTCTAAAATTTGCGGGACAAAAACGCTTCTTTTTTGTATTTTCATTCTTTTTAAATCCAAAAAAAATGTCAAATTTTTACAACCTATTTATTAGATGCTTTCTCACCCAGTGGCGGATCCACAGGGGGGGGGGGCGATTGGGGCGATCGCCCCCCCCCCAACAGACTTCGTGGTTTTTTTTTTTTTTACTATTAGGTTGCATACCAAAATAAATCGTTTTTGTTTGAACACTTTCTGAAGAATAATCTAATTTTTTTTTCAAATTCAAAATTTATACATTAAATTTTTTTCATTTATGCTCAAAATTTAAATGATAAATGTTAAAAATTGAAAGCGTATTTCCTTCTCAGTATTTGTTTTATATCGTTCGAAGGTGTAATCATTCCTGCATATTTATAACTGGTGCCATACATACGTTTTATTTTTGCTCTGGGGGGGGGTGTATTACATATTCCCTTAATTTGCGGTTTTTTAGTTGATTGATATGAAAATACGGTTTTTTTTCTCCTTTATCTATTTGATAAATTTAATTATTTTATATATAAATGTGAGTTGATGAAGTCAGTAGCATTGCTACGGCGGCGCGGATGGGTTTGCCCCAGGTGGCACCCGAAATTGATCTTCAACTTTTTTTGAAAAATTTAAATGCTTCAATTCTAAAAAAAAATCCCCAACATTTCAATTTATATTAAAAATTATTTTGCAGGGCGGGGCTAAGCCGGGTGACACCCCCTAGAGTGTGACACTAAAATGAATATGAGAAATTTCGATGTTTCAATTCTGAATTTTATTTCCAACATGAAAAAAAAAAAAATTTTTTCTATCAAACATATTGGTCTCACTAGAAGGGCATTTGAGGCGGCTGGTACTCATATGGAGTGGGGCGGGGGGGGGGCGGAGACACCCAAAACGCATGTAAGAGTTCCGGAAAAATGTAAATACCAACAGAAATTCGCATATGTTTTATAATCTCTCAAATGCATTGGTATCAATACGAGGGAAACGTTTATTTCGGATGATATCCCCCTCGGGGGGGGGGACACAATTTCGTTTTGTTTATGAATATTGTATGAACTTCGTTTCTTTCACCGAACATTGAATAAGGTTTTTTTTCGCCTTCGGTTGATGGGGAGGGGTGAGGGGTGATAGCCCAGATTACCACCCCGGTTGACATCCAAGTTTGCTACGCCACTGATTAAGTGTAATTTAACAATGCTGTAACAAAATATGGTTTTTTAACAGATCAGTTTTTTTTTTTTTTAATTGTTAAAAGATCTTTTCTGTCTCTTGTATTTCGCATTTCCTAGTAAAATCTTATTCAAACAAAAGTAAACTACACTTAAAACGTTTTATTTTGATCCTAAATTTATTTTAATACTGGTTAAATAGTGGAAAATTATGTTTTGTATAACGAAAATTAACCGCTTTATTTGCTTCTGGTTCTATCATAAAAGCAATTTTTGTTACAAGATTTATTTCGATATATCTTTATTTAAACTTTTGTTTCGCGTTTTTTACTGCCGCTATTTGTAGTTATAGTGAACTTTGGTAGTTGCTTGTTTTCATTTTTTCTGCAATCATTAGACATTATTTTTATTCAAAAATGTATTACCAAGGAGATTCATAGAAATGCCTCATAAATCCATGTCATATCGATCTCTGAAAATCCCACGTTACATTAGAATGGTATTTTTTTTCATTCCATAATAGGATGAGAGAAAATATATAAAAAATGGCGATATAAGGGAATGTATTTCCTTTATTTGTAAGACTCAATTTAAAAGCTCATGAATGATCTTCTCAACGAAATAGCTTTTGTGCGTCCGATACTTTTGAGCGCATGTGAGAACGGATGGGATGGAATCGTAGGCGGCTCGTGGGGGGCAACTGCCCCTCCTTTTCAAAAACAAAGGGGCACTGCCCCTCCGTTTTTCTAACTTCAAAGTTATAGATCGACTGGAAAATGCTGGTGCTGATCGATTCACGTGTTTAAAGAAAGAAGAATTGACTTAATAAGGGTACTTTAAATGTTTGTCACGTTTTTTGATGAAGATTAAATTGGAGCTTTGAATCGAAAGAAGGAAGTCTACTGTTGATATTTGTCTCGAGATTTCAGGTCGTGTCCCTAGGTTTTTTTTTTTTTTTTTTTTTGAGACGATCATTTAACCAACAACAAAAATACCATAGCCCAATTTTATAAAATTTAAAATAAAAAAATAAATAAATAAATAAGGGCGCTGCCCACATCCCCCCTCCCGTGACTTCTCTGACCCCCCCCCCTCCAAATTTTTTGTGGACCAATCGCCCATGGATAAAATCGCCCCCCCCCCCCAAAACAGGCCTCTGGATCCGCCACTGTTCTCACCGCACGAGTGCTACTTTCTTGAGAGTTTCGTGCTACCTTTTTTTTATTGCATTTTTCCTGTGGCAACCCTGCTTTAACTACTTTTGAAATAATAATAAGTTTTGAATTTCTCCCAGCAGTGAGTCTCATGTGCAGTTTGAAATGATTTGAATTAAATGAGAAAAAAAATGTCATACAGTTGCGATTAAAGAATTAGAATTGTTTTGTTGGGTGGGTCGAGGGTCTTTTTTTTTTTTTTTTTTTTTTTTTCATACATTGATGACTGATCTTGAAAAAGCTATTTCCAACCTTTTTATTAACAGCATTCTTTTTTTATTTGTTTATTATTTTTGATTTTTTTGCTTTTTCATAAAGCATTTGTACTCATTTTTCGTTCAACTCATAAATGGATCAATCATTATTGTAAAATTACTTATTGCAGTAAAAAGGGAATTATATGAATATTAAAAATAAATATTATCAAAAGATATTTTTGGTAAGAAAGAGAAATTACTTTTATAACAACAAAATAAAATTCATGATACAATATTATTCTCTACCTAAAAGGTTAGTGAACTTAGGACTGGGTGAAATTACAAAACAAAGTTTTTCTTTTGGAAGATTATTATAACTGAATTTGCATTTATGTAAGCCGAAAGGACCATAAGACCTTTTGGTGAACTTAAAAAAAAAAAAAAAAAAAAAGAAAGCTCTGTAGTAAAAAGCAAGTTGCCCTAGTTCAACTTGCCAAATGTCTTCAGTTGTTAATTCAATAAAAGTGCTCAAGAATTATCACAAGTCAAGGTTTACTCTTAAGGATAGGAGAATAATGCTTTTTTTTTTTTGCAAACGTAAATTGGTAATTTTTCTACCATGCTGTAGCATCAGAAATAGAACTGGTGTTGCTTTGAACTCGTTTTAAGGCATTCACTATAGTTAAGCTTTAACGTTTCTGACATATGTGTCCTTTTAAGCTTAATAGGATTTAACTTTCATCAAAGAATTGATTTTATGTCGGTCCTCCTGCAACTGTTATGACACTCGGCCAGTTCTCGTTATGACTCGGAAGAAAATGACACACTGTGTATGTGTTTTTTTTTTATTTAATTTTTTTTAAATGAAATTTTACGTAACGATGTATCGCACACCTAATACGACACCGCCGCAAGTCAAAAAATGTCGATTTTGAGTTATATACATGTCCTGGTGCATTTTTATTGCCTTGTGCCAAACTTTTAGCCTTATTTTTGAGATGTGTCAGTGTGTTACTATAAGAATTTAAGCTAAGGCTCATCACATTTCAGTTGATTTTTCTTGAAAAGTAGTTTTTGAAAATGGGGCAGTTTTGTAGGTGGTGTGATATGTGCTAGCTGTACAGTTTACGAAATAAAGTATGCAAAAATTTTATTTCAGAGAATGACCACGGAAAAATTAAATTAAAGCTGATAATAATTAAAAAACACTACTGTTTTTTTTTTTTTTTGAATTTTGTCTGCTTGTTATTTCAATTCATTATTGTGCATTGTCCAATGTGTGTGAATGAGTTTCAAAAAAATTAAAATGAAATCACTAATTTTATTTTTTTCGGTAAATCATTCTTTTTTAAAGTGAGTTTTATAGAGGTCGTTGGATGGGAGAAGCAAATTCCTAACTGAATCAAAATTGCGTACAATGTGGCGGTGCATTCGCATAAATTCAATCTTCGGTGTTTCGCTCCGAATGTGTTTTCCCCGTCTTTTAATTCCATCTCCTTTCTCTTAGGCCGAGCTTCGAGAGCAGTTGCGGGAACTCTCCGAGAAGACTGCGCTCGAGATGGAGGAACTGAGAAGGGCTCTCGGCAAGGTAAGGATTCTCCCCATTCCACTCTCTGGCATCGTGGGTATGATGGGGAGGGTCAGGTGTCCTGCACGTGAACAGACTCGAGTTCACTGGCGACCACACAACACGTTTGAGGAGTGGCAAAAATGACATTCCTGATCCTTATTGGGGGGGGGGAGGGGGCAAATTGTGCCCAACCCTGAAAAGTCCTCCCTGGTTGGTCCCACCTACTGAAACCTGCTGGCTTAATGCGTACCGTATTTATTTATTTGAACTGGACTTATATCCAGCAGTTTTCTTATTATCCCCATATTTTAAAGTACTGGTAATCTGATTGCAGAAATGAATTTCCATTATGTAAAGAAATATAAGCATAGTAGCATTTTTAGTTCAAAATGTTGCATCTCATGAAAATGATCACAAACACAAAATATGGAAAGTTTTTAAATTTAATAAACGTTTGGGTTTTTTTCTTGCAAGTAACTTTTCTTTAAATTGAAAGTCAAAAAAATGACATGACTCAAAAAAGAAAGAAAGTAAGATTTGTAATTGAAAATACTTTTTAGCCTACTTTCCCAGTAAAAGTCAGAACAAGAAGAAAAAAGCATGAAAGAAGGCTAATGCATCTTTAAAATATCGTGAAAAACAAAAAAAGTCAAAAATAAATAAAATAAGTAAATAAATATCGAAAAATTAAAAATTGGAAAGTAGGGTATTGAGATCGGAAAAAATGTCTGTCTTTCTGTCCCTCCCTAATAACTTATGAATGAATAGTCCGATTCGAACAAACTTTTTTTGTTCGAAAGGTCTCGGAGAGGACAGCTCATTCCCATATTTCACTTTTTGATTTGAACTATTTTTTGTTCAATTTTGAACAGCTCAAAAAAACTTAACATTAGCGCCTACAGGGAAATTCAAGGCAATTCCGAACTGTGAGGCGAATTTGCTTCAAACAAACTTTGTGAGAAAAAGCTTTTGATGAAAAACTTATATATAAAATATCTTTTTGATTTGAACAATTTTCCGTTCAACTTTGAACACTTCAAATCCCTTAACATTAGCACCTACGGGGAAACTGAAAGTCAATGTAGATTCCTTACTTGAAAGCGAATTTTTTTCAAACAAATTTTGTTGGAAATAGCTCTTGATGCCAGACTCCGACTCCGAGAATTTAGGGGCACCTGACTCCGAATCCGACTCTATTGTTCGACAATTAATCACACTCCGATGCCCCGACTTTGACTCTGACTTCATAGCTTTGGCAAAAATTTATACACGGAGGACAAATGACGGACTCCGATTCTTAAATATTCGACTCTGACTCCGCAGCTATGTTTTTAACTGTGAAATAATTATTGTTGATATGACTTGTTTTTATTTTCAAGCTAAAGTTTTAATTTAGGTTTTCAGTTTTCTGCGGATAAACTCGAAGTCATTTATGTTTCTACATAAAGATATGCGCAGACGATTTTTTTTTTTTTTTTGACAATGAAAAGTATTTCTTTAAGTTTACATTTTATTGTTTTTATTTATTTTGGTAAGTGCATTAATTCATTAAAAAAAATATTTTTGGCAACAGGAGAAAAAGAAACTATTAAAATAAATATGATGTATTTATTTTAATAAGCTTATTAATTTTAATTATTATTTTTTCGTTTTGAAAGCTGTTAAAGAATTTTTTTTATGGAAAAAAAGTGTATTAGCTGCTTTGTTTAAAAAGTGCTGCTATTTTATTCGTTTTTTTTTTTTTTTTTATTCATTTAATTTTTTTAGATGAGTGAGGAATATTTTTTTCCAAGAAATTAGCTAAAAATATTAAAAAAATGTATTTGAAACAATTTTCGATTTTAGCTATTTTTGAGAATATTGATCAGGTACTAGAAAGTAGTATGGGTATACGGGAAAGTAGGCTCGTATAGTTCTAGACGGAACTTCTTGTTAAATAATTGTTCTGTTATTTGGAATAGAGGCACACGTCGTAGATTTCAAAGTTGCCCGTGGATGGCAACTTTGATTCGAGTCGCACTCCCTCTTATATTTTCCCTTTTACGAGGGGTGTTTTTAAAGTAAGTTCCATTTTGAAATAAAAAAAGAATGAGTACAGATAGAGCAAAGAAATTTATTGCACAAAAATCTACCACCCTCACGCTATTTTTCGACATTGCTCCCGTGATTTTCCGAGCATTTGTCATAGCGTGGTACAGGTTTTTGTATACCTATTCGTACAATGTTGCCGCCTGTGTAGTCAACCCTGGGATAACATGTTCTCTGAGTTCATTATTGCTGTTGTGCCACAGACCACCTAAGAAAGACTTCAGATGCCGAAACAAATGAAAAATACTGCGAGATAGGTGGGGGCAGACCAGAGGATGTTCAAAAACGTCCCAGCCAAAGCCCTGTAAGAGTCCTCATGGTCGACTACACGGGCGGCAACTTTGTACGAATAGGTATACAAAAACCTGTACCACGCTATGACAAATGCTCGGAAAATCACGGGAGCAATGTCGAAAAGTAGCGTAAGGGTGGTAGATTTTTGTGCAATAAATTTCTTTACTCTATCTGTACTCGTTCTTTTTTTATTTCAAAACGGAACTTACTTTAAAAACACGCCTCGTACATCAAAACAATTGTGGAAAAATATTTCACATAATTTGAACAACGGCGGCCGTTGCCGATTTGCATCGGAAAGTGTGAACCAGCACTTGTACAATTGTCCGAATCAGAACAAAGCTATCTTTAGGAACTTGAAATGTACTGGTACCCAGAAAACATTTATTTAAATTAAAAACCATTTAGGTATCTGACATTGAGTCTAAAACTTATAATATTCTTTAACTGATTTTTTTCTGCATTTTTTTAAAAATGTAAGGTAAATTTTAAGAAATTCTTGAGCTGAAAAATACAAACAGCCAAAAGTACGTAATTAGAATTAAATAAAAATGTTTGCTCTCCTGCAATATTTAAGCATCCCACATAGTACTCAAAGATATGGATTTATACTAGTTTAAGTTACTTTTTTTTAATGTACCATCTTTGAGGTTATTCATTCCCAAATGTTGATGTGAAAATGTGTTTGCTAATCATTTTTGAACTTGATATTTTAATTAAACTTGTAAGCCAATTTTCAAAAAAAAAAAAAAAAATAGAAAAATACAATTTTTTGAAGAAAATTTTTAAATTTTAGACCCCCTGCTGGACATTGAAATAGTTTTTAATTTTTATAAATACTGCAAACTCTTCGATTTTGAGTCAAGGAAGTTTTTCTCCCTTTTCAGTGGGGGGGGGGATAGATTTAAAATCCATGTCTTGGGGCGGGCATAGAGCTAAATTCAGCTCTGGTTTTGAGGCCTGAAATTTCCTGAAGAGGCCGCTTTTACTGTATAAAATTTTGTGAAGGGGCCGCAAAACGAACTCAATTTGTATCTGTATCGACCCATGGTGTTGATGCCATTTATAAATCTTCAAAGGTTGGTCATTGTTTTAATTCAGCTCATTATGTTTATTCCTGTTCAGAAGTTGGATTAAACGTAGCTATTTTATATACTTTCAAAGAACGCAACTTAAGTGTTTAACTTTCTTTGATTGATAGCAGTGATGGGGGTGCAGCCATGAATTCTGCTGTGTGTTCCATATTTCGTTCCGATTCTTTACAAATCTCTTTCAGGCCCAGCGTGACCTGGAAAATTCCAGCACGAGATGCGGGGAATCGGAGGCAAAATTACCATCCCAGGCCACGAATGCAGGCCTCCAAAAAGGGGAGACTGGCAAGGAACAGCAGGTACTGATTGTTATTTGTGAATATCTTTTTGTCGTCCAATACAACTTGTGATTCATGACAGAAGTCCAGTTTAGAAAGGCTTAGTTTGCGAAATGTGAACAGTGATCATGAGTTTCTGGAGGAAGTTTTTTGTCTTTGTGATACCTGCCCTTTATTGATCAAGAGCTCTTATGCTAACTTGCGCAGTGTCTGCTCCTCTCATTAATATTTTTTTTAAAACTTCACCCCATTTCCTTTCTTCTTCTCTTTCTCCCTTCTCCTCCTCTGTTGGCAGGCCCCCTCGAATTCCTTCCGATTCTCGGATACTGTCGAGACTAATCAACGCGTTTGGGGTGGTTCAGTTTTAATTTTTTGACTCAGAGCTAAGGGAACTACTATTTACAATCCACACGCAGTACAGATTCGAAAGATTCGAAAGGGCTTCTGGTTCTCTTCCAACAACAAACCGTCCATTGTTCTCTTGAGGACGCTAACAACTCACAGTGTTTCGATTAGTGCTAGCTAGGTGGACAAAAGTCATGTTCGAAATTCTAAACTTTGCTATTGGGATGACAATGTTAAAATTTTTTTTTAAAAAATAAAATAATTTTGTGAAAAATGAATTAATTTTGTGAAAAATCAAATAATTTCACAAAAAAATTTTTTTTGTTAAAACGGAATTTTAAAATTGACATATGGCACAAACTGCATCATTTAAATTTCAAGTTGAGTGTTTTCCTCTTCTATGTCGAGAAAATCTTCTGGAGTGTTTTTCTAGTATTTGGCGGGGGGGGGGGGGGCATTGCTCACTCAAGTATCAATATTTATCTACCATTCTACATTATGCTAAATTATACTAGAAATATTTCTGTTCAGTATTTAAAATAATTGTAACAAAAAAAAAAAAAAAAATCAGACAAGGGCATTTAACTTTTTGACCCAAAACACTTAAAAAACACAGAATTTCGTTTAAAACTTATAAATTCCGTGATTTTAACAAAAATAAAAAGAGATTTTATTTGTTTACCTCTTAACAAAGCGTACTAAACATCAAAAATTTGAAAGATTGAATTCCCATAGCAGATGCAAAGAGATCGCAATTCTCAAATTGCAAGCATCAAAAATATAAAAACGGCTTGTAGAAGGAATATTTTTGATAAAATTAATTTAAAATTGCATTTTAGAGTCCTATAATAAACATTTCATTAATTTCTGTAGACACAGCTGAAGCAAAAAGAGAGAAAAAAAAATTTTAACCATCGATTCAGCATTTTAATTTTTGACTCGTAAAATAAAATGGAATTTTGCTTTAAAAACTTGAAATGAGAGTTCTAACGAAAATAAAGAGAATTTTCATTTATTTGCTTCCTAACAAAGCGAAGTTAGCTTGAAAAAAGAACAAAATATGATTCTCAAATCGGATGTTAAAATATTGCATTTTTCAAAATGCAATCTTGAGAATCTTGCATCTAAAGAAAAAAACGGTAATTAAAAGAGTTAATCATCCCCGTTGGCATCGAAAACTCAAACCCATATAATTTTCTCCCCAAATAACAGTTAAACATCGCACTGCACCGTAAAAACGCAAATATTGACAAGCTGGTAAAATCATGAGAATATTTTCTAATCAAGTCATTATAAAGGTTCAACGCCAGACGCTAAGTGGTGATAATTTTGAAGTTGGTAACCCCATCTGAAGTGATCATATTTTTTTCCCCACCCTTACTATCTCTTAGCAGTTCTAAGTTCATTTTGCTGATATATATTATTGTTTATTAAGTCAAGAGCTGGGGGAAAAGTGCTTACCAACGCCTTTTCAGAAAAGTTTACAACAACACCACTGCTAATTAGCTGTGATAAAACATACAAACAAAATAGTATTTAAAACCAAACTTATTTTCAGCTGTTAATTTCTTTCCTAGAAACAAACAACAAGCATTATATTTATTTGGCAGTAGCAATTATTTATCGCTTGCAGGAGCATCGCAAGAGTGCCAAATTTTTTTTTGCAAAATTAGCAGACTGTGTGCAGATTAAACACTGTGCAGCTGTTCTAATGCTCAAGTGTTGCCAAACTCCTACCGCTAAAAGTTCTCCGTTCCTCCACGGAGTTGGAGTTTGGCATGGAGCGATTAATTCTCCGCTGATACTGTCTTTCCACGTCAAGAATTTTCTGCATCATTCAGTCTTGAGCGCAAAGAATGAGCAAACGATAAGGAGCTCTGTGCGTGTCTTGCACCGAAAGTGTCGTTTCTCTGAATTGTGGTGCCGACTTTAAACTCTTTCAATCTGTTTCGTGTTTCTGGTCATTCCCAGCCTTCTGTGTAGAGCTCAATTGTGTTGCACAGTCAGAATTCAAGCTTTAGATTTGCGAATTAAATTACTTGGCCGATCGTTTTTCACTTTAATGGAACTTTAAGTATTGCTACAAGTCCCGTTCTGTTTAAAAATTACATTTAAGTTTAAACATTAG
This sequence comes from Uloborus diversus, assembly GCF_026930045.1. NCBI lineage: Eukaryota > Metazoa > Arthropoda > Arachnida > Araneae > Uloboridae > Uloborus > Uloborus diversus. The sequence continues at coordinate 564,920 of NW_026557876.1, forward strand.
CAACCTTGTGTTTGCAGCGCTTGACAAAACAATTTCGTTTCGATTTATTTGAGGAAACATTTCAAAATCGCGCCATGAGTCACAGTCTGTCAGCGTAAAAAGGACACTTTTCAGATCTTAATAGCGTTATAACTATAAGGGGTGAATTCATAAAATTTAGGATTATTAATCTCAAAGCTCGAAATGGTACACGTAAGGTAAAATACACACTGGTAGATGCTTTGCCTGATTTGCTGTCCATCCTAAGACATGGGCGGATTTATAGGGGGTCAGAGGGGGGCAATGCCCCCCCAGTTTTGGAAGGACTTTATATAGTAACAACACATCTTCCAAAAATTAAAAAAAAAATCATTATTTTTTCGTTTTTGAATAGTTTAGAAGAGAATGGGTGGCTTTATAGGGGGGGGAGGGGACAATCCCCCCAGTTTTGGGAGGAGTTTATAAAGTAACAACTTCTCTTCCAAAATCTTAATAACAAAAAAAAATCATGATTTTTTCTTTTTTGAATAGGAAATTAAAGTTTATTTTTTCTTTTAAACTTAAAACAGCCGTTTCTTACAAAGTTTGAACAATACTGTACAAGTGCATAGTCTACTACTCAAGTGCAAATTATTCATAGGTTCTAAAATCCCAGAAAAGAATTGGCGTAGTATAGCCTACAAGGGCTCTTGAACCAAAAACCCAATCTAACCAACCAAACCTTGAAAATAATTAGACAAGTCTTTGAAACTCCTAAGCAAAATGTGCTTCAATTTTATTTCTTATCAAGTGTATAAATTAAGAATTGTTCAAATTTGTAGTATGTACTCTCTTGATACCTATTCTCTAAATCTGTGCACCATTTCTTTTAAAGTATTAACTTGCATCACAAAGCACTTTTAAAGCGTAAAACTTAAATTATTTGCCTATTTCCAATTAACCTTTATAAGACTTCAAAATGCAGAATTTTATATCCATTTTAGATAATTTCCTCCGGGGGAGTAACCCCCGGGCCCCCTAAAACTGGAGATATTCTATATCCCACTTAAAAGGGAGCACTGTGTTACTCTCTTAATACCAGCCCCCTCTCTTTTAAGGTCAATTTAAAAAGGACAGCATGATTACACACAGTAATGAAAATGACACATAAAGAAGTAAAGAATGGCCTTACGCATCACAGAAAACAGACAAAAACATAGGAGGGGGGGGGGGGCAATTAAAAATGTTGCTCCAAAAAAAAAAAAATCCTGCCCCCCCAGGAACTCAGTCCTAAATCCGCCTATGTCCTAAGAACCCTGTGTTCTCTCTGTTCCAGGGGAGTGGCCAAGGAGCAGATGGGGAGCTGCCATCAACGTCCAAGCGTCAATCCCAAGACGGCGAAGGACAACCTCCCAGGTGAGTTGTCCGTGGACGAAGTGACACTGTGCTGTCGTTCATTCAGAACGGGAAGGGAAGTCTTCCCTATTGTGTCACATTTGGAGATGTAAAAATTATGGTAATTTTAAACTGGTGGGTAAAGCAAAAAAAAATTGGGGGGAAATTTGGGGGAAAATAGAAAAATTGAATTTTTGTCAATTAATATGCCCCATTCTAATGGATTAATTAGTTTAATCATCAGATGGTTTAGAAATTTCGAAGGCTTTCCTCAATCCAACTTGTTATTTAGTGCTTCATCTCCACTCCCTGTCGAAACCAGTCTTGCGTCAATTTCATTTTTGCTTTAAATTTGAATATTTAGGGGTTTTCTTATAAGTCAAATCATAAACTGACATTTTTGCACCCCACGGTGAATATCCAGACTTTTAATATGTTCCCTGTTCAAAATGAATAGTCGCTGAAGTGCTACGTTTTTAAAAGTGAAACACGGAAGCATCATATTTTAAAATACAAAAAAATTGTTTATTAGCCACAGCATCATTATCTATCATCATTATATGCTATCTACCAGAGTTAAGGGTTAATCCACTGGAGTTTGAGTTAAAACTTAAATCTACCAAAATGTCCCCAAACAGGCAATTGCTGCTTTCAAATGTACATGGAAGCAAATTACCACCCCTCATACCATGACGAGCGACTTTCTGGTGAGGTTAAATAATAGAGTTGGGGGATTAATTTATGCTTCGGAGCAACTGTTGACATAGTTTAACGTTATGGAGCACTAGTTTAAGCTTTAAATTCTTTGCACGGGTATCACCGTGAAGGTACAGCTAGTATGTATATATAAGGTGAAAAATTAAGTGCCCGCCGAATCCCCCCGTCCATTTAAAAAAAACCATCGGTTAGCCATGCCACTGGTTAGTTGTGTAACTTCAAATTCTCTGATCCTCAGCAAATATGATTTTGGGCCCCCTGTTAAAAATCGTATTACTGTATATTTGAAGTACAATTTTTCGATTTTGTTGGCCTTCTTTGGGGACCTTCTTTGTAAATGTTGCGAAATTGAAGTTTTAAAAATGCTATTGTAAGCCATTCTTAAATTGCATTTTTGCAACTTCGATTTTTAAGGAAAAGTTCCAAACCCCTTCATCCCTTCCCCTAACTTCATCCAAAGTGGTCCACAAGTGCGTTTAGAGGATTTTATGTAAGATGTTAGGGGAAGTTGTTCAAGGATGAGACTTCCGGAAAACGGTTTTGATATTGAAGTTCCCAAAACGCAATTTTAGATCATCATTGGTAATTCAGAAAGGATTGAGAGTTCGGAGGCTCGCCCCCGGAAATTTTCCGAATTTAAACCAGACCCCGTAGAGTTCCTATTTTTCCTACTTTTTCCTATTTTTTAGAGCACTGTCCTTATTTTCCTACTTTTTCTTTCTTTAGTATAGCACTTCTAATTGTGCATTGATTATTATTTTTACCATGCCGCCCCCATAATTTTCTGCATGTTTCAAATTTGAAAAACAAAAGGAACAAGCGGTTCCTGAACTGACTACATTGGCATTCCTGAACTGACATTGACTGACTACAGTAATTTCTTTAAGGAGCGCCGCGGCGTCTGCGTGTTTAAAAGTTAAATTTTCTCAAGTGACTTTTTTACCATTGCTCCGTTTATGATCGACTTTTCTTTTTATCGCTCCGACTTCAGTTCTACTGTTTTAACGAAACAATAAAGAAGTGGATACCGACACATTCTAATGCAATTATATATTACTTACCCGTTAATTAGAAGCTTTAATTAAAGTAAACGGCCGAGTGTAAAGTGCGGGAAAAGCCGAATTTCCTATTCACCAATTTTTTGTATAGATGATTACAAGGGAAATGGAGCTCTATTTAAACAGAAAGGCAATGTAAAACCTTAAAAGGAACGTAAGGAAGCAAAAATTGAAAAACCTGTACACAGCACATATTTTCTTGATGTTAGTACAAAATAAAAGCGACATATAACAGAAATTCGCAAAAACGGAACACTTCAAAAATAATCGCAGAAACTAACTTTTTTCATACATAAATATGATTATTGTTCATTCTAAATAGGAAACATGATTATAAAATTTATAAAATTTCAGTTTCTTTCTTTGCAAAGAATGTATTTGCAAAAAAAAAAAAACTCGGCAAAACCTAGATGGGCAAAACGTTTCCGATTTTTGGAGAAAAATCGGAAATCAATTTAAATGCAAGATACCGTTTTTATTTATTCACATTTTTTTAAGTTAGGTGGGGGGGGGGATAGAGCCACAAGCAAATATGTACTGTATTTTTTTTTCTTTTTAATATATATTTCTTAATCTGATGTATCATCAATATCCGAGGAGTTGCTCCCCCCTCCCCCCATCACTCAATTTCGTGAACAATTTCCGGATGAATATTTTTGTTGTATGGTGAGAAATGAATTGTTTACCATGCATGATTATCCCGTTTTTTTCCGTGACAAAAATTTTGGAAGAAGGAGGTAAAAAATCATCAAACCAATAAAACAATATTCGTTTTTATTGCGTGATTAAAAATTAAAACTGGCCCGTCATTTTGATTTTTCCACCGGGGATGGCTAGCGAAGTATGTGTTCTGAATGCAAATTTTGTCTGAAAATTATAAAAACCACACAAACTTATAGTTAAGCATTAATTTTCTAAAGCCAGGGAAGGGAGAAATTTTTCTCACTGACCCCCTAAATGACGTTCCTGAAAGAAAAATTTTCTTGTATACTAAAAATATATAACATAATATAAACTCTTTAGTTTACTTATTTTGTTATTTATTTAGTTTAATTATTTTATTATGAATTTTATGTCCCATATTTTTAAGAACAAATTTATTTTAGTTCTGCACTTATAGTCTATTTCCTTTTTTTTGAAACTCAAACATCTGCCCCTGCTTATGCAAAAACGCATGTCAGTTGCTGATTATTTTCAAATAAAACTAATTTAATATTTGCTTTGCTTTTTGTATCATAGTTTATGACAACAGGAACTGAATGTGTTAGTATTTTCAAATGATAAATGGATGCTCTCGGAGGAATCTTTTCGTTTTTGACAAAACAAATCTTTAACAAAAATGATTTTATTGCACCAAAATATGAGTTTTATTATTATTATTATTATTTTTATTTATTATTATTATTATTATTATTTCGATCGCTATATTGCATTTTATTCTTTTCTTCTTGAAATTTTTATTACTGTATTGTTGAAAGGTGTTTCTTTGTTTGGATTTTATTTTCATATTTTTGTATTTAGTACCTTTGTTTCCACTAGTTTATTTTTCATATTGAAAATTGTCAGTTTGTTTCTTTCGTTTTGTTATTTGACTCGGTCTTTCATTAAATCGCTTCAATAATTCAAAAGTACTGTTAGTTTATTTTTGGGACAGTTTTAAATCAAAAATACTGTTAGTTTATTTTACATTAGAAATAAAGTTTACACTAAATCTGTTTATTCTTATCTCCTCACTTTCTTGGTAAAGTCCGTATCTTTCATTTGTTTTGAGGAAAAAAAATGAGAACTTAGTAGGTAATATATTATCAATTGCCCACAAAAAAAAAGTAATCTTAAAACAAAGTAGCTATTCCATTTCTTTTCTTTAAGTTGGGAGGTCAAGAGTTGATTCGATTTTCCCACCTAATGTCAGGGACACTCTTTACTGAATAGGCCAGCTGGGTCGTGACCTAGAACCCCGGCCATTCGGGGGGCCCCCAAATGGCGAAAACTGTTTTAGCAAGTGGCAAAAATTGCCACGTATGGCTATAAGAGGGGCCGGAGAAAGTGTTTGGCCAACGACCTCTGATATCTTACTCGGGGGGGGGGGGGGGGGGCTAGACCAATAGGCTCAGAAGCCCAGAATCAATATAAGCACTTAAAACTGTTTGATTTTTAGAAAAAGTTAATAAAATTGAATGAAAACAAAGCTCAAAAATTTTTTAGACCTCTTCCGATTCGCCCCCTTCCACCCCCCAAAGATAGATCCTACACAAAAACTTCTTTTAACTGGCTTTGGTACGGTCAGGACTGTTTCTTTCCTTTCCTCTTCATTCAGGAAATTTCCCTTCTTTCCGTGGCAGGTGATGGTCTAGTGAGGGCATGTGGTACTCTTTGTACCGAGCCAAGGTTTGGTTTTCGCGCTTGGAAGTTGGACCGTGGGCCCCCTTCTCTCTACTCGGGGCCTATTTACTGAATAGGCCGACTAAACAGTGACCTTGAGCCCCTGCTATTTAGGATCCCGAAATGGCAAAAAATAGTAATATTTTGATACATGAGGGCCCCGAAAATGCGTTTGGCCAAGGACCCCCCGATACCTTAATCGGAGGCCCTAAATCAATAGGTTCTGGGATTCTAGGTGCCTCACTGTGTCCCTAAGGTTCATAAAATTAATGAATTCCATACCTTTTTTTTAACTCTCTTATGTTTAAGCTTTTCAAACCAAGATTGATTCACGGAAAAATTCAATAAAATTGAATGAAAACAAAGCTCAAACATTTTTGGGCCCCTTGCGAATCCGGGGCCCCCGGATTGCGGGGCCTTGCGGTATTTACTCACGCCACTGCCACTCGTACATGTGACGTATTTTCAAACCCCAATAACGTTCCCCCACCTTTTAGTTCTCATAAGCCGTGAAGGATGAATGCAAACTTAAAGGGGGTATCTTTGTATATTAATAGGCAAGCCGTTTTCTTTCGGTACCGATTCCTCTGTTTGTGAACCGATTTCCTTCATTCTTTCTTTGTTCGGTAGCTATTGCCGAGTTTTAGTGTCATCAATAACAAATTTTGAAATCGAACGCTAATTAACTGAGATATTAATAAACAACGCATTTTCGTCCTAAATGGCTCTTTCTACGCGAAGGGATGGTCCAGTATTTTCGAATTTTAATGGTTGGAAAGGTCTTTAAAAATACTCCTAACGAAAAAATTGTCAGGGCGCCCAAGGTCCAACAACCTGAATCCATTAGAAAAAAGTTATAACCGTTTTTTAGTTATCAAAACTCAAAAATTTTAATTTTCTCTTTTCCATTGTTGAAATTCATTGTTGGAAGCGTGAAACATTAAGTTTTAATTCATTTTTTAAACCACTTTTTCTACACGAAAAATGCATTTCAGTGCTTTGAGCTTGGTATGGTTGAAAAGCTCGTGAAAACTACTTCTAAAAACGTTTATCCCCCGTTTACGGCAAAAAAACGAAAACCCGCCAAGATGACTAGAAAATAAACTAGAAGCAATTAAAAGTTAGTGAACATTCATTTTTATTTGATTTTTCACGCGACTTAGCGTGAAGAAATTGCTAGATAATATTATGTGTTGCCATTTCTCGCTTGACCATAAAGAAATGCAATGCTTGCATTTTTTAAAAAAATTATTGAGGCTTTTTGTGTAACTAAGGGCATTAAAAATATTTTCATTTTTATTATGTTTTCGGGATTGAAATATTTAAATAAATCATTTTACGGAGTGAGGGAGGGAGGACTTTCAGTTTCGACGAAATTATCTTCTCAAAATAATACCTGCATTTGCTATCGACAACAACAAATCTCAAGGTGAAACCTTTGATAAAATTGGCTTATTATTACGACGTACAGTGCTTTCTGATGGACAATTCTGTTGCCTTGAGTAGAATTCGTTCATTTGACTGTTGAAAATTTTGTATTTCCAACGGCAACGGCCATGCCTACTTTTACAAAGAATATTGCACATACAGAAGTTTTACATATTAAAGGAGTTTTACGGTTTCATTTCATTCAGGAAGACTTCCATAATCGTGAAATGGGCGAGTTTTATCCATTGGTGTAAAATTTTTGGCACCAAAATGCCAGCTCGAGAAATATTTCTCTTTTTCATACGTAAAAAAAAGAGTAGAGAAATGTCTATTTGCAAGGAACTGACTACGAATAAAGACCCTGTTTAAGGTGGGGTTCATTAAATTTTAACCGTTCGTGACAAGGGGAGGAAATAAATGACAAGAGGGACATACAATGGAGAAAATGTTACATGAAGCCTTTTTTTTTATAAGAAAGTTTATTAAAAACAGTATGACGTGTGGCAAAGTTAACAGGGAGCATGGTGAAGTGTGAAACTTTGTGACAAAGGGGAGAGGGGTCAAAATTTTTTAAAAGTGCATTAGTCAGTTATTTCCTAAACCGTAAACATATCACAAAAGCCATTTTTTTTAAATAAAATTGCACTATTATTATCATGTCCAGTGTTTTTGAATGGACAATTTTTAATGTAGCAAGTATCATTCGTTCAGTTGTCAGTTTGAAATTTTATATTTCTAATGGAAGACGTCAAGGCAACTTACTCAATAGTATTAAACTTTTTAGAAGAAATATTGTTCATGAAGAAGTTTTACGTATAGTCGTGAGTTTTGCAGCATCATTTCATTCGGGGAGATTTTGATAATTGGGAAATGGGCGCTCTTCATTTATTGGCGTCAAATTTTTGGCACCAATTGCAGCGCGAGAAATGTTTTTTCTTTGCATACACAAGCAAAGAGTAGGAATGAAGTCCCGCTTTAAGGTGGGGTTCACGAAATAGTAAAAGTTTGTGACAAGGGAGAGGACAGAAATGACAGGAAGGACATGCAATGGGGAGAATGTGACAACAAGCCTTTTTTTAATGGGAACGTTTATGGAAAACAGCGTGACATGTGACAAAAGGAAGAGGGGTATGGTGAACTGCCAAACTTTGACAAAGATTGCGATAGGGTCGAAAATGTTGAAAAGTGTGACATCAGTTATGCACCGCCCTCAACCATACACAAATCTCAAAGACGACCTTTTTTAAAAATTGTACTGTTATTGCGACGTCCAGTGTTTTCGAATGGACAGTTGCCACGAGTAGAGTTCGTTCATTTGTTACTTGGAAATTTATATTTCTAACGACGAAGAAGCAACTTACTCAGTAATAGTAGACGTTTTATAAGTAATATTGTTCACACAGTTTTTCGTATAAACTGAGTTTCGATGCTTCATTTCATACGGGAATATTTCCAAAATTGTATTATTGACGATTTTTACCCATTGGCGTCCATTTTTTTGTTTCCAATGCGAGCGCAAAATTTTTTTTTCTTTGCATACGTAAACAAAGAGTAAGGAAGAATCTATTTGCATAGGGTTAGCACAAAGCAACATGGTATCCAAAATAAAATGAATCAAGCCAGGAATTGGACGACCACTTCTCAATGGGGCTGTTTTCTTCAGTCAAAAGTACTACTTTTAGTCACTGAAATTGATAGAATAAGTAAAAGAAATAACATGGGACCAGAAAAAAACTTTTGTTTTTTTCGACGGTTATTTTTTATTAATATTTCAAACGTTCGATTTTGGAAATAAAGCGTGATCTTTATGACGTTACAAGTGATGTACTTTGGCGCGCTACTCCATTACCGTGCTAAATGTTTACGCCAGGCTGTGACCATTTGCGCCGTGCGCTAATGGCATCAGTGAATGGCATTTCATCGCTTTTGATGCCATGTGCAGAAGCGTAAAATCTGAATTTCACTCTGAGCACCGACTAAAATAATTGTTAAAAATTATTAAGTTTTAAAAACTTTTTAAAAAATGGTTAAAATCCATGCTTCTAAACTTGCTTTTTCGGAAAAAACACTTTAAAAGTTTCGGAAACGACCCCATTGCCGAAATATCCCCTCTCAACGATAAATTTTGAGATTAACTGACAAAAAGCAAAATTGGAAAGAATTACTTTTCGTTATTGCGTGTACGTATAAAAATTGTCTTTTTCCAGATATGCAGTAAACGAGAGCAAAAGTAGAAATAAAAATGTTGGGAACAGTTAAATTCATACAAGGTTTCTCAAATATTCATTTATGAATAGGGTCGAATTTCGACCACTGGGCGAACATTTGTGGGTAGAAAGAGGTGAAGATCTAATACATTAAAGTGTTCCTATAGTATTTGGAAAACTGTTGATCGATGCAGTTTACTTCGCCTGCGTACTAGGGATGCGCCGGATAGCGATGATACCGGATTCCGGACATCCTGCACTTTGTCTGCCGGATTCGGATATCCGGCTCTACAGTTCTTTTTATTAATATTGCTTCTTTATTCATTTTTACGAAATGCTGTTTCAGAAGAAGGAATCGAGCTTTTTCACAAATCATTTCCTCAAAAACGAATTAAATGCATTTAAATGTAATTTTAAAAACCTTTCTATTACCATGTAGGGTGTGTACGAGTCGTTCTGCGCATTCAATGAAACACTAAAAGAGAGGAGCCCCAGATGGTATCGTAGGGCAGGGCTTCGCAACCGGTGTGCCGCGGCACACTGGTGCGCCGCGACAAGGAACCCGGTGTGCCGCGGTATTTTCGTAGTTATATAAAGAGAAAGAGCCTTGACGTATTTTATTTTAAAGTTACGACCGAATAGCGTTTGTATCGTTCTGTAACTTCTCAATTCACCTGTCGATCATGTGCAATAAGACATACCCAAAAAGGGGAGAGGCAGGATTTGCTGCCCCACCTCTTTTAAACTTCTTGTAATCCTATTATTTTCAGTTTTTGAAAACGGATTTTAATTTCCAGGAAATCAACTAATTATACAAAAAATTTTCTAAATCTTTCGCAAACGGGAGTATTGTCCCAATCCCCTAGGAATTTTAGCCCCAGCTTTAGCTTTTGTTTTCCTCTTTTCCAGTTCCGATACTAATTTCCTTTTATCGTAGTTACTCAAAGCTCGGTTCTGAGACTTAGCAAAACAGAAATTAAAACCATACACTGTTTCCTCCATCGTGAAGCTCTCATGGCAGAACTTACCAGATGAGCTGAAGTCAGCTTTGGCTGAAGTCGTTAGTTTCATAAAATCGAGGCCGCTTGATTCTCGCCTTTTCTCCGTACTTTGTGAAGAACTGAAGTCAGATCACCACTCCCTACTTCTTCATACAGAAATTCGCTGGCTTTCGTGTGGTGAGGTACATTCAAGAATTTTTGAATTGAGGGACGAGGTACGTTTTGATTTTAAAAAACGAAATACAGTACGCCAGTTTCTTGCAAGACAAATATTGGCTGGCAAAACTAACGTACATGGTTGACATTTTTGAAAACCTTAACGAATTGAATCGGAAAATGCAAGGACAAGGGGAGAATTTGGATTACATGTATGGACAAGCCCCAAGCCAAATGGGTTCAAATTATAAATAATTCAGCTGTGAAGAGTAACTAGTTCGTGACTCATTGGACATGTTCAAACGGACCGTCATCATGGTACGTGAAGAAAATGGCATGGAAGAAAAGCTGCTGAATGTGGTGGCAGAACATTTAGTCATACTTCAGGACACGTTTAAGCACTATTTTAAGAATAGTAACATGGAACACTATGACTGGATTCGCGATCCATTCTCTTCATCTGCGGATGCATCAGTTAAAGACCTTTCTTTGAGGCGCGAGAATAATTTATGAACCACAAGAGCGACCGTACTCTTATTACATTTAAGTTGAGTGAAGTGCCTCTGGACCAATTTTGGTTGCTTGTTAAAAATGAGTATCCAACTAACTCGTGTCTTGCTATTGATGTGCTGCTACCATTTTCTACATATCTTTGCAAACTCAGCTTCTCAATCCTCACACTTATAAAAAAAAAACAGCAAGAGATCATCTCTAAAGGGCCTGGATCAAGAACTTCGTGTAGCTCTTTCCAGCATAGAGCCGAACATCAAACGTCTTTGCAAAAACTAGTGTCAAACGAAAAATAGGAGCTTGGTTTTAATTTCTTGCTTGCTTCTTTCTTGAAACATTCTTTGATAAATCGTTTAATTGCAGTGTGCACTTTTATGACATGTTTGACAGAAATGCTTTGAAGCATAATTTTCTGTAAATAGCTATAGTTTTGTTGTTCATAATCAACCTCAATATATTCGAAATATTTCTGCTTTCTAAATAAATTTAAACGTTTCTTATAATCGGTTTATTCATATGAAAAAAGCTCCCCCCCCTGTATTTTTACCAGTGAATGATAAAAAAACATTTCTATATTACCAGTACGAAATTAAGTTCAGTGTGCCCCGTTGATCCAGAAATTTCTTAAGTGTGCCGCAAAGTAAAAAAGGTTGAGAAGCACTGTCGTAGGGGACAAACTTTAAACGAAAAATATTTCTGCATATAAACAACCCTAGTTCAACTTATAAATCATTGTTATTGTCAAAACTGAAAGTAGATAATTTAAATAGAATATTCTCCATGTTTTGTGTTCATGTTTAATGACCAACGTCGTTAAATCATTAATGTTTATGCAAATGAACCTTGTTTCCATTTTTTACCACCATTGCTTTTGGTGTGGCCACAGAGTGTTGTCCAATGTGTAAAGCTGTTGTGGCGGTCAGGGACTTTTGCTTCACTTTCCCACACCAGCACGTGTGAACTGTAACGATGTTTTCAATATGCTCATCTTTACTAATAATAAAGCTGAAAGTCTCTGTCCGAAGGATGTCTGGATGTCTGTAGGATGTCTGTGACGCGCATAGCGCCTAGACCGTTCGGCCGATTTTTATGAAATTTGACACAAAATTAGTTTGCAGCATGGGGGTGTGCACCTCGAAGCGATTTTTCGAAAATTCGATGTGATTATTTACCTATTCCAATTTTAAGAACAAAATTATCTGAAGATGGACGAGTCAATTACGAAATTAGCATAACGTGGAACCGTCACATGGGCACAAGCCAATGGGCGAGATGCGAAATGATCATAACGTGGAACCGTAACACGGGCACGAGCCAATTGGCGAGAAAATTCACCATACATTGTTTGTAAATATACAGGCGAACCAAAGGACCTTTCAATTTTTCTATTACGGGCAAAGCCGTGCGGGTACCACTAGTAATAAATATAGTTTGGTGGAAATCGTGTGCAGTTTCTCAAACTCCAATCCAGTGAAATTCATGATGGAGTAAGAACTTAGGACATTGAATCAAAATGTCCCGTACCTGCATCAAGCTAAATATGTTTAGATTTGACTGCCATCTTTCACTTTGGAGGTTTTCTAGTCCAGAGATCATTCAGGTAAGATTTCATGTGAACAGGAGTGGGAAAGTGATCGAAAACCCTGCCGCTTTCAGTTTGAACGGAACCTGAATCTCTCTCTCTCTTTCTTCCAGGAGACGCCGGCCGGAGGGCGGAGCTGCGTCGGAGACGGACGGGTACGGGCGGACTGCGTTGCATCGTGCAGCAAGGAGCGGAGACACGGAGAGGATCAGGGAGCTGCTGGACGGAGGATGGAACACGAGGGCGAGGGATCTGCATGGAAAGACGCCCCTCCACGCGGCCCTGGTGTGTTGGCAAGAGGCCGCGGCAGAGCTGCTGGCGGACGCCGACTGCCTCACGGATGTCGTGGATGACTACAGGCGCACCCCTCTGCATCGCGCTGCCCAGGAGGGGGTCGTGAATGTAGTCCGTATGCTGCTCGCGGGGGGAGCGGATGTAAATGGGAAAGACGGAGATGAACGGACGCCCCTCCATCTTGCCGTGTACTGGGGGAAAGAGGTTACGGCGGAGGTGCTGCTGGAGGCCGCCCCCGAATGCGACGGGCCGGACCATTGGGGCTGCACCCCCCTCCACCTGGCTGCGAGAAGAGGTCTCCCGCGGATAGTTCAATCTTTGCTGTCGAGGGGTGCGCGTTTGAAGCTTAAAGATAGAGATGGACACTGTCCCCTGTACTGGGCCCTGTGGTATAGAGAAGACGGTGTGGCGAGGGTGCTCCTGGCGACGTACGCCTGGAGGTTCATCGAGATACATTGGGAGGAGATGGGGCTCCCGCAGGATGCGGCGGAGAGCGGCGTCCGGCTGCTCTCCGAGTGCGAGGCCGAGATGAGGGAGGCCCGGGTGGAGGGGTCCCGCCTCTCCCTCCGCGACCTCGCCCGCCGACACCCCTCCCGCCTGGCCCGGCGCCTCTCCGACGAGGCGATCCGGCGGCTCTCGGACCGGGACCTCCTGGCGCGGGACTTCCCGCTCTTCGGCGACCTCCTCCTCGTCCGACTGGGGGAGGTCCGGGAGAGGAGGGCCCTGGAGGACCGCTTCCTGCGCTGCTTCCCCCTCCTCTGCCCTCCCCTGGCCCCCCTCTGCACCGACGTCCTCCTCGCGTGCCTGGCGGACGACGATCTGAGGCACTTCGCCCGGGCCGCGGAGCTCTAGTCGCCGATATTCCGTTCGGGCGCCTCGCGATGGGAAAGGAAGAATAAAGATCACGGGACTTTGCTCGAACTGTATGAACCTCTTGTTTATGAATGTAGAAAGTGCCCGAGATAGTTGATTGAACTTTATCTGCTTTTGTTTCCGTGAACGAACCCGTTTGTCTTGTCAAGTCAATTATTCTGAGACACCTTTCAAATGGCTTTGTCTATCGTGTGCGAAATGCTTTGTGTGTATCAATCACGTAATAGAAGGAATATTCAAGCCATTAATAAAATCTCTTTTATTGTACCCTATTGGCCCGAAAGAAATAAAGAGAGCCGAAAATATTGACCCTGCTAATAAACTGAGAATGACGTTCACATGGCTCGATGCGTCATCGGGGGATATTTCGATAATTGGGGAATCTGACTCGGCCGTCGCATTTTCGGGGTAAATATTTTTATTTTGGTAAAATACCTCTGGCACTGGAGCCAAAAAATGGACGCCAATGCAGAAACATCGCAGATCCCCAAGTGTTGAAATCTTCCCCGACTATGCTTCTGCGTACAATTCACCAAAAAAACTTGAAAATCGCATTTTTTGGACTTACGTCGGTCTTGCTCTTAGGTACAGATTTAAAATTACTACTTTTATATTTTGGGTATTTTTACTTGCAGCTTTTGCAACCGAAGTTTGTTTATTATTGGGCAGTGCCTGAAATGACAAAAAAAAATGAGCTTATAATTTAATGCATTAGTTATCTTACTAATGTATGTAAACAATGTGTTGAAAAGCATGCATCCATTTAGCCGAAAAGGAAACTGTTTCGGAGCTGCGAAGAATCTGTTGAATGCAAAAATGTGGGTAAATGGCTGTGAAGACTTGATGGCACAGAAAGCGTTTGTCGGGTGTCTCTTCGTCCATAGGCTCGCATTTTTATGCATTGGGAAGCATTTTCCTTTCGCCTCCACACAATGCAACGATGTACGTTCATTCACATGTGAGCAGTCATTTACATTTTCCAACATTGTTTTTGTTTATACTTAGCTCAAATGTTTTTATTCGTTTATCTATGTCAATTTGAAGATTCACTGTGACAAGAAACATGACATTTCATGTAAAACCTGTGTCAGTTTTTTTAAGCCCCCATAGAAAAAAAAATTTTTTTATTTGAGTCATATGCTTTTCCTATTAGTTTTGCACTAAAAAATCGGACGGTGCATATAAAAAAGCTCTTTTAACATTACTGTGAAGCACAAAAATGCTAAATAGAAGAGTTAATTTTTTTAAATGAAAATGAATCCACTTTTTTAACTTTGTAGCCTTTGATTTTATTTTACAATCAGAAGTAAAAATAAAATAAGTAAGGTCTTAAATTTTTTTTCTGAACAGTGCTATACCCTATGAATTAAGATGAATCTTTGAGGGCATCATTCATTCGTCTATGAACTCTAATCGGCAAGTCGTTTTATCTGGGGTCCTGGGAAAAAATCATACCTTACGATCTTTTCAAAATTTTGCTCACAAATTGATATTAAAAGCAGTGGTGTTCCCATCTCCATATACGCTGTATACTCTCAAACATTTTTTAGACACGGCGTACACCCTGAAACTTCATAAACTTTCATATTATGACATACTATGTATAGGATCACATACACAAATTGTGCGTAATGGATTACTGGAAGTATACCCTCAGAAAAATTGATGGGAACATCACTGATTAAAAGTCGTTTCCATGGGACGAAATGGTACAATAAGAATAGTTTTGTCAGCAGGTTTTATTCCATAAATACAAATAAAAACAAATAAGGAATGTTCGTTTCAGTATCAAAAGTAAAGATTTATCGCAGGTAAAACACAGAAAATTGAAAATTAATAATTAAAAAAAAGGTTCTTACATTTCTGTGAAGGACTTGCACAAAGTGAAAATTCTTTCCAAGTAATGAAATCTACAAAGTTCAACGAAACTAAATATTTGTGTAGCTACATATCAAGTAATAAATGTGAATGCAAACAGTAAAAAATGACCGGTTTTAGAAACATAGTAAGTTTTGGTGTTACGGCAAGGGACAAGTGCCAAATGAAACAGATAATGGGACTTAGACTTTCAGAAAATACCAAATTTTAAGTACAAAGTTTACTGCATAAGGGGATAAAAGTCATTTTGCCGACATCAAACTATCAACAAACACAGCCCGATCATTCTGATATTAGACGTGGGGCAAATTTCTATTTCAGGACCCCCTCCCCTAAGATTTTTGAAGAAACTAGGCACAAAAATCCTTTTGCACCCCCACCCATTCCCGCTCATTCTATATAAGGAAGCAATAAAATATTTCGATACTAACGTATTAACGCTCCGCAACTAAATTTGGTGGAGCCTCATATCACAATATACAGTCGAATCCAGATAACTCGAATTTTCTATCGGGTTCCAAACTCTTGAGAATGTTGTGGGAACTTCTCATAACTCGAATGTTTAAGCTAATCCATTGGGACTTCGAGTTGTCGAGAGTTGACTGTAGTATATACAATTAAAAAGAAGAGATATTGTATACCATAATTATGTAAGCTGTGGTTAAACCGTAAATAACAGTTTTCGATGATGTAACTTTTTACTGTAAATACAGACTAAACGAGTTGTTTTGAGATTTGCAAAAGAGATCAAATTTTTAAGGGAAAGTTTTATCATCAAATAAAGAGTTTTTTTTTCTTGTTCTTCGCATTTTCAAAAATATCAAAGACAACATTCTACTCATTGAAATCATTATTTAAGCATAATAATGATAAGGATGACAGCTTTCCTTGCTGCAAAAAAGATCGCAAAGGAGATTTCATTGTTTTTAACGATGAAAATGATCGTTCAGCAGTGCAATTGGATATTGGCAATGCTAAAAAAAATGCGTATGATAGTCTCAACATTTGGAAACCCTAAAGAGAGGATTAACTAGTGATTGTTTCAAAATGTCCGTAGCTTCATCTTTCATTTCAATAAAGTTACTGAATTGCAATAATCCATTAGGGAAATCTGGCTCTACATCTTTGGCATAATCGCTCTGAAAAAATTTTGCAGCCTCATATAAACATTTGGGTTATTTTGTAAGTTGGATTTTGGGCCCCCGTGAAATCTAAGAGGAGGGACCTCTGCCCGTGCGGTAATCAGGCTCTGATAATAAAGAGAGTATTTCGTATTAAAAAAAATGATTCGTCCATCATTCTTTACCAACGTTTCTTAGTTAAAAACTTCCAAAAGATCGCATTTTTATACATAGAAAGAAGAGTTTATAAGCCGCATAAAAGCAAGTTATTCAGCCGTTTTGGATCTGAGCGCGTGTTTTAGTGGTTGTCTTTTCTGGCAAGTTATCGCGTTTGGTGATTGTTCATTGCGAGCAATTATGAGCGGCACGTGAATTGTTAATTAAATAAAATAGTATTGTTGGCCAATTTGGCGAAACCCGTAACTCTGCTGTAATGCTTGCTTTGCAACTGAAAAATCCGATCCGAAATGGCTAAACTTAAGCTGATGCGTCGGCCTAAAACCGCTATATACACGGTGTTCTGTTTTAACCTGCAAGACCTTTATTTTCGCAACCGTGTTAGTTCTAGATGTATACTTCCAATTGCAAAAATGTTCAAGATTAGAGATAGGAGTTAAGATATTGAAAGTTTGAAGTGAAAATAAAAATAAGTCGAAAGATACAAAACTTAACTTTTTATACCGTCCCCAGGTCCCCTAACTAATATTTAGGGAAATAATATCCATTGAAAAATAATTCCAACACCAAAAGTTTGAAATTAGTACGACCAGTATTCACCGAGATATGAAGCGCAGCGTTTTGTGACTTACATTACTTTTGAGTTTTGGAAGGAAACAAGTGTTTACAACTATGGTTGCGTTCGACGAGAGCGACCGGTTAGTTAATCACGTGAGAGCTAATGATCACGTGCTCCAATGAAGCGATCAACTGCTTAGAATGGTAACCGCCGTGGTAACCGGTTGATCATAGAACGATTCGGTTAGTAACCTGTTACCACGGAGTAGGAAGAAGGAGAGAAATGTCCTACGGGTTGGCTAGTGTAAAAGTGGCAACGATTGTTCACTTTTTCCAGAGCGCGCTGTCGGCGAACCGCTCCCGTCAATCGCAGCAGATCAATGTAAATGATGCTTAGTTTCTCATTTTTTTAGAGGCAGCTATTAAAGCAAAAACAGAAGCAAACTACTGGAAATTGATTGTAATAAGGGGCTAATATAGAGGACGATGTACGACTTTCGTCCACAGGAAGTTTGCACAGTATTTTGATGGAAAAATTTATTTTATTTTTCATCACCAACTTGCCGAATTCGTCTGCTATTAATATTGCGCTGTGCGATGTTTTATTTATTACGTGTTGGAATTTTTCTATCCCTGTAAATAATTGACAAAATGAGAATGTAGTACAATTATTTACGTAAATACATTTTTTTTTAATTAGTTGTAAATTTCGTGACATGTTTCGAGAACTAATTAAAGCGAAATAATTTTTTGCTTTCACGACCTTTAACAGATAAAAATAAATGTTAATGTTCTATTTACTTCAAGCTGATATTGATAACAAAAGTTTTATTCATGTATTTACTCACTGCTCAGATATAATTATTATCATTGCTTTTTATTATTATTGAATTTTTTTCTACAATCAAATCGAAAAATAAATCGGAAAACCTTTTTCATTTAAAAAATACATGTACAATAAGAGTAAATTTTAATTTTTGAAAACTTGATTAATTTCAACAGAAAATCCCACAAATATCTCAAAAAAGCGTTCCAAGGTGTAATTTTTTTAATGAATAAGGTTTCTCGATTTTTTTTTCCATTTGGTTGTCGAAATAAATGCAATAATAATAAAAAGCAATGATAATAATTATGTCTAAAAAGTGAGTAAATACATGAATAAAATTTTTATAATCAATATCAGCTTGAAGTTAAGTAAATAGAACATTAACATTTATTTTTATCTGTTATAGGTCGTGAAAGCAAAAAATTATTTCGCTTTAATTAGTTCTCGAAACATGTCACGAAATTTACAACTAATTAAAAAAATGTATTTACGTAAATAATTGTACTACATTCTCATTTTGTCAATTATTTACAGGAATAGAAAAATTCCAACTCGTAATAAATAAAACATCGCACAGCGCAATATTAATAGCAGACGAATTCGGCAAGTTGGTGATGAAAAATAAAATAAATTTTTCCATCAAAATACTGTGCAAACTTCCTGTGGACGAAAGCCGTACATTGTCCACTATATTAGCCCCTTATTACAACCGATTTCCAGTAGTATTTTTCCTTTTTTGCTTTAATAACTGCCTCTAAAAATGAGAAACTTAGCATCATTTACATTGATCTGCTGTGATTGACGGGAGCGGTTCGCCGACAGCGCCCTCTAAAAAAGTGAACAATCGTTGCCACTTCTAAATAGGAAAGATTAATCTCCTCCCTTCTACCTCCCTGCCAGTTACTTACCGGTCGACTGGTGAGTTTTGTCGAACGCAACCTATATGTGTGCACAGAGTGTGTTTTTTTCAAATTGATCGAGGTTTCGTCGTGTGTTTTTGCGTATCACGGCATAACATTTGCTTTTATTTTTGAATAGCAAAGAAAATTAATTATACCTTGTTTTTATAGTTCGACGTCCCGACATTCTTCTTAATGGGCGATAAGTTCCAATCTCATCTTCTGTATGGTTCCTTAAATCTTTGAACTGGAATATCTCCTTGAGTTTCGGTCGCACCAATGTCAAGTTTTTTGTGTGAGTAATAGTTTCCAATGAAGATTATTTCTCTAAATATTAGTTAGGGGACCTAGGGCCCGTGTAAAAAGTTAAATTTTGTATTTTTTGACTCATTTTTATTTTTGCTGAAAACTTTCAATATCTTAACTCTGCATCTGATTTTGAACATTTTTGCAATTGGACGTTGGGACTAACGGTTGCGAAAATAAAGTTCTTGCAGGTTAAAACAGAACACCCGGTAGAAAAGAAGTTTAAGGGGTCACAGTACCTCAAAAATGATGAAACGATCAGAAAATTTTTATTGCTTATTTCAAAACTAAAAACTATTCTCAACTCGGGGGGAAAAGTTTCATTGCTTTAGTTCAAATATTTTAAAAGTTATGAGTGGTTTTAGGCCATGCTCGCTCTGTGCTCTTATGCAAAAGAAAAACTTCAAACTGCTTTTTCTCGATGATGATATTTTTGTGTTTTCATGTCATTAGAATCCCTAAGGATTTTGATCTATTAAAGATACGACTTTTAAGTAATACCTTTTGCAATTGGGATAACATATTTGACAAAACTGTGCATTGGATAAGCATTTTATAAGTGACTCAAATGTTTAGAGCATGTCAAACCTTTAAAAACCAATTTTTAAAAAAAACTTTGATTTTTTACATAATTAATCGCAGAAATTGATTAATGTGGATCAGGGTTCGGCTGGTTCGAACACTGATTCGCCTTTTGATGAGGAGATCGATGAACCGGACTTGGATTTAAATGAAATAACAAAAAAAGAAATCAAAAAAGCTATAAAAATGCAAAGGAATGGGAAAGCAAGCGGAAATGATAATTTAACTGCAGAACTTTTTAAAGTGGATCTCGATACAAGTGCAAACACGCTGCACAAATTATTTAATTACATCTGGAGGAATGAAACTTTTCCCGAATCGTGGAAAGAAGCCCAGATTGTGTGTATACCTAGGAAAGGCGATCTTACGAACTGTAGCAATTGGAGAGGAGTTCGCCTCCTATCGGTTCCTTGTAAGATCTTTTCTCGAATCATAATGAACGGGATGAAGGAAAGCATTGAAGACAGGTTAAGAATTGAACAGGCACGCTTTAGAGCCGGTAGAAGTACAATGAATCAATTCTTCATACTTCGAAATAAAATAGAGCAAAGCGTTGAATTCAACTCAACATTATATCTTAACTTTATTGATTTTGCTAAAGCTTTTGACAGCATAAATAGAGAGTGTGTGTGGAAAATTTTGAAGATCTACGGACTGCCGCAAAAAATAATTAATATCATTGAAAACTTATACCAAGGAAGCAAGGGCAATGTTGTAATTAATGGAAATAGTGCGGAAAATTTTGAAATAAAAACTGGAGTAAGACAGGGATGCGTGTTGTCGGGACTGTTATTCAACATAGTAACTGACTGGACAATGAGACGCACCCTGAAACCATGTACAGGGTGTTTTTTTTTTAGAGATATAGAACTTTAAGTTGGCAACGGTATCTGATATGTGTGCCATTTTGATAGCTGTCACTTGTTTTGTGTTCAGCTCGGTTTGCCATTTCATCATGAATAGACAACAAGGCGGTGCAACATGCCACAGAGCGCGTGTCACAAATAGTGCACATTCACTGAAATTAACAATGAGTACTAAATAAAAGACCACAGAATAAGACGAATCCCATTCATTGACTTTTTACATGCTTTTTCTTAAGACTGTGGATCGAGCAAATGACAGGTATGTAAGATTCTACATTTTACACTACAACATGATTTTGATTCACTATTCCCACATTCAAGCGCAGCACAATGTGATCTTTCTCCCAAACCACAAATAGAGCATGAAAGAAACAAAAACATTGTTTTAATTCTGAATTTTAAAGGCGAACTTTTCCAGTACATAGCATTGATATTCAAAATGTAAACTCACGGATCACGTGGTTTCCCCAAACCTCGAACCCAAATCGTGGATACCCCATTAGTCGCAGTCGCTTCAAGTACCTGCGATTATCATCGACCAGTAGCTCCTATAACGACTCGCCACTTGCAATTGTCCTTAATGTTTCAATTGGGGCCGTGGTAGCCCGATCGGTCGGTCTAGGAAGATTGGGCGCCGGGAACTTTGGGCGCCGAGCATATTGGGCGCCGGGAACTTTGGGCGCCGAGCACTTTGGGCGCCGGTGAGCGAATTTTGAAACACTCTCAATTACAGTGCATTGGCGAAATTCGAAAGCTGCCAAAGTGGTTGGTGAGAATTTCGCAGTGCTGCTCTTTGCGGAGCGCAATGCTGCTTATGCTGTGCTCAAGCGCCATTGCTTGCGTTGCAACCTGTGTTTGAAAACAAAGTTCATTGTAATAGTCGCGATTGTCATCAAGTTCTGTATTTTTTAAACTCTAAACGATATTCTTGGTCTAATTGAATACTTATTTGAACACAATATGAATCAAGTTTTTAAATGTTGCAAGTCGTGGATGGATATTACGCTAGTTAAATTTTGTATTGAGACTTATAAATTTTGTTTACAAATGCTCAGCTTGGCTTCATCTTATGGCTTTCAGATTTTAACTCGTATTATACTTAAAATCCATGAAACTTATGTTTTGTCACATGCAATCTTATTTTGTGAAACAACCGCGAATTTTGTTGGCGTTACTAAAAAGTTGTTATATTGTTGACTAATATAATGTAAAAAATATATAAATTTTTTAGGATATATTTCACATTTCTTTTAATTTAGTATTGATTAAATGTATTTTAATTCGTAAATATACTTCAGTTTGATTCTTCTGTGTGTTGAAGTTACGCATAATTCAAATTGCAGACGATATTCTTTTTATATTTTCCGAAAAATATTAAAATGCATTTTACTTATGAGTTAAAAACTAGTTGGGTTGTGGAACAGTCAAAAAATATTAAGAATTTTTCCTACCTTTCCTGTAATCCTACTGGTGATTAAAAAGTTAAAGTTGGAAATAAAGAATGATAACAGAATATCATATCAATTTATTTCAAATAATTATTAAATCTTTGTTGTGTTTCTTTAAAAAAACCCTATGTTGTCCCCTCAAAGCAACAGTAAGATATCTTAGTGTTATTTCTGGGATTAGATATGTTATTGTTGTTCTGAAGCTATGATGGGGGGGGGGGGTATTTCGGTTTTGCATTAAAAAAAAAATCCGAGTTTAGACCAAAATATCTAGGACAGCATCAAGACAAGTAAAAAAAAATCTAAATATTCAGTAGCAGATCTACCATGTTGCAATTGTAAGGGGCTCCCAGGTCCATAAGGCTATAAAGATAATTCAAAATTGCAGCTTTTTTTTTTTACTTAGTTCTATGATAGCAAAGACTTAATAAACTTTTTAGAGACATCAATATTTTGAAATTTACCAAATTAAACAATAAGATGATCTGGTCATCTCTTGAGGATGGAAAATGATAGAGCTGCGTTGACGGTCTTCAATGCCGTCCCTTTTGGACAGCGACCAAGGAGTAGACAAAAAACGAGATGGGTCGACTGTGTGGACACTGATTTTGATTTCACTAAAATCAAAAACTGGAGGTCAACGACAAAGAGGAGGACAGCCTGGCGGGATCTCCCGAAGAAGGCCGAAGCTCGCAGTGGGCTATCCAGCCAATTATGATAATAATTATAGACAAAGGGGTCCCCAAAAATATATTCCAACTTAAGCCCAAAAATCAGCCACTGAAAACTGATCTTCTGGTAACTCTGAAGTAATTTAAAGTGAATATTTACCAAATACTTGAATTACCTATAATCTGTGAAAAGGTAATTGTTCATAAAGACTTGGGCACATCCAGATGGTATCAAGTTTTTACTGACGAGTTTGGCACTAGTAAAATTCAGTGCACCTTTCAACATTTATAGTGCAGTGGACAGGTAAATGGCTGTATCTTTCGAGATATTTGAAGCAACTTGTTTTGTATTCAATACTAGCAATAGGGAAATGTTGGAATAAGATGTTTTTGACAAGCCCCCCAAATACACCCTCAAATAAACAAAATTAATGAATCATAATCCAGGGTGTTCCAAAAAGAAAGATCCGTGAAAAATATTGAACATCAACACTTCATATTAATTTTAAACTATGTAGATAATGAACCACTTTTTTAAAACCAAATTAAAGTAGTTAAAGTGTCCAAGTTTTCGTTTTAAAAAACTAATGAAGCAAAAGCAGGATCCTAAGACGATTTGTATTTTGCCATACTTTTTAATTAGTTTTTGAAAAGTTTTTAATGCACAGATATGTATTCAAAAAGTACTTTATTTCAGTGACTTTAATTACAGCACAACTTTTAAAGACAATTACATTGTTGCAGAAAAACATGTATGGAACTATCATATTCAGCAGTAAGTTATCAGGGCTAAGGTAGACATGCAATATACCGACAGCCTGGTTATGACATCAGAGACTGCAGTTTCGTCATTGTTATGGACTCATCAGTCTGGAACAGTCAATAACTAAGCTGGAGGCAGATGTCATCTCATTGATGCTTAGAGTGCCAACAGACTGGTAGCTAAATTAAAATTAACACACCAGCGAGAGTCCCCAGCAATGGTGCAGTTCAACTCGTCAATTGAAAGCAAAGCATGGGTATAAAGCGGTTTACCACCTTTTAGCCAGGGCTAAGGTAGAACTACAGGCAACATACGGAAATCATCTCATTCAAGCTGAACGAGTCTCGTATCTGCCTCTCAAACTCGGTTCTTGAATATTTCAGACTGATGAGCCCATAACAAGGATGAAACTGCAGTCTCTGGATATCATGACTGGGATGTCAGTATATTGCATGTAGTTCTGCCCTAGCCCAGTCTTAAGGACGGTAACTTTCTGCTTTATACCCATGCATTGCCTTCGATTGTTTAGTTGAAGCACACCACTGCTGTGAACCCTTGTGATTTGCTCAATTAAATTTAGTTACCGGTTTGTTGGCACTCTTAGCTTCAATGAGATGACATCTGCCTTCAGCTTGGTGATTGACCATTCCAGACTGATGAGTCCATAACAAGGATGAAATTGCAGTCTCTGGATGTCATACAGTGCATAACTGACAAATGTGTAAAATATTTTTCTTCAAACCTTACTCATAATCATCATTAACTTTCAAATTGGAAGCAGAAATCAAAGAAAATGTTAAGTTGAATCTTGAAAGATATGCGGGCCTTTCTTGTAGTTTTCTCAATTTTTTTTGATGCCATATCACTTTGAGCTGTTTGATTCTTATTTCACTGCTAATTAGCAATTGCAAAAAGTTTTTATTTCGAAGCAACTATCATTAAATGAAATACACTTACTAGCAACAAGTTTACCAATAAGACAGGTAATTTAATTGATTTAATCTGCCATTACTAATAAGCCAGCTAGTGTCGAGAAAGCAGGTGGTAACCAAGGCTGAGGAATTGGAGGAAAAATGACTCCGACTCTTTGACTTTCAAAAGAATAAGGTTTTGTCAAAATGTCTTCTGTTGAAAGGTTCTTCATTCATAAGGGCGTAAGGATTGGTAGGGGCACCATGGGCTCTCACATCCCTTTGCACTGAATCTTATTCAGCTCCCTATTCTGCACAAAGTATGAAGTTGAGAAGACGATTGAATGTCATGGAGAAGCGTGCCATATCTTGCGCTCACTTAGGCTTCAGATCTGGCCCTTCCCCCAATTTTCCTTCCACTTCCACAGTGCCATGAGTTCAAAATTAATTTTAATGCAAGAATAATTAACTGCAAGCTCCTTCTGCAAACTTATATGGATTGCTTTGAACCTAAAAAAGAAAAACATGGGTGGCTCACAAGTTGTAGGATGCTTACTTTGGCTTAAGAGCCTCCCTCCCCCTTTCCCCCGATCACCAATCACTTCTGAAGTGCTCCAAATTCAGAGTTAGTTACAATACAATATGAATAGCAACCCCTTCTGCAAGTTTTCGGGATTGCTTCACATGCCATGAATGTAAGGGAAAAAAACGGAAACGAACAAGTTCAAAGGGTGCAATAATGCACTAGCCAAGGGCACTCACTTTGGCTCCCCTCCCCCCTCTAACTTAACTATCACAGGTGCTATGAGTTCAAAGTCAATTATACAATATTTGCTGTAAACTCCTTTGATAGGGAACATTTTAATATAATTAAGATTTTGGTGCAATCTGCAAATTGTTATCAATTTTCAGTTCATTCAGGCAAAATTAACAAGGCCAAAAAAAAAATTTTTTTTGAGCTCTGAATATATTATTATCATTAGCATACAAATGAACTCACACCTATTATTAGACTATAATGATTTAGTACAGTTAAGGAGAGACACAAGCTCGGAGCATAAAACAATCGAAATGGGGCAGTTTACAGTTCCTGGGGCCAATGACTACTGATTGCGAGTAGTTGGTGGTAGCCAAACGTGTCATTTCAATTTTTCTAGGAAATGGGAGGGGGGGGGAGTGTGCAAAGGCTGACACAGGTCGCTCAAATTCTCACGAGCCCCACAGAGCATAGGAGCAGTGACTCAACATCTTCCCACCCATCCTTTCCCCTTTTTATTTATTTTTTTTTATAAAACTAAAAACTGAGACAGATGAAGGTGAATTTACAAATTAAATGAAAAGGAGTATATTCTTTCCTGAGATAAAATGTATTTCTTAGGTCATTAAATGGTAGTATTTTTTACAGATTTTTTCACGACATTTTTATTGTTAAAAAACTTTATGAACTAACCAAAATCTTCAACATATTGTTCAGAGAAAACCATTAAATTAAAACATCAACAACATAAGAGAAGCGCACTCAGATTGTATTTCAGTTACTATTCTCAAGAATAAAAAAAAAAAAAATCAACAGTCAAAGAAACTCATTTTGAAACAGCATGTATTATCTACCATGTTAAAATCTGTTCTGCGTCTCTTTCAATGTGAGTTTATTGCGAATGTTTACAACAAGCAGAATTTTCCAAACATAACAACAATACAGACGTAAATTAAGATTCAAAAGAAACCCTACGAAAACAGAAATATTTCACAACACAAAAAACAGTAAATCGTGAAATTAAAACGAACTAAAACTTTAAACAGCAATATTTCGCATTGCAATTTCTACCTCACAATTTAAAGGGGCGGCTCTGTTTACATTTTACTCGGGGTTGCTTTAATGTATCCAGGTTACCATGCTGTTTAATAGAACGCGCTCGTTTTTATTTCTCATTTCGCCAATGTACTGTAATTGGTTTTTTTCGGCGATCCTAACCGGTCGACCACTGAGTAACCGGTTGCTAACCGCTGCGTTCTATCATCAACCGGTTACCGTATTAATTTGAAGCACGTGATCATTAGATGTCACGTGATCGATTAACCGGTAACTACCAGTTGAGCAAGGCGAACGCAAGCATTTCTTGCGTTCGACGAACCTCACCGGTCACTAACCCCAGCGTTCTATTATCAACCGGTTACCATTCTAAGCAGTTGATTGGAGCACGTGATCATTAGCTGTCACGTGGTTATTTAACTGGTAGCTACCGTGACGTAAGTATTGAGAGCGTTTCAAAATTCGATGCCGGGAACATTGGGCGCCGAGCATTTTAGGCCCCGGGAATACTGGGCACAATATGCTCGGCGCCCAAAGTTCCCAGCACCCAAAATGCTCGACGCCAAAAGTTCCCGGCGCCCAAAGTTCCTGGCGCCCAAAATGCTCGGCGCCTTAAGTTCCCGGCGCCCAATATGCGGTGCCCAATAGTCGGCGCCCAATCTTCCTAGACCGTGGTGACATCACTTGTGGATGACTCATTTTACAATAGCATTACTGTGATTTGCTAAACGATTGTTTTTTTAACACAATCACTTAATATAGTACATCTGCTTATGTATTTTTAAATATTTTAATAATAATTAGACAAGCTGACTTTTGCAGCTGAGAGTGGGGTGAAGGGAAAAGCAATAATCATAAAACTTGAAAAAATAGTCGAGCACCGTTTAAGCATAGTTTACTTCATTTATGAAATGTCTTAGTCATCTAACAATAATATTTTAACTCTCAACTTTTATAACTTCAACGATCAATTTGTAAATCATATCCTTATGGAAAACATATACGAAATTATTACATCAAAATCGATTTTTTCGCTCTTGTAACACAGATAAATTGTCAACCGAAGTAGTTCAGGCTACTGTCATAGAGGAAGACTATGTAGTCTTGAACAAGAAAGGAGTTTTGCAGGAGTTCAAACCAAAATGAAGGAGTTTGAAGGACCCTTCAAAAAAATTTCCTCAATGAAGGAGTTTTGAAGGAGCGTAGGAACCCTGGGCATCATTTCGTTTTTTCGGAGGCCAAGACCCTTTGCAGGCCTACAAATGCAAGGGAATTAGATTTTCTGGAAGCCTTACATGTTAACAAAAATTTAAATAATCTTTGGATTGAGTCTTTTGAGGTTCTGCATCTCTCTCCAATCTTCATCGATGGGTTCAAATTTACATATCAGGGTTCATATACTCAATTTGGATAAAAAAAAATTCCCAGTGGCGGATCCAGCCGATTGTTTTGGGAGGGGCCATCCGAAATTTTTGAACAAACTCCCCAGGGTCGAATTTAACTCCATGCCGCCTCTAGGCAAATTTGAAATCTGCTGCCCCCCCCCTAAATGAAGCAAAATATCCTTGACTCCTAATAAAACCTAAAAAAAAAGTTTCCCAAATTCAAACTTATGAAGAAATGATGGCGTTTCACATTCCGAGGCGCCCCGATGAAATGCATACTTACTCTTTCTTCGGCGATTGAGGCCTCTGTTCTATTCTATTCAAGAGTCACAACTGACTTCAACTGTATTTATGTCGAGGACTGCATACTATGTGCCTTGCCTCTATTATTTTATATACCGATAGATGGCAGCACCATCACCGGATCGAACAGTTAGTGAGAATTTTGAACTAGCCCAGGAGCTAATAGCTACCTAGTACTAGCACCCCCAGAGGTATCGTTTCACTTGGAGGACATTGAGACCACGAGCATATTTAACGTCGCCCAGTCCCCATTAATGACGACGGTGGGTCTTCGACCAAGGCCTCTGTTGCATAAACTTTTAAACGCTTTTGTTTCTTCTTCTTCTTCTGGCGCTTAGGCGCGGTGATGTGATGAGGTGTGGACACAGAGTCCCTACTCTCCACTACGCATGATTGCTTTTGTTTCATGCAGGACAGAAACAGAATTCCAGTGCGGAGGTAGAGAGGTTTTTGCAGGGGGCTCTTCCTCTCCAATATGAAGCATTGGCGCTAACTTGATTTTTTTAATTTGCTTTGTTTGAACAATGATTGCAGTTTCTTTTTAGCCTATGGTAAAATTTGATTTCATGCGTTCAGTGCGGACACTGTTGAAAAAAAAAAAAAACACAACCCTGGTTCCATAACTGTTAGAGAGGAGAAGCCAATTGCAAAAATCTCCTTTCTCTCTTTTTCCCGCAACACCTAATATAATATAATTGCGTATCTTGCGTTCTCTGTAGAAAGCCATCAAGTTCGAATTCAAGAGTTCCAAAGGTACGATTTTAATCCGTCTTCTTTCATAGGAGTATAAAATTTATTTTCCTCTTTTGCAAAAGTGACTTGACTCATGATTTCCGTCCCTTCCGTGTCTCGTTTACTTTCAAATTAAATATCAGAACAAGTGACGCCATTTTTATTTCAGTCGGACCCCGATTCAACGAATTCATCGGGACCAAAACTTTTTTACGCAAAATCGGTGTTATTCGTAACATCGGAGTGCGAAATTTTGTTTCGAAATTGCATATATTTTATTTAAAAGCCCCAATGAGCAAGTACACAAAAATATCCATAATTAGAATGTGTACACGTTTTACTTAGGATTCCAGGGGCGGACTGGCCACGTGTGAGATGTGGAAAATTCCACATGGGCCGTCCTTAACTCGGGCCGTTTTCTATACATTCAATGTGTGTATGTACCGTTTTCCACAATTTTATTTCAAAAAAAAAAAAGTTCTTAGCTAGGTCGACCGTTCTTGTGTCGAGGACTGAAGCGAGAACTGGAGGGGGGGGGGGAGAGGAGGACAGCAGCTCCTTTTCCAACGGTCACTCTCAGGAGGTTACTCTGTTCTTGCCTAACTATTACCGTATCTTGTTACGTAGGGAAAACGAAACAATGTCTTTGCTGGGTGGTCTTCGTCCCAAGCGAAGCCTTCAGGGTTCATGGGTATCTCTCGTATGTGTCCGTGATTGATGTTTTCCTAAAGACCCTGGATGTTTCCTGGAATTCTGGTGAGGAGTTGTATTGGGGATGGGGATTTTTTTTTTGTGGCCATCTGAGACGATCTGAGACTGTCTGGGAAAAGATTACATTGAACCTTTTTCTAATGAAATAAAAGGAAGGCGCCATTCTAAGAATAGAATGTATAGGAGCAAAGCGTCTGCTAAAAAGCTCTTTTTTTCCTTTTCATCCTTCGTTTTTTTGTTGTTTCCCAGCACTTTGCAATAGATAGATCCATGACTTTCTCAACCAATTAGATATAATTTTGAGATCTCCTCAATTTCGTCTCCGAGGAAAAAACGAGTCATTTGTTGTACACCGTGTTGACTGCTCAATGGGATTGCAAATTGCATGTGTTTTAAATCCAACGGTGACAAGAATCTTTTTTAGTTAAGTTAAATATTTTTAAACATGTGTTTTTTATTTATTTATTTTTTGTCATCAGCACTTTAAATAATAAGAACTTGAACTATCGGTTATAATTCCAACAAATTGACGGTGTTACACAAAAATGGGTCAACCCACCAAGCAGTACTTTTGAGTAAATTGAGTTTTAAGCTGAACTTCATAGAAGGCATATTAATTCAGAATTTGGCTTAAATCGTCTTTGTATCCCCGTAGTGTATCAGTTTATCTGCCAACCTATGTGAATAACTCACTATTTTTTTGAAAATTTTTTTTGGATAACTCATTTTTGTATAACACCGTCCAATTCATCTATTTTCGTTTAGCAAAAATAAAATTTACAAAAGTACAAACAGTATAAATATTTAAAACAGTGATTTCCAACATTTTTTTATCCGTCGCCCCCCTTACCTTTTTCCTTGAAAAAAGCAAATTTTAGAGCAACGTAAAATCAGTATTAGGTATTTTTTGCATACAGTGAAACCTGTGTAAGTTGACCACTCGCGGTGCAGTACTTTGGTGGTCAACTTAGACCAGTGGTCAACTTATAAAGGGCAGTAATGATTTTTTGAAATATTTTTTGTCATTTCTCGCATTGTGTATTCATTTTTCGAGGAACTCGCCCTTATTACTCTTTCTATTCAACTAACTTTCATTGTTTAACATTACTGAAAGTGAAACCATAATTAAAAATACTATTCAAATAGTCTTGTTTTTTCCTTGTTTTAAACTATATTAGACACCGTAGTTTTAGAAATTCCACATGTGACAGCTAATTTTCTCTGGCTTTCTCCTTTTTCAATTCATTTTAATATTTCATACTTTTTATTAATTTCAAGTTCAACTAACTTTCTTTTTGAAGCCTTTTTATGTAACACTTATGGGTACGTCCACCGTTACTCTTGTGACCATCAGAGAAAATTTGTGTGGTTATTTCCAATTATTATGTCACATTATACATTTAGGTTAAAATTCAGGATTATTTCAGAAAGTCATGTGTGTTTTGCTTAAAAAAACATATTTGAATTATAATTTAAGAAATTTTGCTTCCCTTGGGAGAAGATTAAACATTTGTTACTCTTGTGACCAATGGAAAAGGCAAATTTCAAATTTTAAGTTTGAGCTACAAGTCCTGTGAATTGTACAGGAATAATAGATTGAAATTCAGAGATTTACCAAAGGTATTATTGCTCTTGAAAAGGATAGTAGCAAAAAAGTTATCTGATTACAAGTTAACATATTGCACTTGCTTTTGTAAAAAACAGAGTGTTACTCTTGTGACGTTACTCTTGTGACAATTTGTCCAAAATAGTATTTCTGGACAAATGTAACATTTGATACACTTTTAAGACACTAAATTGATACTTTGATACATTTATTTTCATATAATAGAACTTTTAAACATTTATTACATTTTAAGGCATGGAAAATTTAATAAATAATAAAACAATTATATTCTATAAAATCCTCGAGAGTTGATTAAGGTGGGAGCATCAGCGTTAGCTATAATTTGTTTTTTTTTGAACCAAATACTGTGCTCATCAGGCTCAAACTTGAAAACTCCTTTTATTTTTGTTGGGACCAAACACTTAACCTGGTATTCTTCATTCATAACAGCAGTTATCATGCCATAAAAACATGCACCATCATATGTTAAAGATACCCATTGACCACATTGCAGCTTCTCATTCTTTGCTTCTGAACTAAGTAAAACCTGACTGTCATCATCAGTATTGTCACTTTTTTCATCAATGTTTTCGGTATTAAATCTATATTTTATGAATGAGTGATGTTGCGGATAGGGCTTGTAGTGGATTGCATCGCGCCTTGCTTCAACAAAATGTATTTTTTGCGTGCCTTTCACACTCTTTACTTTTTCCCATTGAGGTGACACACGTTCTTTGGCTGTTTCGATTTCTTCGTTTGAAATGTGGATAACATTGACTTTTGTTTTTCCATCAACGATTTTTGTGAAGTCTGCAGCATTTCTTACAATTCCTTTTTTAGCACGTACTTCACCCCAAACGTATCTTTTAACAACAGCACCAATTCCATCAACAGCTCCTTTTCCATGCGCTGTTGAAAAGAATGTCCAACTAAGTTTGTTCAAATTGTAATCTGATTTAATCAAAGACATGTTAGAAAAATTGTATTTTTGTTTGAATTGTGCTGCACAACCATCAGAAAAAATGCTTACATTTTTTACAGATGCGTTTCCTTTAAGGTGGTTTTCTAAAATTTTGCGAAGAAATGCATTTACAGAAAATCTATCATGTGTTATGTTATCAGAAACAATAGCATACGATTTCACTTGGCCACTTTCACACCATATGACTGCTGTAAAAACAGTAACTTGCGGATTTGACCAGTGTGCAGACTGGATCTCATCTTGATAAAGGCAGGTATAATTTTCTGCAAAATCTACTTGCAACACAATACTTTCAGTATTTGTGTTGCTCTTTGCATACTGAAAATATGCCTGAGTTGAGGATTGAGTGAATAAATGAAGCAGAAAAGGGTGCAATTGCTTCCTCAAATCATGTAAAGCATTAATGATGGTTTCAGTTACTTTTATCTTCTCAAAACGTCCAGCAATGCTTTTCCACTGAAAATAACTAATACGCTGTTCTTCATTTTGGATATCTACTTCTTCAAAAAGTATTTTAATATTATCTTCGCAAATCACACATTCAGAGTTCATACACTCAAATGAAGATGTATCACAACAAATAAAATCTATTAAATCCTTAGGTGATCCTACATTAAAGGTGGGTAATACCTCTGCTATTGCTTTGTAAATTTCTTCGAAATTTTCATGGTATCGACAAATACAGATGTTCTGGGGAATGCCTCTATATGGTTTTACAAAACTAGGTCTCATTGCTGCAAATGATGATTTCCCAATCTTAATGTCAGGAAATGTGTCTTTAAATATTTGGAAAGCTTCCCTTATTGTGAATAATAAATACCGCCTAGGATTTATGGCATTGTTTTGATTCTTCTTACGCTGTACTAATGCAGCTTTAGCTGAAGGATCAACTCTACTTATATCATCTCGAAGATAAAAATCGGTTACTAATTTATGCGCTGTGCTAGTTAAACAAACATTAGCTTTAGGAACTGGGGTGGTTTTTAGAATTACACCAGATTTTTGAGCTAAATTTGTAATGACAGAAAGCTTCTTAGTAGGCGATCTTGGAAGTTTTCTTTCTATGCGCTTCATCATTCTCCCTAAAGCTTGCGGAGTTAAAGATTTCTTTGTTTCATTACCATGTCTGACTTTTGCTAATTCTCTACTTTTTCGTTTCCTAAGCTTCGCCTTTTCTCTTGCCAAAGCCTTTTCAGATTCTGATATCAATCCTTTCACTTTATCATAATATGTTTTGTTTTGCTTCTTTCTCATCTTCAAATATTCTTTTTCATTTTTGTGCCTTTGCCTCCATGATTTCTGACGCTCTGCAGCATTTTTTCTCTTATTTTGAGCTATTTCTCCCATTGCAAACAGACTTCTTGTTGAAACCAAAATGAAATTTTAAGTAATGGTAACACTAAGAAGAAAGCAAACACCATGTGCATATTAAACTAAAAATGAATAAGTTGAGCTGTTTCACTAAACCTGATATTTCATACATTCCAAATAAAACACAATTAGAAAGTATATGAAAATATATACTAATAGCATAATTAAAAGTATAATGTGTTTGAAGAATTGATCCACTGATGAAGTATAATTAAGAATTAATCACCTTGATTAAGTGTCTAATTAAATACTTCAGAATTATTCTGATCAGAAAGATAACTACTCAACTTGAAGGATTGTTGTTTATTTTTATTTTGATCTTATTTATTTGATTTCATTTTTGTATTACTTAGAAGTCAACCTACTGAGAACAAAATGTTACTCTTGTGACAGTAAAATGTTACTCTTGTGACATCACCCCAGAGCTTAATCTATGGATTAAAAAAATGAAATATTTAGTGTAAAATGTGTCTGATATTAACAAATCAGAAAATATGAAGTTTGAAGTGAAAATTTTAAAAAGTTTTTTCAAAATTAAAGCTTTGATATGTTTTTGTTACTCTTGTGACATGCATGTATTGACTACTAATTAAGCACTTGAAATTAGCTATTAATTAATAATAAAAATGTTTTAACTACATACATATGATAAATAAGATTATACTCTATTAAATTAAATGCAAAGTATCTATTTTTTTTTGAAAAAAGGGAGATCCTTAGTCAGTTTTACAAAATCAACATTTTAAGCCTTAGTGGAAATAAAATTGAGTGATCTTAATTCCCATTAAATTTTCATTGTATATTTATCTATGTGGAAATTTAAGTTACATTTTCAGTAACATCAATTTCTGAGGATTAAAATGGTGTATAACACTTGAGGTTTCATGAAAAAAAAAATTTGTGAAAAAAGGTTCAATTGCTGTGGACGTACCCAGGACATTTAATGAAAAAAAAAAAAAAAAAAATGGGGGTAAGGGGAGTGATCAAAAACAAACTTCACTAAAAGCCGATATGAGCAGATGGGGCGGGGTGCTTCTCTTTTCTCCTCTCTCCTTTTTCCTCTCTGTCCATTAAGTTCCATGATTTGTCGAGCAAGCAATTTTTATTTTGTTTGATCTTGATTTGCAAAAGAATGTATAACTTTTAAAAGACTTTGTTTGCCTCTTTTTTTTTTCTTCATATTTTTGTAGTCTCAATTACCATATATAAAGCCTCAAAATACAGATTTTTTTTTCAAAAATTTCTCGGGGGAAAAACCTCCGAACCCCCTGAAATTATGGATGTTCTACATCCGACTTGAAGGGACACTCTCCTGTTATCCTTACCACTACAAAGTGAATAAAAAAATAATAAGAAATTAAAATAACAGTTCAAACAGTGGAATCATTAAAAATCGAGACAAAAAGTCATTTTAACATTTTTATGCGTTTGGTGTGTCTATATATACTATATGTGTGTGTGTGTGTTAAGGCAATGTGCTAATCCGGGCCCCTCCCGAAAAAAATTTCTGGATACGGCCTTGAAAGAAACACCGTCGCTCTTATATATAGATATCAGTTTCAAATGGAAAAATAAGCATTCATTTATTATGATTTCCTACTCAACATTTTCAATTATTTGTAAAGTTTACAGTTGTAAAGAACAACTGCTTAAACTGCAGGGTGATTCTCTAGGTAACGCACGGGACAATTGCAAGTAATTTTGTGAGTTATCCAAGTAACTATTAATTAAATATGGGATTAACTGCTATGCTTTTATAGTATATCAAAGCATATATTATTCCCCATCAGCAATTATTTTTAAAGGCTTTGGTTAGCTGGAAGAAATGAAAACTTAAGGTAACGCACGGGACATCACACGGCATTGAGCAAAATAAAAATTAACTTTAGAGGGTTTTTTCTGTGAAGTATATGTTAATATTTTATTTTTTTTAACTTTAAAGTCTTACAAGGGACTATTAAATACCTATTAAATTAATTAGTTGTATCAAACAACCTCTTATCTTATAACAAAGAAGGATGTTTTACTATAGTGTAGAGTAACGCACGGGACATAA
This sequence comes from Uloborus diversus, assembly GCF_026930045.1. Lineage (NCBI taxonomy): Eukaryota > Metazoa > Arthropoda > Arachnida > Araneae > Uloboridae > Uloborus > Uloborus diversus. Next base: position 600,446 of record NW_026557876.1, read on the forward strand.
CGCACAGGACAAGAAATTATAAAAGCTAATTTGCAGTTAATAAACAATAAATTTATTTAAATCATCATTGTTTTATATTGATATAAAAATCCCAAATATGTTTATTAATTGTTTTGTAATAAAGCAGCACATGAACTAAACTTGTTTAGTTGTTTTGGAATGCAAGTAATGTTCTCAGTTTGTTGAAACTTGCTGTGTTCCTAGTTTGTTTTGTTTCCAATTTTTTTTAACCATACTTTTATAAGTCCTTTATTTGTTACATTTGTTGAGTGAAAGTGAGTGGTCAGACAAAATTCAATGATGGATGGAAATGCACAAAGAAAAGTTAAAATGACTAATGCTGAGAAGATGAAGAAGTAGAGAAAAAAATACATGGACAGCATAAGAGAGAAAAATAAGAATAGGATGCATATAGTTAGAGCAGTATAAAAAGAAAAACTTAAAGAAGATAAAGAATTGCAAGAGGAGTCTCGTAGAAAAAAACGAGAACGCAAACGTAAATACAGAGAAAGAAAAAGAACGAATCAAAACTGAACACTTCTGCAAGTTTCTCTAAAGAGTTAGGATCATACAATACACCACAAACATTTGGTAAGGCAGTTAAAAAAGTTGTTTCATCCTTGCCAAAATCACCAAGAAAAAAACAGGCAGTTGTTGCAAAATTAGCCAAGCAGGTTGGACTTAATATTGATATTCCAAATGAGATGATGGAGTCAAAAAAGGGTAAAACAGCTATACAAACAGCTGTGGAGGAGTTCTTTCAACGACCTGAAATTGTTTATACATGCCCGGGTATAAAGGATGAAATGACCATATGGAAAGAACAGGAAAAAAATTAACTGAGAAAGTATTACTTAACCATGTTCATGAAAGAAGTATTTTGTTTGTTTAAGGAGTTGAATCCTGAAGTGACAGTTGGATTTTCTACTTTTTGTAAATTGCGACCAAAAAATGTTTTGCTTTTACATGAGACACCAGCAGATCAATGTAAGTGTATGAAAATTTTTTCTTAAAACTGTCAGTATTGAAAATTGAATACAGTCCTGATTTTTGGAAAGCTAATCTGTGTGATGATGTTGTAAATTCTAACTCGTGGAATGGAATGTGTGAGGTATGCGAACATGGCCAAAAGATTACATTTCCAGACATTGAGTTGGCCAAAGAAGTTACATGGAAAGAGTGGGAGAAAGCAGAAAACAAAAGATTGATATGTTCAATCAAAAGTGGATCTACCAGAGAAACTCCACATGTGAGAATAATACAACTGGACTTTGCAATGAATTACAACTGCGAGTATCAGAACGAGATTCAAAGTGCACTTTGGTCTCATGGCAGCATAACTTTATTTACAGGTGCTTCAATACATTGTGGTGAATGTAAGACATACCTCATATGCTCAGATACAAAAGAAAAGGAGAAGAACACGGTCAAGACATTTATAGAACATCTGTATGAACACGAATTGAAACCAAATTCACCTGACATGTTTAATGTTGAAGAAGTTATTTGGACTGATGGACCGTCCTCAGAGTTTAAAAACCGATTCATGGCCAAATTATTGACACAATTAAGTGAAAAGTATAGGAAGGCTTTTGTTTGGAAATACACAGCCACATCACATGGCAAAGGTATTGTTGATGGAATTGGTGGGCGATCAAAGTCTCTAGTGAGAACTGCAGTGATGAGCAAGGGCCAATCTGCAGTCATAGTTCAGAATGCCAAAGATTTTGCATGTGTTGTGAGGGAATTAATGCCAAGCACCACTGTCATTTTAATTGAGGATAAAGAAATTCCAAGGAATGACAAGGTGTGGGAAAAAACTGACCCTATTCCTGGCATTAAAAGATGCCATGTTATCAAATCAGTGCCAAATCAACCCCTACGCTTATACCATAATGCTTGTTGCAAAGAAGTCAAATTCATAGAAAATGAATTTCAAAATCCTATCTCTATGATATCACTGTAGGGAATTGGGTGTTAGTGACTTACGACTCCAATCTTTTCCCAGGAGAAATTATTGCCATAAAAAAATGATGAATTTGAAGTAAATGTTATGGTCAAGGCTGGTCCTAACACATGGAAATGCCAAAAAAAGAGGATAGGTTGTGGTATCTACGTGACAATGTAGTCAAAGTAATTAATCCACCAGTAGTTGCTGGAAATAGAGGACAATTCACATTTAGCGAACCATAAGTCGAAGGTAACGCACAGGACAAGTAATGCACGGGACAAAAACTTTTTAGCTCTTGACATGTTTGATTTAATTTATCTATTTCCTAAAACATTATAGTTTTGAAGCATTACATAAATATGTTTTGTACCAAGATGCATTTTGTTTATTTCCTTGCTATTATAAAGTTTTTACACAAACAAAATACTCTTAAAAGTAACGCACGGGACATTTTAGTTAGAGGTAGTTTTTTAACATTATTTCTAATGATACTTTGCTTTTAAATGTTATTTGTTTTTTTGTTTAAGTAGTACATACCATGATCTTACAAATTTGGATAAAAGTCTTGTCCAAATGTGGTAAGGAATTTAAATAATAAACATTCAAATTTGCTCCTAAGTCTGCATTATTTAAAAGTTAAAAGACTTATATTATTATCTAAATCATAGATGATATAAAATTCCCTGTAAAAATTATAAAATATTGTTTTTATATGCTTTGGAATGTCTATTTTTTAAAAAAGTGTGTAAAAAATTTTATTTCATTAAATTAAAAAGTGTCATCAGAGGCTCATTTTTTTGAGAACCGCCCTGCAACGTTTTGTTCCTGTGCAAACACCGATTATGATGCCGAAAAGAAAAAAATGTTCAGCATTTTAAGCAGATATGTCTTTTTTTGTCATATAAAGTTACTAGATTTTTGAATATAAGTGATCACTACATTTGGTACACAATTGGAGAACTCCAGGTTCTGAAAGATACTACCTGGACAATCGGGATAGGATAGAGAATTTTATTCCCACTAATTTAAAGACCTTGGAGGCAGCGAGCAAAGGGATGTTTTCGGCAAAATAATTTTAATGTTTAGAATAATGCTATGATTTAAAAAAAATAACTCATGCAAAATAATTTTTAAACTGTTGATAACGAACATTTAACTATTAATGAAACAAAATGACGCTTCAAATGTGACCTGTGCTTTGCTTTCATTCAGCCGTTGCATCACCAGTATGAATAATTATGGCAGAATTGGGGGGAGGGGGGGGGGTCATGTAAATAAATGATTTAAATCAATTCCCATGTTTTGAAATCTTTTATCTTTTTTAATACTTTGGTATTAAAATGTTTGATTTGCGAAGAATTCATTTTCTTGAGTTGTTGAAAAATGTGTTTGAATTAATGAAGTTTCTTTTGTTTTTAGATTGAGGATACTCTCAAAAAGAGAAAAAAGGAAATCGAGTACTTCCACGAAAGTGAAAGATCAAATTAAAGTCGAGATGAACTCGGTGAGTGAGACTATTTGTGTTTCGCTATTTCTCTCCGAAAATGAAACTAAGTTTAAGGTAACCCAATGTTTTGCAATAGAAGAATAATGGGATGAATTTCAAAATGAACCTTTGTTTCCTCTGCCTGTAAAAACTCGAACACAAACTCTTCGGTATTTCTTTCCCACTTCACGTTTCAAATTTGTATTTGATGCGTTCCCCGAAGCAGAATACTTTGAGGGTCGGTGAGGTAAAATCTTTCGACCGAAACGTTTTTCCGAGATGAATTCATGCCTCATAAACAGGTGGTTCCCGCCCCACCGATCTTCATGGCCCAGTGTTTCGTCCAATGTCACGAATTGGTTTCTGAAAAGCACGCATTTCATAAAACAAGCATTGAGCAACAATAACAACTATCGTTGGTCCGTTGATCCCCCTGTATTGTAAAAACGGAATGTAACTATGCATTTTTCATGTTTTTTTTTTTGTCCCAAGAGGATTGCCCAAAGTCATGAGGGTCGGGTGTAAATAAAGTCCATTCCTGGGTTTGAGAGCCATTTGTGGGAACGAGAAACCCGTACATAATTTACATACTCGTACATAATTTGCATTTATAACATTGCACATTTAAATGCATAAGTAAAGGAAATAGAATGTTTATTTTGTAATGATTGAAATAATTTTTGGAACTGATTTAGTAATTTCGACCTCACTTTCCTTATACAGTTGGCTCTCTGTTGATGTGTCCCGAGGTACAATAGGATGTTGTACTTTGGGACAGCTTGGAACTCTTACTTTAAATAGCTGGCATTATTTTATTTTCAAACTGACTTAATTTTTAAAAAATATATTGTAAAGAAATATGTTGGGGTATTTTAATCTGACTTTTAGATTTTAAATTTGATCAAAAAAATTGGCATTAAAAATTAAAATATGATAAGTGTCCCAAGGTGCAACAGTCTCCCCTATATATGTATTAAATAATGAATATTTAAGAAATATTAGGGTTCTTAGTTTAAAATAGCCCCCCCCCTACTCCTGTTTTCTCTTTAAAACTTATTGTGGGGGGACACATAGACTTCCACGTTAACTGATCAATTATTTATTAGATGCTTATCTACAAATGGTTCTTTAACGATGATGATGATGATATATTTACACGTGAAAATGAATGTCCTATAACTACTGGATACCACGGCATCCGGTCCCAATCTGGCACATGGTACCACGGTACCTTCCAGCACTGGTACTTGAAGCGGTACTCGACCTCAGCCAAGTCTTTCACAGGGCGCGAACCATACAGGTCCCCTCTCTTAACCGCAGTCAATCACGCTATATCCTTTCCCGCGCGATATGGTAATACTCTCGCTGCCACTTAGACGCTGGCAGCGCCACTGCACGATCTCTTGTCATGTAGATGGGTTGGGGCTTGTCAGCTAGTTCCCACAGATCGGCCATCCGACATCCATGTCGCCCCGACATGGGTAAAGCTCCAGTTTCATGTAGCTAAAATAACAGAAAAAAAAATCGACAGCAAAAAAAACAGAACAGAAAAATTATGTACAATTGGGTATGAGTGCTTCCTGGTTCTCCTAAACCGTCACCCATGGTTTCATGTGATCAGCCGCAGTTGATGTCACTTTTGGACCTTCATGAATTCCAATTTTTTCAACATCATACCGGTCATTCATCTTGACTTTTGTAATCTTATATGGTCCAAAAAATTTTGATCGCAGTTTCAGTCCAGGACCTCCTTGGGTTCTTTTGATGGCTACTAGTCCAATTTCATACTTCTTAGCTTTTTTTCTTCTTCGGTTGAATTGGCGCATATTTTCGGCTTGGATTTTCAAAATATTTGCCTTTGCATCAGCGCGTAAGCATTCTCTCTTATCCATAAAGAATTTCATATTCTCTTCTTCAAGGATCTCCTTGATTTTCAGGTCTTCCTTATGTCTCATTTAAACTCCAGTCATCAGTTCAAACGGAGTATGTTTTGTTGCACGGCTGATGGTACTATTTATTAATCTTTGGACTTCCGATACATGTTTGTACCATTTTGTGGGTTCATCCTTTGAAATCTTTGCCAAGACAGGAACAATTATTTCAAAGATTCTCTCAATTTGACCATTCCCTCTTGGGATACCAGTAGTTATGAATGCATGATCTACGTTTTCTGACTTACAATATTCTTTGAATTCTTGTGACGTGAATGCTGGTCCTTTATCACTTACGATTCGCAGTGGACATCCAAAAGTTATTTGTTGAACTTTTAACTTATCTATGGCGTTTTTCGCGGATGTTGACTTAACCGGATAGAACCAGGCAAATTTGGTAAAAGCATCTATCACCGCAAATATATGAACATAATTTTTTGCTGTTGATGGTAGCGGTCCAATAAAATCCACGTGATATGTACTGAATGGAATGTCTTCTTTTGGAATAGGGTTAAGCAGTCCTTCTGCTTTTCCTTTTTTTCTATTCATTAAAATGCAATCTACGCAATTTGCGATAACATGTTCAATTTGTTTTCTCACTTTTGGTATAAAAAATTCTTGTTTTACTAAATCTTCTGTTTTAGATACTCCAAAATGTCCTTTCTTGTGCGCTTCTTTAATTATCTCAAACTGCATTGATTCTGGAATAACAATTAAATTTCTTCCTTCTACGTGTTTGTATAAGATTCCTTGTATAATGGTATGGGTATCATCAGCTCCTTCTTCTATAAGTTTCTTTATGGTTTTTATCTGTTCGTCTGTATCTTGAGCTGCTTTTAATTTCAACGTCATTTCTGTTTGTGATCTAGTGACTACTAGTATGGAGTGACGACTTAGGGCGTCCACATGTTTCATTTGTTTTCCTGACCTGTGGATCAACTCATAGTCAAATTCTTCTAACATCAGAACCCATCTAGCAATTTTTGGAATTATATCTTTTTTGCTCATGGTTTTTTTAAAAGCGTCACAATCAGTTATGATCTTGAATTTCGATCCAAGTAGATAAACTCTGAACTTTTTCAGGGCTTCGACTACAGCAAGTACTTTTAATTCGTATGAGCCATACTTCTCCTGTTGAGCATTTGTCTTCTTGCTCATGTAGTATATTGGGTGCAATACTCCTTCGTGATCCTGTTGCAGTAACACCGCTCCAAAGCCATGACAACTGGCATCGGTGGGTACTTCCAAAGGTGCACCTTGTCTAAAAATGTGCAGGACCGATTCGCCTGTTAAGCAGTTCTGTAAGGAAATAAATGCTTTCTCCTCTTCTTCTTTGAACTGAAATTTTGTATTGTCTCTCAGCAGGTCACTTAATGGTTTGGCTATTGCTGAGTATCGTGGGATAAATTTTCGAAAATATGACGACAGTCCTAGAAATCTCTGCACTTGTTTTACCGTCTTGGGTTGCGGGTAGTTTTTGATGGCGGCTGTTTTCGCTGGAGAAGGTTTGATGGTTCCATCTTCGATGACGTAGCCTAAATACTCGATTTTGCGCTTCAAAAATTGGCACTTCTTGAAATTAATCTCCAACCCAAAGTCGGCTGCTACTTTCATGACTCGTTTCAGCTTCTCTAATCCTTCTTCCTCATTCTGGGAGGGAACAATGATGTCATCTAAGTATATTAAGACAGTTTTATCTTTAATCAAATCTCTAGACACTGTGTTTATGTATCGCATAAATGCGGAAGGAGAGTTACATATGCCAAATGGAACTACCTGGAATTCGTACGTGTTATTTCTGGTTCTAAAAGCAGTAAATTTAGTAGAATCTGCATGCATTTTTACATGGAAGTATCCATTTTTCAGATCAAGGGAAGAAAAAACTTTCGCTTGACCCAGTTCATCCAGTATTTCCTCTATATTTGGCATGGGGAATACATCTCGAACTATTTTTCGATTTAGAGCTCTGTAATCTAAACAAAGTCGATGCCAGCCATCTTTCTTTTTGCACAATACCAATGGTGCAGAATAATCCGAATAACTTTCTCTGATCCAGCCTTTTTCGAGCCATTCCTCAACTATGTTGTCAACAATTGCTTGTTCACTAAAGCCTAACCTTCTATTTTTAACGCATACAGGAATCTCGTCTTTTAAAATTAACTTCATTGTTAAATCGGTTGACCTTGTCTTACACGGTTTGTAACTCGACACTAAATTCATTAAATTTTCTTTTTGTCTCAAATTCAAAAAATGTCCGCTGTCTATTTAACTTAACATTTCCGATCCAATATGAAGTGGCATTTCATTGAGTAAGACACTTATTTCTAGTTCTTGTGTCCCAGCGGTAGCGCCAGGGGCATCTTCACCCACCCAATTTTCAATTTTTCTAATGGTTTCATTTTTCTTTTTGCACGACCCCTCTTGAACAGTCTTTTGTTCGTTTAACAAGGAATCACTCATATCACAATTAATTATGCTAGTACAATTCAAAGATAAACCATCAAATGTTGATCTTACCTGTTTCAACACATCTAACCCAATTAAACAATTGTAATTAAACTTCTTCAAAACATATACATTAGTATTTACAATGCAACTATCAATTTCTACAGAACCCGAAAAATAACCTTCAGGTACCGTTGTCTGTCCTGAAAGACCAGTCAAAACTGCATCAGTTTGGGATAATTTGGGCGATCCCAATCTTTTGTACATATCAAAACTTATTATAGTACAATCAGATCCAGTATCAATACAAGCATTTATATTTTTATTTAAAATAACTACATTTTTCATTATTTTGGGTTTACTCATTGACTGAATTTGGACAGAATTGGTGATATTTTTCTCAGTTTTTGAACATTCATACGACTTATGTCCAAATAGTTTGCAAATTTTACATTTCGGTTCTTTGTGTGGACACTCTGAGATGTGGTGTTTTTCGAAACAATTGCCACAAAACATTTTACTTTTATTTTCTTCTAACCTAGTATTTTTAACTTTAGAATGCGAAACTCTACTGGAATAATTATAATTTTGTTTGTCGGATTCATTGAATTTTGTTTTTGATCCGGCTGCGGGGCGTTTAAAATATGCACGGGCAGCGTCATATTCATCCAAATTAGTAATTAGTTCTTCGACTGTTTTGATTTTGTGTAATTTATCTAGCAAGTGTTCTCGAATTTCTGGGGGGACTTTTCTCTTAACTTGTTCGCAAACAATTAGATCTTTTAATTCCTCAGTGTTTCTTATATCTAAGCAGTCTATCCAATTTTCAAAATAGTGGTTGACTTCAAACGCAAAGCCTCGCCACGAGACGGAATTTTCTTTCTTTTTTGTGTAAAATTTGTGTCGAAATTGTTCACTTGTTAGTTTAAATCGTTGCAATAAAATTTTCTTAACATGCTCGAAATCATTTGCAAGATCAAGTGGTTCACGAGCAATAATTCCTGCGATTTCCAGGGAACCAATCCCAATAATTCAGAAACAAAACAATCTTTCGGAACTTTTAACCGAGTCAGTTGCCTCTCAAAAAGCGTCAAATAAATGCCAATGTCACCCGACATATCAAAATTTGGCAGTATTTTTCTAACATTGAAGCTTTTTGCTTGTGTTTGATTTCCTAATGAATTATGGCTATTTTCATTTTTCGCCTGCATAAGCTTTAGTTCCTTTTCTTCCTCCCTCTCTGACACAATTTCAATTAACATATTTTGAGTTACCTCAACATTAAAATTGTCAGATTCTATAATTAATTTTATCCGGTTAGCAATTTTTGGATTTGTTGGAATTTCCAAATCCAACTCATCTGCAAGACGTATTAAGTCATTTTTTCTGGCTTTAGAAAGAAAATTTGTATCCATTTTTATATTTTCTTTATCAAAACTAACAATATCGGATCCTTTTCGTTTTTGCTGATTTGCGTAAGAGACTCTCTTTTTCCGCGTCATTGATAAGAAAAGAAAAAGGAATAAATTTGACTCACCGCTGACCTTGCATTTTCTTCAGCTGCGGTCGCCCTTTTCTTTCTTTTTTTTTTCAAATGGTTAGTCACAACTGTTTCTTTTGCAGTTCACTATTTCGCTAAATAAAAAATCAGTGAGTTCTTGATTAAGAGTCTATTTTTCTAATTTGCTTTCGGGATACTATTTTTCTTGTTCTTCTTCGAATGCAGTAACAGTCCGAAGTTATTTGAAGCATAACAGTTCTAGTCTTCTTAAAAATAAAAGTCCAGGTGAACAGTTTTTGTTCACGAGTAGCTTACCATTCCATGTTTTTATTTCTGGAATTCTTGAAACACAATATTTTTTTCAAATGCTCGATTCTTCTAGGGTTACTATCGCGGCAGGCTCCCAAGTTGTGGGGGGACACATAGACCTCCACGTTAACTGATCAATTATTTATTAGATGCTTATCTACAAATGGTTCTTTAACGATGATGATGATGATATATTTACACGTGAAAATGAATGTCCTATAGCTACTGGATACCACGGCATCCGGTCCCAATCTGGCACATGGTACCACGGTACCTTCCAGCACTGGTACTTGAAGCGGTACTCGACCTCAGCCAAGTCTTTCACAGGGCGCGAACCATACAGGTCCCCTCTCTTAACCGCAGTCAATCACGCTATATCCTTTCCCGCGCGATATGGTAATACTCTCGCTGCCACTTAGATGCTGGCAGCGCCACTGCACGATCTCTTGTCATGTAGATGGGTTGGGGCTTGTCAGCTAGTTCCCACATTATTATAAACTAATTATTTTTTAGGGGAACAAAATCATCTTCTGTTGGTGTCTAAAAATGCTAATTTTGTTTTTCAAATCTAACAATTGCGACCAACATCAAAATCCGTATTGTTTGTAAATTCCTTCATAATATTCTATTAACCAATCTGTTTTCTTTTACCCAAAATAATTTTTTTTTTCCATTGCATACTTAGAGGTTGGAAAAAATATACATGACAACTCCCAAGAGTGATGTCCCCCTCCCCAAAAATAGACACAAATAATCTTAAAAAAGCTTGCCTTAAAAATTTCACTATTGCAATTTGCACTATCTAACCCCCTCCTCAAGTACATAACTATGTGTATAAATTTTAAAATTTTAGATTACTTCATTTTTCACTGAATTATTCGATTTTCCAAAGTTATTTCATTTTTCACAGCAAAAAAAAAAGGACGTTGTGGACAGGTTCCTGCTTCTGCCGAAATTTTAGATGATCTTTAAGGAGGTTTGGGGGATCAAGGACTCTGATCTGGTGTTTGTGAGGGGGGGGGGCTGCATCCTACCTTCTGGGCTTGCTACAGCAGTTCTGATACAATGAAGTTATGTATTATATCATTTAAAGCTGGGGGAAAAACCTAGCAATCTATCACTGATCAGACTCACGCAACTGCATCTCATCTAACGTTTGGCTGCCCCTGGATCCTCCGAATGAGTCGGCTCTATCTTTATCTTCCCCATTTCGAGAAAAGGTCCGAACCCCAGTAACAGACATCGAAAGATCTGATGGAGATCCACGCACCGATCTGATGATACGCAGCAAAAGGCAGGATGAGAAAAGGATGGGTCATAGACAAAATTCCCTTTCACTCTTCAAGACGGGCAAAAGTTCTTTATTTTCAGAATAGGGAAGTTTTCGATTTTTCAATTTTATTTTTATATGACAGAGTAACATGCATGAACATCATAGGTGAAAAAATTTTTGCGATACGATAAGTAGTTTTTTTTAAATTAATTTTTAAAGTTCAAGCCCTTGTGACGTCAAGTGGCATAGGAAGTGACGTCAAATGGCATAGGAAGTGACGTCATGCGTCTTCCGATAGGAGAGAAACGCTAGCGAACCGGTTCCCATGTCATGGGAGAAACCGAAGAGCGTGCTTTCGACTTTGATGACGAAACGTAAAAGGCTTATCTGCTCGCATTTAACTCCTCGCGTTTCTGGAACATTAAACCTCTCATCCTCTCTTAAATATTCGAATATCATCATTGATATTGCTTGAGGAAGATTATTTAGATTTTGCTTTAACGAATCCGGTCTCCATAGTGTGTTCGAAAGGATGATTGAATTTCTAAAAAATAAAAATGTCAGCGCTCAAAATGTCCCTATCGAAAACAAGGGATCTTCGGCGGAAGGCTGCCCATTCGCGCCCCGTGACGTAGGCTCATGACGTTTCAGAAGAGCGCACTTTTGCGCGTGGATTTTTAAAAATTCATTAAAAATCAACCACGGTGTTTTAAAATTCGGCGATGGTGAATTTTTTAGTTTTGAGGGTCAATTAACAATATCCAATAGCCAAAATATGAACATTTAATAGCTTGCAACTTCCCTATTGGAGTCTAAACAAATTCAAATGAACATGAAACACGGGCAGACCTCTTGGTGGCTCCTCACGTAACCTTCCTCCACTGCCTTGTAAATTCCAACAGCCGCATAAAATTCAGTCTGATTGCACTAGATGGTTCACGGGCCACAGCAACATCCGTTTTACCCGCCCAAAATTCGCATCATTTAAATCCAAACTTGCGACTGTCTGTTGGATTGGCCGGTTAAAAAAACAAACCGACTGTGTCGAAGGCTCGTGGAAACTACCAGAGATAGAGCTCGAGCAGCCAGAGAGAACAATCAATTTAGAGCTTCCTTGCATCGAGAAGTAGTGGAAACAATCTGCAGTTCTGATGTCTTAGTCTGTCGCATCTTTTGATTTGTTCCTTGTCCCAGCCATTTGAGATTAACGATCTCCATCTTTCTTTTCAGGCTGAAGAAGCAGTCAGTGCTGTTTTAAGACTTGCCCAGGAAAATGTGAGTGAAACTTTTTATCTGCTCGTTTCTCCTTTAGCTGAACATGAGCTTACGTATCTGCTCTGCCCGAGTGCTTTGAGAAGGCTTTTGTGCATCATTGCAGGGTTTTTAAGTTAATTTTTTTTTGCTGAAAAATATAAAAGATATTTTTTAAATAAAGCATATTCCTAATTATTTACCTTATACTGTATGTATTTTATTTTTTTACACATGCAATTATGCAAATAATAGTAATTTGAATTGCAAACCATTATTCTAAGTCAGGAACAGTATTTACGGAAATGTCTGGGGCTGCGTGTCTACTTATATTTGAAATACGTCAAGTTTGACTGTGTTGGAGATCCGTACGCGTCAAAAAAGAGTTCCCGATCTCTTTGGATCTATTTAATTTATAAATCTGCCATCCATGAAAAAAACATTGCCACCGTTAACGATGGATCAAATTATGTTTATATTATGTGAAGGAAAACGAGACAATGCCCTCGTGTACTGGATTAATCTTCCAATTTTTATTGCATTAAGAGACTAGAAAAATATTTGGGAAGGAAAAACCGTCGATTGGAATATTTCCCAATCAGAGATGAAAATGAACGCTAGCCGCGGATATGAGTCGTCAAAGACGTCATTGACATGCAGAATGTAAATTTTGGTGGTCAGGTGAAGTCTTGCTCCCATTTTCCTTCCGAAAGCCTCATGATTTTCGGAATTTGCCTTCTTTTACAACGCTTAGGTTTTCTTTGTGAGAAAAAAGATGGGTGAAGAGTTTCCTGCTGCCTTTGTTCTTGCGACCCTACCGAATTCCTCCAGAGCACAGATGAGATTTCGTCGACTCTGAGCAGAAAAAGACGCCCGTTGTATCCTTCTCTTCCCCGGTCGTGTCTGTTGAAAACCAATGATCGACTTCACTTTTCGTCATTTTGCTTTCGTGTTTTTGTCATTTGCTCTTCACTTTTTCACTCTTTGAAGCCAAGGCGCGAAGATGAAGGAACCCATCGGAGTTTTCGTCGAAATCTCGTAATCGCCTGTCCAAAGGACCAGTTTCTCCTTTTTCTACGTTTCTGTCCCTGACGATGGGGTGGACTGGGGCACGACCATGATCTGGACTCTTTTCTTTTGTTCAAATGAACATATTCAAAAACATATTCAAAATGTGTTTGAATAATTCTTTAAAAATGTAATCACTAATTTAACTTTTTTTTTTTTTTGCAAAATCATGTTTTTTTTTTAAGGGGGTTACAGTCCCTCAGAAATGATCAAACAATGAAAGAAAAAAAAATTGCCTATTTAGAAACTAAAAACCAGTCCAAACACGGGGGGAAAAGTTTCATTGCTTTAGTTCAAATATTTTAAAAGTTATGAGTGTTTTTAGGTCATGCTCGCTATGTATTCTTATGCAAAAGAAAAACTTGAAATTGATTTTTCTCAATGATTTTTCTCTCATTTTTTTGTGTTTTCATGTCATAAAAATCCCTAAGGCTTTTTATTTTATTTTTGATGCAACTTTAAAGTAATACTTTTTGCAATTAGGACAATATATTTAACAAAACTGTGGAATTAGCATTTTATAAATGACTCAAATGTTTAGAGCATGTTAAACCTTTAAAAACCATATTTAAAAAAAAAATTACGATTTTTTACATAATTAATCACAGAAAATTTTCTAATAAACACAAAAGCAAATGAATGCACAGGTTTTTAGAGATGATGATTGTGATCGTCTAGCAAAAAGTTTTTTTAACATTAATTAAAAACAAAAAAGCCTTCGGAATTTTAAAAAATTGAAATTTTCCTAAATTTTTTGAATTAAAAAAAGGCAATATTTTAAAGTTTTGATAGTAAATTATTGATAATGAAACAAGTATGAATGTTATGGTTTCAAAGAAAAATAAAATTTACTTAAATTTTAAAAAAAGTGTTTGAAAGGTACTGTGACCCCTTAAAGTGAGTTTATTAGAGGTCGTCGGGAGGGAGAACCGAATCCCTTACCGATTCCGATTTGCGTACAATGTGCCGGTGCATTCGAATGAAATCAATCTCTTAGGCATTTCGTTCCGAATGTGTTTTCCCTGTCTTTTAATTCCATCTTCTTTCTTTCAGGGTTGTTTGGTTTAAACCATGATTTAAACCAATTGTTTTTTTTTTTAAACCATGCGGTTTTTTAAAAAATTAAAAAAAAAAAAAAAAAAAAAAAAGCCAAAAAAAAAAAATCCATTTTACAGGTTTACATTGACTTCCCCACACATATTGAAAAATGTAAAATTACATTTATGCAAAGTTGCTTCTTCAAAATGTATTACAAGCTTTAATCGAAAAAAAATATTAATATATTTTTTATTTTATATATGTGCCATAAAGCAGATTTCAGTCAACTTCCATCATTACGCTCAATTTGCATGATTAGTTGAGATTTACTGAGGATTGAATCTTTTATTGTAGATTCAATCCATTATATTGCTCACTCCTGTTGCAGGGGTGTGACATTTTTGCCCATTTATTTGCACTTTCCTGGAATTTTAACTTCGACTTGTAAGGTAATCGACAGTCTAACTTAATTGTTTGCACCTAAAAATTAAGATTTGTTCTGCAGAACACAAATAATATTTTTTGAATCAAATTTTAAAAAAAAGTTTATACTTCACGTATATAACGTTTTTGGCAAAAAAAATTTCTTAAAATAGAATTTGCTACACATTTATTTGTTCTAAAGAGTTTGCATTTAATATTTTTTAAACTTCAATGCTGGATGCAACATGTATGCCAGTAAATACGCTGTAATTTAAGCCATGTTACACCAATTTTTGTATTTTTGATTCGGTTCTTTGTTTTAGCGATAGTCGATATCTTTTTCCGAGTCTTTCCAAAATAAGAACGGAGTCGAATATAGAGCAGCACTTTGTTTTAAAACTTTCTCAGTACAACAGCAATCGATTTTTTGACTGTTCAATCATGTACTGTTGTACATTTTGCTTGACTTTAATATTTGCGACATTGTGTATATAAAAATCAGCATTATGTAAGATTAGAAAGAAAAAATATGAAAATTGTTCTTTCGAAAAGATTATGCTTAAAAATATAACTTTTACCTTTATTCGATATTTATTCATATTATGTTGGTTTTATAAAGTTTTTTTTTTGGATCTTCATTATATTTTATCTTAACCTGCATCACAACCACTTCTTGAAGTATTTCGTATCATAAAGGGTCTATATATACATGCATACTAATATGTTAATCAAGTCAAACATTTCAATCAATATTTCCCCGTAGAAAGCTATTTTAATTATTTAATTTAGTTACAAGATTTTGTTCTTATCTCTTTAATTAATCAAGAAATTAGGTATAATGTGACTATTGAATAACTGTTAATTAAATGAAACCTTAATTACCTTCAAAAATTAATTGTTTTTCTCGCAAATAGTATTTAAACCAAAAAAAAAGGTTTAAATTAAAATAAAACTGTTTTAAACCAAAGAAACCGTTTTTTTTTTTTTTTTTGAAAAAAAACGGTTTTTTTTACCAACCCTGCTTTCTTTTAGGCCGAGCTTCGAGAGCAGTTGCGGGAACTCTCCGAGAAGACGGCTCTCGAGAATGAGGAACTGAGAAAGGCTCTCGGCAAGGTAAGGATTCTCCCGATTCCACTCTCTGGCATCGTGGGTATGAGGGGGAGGGTCAGGTGTCCTGCACGTGAACAGACTAGACTTCACTGGCGACCACACAGCACGTTTGAGGAGTGGCTATCGTGTAAAAATGACATTCGTGATCCTTATCCGTGGGGGGGGGGGGGGGGGGGGGGGGGGGGAATTGTGCCCATCCCTGAAAAGTCCTCCCTGGTTGGGCCCACCTAACTGAAACCTGCCGGGTTAATGTGTAGCACATATGTTTATTTGACTTATATCCAGCAGTTTTCTTATTATCCCGATATTTTAAAGTACTCATAATCCGATTGCAGAAATGAATTTCCATTATGTAAAGAAATTTAAGCTTTGTGAGTAACATTTTTAGTTCAAAATATTGCAACTCATGAAAATGATCACAGACACAAAATATGGAAACATTTTAATTTAATAAAAGTTAAAGTTAATTTAATAAAAGTTAAAAAAGTTTTAAATTTAATAAAAGTTTGATTTTTTCTTACAAGTAACTTTTCTTTAAATTGAAAGTCAAAAAATATTTTGTTGTTTGAGAAAAATGGTGACATGACTCAAAAAAGGCAGAAAATAAGATCTTTAATGGATAATACTTTTTAAATAAATGGATCTGTTATTTGGAATAGAGGCACACGTCGTAGATAGCAAAGTTGCCGGTGGATGGCAACTTTGATTCTAGTCGCACTCTCTCTTATATTTTCCCTTTTACGTCAAAACAAATAGTATAAAAATATATTTAATTTCATATAATTTGAACAACTGTGGCCATTGCATCTGAAAGTGTGAACCAGCACTTGTACCATTGTCCGAATCAGAACAAAACTTTCTTTAGAAACTCGAAATGTACTTGTACCCAAAAAACATTAATCTAAATTAAAAAACATTTAGGTATCTGACATTGAATCTAAAACTTATAATATTCTTCAACTAACTGATTTTTTAATACATTTTTTTTTAAATGTAAGGTAAATTTTAGGAAATTTTAGAGCTGAAAAATACAAACAGCCAAAAGTACGTAATGAGCATTAAATAAAAATGTTTGCTCTCCTGCAATATTTAAGCATCCAACATAGTACTCAAAGATATGGATTTATACTAGTTTGTTACTTTTCTTAAATGTACTGATTTTTAATATTCCATTTTTGTGTTATTCATTTCCAAATGTTGATGTAAAAATGTGTTTGCTAATAATTTTTGAACTTCATATTTTAATTAAACTTGTAAGCCATTTTTCAAAAAATAAATAGAAAAATGCAATTTTTTTTTTTTTTTTGAAGAAAATTGTAAATTTTAGACCCCCTGCTGGACATTGAAATAGTTTTTAATTTTTATAAACACTGCAAACTCCCTGATTTTGAATCAAGGTTTTTCTCCCTTTTCAGTGGGGGGGGGGGGGGCAGATTTAAAATCCATGTTTTGAGGTGGCATAGAGCTAAATTGGGCTCTGGTTTTGAGACCCCGCTTTTACTATTTCAAATTTTGTGAAGAAGCCTCTTTTAGTATTTAAAATTTTGTGAAGGGGCCGCAAAACGAACCCAATTTGTGTTGATGCCATTTATAAATCTTCAAAGGTTGGTCATTGTTTTAATTCAACCCTGTTCGCGAGTTAGATTAAACGTTGCTATTTTATATACTTTCGTAGAATGCAGCTTAAATGTTTAACTTTCTTTGATTGATAGCAGTGATGGGGGTGCAGCCATGAATTCTGTTGTGTGTTCCATATTTCGTTCTGATTGTTTGCAAAACTCTTTCAGGCCCAGCGTGACCTTGAAATCTCCAACGCAAGGTGCAGGGAATTGGAGGCAAAATTACGACCCCAGGCCACGAATGCAGGCCTCCAAAAAGGGGAGACTGGCAAGGAACTGCAGGTACTGATTGTTATTTGTGAATATCTTTTTGTGGTCCAATACAACTTGTGATTCATAACAGAAGTCCAGTTTAGAAAGGCTTAGATTGCGAAATGTGAAAAGTGATCATCAGTTTCTGGCAGGTTTGGCCGGATTGGACCCAATGGATTTTTTTGAAAAAACCCATTAGTTAGCCCACTTTCGGGTTTTTTTTATAATTTTCTGAGAATTTTTTGAAAATTTAATTTAAATACTTTCAGAATTTAAACTTTTTTATTTGTTCTTCACCACAGACAATGGACATAAAAATGAATTTTGAACTTTAATAGTATTTGTTAACTCTTAACGGCATTAAAAAAATACTTCAAAGATTTTAAATAAATATATTTACCTTTTTTCTTTAACTGGTCAATAAATAACTCAAATTATCTTGATTAAGTCCTGTCACGTCTGATTTTCTCAATATTTTTAGATTCTACAGAGGGAACTACTCTAGCTAAAAGGCTTTCATGTGAATTATTTTCTGCAAACCAACACGTCACAAATCTCGAATAAACAAGGTATATTTTTTAGAAATTAACAGGTTTCACAAATGGTCAGACAGAAAACAGAATAGGATGTACAGTATTTTCATTATCTTTCGAAAAAGTTTAATATTTCTTACTCTGTACACAGAAATAGAAAAACAGGCAACATAAAATTTAAAGAAATGTCTTGATTAAGCTGGAATTCAGTAAAAAGGGATTTAAACCCCTTGATTTTCTACAGTAGTTTTGCTTAACAAAATGAAATACAATAAAGTAAAATTCACAAAAAAAATGTAGTAATTAAAAACGAACGAACGAACAATAGATTTTATCACTCAAGAAGTAACTTTGCCTTAACTGTTGGTAATCATGGAAACTAAACACAAGTGAAGCAAATCACTGTAATAAACAATTAATGTAAATGTAGGCATATCTAATTTTCAATAGCGAAGAGCGACTGCCTTCCATCAAGTGAAAGAACTGTGAAATTAATAATTGTGACATCTGTATCACAAAAATAAAGTTAATTGCTAAAATAATTGCAAAAATTATGAAACCCAAACTTTTTCAGTTATTGCCTTCCACCCCTCCAATCTATTGAATTCACAGCGCTTTTACACTTTGGCCTGTAAAAAAATCATGCATCTTTTAGTTTCACATAATTCTCCTGTTTGTTGCTCATAAAACAAGGGGTGCTCCCCCCCCCCCAAGCACAATGGCACAATCCTCCCCCCCCACCCAATATTTCTGAACGCTTTAGCGCTTTTTTTATTTTTTTTAAACCTATTTATTTATTTTTAAGTATTATTGTTGTTTTGAAAGAAAAGTGTGCTCGCTCCTCCGCAATAAAATACACACACACAGTTGAAAATAATAAAATAAAATAATATGAGTAAATAATTTGAATAAAAATAAAGTAAAATAAATAATTAAAACATCCCCCCCCCCCCAAAAAAAAAACTTTGAATGGCGCAATTGGCGCCATCATCACTCCTGTGGGCACCCTGTCATAAAGTTAAATTTTGAGCAATGATCAGAAACTTCTCTGATGTGCAGATTTTTTTTTTAATCGGATTACTTTTATTTTGAAAGAAAGAAGCGCGCTGAAAGTCATTTAAATGATCACCACCAAAATACTAAAAGATTAGCGATACTTCTGTAAAAAAGAAACTTTCCAAGTTTAAAATTGTCTAATGAACTAAATTTACAGAACAAAATTGTTTAGAAGAATACGATTTTATTAATCAATTTAAAGAAATAATATAAAATATGAAAGAAAAGATTATTGCATCTCATTAAGAACTTCAGTCGCACTCGCAGACAAAACAATGTGCTGTGCATCATAACAACTTCAGAACTGCTGACGTAAACAAGCAGCGTTTAAACAGAGCCCGCTCGAACTAGGAAGAAAAGAACTGTTAGGCATAAATGCCTGTTAATAACAACAGTAAATAATCCTATCTCATCACCTCACAACACCGATAGTAAAATAATGTTTTTCCTTACTTCTAATGTATTACCAATCATTCTGCATGACTGGGGTAAAAGATTCTTATCAGCACTCATTCACATTGGTCGAATCGACCGAATGTTTGTTTCACTTTCGTTCACCTTTGGCGGGAACTCCGTTGTGGATGACGTCATAGATGCTTCTAGAAGGAATCTGATGGCACGTGTGCTTAACGATAGCAGTGATGTGTCCGTTCACGTGACTCGGATATGCTAATGACCCGGGGGGATATTTAAAATGCTCGCGGCTTATGTTCGCTCTCTCTTTGATCAGTGGCGGATTGATTCAAGAAATCGGCCCTGGCATAAGGGATGTCGCGGCCCCATAGCTCCTAATACTAATTTTTACCAAACGATTGGGAAACGATATCCCTTAAATATGAAGAAATCATTCGTAAAAATTAAATACTTAAAAAAAAATAATAACGGAACGGATCCTTTCTGTGTTTAAATGGTGAACAATTGATACAAGATAAGCAAAATCTTGGTTTGTAAAAAAGAAAAAACAGGTGGGGGGGGGGGGAATAATCTATTTAAATATTTTTAAATGATTCCAGCTTCATCGATTATTTCCGTAATAATATCTTCTAACATAACTTTTGTTAGAATAGAAAGGTTATTAGTGAGGCGGGTTGACCCCTTAATTTTGTCAAACACATGCAGCAATACACAAAGAGAAAGAGAGTAGATTTATTTTCTTGCTTAAGGCATTCATTACATTAAATATTAGCAATATAAACCTAATTGTAAGTTCAACATTAGATCAGAAATAACGGGTCCCGGGTTTTCTCCCCGGAAATTTTTTAAAATTGTAGTCTTAAATCGCAATTTTAAATGATCTCTGGTGATGTAGGGAGAGTGGAAGTTCGAAGGCCCTTCTCTGGCAATTTTTTGGAATTGAAACTCCAAAATTGGAATTTTATATTATTCTCAATTATGTTAGGAAGATGGGAGTCCAGGAAATTTTCAAAATCTTAGCTCTGAAAACGCGGTTTTAGAAGATTTTGAGTGATGTTAGTGAAAGGAGAGATTCGAGCAGCATCCACCAAGAATTTGCTTAAAATGAAGCCTTAAAAACGTGTAAGCTTTCTTTGATAAAAACTAGGGTGTAGAAAGTTGTTTAAAAATTAAGTTCAAAAACAAAACTTTAACTGACCTCCTATGATTTTAGGAGGAGGAGTAATGGCGGGCTCTCCCTGGATTTTTTCCAAAACTGAAGCATTAAAACCGATATTTCTGACGCAACTTTACTATGATGACGAGGGGAGGGGAGGAAGGGGGGGGGGGCTTTCTTTCAAATATTTCGATGCTGTAGATTCGGAAACGGTGTTTTAAATATCTTTCGTAATGTTAATAAAAAGAAAAGATCGATGGTAAACTTTCGAAACTAAATCCTATCAACCCAACACTGTAGACGATCTTTGGTGTTGTTATGCATATACATACACCTTAGAGACTCCCGTTACCTGTTACAATTAGAATTTGAATGTTACAAAACACAATAAGAAGTACAATACAATACATTAAAAATGCAGAATGATTATAATTATAAAGCTGAGTGATAAATGGCATAAAAACCAAAAATTGGCACTAAATGAAAATAATTCTGTTAAACCAAACATAGACAATGCGAATCACTATGTTCTCGGGGTGAGGGCGGGGGGAGGACTGAAAACAAAAGTTTATTAAATTTTTAAAACACCAGTAATTTTTTTATTACTTGAGTTCATAACTAAAATTTAAAAACCCTAAAAACGATAACCCCCTTCAGAAAAGAATGAAAAGAGGGTTTGTATAAATTTATTCTCATGAGGATGAAAGAAAGCTGTGCGGAGATTTTCGGAAGGAAAAAGAGAGGGGTTAATATTTAATGTGAAAAGATGAGGTTTATGGAAGATGTAAAGGTCTGGCGTGTACCTGGGAGTTCATGACACCAGACTTGATACAGAATCTGAAAGTGAGAAACGAACTACAGTCGAGTCCCGACTTACGCGAGGGATGCGTTCCAAGACCCCTCGCGTAAGTCGAAATTTCGCGTTGTGGAACAGGGTATGTGTAAAAACTTTTATAAACATACCGAATTGTTTTATACATTTGTAAACACGACTTCAAACTTAAAAACCATTTCTCAACCATACGTTACTGTTTCTTATATAAAAAAACTGAATTTTAAAGATGTTTTAAATTAAAAAAAACCGTTTTATTCAACATAAAATACTGATACGATGCAAAAAGTCAATGATCAATGGGAAAGAAAGACATAAAATAAACCAGTACGGTACGTACAGTATGAAGTAAGAAAAACAAATGCACACTAGTTTTACATTTGTAACTTTAGAAAATGAAGATGTCGATGATTTAAGTTGTGTGATCAAATTGTTAATTTTAATATATTTTTAAATGCAATTGCTTTGCTGGTTCTTTTATAACGTTTTCATCTATGGCAGCACCCCTATCTCTGCTTTCTTAAATTCACAATACAAAAGCAGCTTCCATTTTAATATTTTTTGTGTTTTTATTAGATACTACTCGGTGAACTTTTACGGATTTCTTTTTCTTGACTTTTAACTGTACAAATGGACGATTCACTCATACCTAATTGTCGTGCTAGCTTTGACGCATTTTATAGTTCAACCACATAATCTTTAGCTTTTCTTTAACTGTCAGAAACTTTCTCTTTTTCTTTCGATCTTCACACGAGAAAACTTCACTCTTAAGTGTCATTATATTTCAACAACTTTCATATTTACAATGAAAGAAAAATAGAAAATGAGGAGTAAGTTATTTGTATAAGCGATGTATCAGAGCAGTACGGTGTAAGAACTGCCGCTCTCAGTGATGCTAAAGGTATGAAGGTCCATTCACGATTTTTTTTTGGAAGCCAATAACGAAGCCGATACTTACACACCACGATTCCCTTCCGAAAATTTTCGTGCTGCGGGCGAGAAATTCGTGTTATATCTAAAAAAATTTATTTGAAAAAAAAAATCGCGTTATAGCCATTTCGCGTAAGTCGGATCGCGTTGTAGCGGGAGTCGACTGTACGTAGATAGGGAAATGATTATGGCCAGTTATTAAACTTTTTTGGTGTCTAGATTTAATTTGAGGTTTTAATTTAATTTTAGGGAATAGGTCAAAAACTCTTCTGCCATGATGTTGTTATGGGGAAAACGGAGGTTTGGGGATTATCTTCTTTTTTTTTTGAGATTGAAGCTCAAAAAAGGTAATTTTTGACAATCTTCGATGATGTTACGGGAAAATGTTCAAGGGACTTCCGAAATTTTTTTGACCCTGATTTCTGACGCTCTTCAATGATGGGGAGGGGAAGTTTCAAGGTAGGTTGCACCGGAAACGCTCTCCTTGAAGATTTTCGAAGCTGAAATCCCAATTACGCTGTTGTGGGCCATCTTTTATGACGTTAAACTAAAGGGCGTTTTTCCGAGAATTCCTAAAAAAGCAAAGTTTTAAAAACGCACTTTAAGCTAGCTGTGGTGACTAAAGAGGAAGATATAAGCTTTCGGATCCCATCCCCCATTTTGGCTACGCCCTAATCTTTATTTATCAATTTATTTTAACTACTGATAAAAAAAAAAGAATCACCATCCTACAGTTTTCTCTTTCAAAACCATTTAGGCTTAGATTCCAGCCTCGTATTTTTATTTGCTTGAAATGCAAGCTCATCTGCGGCCGCAGGTGACAAAAAACTTCTTTTGAACTGACCTGATGCTTTAATGACCTTAAAGACCTTAGGCCATTTTTTTCCACTCTACATTTTATTTTAATTTCATAATCTTCTTCACCCCTTCATAAAGTTTAGTTTCACATTCAAACACTTAGAACACTGATGTGACTATTTATTTCAATATTTTCAATCTCTCTCGCTGAATTTTAATTTTTCTCTTTATAAACCATGTTTCGGGGGCCTGTGTATTTTTCTCCACTTTCAGGAACTCTGATTTTCAGGATGAAATTTTTTAATTAAAAAAAAAAAAGGAAAGGTAAATGGTAGAAAAGGTAGGTTTGTCGGCGACCCCTGAGACCCATGTTTTTTAATTTTTATATTAAATCTAATCACTTTCAAATTTAACTGTATTAACTAAGGGTCTTAAACTGTAGATTTGAATCCTTCGAGTGATACTGAGGAAAACTAAATGCTTCATTTTTCGTAAAAAGTGTTAGAAACGCACATTTCGGAGGTCTTTACTTGAATAGTCTTAATAATATAGTATTTTGGATGCTCTAAATTGTGTTTTAAAATTGCATTTTATGTTAAAATTTTATTGAAAAATGTCACTTTTATTGCAATTGTTGT
The DNA here is from genome assembly GCF_026930045.1 of Uloborus diversus. Taxonomy (NCBI): domain Eukaryota; kingdom Metazoa; phylum Arthropoda; class Arachnida; order Araneae; family Uloboridae; genus Uloborus; species Uloborus diversus. The sequence continues at coordinate 624,460 of NW_026557876.1, forward strand.
GAAATACAAATCATAACAATTGTTAATTGTCTTTCATAAGTAAAGTAAATGTGAATTGTCATTCGTAACTGAATCTGACAATAGGGCAAAAGTATTTTAACTTCTTAATACTGCCCTTGTTTTCCTGTTTTTTATTGCATTACTAAAATGAAATTGGCGGCCCCATTTCTGAAAAACTGAGGTAGTGTAGCATCCCCTCCCCCTCGGCCTTTTGGTGCCGGCCTTGCCCCCTCCACCCGCGGCACGGGCTTGAGCCTATGCGTTAAGAGGGATTGAAGCTAGAGAATTAACGTATCGGTATTTACATTTTGTTGTTTGTAGGACAGGGCAACTGAGCGGCCCAAACATGACCGGCCCACCGGGCAAATGCCCGGTTGCCTGCCGGCTGTATCCGCCACTGTCTTTGATCATCTCTCGTCGTGGTAGGCGGTCGCTCGATCGGCATTCGAACTTGCTTGTTCGTGCCGTTCGCCCATTTATTAGAAATGATGAGCTGGAATTGGCTTATTTCCCAATGGGTTTACTTCATCGAAGTTTTTAGTCAATAGTCATGCAGTTTGCATTGCAGTGTTAGTTATCTCATGCAAAAGTAGCATGTGGAGAGATTATGTTGTTAGTATTTATTTTTATCATTTACAGCGTGTTTTTAACTATTTACATTATTGTTTAAATAAACTTCATGAAAGTTAGAAATAGTTTGTCAAGTTCTTATTTCCGAACTCACTCTGCTAGTATCAAAGAAACATTGGGGAGATATTATTAGATTAGAAATTCTCCCCAACAAGAACCTTCTGCGCATGTCCGCCGCCGACTGCTATGGCGCACGCGCCAATGGCAGAGAGTTGACAAAAAGAACTGCAGGGGGAAGAAGAAAGGGGGAATGACAAAAGGACGAATGGGAATGGCGGCGGCGAAAAAAATAAGGCTGAAAGTTTTTTTTTTTTTTTTTGACGTCATAGACCGCGGGCCGCGCTAAGAACGATCGGAAATATGCAATTTTTCATTTTCCCTCACATTTCCCTGATTTTCGGCCATTTTCATTTTCCCTGACAATTCCAGGTTTTCCCGGTTTTCCGGTGCGTGGCAACCCTGTATATGAAATACGCGAATTTTAACTCATTATATTATTTTTATAATTGTAATTCTATATACTACATGGGGAAGTTCCGAACATGTTCTATCAGGCACAAAAAAAACTTGATTTTGGTACTAAATTTTTAAATATGTTTTCAATGGAAAAATGGGGAAAAACCCCTTTGCACGTTTTTAATCAACATCTACGTTAATTGGTGTCATCCGAAGACGTAACCTAGCTGAGGACACTCAATCGACTCTCCTTTCGAACAGTTTTTTTTTTTTTTTTCAAACTCTGTCCATCTGTTAAGGCGCTACAGTGCCACAGATAGGTCAAACTAACAGGTCATAAAAATGAAAAAAGGAGCCAAGATCAGTCAAAGTGAGGTTCTGGGTAGAGGGGGTCACCGATAAAAGAATTAAGGGGTACCGAGTTCCACAGCAGTTCTTCCAGAATGCCGGATTGTTCTATTTTCGTTGAGTCATTTTGGAAACAATTTTTAACTTTCTTTGATACCGGATCGTAAACTTCCTGCGAGTTTTAGTCGTGAATAAACTATTTTCAAAATCTTTGAGTATTCCAACTATAGAGCCATTCCATTTCAGATCAGGCAGGGTCTGTCACATGACCATCACCGATTTTTTTGAAAAAATTACAGTAGTTACAACTAAGGGACATATGAAATATCCCAAAAGGATTTTGCAAGAAAAAAATTTTTTCTTCAGTTACAGCCTATTAAAATTCTGCACAAAATCCGCCATTTTGGAAAAAACCGGCAAAACACTCCATTTGAAATGGACACTATTTCAAAAGTATTTAACCTATTCGAATAATTCTTTTTTCTGAAAATAAATAAGGACCCATATATCCTCTAGACATCATTTTTGAAAGTTTAGTTAGATTTTTTGATAAAGAAAAAAATTCATTTTTGCCGCGAAAAAACTGCATTTTCACCGATTTCATGATTTTTTTTCTCCATGAAAAAAAGTTTTTTTTACTAAACGGAGATGGCAGTCTAAAGCCCTTATATGATAGTTTCATAATATATTTTATTAGAATTCTTGGATGCATACAGCCTCGGAAATAAAATTTGAAATTTTGAAAATTTTCAAAAATTAGCGATTTTTGAAGTGATTTTACTCAAAAAACCCATTTTTTAAAAATCTGAAAATTGGCTCATTTGAACCCCATATAATGCTTAACAAGTGGATAGACACCGCATCCAGTATTTTTTCCCATAAAATGTTTTATGATTTTTTGAAAGTGACCTTATCGCCCATGGCATGCATGTAAAATAAAAATTTCTAATAATTTCAGTCACTGAAAATCTGATCATATTAATGGATTAATGCCTAATAGCTACAATGATGGCGCACTTTATCAGCAACAAATAAAATTTTACTGACTTTTAATAATATAGCAATATCAAACCGCTTTTGATGACCCAGTCAATTCGTCTTTTTGTAAGACTCTGTGAGTAGCCTTTAGATAGAAGAGCCTTTGGTGATTATATTAATGACTAATTCAGTGGCTCCCAAAAGCGTTCGTACACCTTGAAATTTTGTAATAAAACCAAAATAACGCAAAACTGAATTCGAATATGAAGTCCAATTTTTTTTTCACATCATTCCTATGCCATTCTGAATAAAACCAAGCAGTTTTTTTCAAAATATCTGATGACCCAGTCAATTCGCCTTTTTGTATTTCGTTATATAAATATATTTTTCTGTTGATCAGCGCCTAATTGTTATGGGAGCTGAGCTCCCATACTTCCTTATTTGTTTTACTCGAATTTTTGTATTTTTGACCGAATTCAGGCCACTTAAGCATTAAAACAAGTTCTGAAGACTAAAGGGATCCTGCACTTCTTTTGTTAGAAATTGGATCCCTGGCTATAATAGTCACCTTTAGTGAGATCTGTTTGGTTACCTCAACTTACAACTTCAATTGATTACTTCTCTCATAAAACAGGTGGGCTTTTTAAATTCTTAAAATACAAGTGAGTTTTGCGGTTTGAATTTATTATAATTATTCTTACGTATAAATGTAATCGTACGAGGTAGGATCCAAAAATTATGCGACAACATTCGCCAATGACAACCAAAGCACGAAATTAAAATTAATCGTTTTAAATGCATTGTATTGTTCTTCCCTTTGATGATTTCCCCTGTCGTGTAATTGAGTTGAAGAGAATGACTATTGAAAGAGAAAAAATATGATTTGTTGCTGCATATGAAAGTAACGGTGAATGCATAGCTTTGGAGACGAAATAAACTAATATTTATTTTAAAAAAAAAGGAAAGATTTTAACTGTTACTGATAAAGTACATCATTATCATAGCTAGTCATTAATATAATCACCAAAGGCTCTTCTACCTATAAACTACACACAGAGTCTTACAAAAAGACGAATTGACTGGATCATCAAAAGCAGTTTGTTACTGATATATTATTAAAAGTCAGTAAGATTTTAGTTGTTCCTGATAAAGTGCACCGTTTTTGTAGCTATTAGGCATTAATATAATCAGATTTTCAGTGACTGAAATTATTAGACATTTTTATTTTACATGCATGCCATGGGCGATAAGGTGACTTTCAAAAAATCATAAAACATTTTATGGGAAAAAATACCGGATGCGGTGTCTATCCACTAGTTAAGCATTATATGGGGTACAAATGAGCCAATTTTTAGATTTTTAAAAAATGGGTTTTTTGAGTAAAATCACTTCAAAAATCGCTAATTTTTGAAAATTTTCAAAATTTCAAATTTTATTTACGAGGCTGTATGCACTCAAGGGTTCTAATAAAATATGTTATGAAACTATCATATAAGGGCTTTAGACTGCCATCTCCGTTTAGTAAAAAAAACCCTTTTTTTTTCATGGAGAAAAAAAATCATAAAATTGGTAAAAATGCAGTTTTTTGGGGGCAAAAATGAATTTTTTTCTTTATCAAAAAACCTAACTAAACTTTCAAAAACGATGTCTAGAGGATATATGGGTCCTTATTTATTTTTAGAAAAAAGAATTATTCGAATAGGTTAAATACTTTTGAAATAGTGCCCATTTCAAATGGAGTGTTTTGCCGTTTTTTTCCAAAATGGCGGATTTTGTGCAGATTTTTAATAGGCTGTAACTGAAGAAAAAAAATTTTCTTGCAAAATCCTTTTGGGATAGTTCATATGTACCTTAGTTGTAACTACTGTATTTTTTTCAAAAAATCGGTGATGGTCATATGACACTTTTCATACCTGCCTGCCTGATTTGAAATGGAATGACTCTATAAAGCAATTTGCCACGTCTTTAATCCATTATGAAGGAAAGTAAAAAATTGTTCACATGTCTGTTTTGTTGGGATCATTTGTTTTTTGAAAGCTAATCAAAAGCTATAGTCTTTATTTTGACTTAACGGTCTTTATTTTTTTTATTTATTTTTTTACTTTTTTTTTAATTTTTTTTTTGTTTTTTATTTATTTTTTTATTTTTTTGCAGTTTACAAATTTAGGGACAATTGAAAAAATAGTTAACTCAATGTTTTAACTACTAGTCTTATAATCATCTCAAGGTGCCGAATTCAAGCTTTAGATTTGCGAATTAAATTACTGGACAGATAATTTTTCACTTTAATTTAACTTTGAGTATTGCTACAAGTCCCATTCTGATTAAAAATTACACATTTAAGTTTAAACATTAGCAACCTTGTGTTTGCAACGTTTGCCAAACAATTTAATTTCGATTTATTTGAGGGAACATTTCAAAATCGCGCCAGGAGTCACAGTCAGTCAGCATAAAAAGGACACTTTTCAGATCTTAATAGCGTTATAACTATACGGGGTGAATTCATAAAATTTAGGATTATTGATTTTAAAGCTCAAAGTGGTCCACTCAAGGTAAAATACACACTGGCAGACCCGTTGCCCGATTTCCGAACTCGGTTCACACACTGCCGTGTGTCTAAATTTTGTCATGATTCCGTCCATAAAACGTAGGCTAAAATACATCGACACTCGACCTTTGTCCTTCATTTCTTGAATCAAGAAAATAGTGGTAAAGGGGATACTTGCAAAGAATCACAATGGAAATCTTTTGAAAATCCTCCTCGATTCTCTTCCATCCTCGATTCCTCCCTCTGGAGCCACCACTGAGACAGAGAGAAAGTCTATATCATGGTCTCTAAGGGAGTCATTACTTGAGAAGCGATTTAGTATCATCATAAAGTAAACATCCATCGAAATAAGCGCATTTCAATTTAAACCTCCCAGAAAAAAAAAAAAAAAACTGAGCCTTCGACTTTTTTTTTTGTAAAATCGTTGCAGGAAAAAGAACCCTTCTTTTTCCAGTGTCTTTTGGACTGTTGTTTTCTCTGTCAGCGAGTCGCGATTCCGCTGTCCATCCTAAGAGCCCTGTGTTCTCTCTGTTCCAGGGGAGTGGCCGAGGAGCAGATGGGGAGCTGCCATCGACGTCCAAGCGTCAATCCCGAGACGGCGAAGGAGAACCTCCCAGGTGAGTTGACCGTGGATGAAGTGACATTGTGCTGTCGTTCATTCAGAACGGGAAGGGAAGTCTTCCCTATTGTGTCACATTTGGAGATGTAAAAATTATGGAAATTTTAAAGTGTTGGAAAGGAAAAAAAAATCGGGGGAAATTTGGGGGGAAATAGAAAAATAGAATTTTTTGTCAAATAATGTGTCACATTCTAACGGATTAATAAGTTTAATCATCAGATGATTTTGAAATTTCCAAGGCTCTCCTCAATCCAACTTGTTATTTAGTGCTTCATCTCCGCTCCCTGTCGATGCCATTCTTGCGTCAATTTCATTTTTGCTTTCCATTTGAATATTTAAGGGTTTTCTTATAAGTCAAATAATAAACTGACATTTTTGCACCCCTCGGTGAATATCCAGGCTTTTAATCTGTTCCTTGTTCAAAACGAATAATCGCTGAAGTGCTACGTGTTTTAAAGTGAAACACGGAAACATAATTTTGTAAATTTAAAAAAAAAATCGTTTATTAGCCACTGCATTATCATCTATCCTCAGTATCTGCTATCTACTAGAGTTAAGGGTTAATCCACTGGAGTTTGGGTTAAAACTTAAAAGTACCAAAATATCCCCAAACAGGCAATTGCTGCTTTCAAATGTACATGGAAGCAAATTACCACCCCTCATACCATGACGGGCGACTTTCTAGTGAGGTTAAATAATAGAGTTGGGGGATTAATTTATGCTTCGGAGCAACTGTTGACATAGTTTAACGTTATGGAGCAATAGTTTTAGCTTTAAATTCTTTGCACGGGTATCGCCGTGAAGGTACAGCTAGTATGTATATGAAGTGAAAAATTAAATGCCCGCCGAATCCCCCCCCCCCCCAATTAAAAAAATTTATGGAAAACAGCGTGACATGTGACAAAAGGAAGATGGGGTATGGTGAACTGCGAAACTTTGACAAAGAGGGCGATAGGGTCGAAAATGCTGAAAAGTGACATCAGTTATGCACCGCCCTCGACCATAAACAAATCTCAAAGAAGACCTTTTTTAAAAATTGTACTATTATAGCGACGTCCAGTGTTTTCGAATGGACAGTTGCCACGAGTAGAGTTCGTTCATTTGATACTTGGAAATTTATATTTCTAACGACGAAGAAGCAACTTTCTCAATAATAGTAGACGTTTTATAAGTAATATTGTTCACACAGAAGTTTTTCGTATAAACTGAGTTTTGATGCTTCATTTCATACGGGAATATTTCCAAAATTGTATCATTGAGGATTTTTACCCATTGGCGTCCATTTTTTTGTTTCTAATGCCAGCGCGAAAATATTTTTTCCTTTGCATACGTAAACAAAGAGTAAGGAAGAATCTATTTGCATAGGGTTAGCACAAAGCAACCCGGTATCCAAAATAAAATGAATCAAGCCAAGAATTGGACGACCACTTCTCAATGGGGCTGTTTTCTTCAGTCAAAAGTACTACTTTTAGTCACTGAAATTGATAGAATAAGTAAGAGGAATAACATGGGGCCAGAAAAAACTTTTGTTTTCTCGACGGTTATTTTTTATTAATATTTCAAATGTTCGATTTTGGAAATAAAGCGTGATCTTTATGACGTTACAAGTGATGTACTTTGGCGCCCTACTCCATTGCCGTGCTAAATGTTTACGCTCTGCTGTCCACGGGCTTTCCACGCTGTGATCATTTGCGCCGTGCTCTAATGGCATCAGTGAATGGCATTTCATCGCTTTTGATGCCATGTGCAGAAGCGTAAAATCTGAATTTCAATCTACGCACCGACTAAAATAATTGTTAAAAATTATTAAATTTTTCAAAACTTTTTTAAAAATGCTTAAAATCCATGTTTCTAAACTTGCTTTTTCGGAAAAAACACTTTAAGAGTTTCGGAAATGACAACATTACCGAAATATCCCCTCTCATCGATATATTTTGAGATTGACGGACAAAAAGCAAAATTGGAAAAAAATTACCTTTCGTCATTGCGTGTACGTATAAAAATTGTCTGTTTCCGGATATGCAGTAAAGGAGAGTAAAAGAAGAAACAAAAATGTTGGGAATAGTTGAATTCATACGAGGTTTCTCAAATATTCATTTATGAATAGGGTCGAATTTCGACCACTGGGCGAACACTAGTGGGTAGAAAGAGGTGAAGATCTCATACATTAAAGTGTTCTTGTAATGTTTGGAAAACTGTTCATCGATGCAGTTTTCTTCGCATGCGTACTAGGGATGCACCGGATAGAGATGATTCCGGACATCCTGCGCTTTGTTTTCCGAATTCGGATATCCGGCTCTACATTTCTTTTTATTAACATTGCATCTTTATTCATTTTTACGAAATGCTGTTTCAGAATAATGAATGGAGCTTTTTCACAACTCATTTCCTCGAAAACAAATTAAATGCATTTAAAAATAATTTTTAAAACCTTTTTATTTTCATGTAGGGTGTGTACGAGTCGTTCTGCACATTCAATGAAACACTAAAAGAGAGGAGCCCCAAATCACATCTTAGGGCACAAACTTTAAACGTAAAATATTTCTGCGTATAAACAACCCTAGTTTCAACTTATAAATCATTGTTGTTGTCGAAACTGAAAGTAGATAATTTAAATCGAATATTCTCCATGTTTTGTGTTCATGTTTAATGACCAACGTCGTTAAATCGTTAATGTTTATGCAAATGAACCTTGTTTCCATTTTTTACTTCCTTTGCTCTTGGTGTGGCAACAGAGTGTTGTCCAATGTGTAAAGCTGTTGTGGCGGTCAGAGACTTTTGCTTCACTTTCCCACACGAGCACGTGTAAACTGTAACGATGTTTTCAATATGTTCATCTTTACTAATAATAAAGCTGAAAGTCTTTCTGTATGGATGTTTGGATCCCTGTGTTAGCATAGCGCCTAGACCGTTAAGCCGATTTTCATGAAATTTGACACAAAATTAGTTTGCAGCATGGGGGTGTGCACCTCGAAGCGATTTTTCGAAAATGCGATGTGATTCTTTTCCTATTCCAATTTTAAGAACAAAATTATCAGAAGATCGACGCGAAATTAGCATAACGTGGAACCGTCACATGGGCACAAGCCAATGGGCGAGATGCGAAATGATCATAACGTGGAACCGTAACACGGGCACGAGCCAATTGGCAAGAAAATTCAGCATACATTGTTTGTAAATATACAGGCGAACCAAAGGACCTTTCAATTTTTCTATTACGGGCAAAGCCGTGCGGGTACCACTAGAAATAAATCTAGTTTGGTGGAAATCGTGTGCTGTTTCTCAAACTGCAATCCAGTAAAATTCATGATGGAGTAAGAACTTAGGACATTGAATCCAAATGTCCCGTACCTGCATCAAGCTAAATATGCTTAGATGTAAGTCATCTTTTAGTTTAGAGGTTTTCTAGTCCAGACTTCATTCAGATAAGATTCCACGTGAACAGGAGCGGGAAAGTGATCGAGTACCCTTCCGCTTTCAATTTGAACAAAACGTGAATCTCTCTCTCTCTCTTCCAGGAGACGCCGGCCGGAGGACGGAGGTGCGTCGGAGACGGACGAGTACGGGCGGACCGCGTTGCATCATGCAGCAATGAGCGGAGACACGGAGGAGATCAGGGCGCTGCTAGACAGAGGATTGGACACGAGGACGAGGGATGTGTATGGAGAGACGCCCCTCCACCTGGCCCTGTTCCACGAAAAGGATGCCGCGGCGGAGGTGCTGACGGACGTGGACTCCATCACGGATGTTGTGAATGACGACGGGCTCACCCCTCTGCATCACGCTGCAGGAAGTGGGTTCGTGAATGTCGTCCGTATGCTGCTCGCGGGAGGGGCGGACGCAAGTGCGAAAGACGGATATGGACGGACGCCCCTCCATCACGCCGTGAGCTCGGGGAAGGAGGCCGCGGCGGAGGTGCTGCTGGGGGCCGCCCCCGAATGCGACGGGCCGGACATGGAAGGCCGCACCCCCCTGCACTACGCTGTGAGAGGTCTCCCGCGGATTGTTCAATCTTTGCTGTCGAGGGGTGCGCGTTTGAAGTTTAAAGACGAAGATGGACACTGTCCCCTGGACCATGCCCTGCGGTGTAAACAAGACGGTGTGGCGAGGGTGCTCCTGGCGACCTACGCGTGGAATGACATCGTGATACATTGGGAGGAGATGGAACTCCCGCAGGATGACGAGGAGCGCGGCGTCCGGCTGCTCTCCGAATGCGAGGCCGAGATGAGGAAGGCCCGGGTGGAGGGGTCCCGCCTCTCCCTCCGCGACCTCGCCCGCCGACCCCCCTCCCGCCTCGCCCGGCGCCTCTCCGACGAGGCGATCCGGCGGCTCTCGGACCGGGACCTCCTGGCGCGGGACTTCCCGCTCTTCGGCGACCTCCTCCTCGTCCGGCTGGGGGAGGTCCGGGAGAGGAGGGCCCTGGAGGATCGCTTCCTGCGCTGCTTCCCCCTCCTCTGCCCGCCCCTGCCCACCACCTGCACCGACGTCCTCCTCGCGTGCCTGGCTGACGACGACCTGAGGCACTTCGCCCGAGCGGCGGAGCTCTAGTCCCCGGCGAAAAAGAAAATAAAGATCAGGACTTGAACTGTATGAATCTTTTGTTTTTGAATGTGCCCGAGATAGTTGACTGAACTTTATGTGCTGTTGTTTCCGTAAACGAACCCGTTTGTCTTGTCAAGAATTATTCTGAGACACCTTTCAAATGGCTTTGTCTATCGTGTGCAAAATGCTTTGTGTGTATCAATCACGTAATAAAAGGAATATTCAAGCCATTGATAAAATCTCTTTTATTGAGAAAAGAAGTAGAGTGAGCCGAAAATATTGACCCTGCTAAAAAACTGAGAATGACGTTCACATGGCTCGATGCGTCATCGGGGAATATTTCGATAATTGGGAATCTGTCTCGGCCGTCTCATTTTTGGGGTAAATATTTTTATTTTGGTAAAATACCTCTGGCACTGGAGCCAAAAAATGGACGCCAATGCAGAAAGATCGCCAGATCCCCAAGTGTTGAAATCTTCCCCGGAGTATGCTTGTGCGTGCAATTCACCAAAAAAAATTGAAAACCGCATTTTTTGGACTTGCGTCGGTCTTGCTCTGAGGTACAGATTTAAAATTACTACTTTTATATTTTGGGTATTTGTACTTGCAGCTTTTGCAACCGAAGTCTGTTTATTATTGGGCAGTGCCTGAAATGACAAAAAAAAAAAAAAAAAAAGCTTATAATTTAATGCATTAGTTATCTTACTAATGTATGTAAACAATGATGTTGAAAAGCATGCGTCCATTTAGCCGAATAGGAAACTGTTTCGGAGCTGCGAAGAATCTGTTCAATGCAAAAATGTGGGTAAATGGCTGTGAAGACTTGACGGCACAGAAGAGAGCGTTTGTCGGGTGTCTCTTCGTCCATAGGCTCGCATTTTTATGCATGGGGAAGCGGTTTCCTTTCGCCTCCACACAATGCAACGATGTACGTTCATTCACATATGAGCAGTCATTTACATTTTCCAACATTGTTTATGTTTATACTTAGCTCAAATGTTCTGATTCTTTTATCTATGTCAGTTTGACGATTCACTGTGACAAAAAACATGACATTTCATGTAAAACCTGTCAGTTTTTTTAAGCCCCCATAGAAAAAAATTTTTTTTTCTTTGAGTCATATACTTTTCCTTTTAGTTTTATACTAAAAAAATCGGACAGTGCATATAAAAAAGAGCTTTTTTAACATTACTGTGAAGCACAAAAATGCTAAATAGAAGACTTGATTTTTTTAAATGAAAAGAATCCACTTTTTTAACTTTGTAGCCTTTGATTTTATTTTACAATCAGAAGTAAAAATAAAATAAGTAAGGTCTTAAATTTATTCTGAACAGTGCTATACCCTATGAATTAAGATGAATCTTTGAGGGCATCATTCATTCGTCTATGAACTCTGATCGGCAAGTCGTTTTATCTGGGGTCCTGGGAAAAAGTCATACCTTACGATCTTTTCAAAATTTTGCTCACAAATTGATATTAAGAGCAGTGGCGCTATATACTCTCATTTTTTTAGACACGGCGTACACCCTGAAACTTCATAAACTTTCATATTATGACATACTATGTATATGATCACATACACAAATTGTGTGTAATGGATTACTGGCAGTATACCCTCAGAAAAATTGGTGGGAATATCACTGATTAAAAGTCCTTTCCGTGGGACGAAATGGTACATTCAGAATAGTTTTGTCAGCATGTTTTATTCCACAAAAACAAATAAACAATGTTCGTTTCAGTATCAAAAGTAAAGATTTATCGTAGATAAAGCACAGAAAATTGAAAATTAATTAAAAAAAGGTTCTTACATTTCCGTGAAGGACTTGCACAAAATGAAAATTCTTTCCAAGTAATGGAAACTAAAAAGGTCAACGAAACTAAATAATTGTGTAGCTACATATCAAGTAATAAATGTGAATGCAAACAGTAAAAAATGACCGGTTTCAGAAACATAGTAAGTTTTCGTTTTACGGCAATGGACAAGTGCCAAATGACACAGATAATGGGACTTGGACTTTCAGAAAATACCAAATTTTAAGTACAAAGTTTACTGCATAAGGGCATAAAAGTCATTTTGCCGACATCAAACTATCAACAAACACAGCCCGATCATTCTGATATTGGACGTGACGGCAAATTTCTATTTCAGGACCCCCTCCCCTAGAGCCCGACTAAGATTTTTGAAGAAACGGGGCACAAAAATCCTTTTGCACCCCCACCCACTCCCGCTCATTCTATATAAGGAAGCAATAAAATATGTCGATACTAACGTATTAACAGAGTCGTGCTAAATTTGGTGGGGCCTCATATCACAATATACAGTCGAAGCTAGATAAACTCGAAGTTTCTATCGGGTTCCAAACTCTTGAGAACGTTGTGGGAACTTCTCATAACTCGAATGTTTTAGCCGGTCCCTTGGGACTTCGAGTTGTCGAGAGTTGACTGTAGTATATACATTTAGTATACGATAATTATAATAGCTGTGGTTAAACCGTAAATATCAAAATTTTCGATGATGTAACTTTTTATTGTAAATACAGACTAAACGAGTTGTTTTGGGATTTGCAAAAGAGATCAAATTTTTAAGGGAAAGTTTTATCATCAAATAAAGAGTTTTTTTTTTCTTGGTCTGAGCATTTTCAAAAATATCAAAGACAACATTCTACTCATTGAAATTATTATTTAAGCATAATAATGATAAGGATGACAGCTTTCCTTGCTGCAAAAAAGATCGCAAAGGAGATTTCATTCTTTTAACAAGAAAATGATCGTTCAGCAGTGCAATTGGATATTGGCAATGCTAAAGAAAATGCGTATAATAGTCTCAACATTTGGAAACCCTAAAGAGAGGATTAACTAGTAATTGTTTTAAAATGTCCGTAGCTTCATCTTTCATTTCAATCAAGTTACTGAATTGCAATAAACCATTAGGGAAATCTGGCTCTACATCTTTGGCATAATCGCTTTTAAAAAATTTTGCAGCCTCATATAAACATTTGGGTTATTTTGTATTTTGGGCCCCCGTGAAATCTAAGAGGAGGGACCTGTGCCCGTGCGGTAATCAGGCTCTGATAATAAAGAGAGTATTTCGTATTAAAAAAAATGATTCGTCCATCATTCTTTACCAACGTTTCTTAGTTAAAAACTTCCAAAAGATCGCATTTTTATACATAGAAAGAAGAGTTTATAAGCCGCATAAAAGCCAGTTGTTCAGCCATTTTCGATCGGAGCGCGTGTTTTAGTGGTTGTCTTTTCTCGCAAGTTATCGCGTTTGGTGATTGTTCATTGCGAGCAATTATGAGCGGCACGTGAATTGTTAATTAAATAAAATATTGTTGACCAATTTCGCGAAACCCGTAACTTTGCTGTAATGCTTGCTTTGCAATAATGAAAAATCCGATCCGAAATGGTTAAACTTAAGCTGATGCGACGGCCTAGAGCCTCTATATAGAGAGTGTTCCGTTTTAACTTGCAAGACCTTTATTTTCGCAACCGTTCTAGATGTATACTTCCAATTGCAAAAATATTCAAGATTAGATGTGGAGCTACGATATTGAAAGTTTGAAGTAAAAATAAAAATAAGTCAAAAAATACGAAATTCAACTTTTTATACGGGCCCCAGTAGGTCCCCTCATGGGCGGATTTATGGGGGGCAGAGGGGGGCAATGCTCCTCCAGTTTTGGGATTACTTTATGTAGTAACAACACATCTTCCAAACATTAAAAAAAATATATATTATTAATTTTTCTTTTTTGAATAGTTCAGAAGGGCATGGGTGGATTTAGAGGGGGCATAGGGGCAATGGCCTCCACTTTTGGGAGGACTTTATATAGTAACAACACATCTTCCAAAATCTTGAAACAAAAAAATCATGACTTTTTCTTTTTTGAATAGTTCAATGAAAATGAAGAGAAAAGCGAATGTCCTTTTCTGGTGAGAGAAAAGAGAGGGGGGGGGGAACGAAAATTAAATAAAAATAGTACAGCTGTCACTGGGGTGTTGAAAATGTGTCAAAATTCACTATTTTGGACTGAAAAACCTTTTGGGCAAGTATATGAATGAAAATATAGGCTAAACGAGCTATACATTAAGCTGCAACACTTACAATAATTGACGATTATTTTAACAAATTAGAACCTAAAGCAAAGGGGGGGGAACTCCCCCCCCCTCATTAGCGCTAACAGAACGATATACTCGTTATGATTTGTGTCCACATTTCAAGTATATTTATGCATACTATTTATGTTTTTAGTAGATTAATTGGCCTTTTGAGAAATTCTAAAAAACAAAAAACATAGTTTTTTTTCTCTCTCTCTCTTTTTAAGAGAGAGAGAGAGAAAATAAATACTACCGCAAACTGAATAAATTTCAGTTATCCGAGTGTTCTGATCAAATGAATCTTTTTACTTAGAGGGAGAGTACAATTTTACTGAGTAAAATTTTACCTACTTTATAAATACTGTTTAAAAAGTAAGGTAAGTCATAATCATCTAAGTCTATTTGAGTCAGACCTTGTCATTATTGAAATCTAAATAATTGAGTCATCCAAAGTTTTGGAAAAATTTGCTGAAATTTTATAAAAGTCTATACCTAACAAAGATTGGTAAAATCGTAAAAATCCTTTAACCGTAAAAACTGACGAATTTTCGTAAAAATTACAAACAAATCAAGCAAAAATTTGCAGGTAGGAGTGAATTACAAACAGGGCCGAATTTGCCTATAAGGTAAACAAGCTATTTCCTTAGGGCCCCTGCTTTGAAGTGGGTCCCTAATTCCGCCCAAAAAAATTCTTGATTCGTTCCATAAAAAATAAAAATTGCTTGAAAAAACTAATTTCATTTTTAAGTGCTTGAAAACCTTGAATATTTGGAAAAGTGTGGCTACAAACCTTAAATTTCAAAATTTCGAACAAATGGTAGAGGGGTAGGAATGCCAAAATGTGTCAAATTCAGCTCCTTGCCACATCCTGTATCAAAAAGGTAAAAATCATGGTTCTCACGCTTGTAACATATTATTTGAAGTAAATTTTTGTGACTCACATGTTTCATATCTTGCTATTTATTTAATCCCAAATGCAAAATTTTGGAAATTCTTTTGGTGTTGCTTGCTTTTATCTTACTTCTGCATATTGTCAATCTGTTTAGCCCAAAAATAAAATTACACTTTACTTCTATTCCTCTTTGTTTTCTGTCCCACTTGCAACTGAATAGAAGTTGTTGTAATGAGAAATCTATAGTTTTTTTTTCTTTTAAATTTAAAATAGCTATTTCTCACTAAGTTAGAACAGGACTGTAAAACTTTACATTCAAGTATTAAAATATCAGAGACTGGAAATTACAAATGAAGTGCGTTAAATAATTTTATTTATTCTAGAGTCCTTGAAAATAATTAGATAAGTCTTTGAAAATCCTAAGCAAAGTGGGCTCAATTAATTCTACTGCATATTGTTAATCTGTTTAGCCAAGAAAAAAAAATACACTACCTCTATTCCTTTTCGTTTTCTGCACTACTTATAATTAAAAAAAAGTTGCTGTAATGAGAAATCTATAGTTTATTTTTTCTTTCAAACTTAAAATGGCTGTTTCTTACAAAATTTGAACAATACTGTATAACTGAATAATCTGGTTATCAATTTCTATGTCTATACAATTAATCTTTATAAGGCTTCAAAATGCAGAATTTTATATCCATTTTACAAAATTTCCTCCGGGGGAGAAACTCCCGGCCCCCTAAAATTGGAGCCCTGCGTCACTCTCTTGATACCACTTCCCTCTCTTTAGGTCAATTCAAAAAGGACAGCATGAAAACACGCATTAATGAAAACGACACACAAAAAAGTAAAGCATGGACTTATGCATCACAGGAAACAAACAAAAACATGAGAGTGGGGGGGGGGGAATAAAAATGTTGCTTAAAAATAAAAAAAAGATCCTGCCCCCCCCCCCCAGGAACAGTCCTAAATCCGCCTATGGGTCCCCTAACTTATGTTTTACGGCAATAATCTCCATTGGAAAATAATTCCAACACAAAAAGTTTGAAATTATTACGACCAATATTCACCGAGATATGAAACGCAGCGTTTTGTGAATTACATCATTTTTGACTCGACGTTTTGAGGGGAAATATAGCGTGGGGGGGGGGGCGGAACAAGTGTTTACAATTATATGTGGTGCATAGAGTGTGGATTTTTCAAATTGATCGAGGTTTCGTCGTGTGTTTTTGCATTTGCTGTTTTATCAACCAGTTCTCTACGAATTTAAGAGTATTTCGGCACATGTGATCACGTTGATGTTACATTACTTGTGCGATTTTGGGACGATTTGTGCTGTTTGGGAAGAAAGAAAGTGAGAAGAGCGCATGTGCGATTTTTCGTCCTACAAAACAACTACGTCATTTTCCGTCACACAAAAAGGTAGCGGATCGGAATTTCAAAGCCTTCGCATAAAAAGCTTCACTTCAAATTCAAAACTGAATTAATGGAAAGAGTAAATTTGTTAAAACAACAAAATAAACAAGCATATTTTTAGTAAATTGGGCTAATTTTTTATTCCTGGAGTCAAATATGAGGATATATCTAGCTAGCTCCGATATTTCGGTTTGGTGACCACATGTGTTGAAAATCTGGATTCGCATCTATTAGCTATCTCTAATTGAATAATACGCAGCTTTTCCAACGAGCGGTTGGTATTTTTTAGATCTTCCAATATTCGTTGTGATACCGTTGAACTGGTGCAAAACTCATGACATATCATAAACGGATATCGACGCAATGTAGATTTCCTCACATAGTTGGTCTTTTCCAAATATGGTTGGCACCCCGTTTACACTGGCCGAGTAATACTAGTTTACAGGCCCGTGCTGGCCCATCGGAACGAATCCCGGTGCGCCCTCCTCTTATGGCGCCCCTTCCTTCATTTTTTTTTCTTTTTGTCAGTAAATGTAAAATTTTGCAGAAATCGCCACAAATGGATTTTTTTTAAATAACTGTGACGTCTAAAACCAACCTCAAGCGCCCCACAGTTTGGGTGAACTGGTGAATGAACCAAATAACTTTTCCTTTTTTTTGTGCCCAATTCCGAAGATTTCCCTCTAAATTTAGAGAGAAAATTTATAAGCTGCGAATATTGCACTCCCTAGAGGGGCGCTGAAGCTCTCCACTTCCTACCTTAGGTTAAGACCCGGTGGCATATAAGCTACCTTTACTCCTGTTCGGGCATAGGAATATTTCAGGCCCTCTCATTGGCTTATTCGAGTGTCAATCAAAGTTTCAAAGCTGTGACGTACTGCAATGTTGCTAGTCGTCTCTCGCAGTGTTTCCTGTTTGTAATCTGCTAAAAACGAATAAGCATTTGCAAATGAGATCTTTAATTGAATGTTGCTGACAAAAACAGCATTATTATTTCCAATGAATTTCATCCTTTGCAAAACAAATGAAAGCTGCCTTTGAGAAGCTATGCTTGGAAATAAAAATAGGTTTCGCCATCTTTAAGCAAAAATTGCATGTTTTACGGCATCATTTTAATTTAAATTGAAGTTATTTTTAAAATAATTCTCACGGTAAATTATTTTGTTGATGGAAAAGCGAATGCCACTATTTTTTATATTCTTAATGATATTTACTGCAATTTAAACAGCTCTTCTTATAAAGAAATGATTACCATTTAAGTTAATAATAAATACTTCTAGTATATAATTTAATACATAATAATTTCTAATATAATTTTCTCTTGTGCCAGTTTATTTCTAGCTTATTTCTATTGAATATGAGTTTGCATCCGAGAATAAGAATTCCAATTGAATATTGAGTGAGTCTGGCGAACATATCCTTCTTGTCTCATACTTATTTCATACCTCATAAAATAATGCTCTGCTTAAAAAAAAAAAAAAAAACATGTAAAATACATAATTAAGCGAATAAATAGCATTATCTTTAAGCAAAAAATGTCGCTTTTGAAGAAGGTACTATTGGAGTTTAATTAAGCTCATTTGTCAACTAATTCTCAATGTAATTTTTTAAAATTAAACAGCGAATTCTTTATCTTTTAATATTCTTCATAATAGTTAAAGTTATGTAAAAAGGAATAGGTAATTTAAATTCTTGAATGAAATAATTGAAAATAATATTAAAAAGCAATGTTTCTAAATGTAAAATTATATATATGTTATTTCAAGTCAAATCACTTTCAAGTCAAACTTTCAGAAATCGCACCCTTTGACACCTTAAATTCATTTATTAGTTTGAAAAAAAAAATTATCACACACAGTTGATGAGGCAAATCAAGAGAAATTCATGCAGTTTCATTAACTATCCAACTGAAATACATTTGGGGGAAAAAAAATTTCACAAAATTCTAAGACTTGAAAGTTTGAAATCAATATATGAATGTTTTGTAATAAATACAACTAAATATTTTAGACTGGGCCCATGAAGAGATCAGCAGCTGCTAAATATTTTCAGCAAAATAGTTTTCCTTTTTTTTCTTTTTGCTGTACTGTTGATAAGACCTTCGTGGTTTCATGAATAGATCGCAAACCATTTGAATGTAATCATCCAAATGCATTAAATATCATACATTCATTGAAAAAATTTAAAGTATTTTAAAAAATTTTGAATTTAAAATCTTGTGTAAATATTTTTTTCTTTGAAAAGTGTCAGACTTAAGTTGTCTTTGAAACACGCTGTTTTACAACTCAGTGTTTCTCGTAGAGCTTGAGAAGTTGAAAATTAGGGTGAGCACACTTTCATAATTTGCATTTTTTTCCTTTATATACATATTTAATTAATAAAAGTGTTTGTGTGTGTATATGTGTATGTGTAAGTGTTACAAAACTTCTTTGGTTCTGAATCGTTTTGCAACTGTGAATGCATGAAAATGTAATTTCTTTTCATATGATGTGGAAGAATTATTATTTTAATAATACTATGGCTTTCTAGTCCAGTCACGTGTACTTGAAAACCAACAGGAAATTAATCATGATTTATTCATATTGAACTCACATAAAAATAAAGTAAATATTGTAAAACAGATGTACATAATATATCAGCCAGATACAGTGTGAAAAAATAGATATAGCAACGAGAAAGAAAAATTATACGATAAAGAATTTATTTACTGGCACAAGAGCAAATTACATTAGAAATTAGCATGTATAAAATTATTCAGAATAAATATTTGTTATTAGCTTAAATGGTAATCATTTCTTTATAGAACAGCTGTTTAAATTGCATTAAATATCATTAAGAATATGAAAAACTGCGGAATTCGCTTTTTAATTAACAAAATAATTTACCGTAGGAATTATTTAAAAAATTATTTCAATTTCAATGGCAGCTGACATTTGTTTTGACAAGGATGAAATTTATTGGAAATAAGAATGCTGTTTTTGTCAGCAACATTCAATTAAAGATCTCGTTTGCAAATGCTTATTCGTATTTAGCAGATTACAAACAAGAAACACACCACGAAAGACGACTAGCAACATTACAGTAGCGTCACAACTTTGAAGCTTTGATTGATACTCGAATAAGTCAATGAGAGGGCCTGAAATTTTCCTATGCCCGACCAGGAGTAAAGGTAGCTTATATGCGACCCGGTGAAGGAGACAAATGAATTTTTTAAGTATCTTTCTTTCTGTTGCACTTAAGATAGAAATAAATATTGTTGTTATTATAATTAAGTGTTCAAATATTTTAAAACTAGTAAAACGACAAACCAAATAACAAAATGATTGGAATGTTCTCCGTTCTGTTCATGTGATTTCCGGTGTTTTTTTTTTTTGTTATCTCTCTCTCATCAGTCAGATGGCATTTCAAAGAAAATATGTCAAAATGGATCGTTATTGAAACATTTGTCGACAGTATGAAGTTGAAAAAAAAAAACTAAATCCCCATCACGGAACAAAATTGTAATATCTCTTTATCAAATCAGCAATGTTAGATTTTAACACTAGCGCAAGTAATAGTATTAAGTAGTGCAACTATTAGTGTGATGAGTTAGAACTTCAAATAACGGCTATTTTGTTTTTCGTTTGCATCGTTCTACACGAAATAATTTATTGAACCCTAGTTTCGTTTTCAATATTTTTCACCGTATATTATAACTACAAGTAAAAGTGTCAAAGTTATCAAAATAGTACAAAAATCAAAATTTAAGTAAGAAGTTAAGTAAATCAATAAGCAATATATCTTCACGACACCAGAAAGTAAAGATTCGCTGTACCAACAGATTTTGTATTCCATTGAAAATGCATGTATTATATACGTATGTATTTTTTTTTTAATTTAAGGCAAATTGAAGGAACTATAAATTTAAAACTATAATATCGTATGAAATTCATCGCTGACATTTTATCGAGCTGTTCGGCTAACACCAAATAGATGCATGATTTTGGCATTGATTATCAAAGTATATTTGTAAGATATATTTTAAAAAAACTTATTTTTTACTGATAGCACCTATGTAACTAATTTGAAACTTTTATTATGTTGCTGCGACATTTTCTTTAACAAAATACAGACGAGAAAGCAAAGATCAACAAAGTCCAACAATGGCGTTTGTAAACAATATGTAAAGATTGAAGCCACTCTGTGATTGGTTCACATTTCCAGTATCGTAACTGGGTAACCTCAAACATAGACGCCTCAAAAGTACCGCGTCGGGAATTCTGGTGCGTTCGTAGTAAGCTCACGGTTTGCACTCGGAATATTGGTTCGGAAACACGATGCTTCGATACCGGAGCGCTACCGACTCGGAAAAAATTACGTATAAATGAAAGTAAAGGTCTGAACGAATTGATCCAGCTAGTGAAAAATTTCCTTGCATTTCTGATCCATCTTTTTTCGGCGCTTCTCATCCGTAGAGAATCATAAAAAGCTTATTAAGCTCACTGTAATGTTTGCAATCAGGTACGAAAAAAATCACCATCGTAAAGAAAATAATAAAAACAGGGAACAAATAAAAAAACTCACATCGATGTAATTAAACAAGAAAACTGTCCTGATCAACACAATAAAAAACTATTAAATTTATAATTAAATAAAACAATTCAATTAAGGAGTTTTTTGCATCTAATCTCAGTGCTCATACCTAAGTAACGTTCAAAAATCAGTAGAGGAGTTACACAGAGATTACAGAGTGGTAATACCTGAACATTAAACAGGACCGAAGCTATAACGATATTGCTTACATTTTTATACTAAATGCCGCATTTTTGAAACCCTACAGGGGCGAAATATTTCCAAGATTGTCCCGGAATTACGTTCTTTTTCAATAGAACATGCATTAAGTACATATCCTTTGCCTTCTTTGGGAATTGTCATAACTATACAAACGTTCAAGAACACTAAATTTTTATAAAGAACATAAATTTAACAAAGAACAATATTAGTTTTAATACAAATAAAGTTTTAATAAAGAACATTTAAACATAAGTCCAAGAGGAAGTTTTTGACAACATGGGTCTGTAGAGTTGGAGGGGTAATGAAAGAATCCGCTAATTTTAGAGCTTTCGACTCTGACTCCTTTACCCCAAAATCAGTCCGGATCCGCAGCTCTGGTCAAAATTTATTGCTTAAGAAACACTATGAAAAACTCAATAGCAGCAGAAAATGACATCTACACTGCATAGCAAAAGAAATTGTATAGAAGGCAACGAATGTCCAATAAACATTTCTCAAAAACGAAAGAAGGGGGGGGGGGAGAGTTCATAAAATTTGTGAAATACTGTTTACTCTGTGACTTTGACTTATCCATGGTGAACGTGATGAGTTTTACTGAGAGAAAAAAGTAGAACGAAATTTGTTTAGCACGAAATTTAATAGCAACACAACGCGGAGCAAGGTGGTTCAGTGATTGTAAACAACATTTTAGAATCTAAACATTGCATATAATGGTTTAACGTAACACAAAAAGTATTGACAAAATTTATGGCAAAGGTAAAGAAGTAATATGATGAAGGGATGAAAAAAAAAAAAAAAAAAGAAAACAGCAGAAAGAATACCCACACTACAGGCAAGTCGCAACTCCAACGAACTATAGGGGGCGCTGCAGTCACTGTCTAATGGCGGACGAAAAAACTAAAACAAACCAAACGCATGTGGTAACGAAGAAAATGCTAATAAGTCTAGTAAATTGTTTTTTCTTTTGCAGGATTTTTTTGCTTTATTCTTTTTAAATTAATTTTCAAAGTCTTGTTGATATTCTGGCCCACGTAGAAAGAAATGAGAATTCAAGAAGCATTACTAAACGTTAGAAATTATTGCAAAATACGCAGTTCGTAGTTCTAACCAGCCATTTCCACGATGTTGAATTCGATATTTATCAATTCTTGATAAAACTAACTAATAATTGTGGCCTGACAAGAATAGCAATTAATGCTAGAAAATTTAATTATATGACATTACGAATTATTGTCAAAAGAAGATGATACTTCTTTGCCTTGCTTGGCTAGCGCTAATTGTTTTGCATTTGTAGCTGAGTTATTTTTCTCAAAATGCCGAATCGGTTCATTTTAAATTTTTCTGTTTGGTATGTTTCTAATTTCTGAGTTGTGATTTAATTATGTCATGCTATACAAATCATCAACAAAATTCTCACGTATATATGGTGGTAGTTTTCTTTTCAATTGATCTACCATTATTTCTTTTTACTTATCGAATTCTGTAATTTTCTTACCATTTTATTCCACTCATGATAAAAAAATAAAAATGGTTTAACTAAAAACGCGAAATCTCGACAAGGATACTTAGCTCGCACAATACTAAAACTATAACCCTAAACAAATTTGGCGATCTTCCATTTCGTTCTACGATAATATATTTAAGAAAAAGTTTTGCATACTGTCTATTCCAACTAAATGCTGCTGTAAAATATGGTTTGTTAAATTAATTTAAGATTTAAAAAAAACCCCATATTCTTACAAATTCACACAAAACAATAAAAATTTTTACCTGGTATAACGTTATCCAAGTTTGCTAATCCAGAGTTTTCTGGTGTTAACGCGCTTTCACCATTTCTCAATCAAATCACTTTTTAGAGGGAAATAATGAAAACTAACATTATTTTGAGGAGTTCGAACACTTTCTGTTGCTGAAAGCAATCCAAGACACATCGAATGCGTTAATAAATACTCAGAACAAACTGCCTATGTTTAAGTCAACAGACATACGTGGAACGCAATGTTTTAGTTTTTTCGGCAGTTTTGTAAATCACCGCAAGGTAGCGTATTCGAGCGCTGGAGTTGCGAAGCGAAGTTGTGACTGGGACTCATCGAGAATGCAAATAAATTTGATGGAAGGCAAACTTGACAACAATATTTACAGCATAATGAAAACATTGTGGTTGGGTGAGTGAAGAAAACGAAACCTTATTCTCACGCTCAAAAAAAAAAATCTGTACATAAAATTAACAAAATACTGGTTGTATTTGTCACTTCAACTTATCTAGTATTAAAATAAATGCTCTTCAATGCCGAGAAATTTGTAGAGCAGTGCCTAATTCAACAAAAATTAGATCACACGCAGCATTACGATTGAAAAACATGGAAGCGAAAGAGATGCTTTGACAGCCGAGTAAACCAGTATGTTTAGTTTTCAGCAGCGCTTAGAGTCGGGGCCTTCGTTATTCTGACGGGCCTGCTTCCTTGTTGCCATCCCAAAGTATGAGTCATGCATTGAGTCCTTCACGACCATGTTCGCTAAGCGTTGGTGCAGCTGGATTGCTCATGTATGGTTTATAATTTGTGATTGTTACTACTATATTTACGCGATTTTCATTAAATAATGAAGTATCGTTCATCTTACCTCGGATAAATTCATGTGACAACGTTAAACGTAAGTTCCTTTAGTTGTTTTGAGTTGAAAACTGATTTATTATTGAGTGCATGTGCATCTAATAACATAGCTTCATCGTTTAAAAAAAACAAAGAAAGAACACACTCGCCGTGTTCAATAGTAAAATTTAAACACCAATGACGATTTTTTTTGTAGGTTTGTATTGAATATTGATTTCAGCTATCGGCATCAACTCAAATCGCTATTTGTTTTTATTTGCATCGTTCTTATCAGGGTCTTGAGTAAGAATTTCGTTATTACAAATAAAATGAATATTCAATTACTTGAACCTTGTTTCAAGTTTCATCTATAAAAAGTGACACATAGCACCCTATTTTGTTGATGTTGCAAGGAGAAGTTAAATTTTAAAGCGATATCAAAGAAGCACTTGTTCGATTTGACTACGTATTATCAGGCAACTGAAAGGTTTACAATTGCATTTTTTTTTTTTTTTTGAGCAAAAGAGCTAGCTTTCAATCCAGTGATATAGTTTTGAAGTAGTCAGCTTTAAATTCGCATTTGTTTTTGATTAATTTTGTTCTGTAACTAATTGTTCTTTACAGAGCTGTAAAATATAGATCAAAAACGATTTATTAATAAATTGTCTTTCAATACATTTCGAACCGTCACCAGTGTTATGTCTTTCAACTTGATGAGCGGCTTTTATTTAGAGGATGAAACATATATTTAATTTTACATCAGTGAAACAACTTGTTTCTTTTTTAAGAATAACTCATTGTTAACAGTGAAATGTGCTGTTGTTGGTGAAATTTGATGGATAACTGCACGTAATATTGACATGATTTTACTTTTTTACTCATGTTTAGTGCTACTTTTAAAATATAATTTTCTCAATATAGGGAGAGAAGATATGATTTTCTCTTACCCGTTTCATGTAATGACAAAATATCTGTTGAGCTAAAATTATTTTTGCTATGAAACTGTCAACTACAGACTCTCGATATCTCAACTTCGCTTAACTCGAATTTCCGCTTATTTCGAAGCATTTCTATGGTTCCAAACTTGTGTTAATGTTCTATAATGGATTTTTTTCCTCTAATTCGAAGTCCACTCCGCTTATCTCAAAGCTTCATTCAGAAATCTCTTACCATTTGTGGTCTTGATTTTCGCCAGTTTGGTTTTTGGTAGCAAAACCAAACAACCATTTGATCCTAAAGTGTATGAGAATTTTTCTCCTGCCATTTTTACCACCTGCTCCTTTAGTTAGGATTTCGAAAACGGGGGCTTGACTGACAAGTCACCACCTCTTTTGACAAAAGAAAGAGCGGAAAAGAAATGCACTCCTAGCTAAACTTTTTCTTATGTCCTTATTGAAAGATAAATCCTTTTCAGTGACTGTTAGAAATAGATGTTGATAAGGGATTAACAAAACAAAATGTTCCTGGCACTGTTATACTTACATTGTCTAGCACATGAAAATTTACCAAAATGTCAAGAAAAGGAGCATTGTGTACTACCCAATGGTTGTTATATTTTTTGGTATCTCGAACTTCGCTTATGTCGAACATTTTTCATGGTCCCTCGAACTTCGAGATATCAAGAGTCGACTGTATTACAATTTGCAATAACTTTCAAGCAACTCGCGATTTAAGGCTACTGTATGATTGTTGTGCATTCTGGTTTATTTATGACCAAAGTATTTGCTTCTTGTATTTTCCAATGTGTTGCTTTTCTGATTATCGTGTAATGAATGGTAATTTTTTCAAAATCATATTCGAAATTAAATGAGTTTTAAATTTTAAAACGATTTTGTTCTTTTTCCTATGTGAAATATTACAAAGCTGAGTCATATTTGTATGTTTGTCAAACTGCAAAAATGAAGAACTAATTGATTTATAAAATCAAAAGTGAGTATACTTGTCAAAACTTTTCAGGATCATAAATTAGGAAATCAAAAATTGAAAAAAAAAAAAAAAAAAAAAAATTAAAAGTAAAAAATTATAATTTTTTTTAACAAAATGGTCTAGAGATTATTAGTATTGCTCTATATTACCTCGACTCTTATCCCTTCTATTACAATTAAGTACTTATAATTGTTAACGTGTGATGAATTAATGTAATGTGTGATCAATTCATGTTAATTATTTTAAAATATATTATAATTGGTTGATGGGTGTATATGATAGCGTGTAACAAGGTGCAAAAAGGTGCCCCACCCTCTAACTGCAAAAGATATGTTTCCTATGTTACTCATAGTGCCCCCCCCCCCCCGCCACCGGGTTGAGGGGAGCACTATGTACACCACTGCAAGTGAAAATACTTCCAGGCATGTCCACAGATTTTTATAATGTGGCTTCTTATGAAGTTTTTTACAGGTAAATTTTGTAAATGACGTAGCATCTT
This sequence comes from Uloborus diversus, assembly GCF_026930045.1. Lineage (NCBI taxonomy): Eukaryota > Metazoa > Arthropoda > Arachnida > Araneae > Uloboridae > Uloborus > Uloborus diversus. The sequence continues at coordinate 650,776 of NW_026557876.1, forward strand.
TTACGAGTTTTACTCAACTTATAAGTTTTGTAACAGAAGTTGAAATATCTTGAAAGCAACATAATAAAATATTTTGCAGCGTCATTCAACAAATGTTACACATTTCTTCCGAAATAATGCCTTTTAAAATATGCCATTTTGCAAAATTAATTATGTTTTTTTTCCTAGATGCCTAGGAAGTGTTTTGTGCCAGGTTGCACTTCAAATTACAATAACCAGGCAACATATACACCTGCATTTTCATTTCCAAAGGATGAATCAAAAAGAAAGAAATGGATAGCTGCCATCAATAGAGAAAATTTCATCCCTGGTCCTTCTGCTGTGGTATGCATAAATCATTTTGACGAACGCTTTGTAGTGAAAGAAGATAAGTTTCCCCAAAAAGATGGATCCGTTCTTACAATTCCGAGAAAAAAAATTGCCCTGACTGATGATGCTTATCCTACAAATTTTCCCAATCAGCCACACTATTTATCAACATGTCTCCCAAAAAAAAGAAAACCACCATCAGAACGTCAAGAAGCAATGCATCTTAGGGATGAGGAACAATTTACTCAGTGGTGTGAAAACGATTTGATAAAAAATTTTGCTGATCTTAAATTAAATATAAAAGAGAAGATTTCGAATCCTTGGTTGGTAAAAGTTGAAGATCACCTTTTGTTTATTTACAAAATAGATGTGTTTGCATGTCCGGAAGTTTCAACGACATTGAAAATTTCAGAAGATTTGACTGTTGAATTCTTCTACAGAAAAGAACCCATAGAATCAAAAACTGTTCTTGGATTCCTGTTAGGGAAAGAAAATAGATTAAGTCGATGGACGATATTGGAAAGTGCTCTAAACTTCTTAAATGGATTCAAGCTTGAAGATCTGACAGTAGATCAAAAAACTGCATGTGTGATCCGGATTTTAAATGAATTGTTGGATGAAGATGATGTTCCTACTTTAAAAATTAAATTTTTAATGGATCAACTTTCATCTTCTTTCTTGAAAAAAAAAAAAAAAAAGATACAGTGCTGATGTTCTTCTGTGGTCCATGCGACTATATTTTAGCTACCCAGCTGCATACCTGATGATAAGAAAAAGTGGATTTTTAACTTTGCCTCACCAATCATATTTGCGAAATTTGGCATCATCAATGAATTTCCAGTCTAAAGAATCGGCAAGCACCAGTAAACATATTGATTATTTGAAGCGCAAAGCAGCCACTTTAGATGCACATGAAAAAATTGTTAATGTCCTTCTAGATGAAATATATATTAATCCTCTGATTGATTACAAAGGAGGGGATGTTGTCGGAATTGCGGACAACTCAGAAGAGACAATTGCTGCAAGTACAGTACAGACCTTCATGGTTTCCTCACTATTTTCAAAAATAAAGATGTTGCATGTTTGATTCCGGTAAAAAACATAACTTGTGACCAGCTACTTGAATACACCTTTGAAGTAATCCATGTCCTTCATAGTTGTGGTTACGAAATTTTAACACTCATTGCCGACAATAATCGGGTTAATCGCAATATGTTTACAGCATTGTGTGATATTGACCTAAAGACCTGTTTCGAACATCCATATGAGCCAGGCAAATCAATTTTTATTTTGTTTGACACTCCTCACCTGATTAAATCGGTAAGGAATAATTGGCTGAACCAAAAACTGACGAACCAAACATTTTTTTATCCCGACCCTACGGATTATGAAAAAATTAATGTAGCCAGCATGATTCATCTAAAACAAATATATGATGCTGAAAAAAATAATACAGCAAAAATTGCTCCAAAATTGTCGAAAAAAGTTTTATTTCCATCTTCAATCGAGAGACAAAATGTTAAATATGCATTGTCTATTTTTCATGAAACAAATATTGTTGCCTTAGAGCAAAAAAGCAAAGACTATGGGTTAGATTTTTCGGAAACAAAATCCTTTATTGAGCATATGCAAAGATGGTGGAAAATTGTTAATTGCAAGCATCCCTACAAAGGGAAACATTCAAGGGATGAATATTCTGATCCAATTACAAGCCCAAATCACCACAACATTGTTTTTCTGCAAAACTTCTCTGAATGGCTTTCAAAATGGAAAGAACTTTCAAATTTACCTGCGTCAGAAAAAGAGAAAATGTCCATTCCGGTGAAAGGAGGTATGCTTACTAGTGAAACCGAATTTGCTCTGTTGCACACAACAAAAGCATTGATTGATGTGGCAAAATATGTTCTTGAACATTACAAGTCGAAATATGTGCTGCTAGGTAAACTGCAAACTGATTGCTTAGAGGCTAGATTTGGAAAATATCGGCAGATGTGTGGTGGGAATTATCACGTGTCTTATCGTCAAGTAATTGAATCAGATAAGAAGTTGAGAATTTTAAGTTTGATAACTATGGTATCTAATCACGCTGGAGAATTTAGCTTAAAACTACTTGACTGCACTGATGTTGAATCCAGTGAAACTATTGAAAAAGAACAAATTCAGGAATTTTCGGAAATTATTTACTTATCGGACGAGTTTAAAATTTCCAAATCTACTCAGTCCATATTGACATTTATTTCAGGATATGTTGCTCACAAAGTATGCAATAGATTAGTATGCGAGGAATGCATGATGATGTTGTCATTGGATAAAATTCTTACTTGGGAAGCTACTGATGAAATTCAGGATTACTTAAAATTAATTGACCGAGGGGGACTTAAATGGCCTACCAATTTCACTCATACCATTATAGTGACAGCTTTTTCTATATTTGAGCTACTTATATCCAAGGATTATGAAGGTAAGTTCTTAAAAGCAGCTAATATGAAGGGCATCATAATGAAACTGGCTATGGAAAAAATAATCATCACAAATAGAATTTGCTTAAACATGTGTCCATGTGGGACATCTTCTGATGTATTGATTAAAAAATGTCTTTCTGTCATTGCAAATGTATTGCTAAATAATTATTGTAAGAAAAAAAATGATAACATTCAAAGGGATAAAAGTAAGAAAAGGAAACTATCCACTTTAACATCTGCTAGTAAATGAAAATAAAATTAAGTTAATTTAGCATCGTGTCTGTAAATACTCTTGTTATTTTAAATGTTAAATGTTAACTTATCTAACGAAACAGGGTCTCATTAGAAGCTGCTAAGGATAAATTGCAGATTCTGATGTTGGAATTGTGTAACAATGTCGTACTTTTACAATTAACAAAATTCGATTAAATGTCAAGTTGTACATATGTTTTATTTGTAAAATATTTAACATTGTATCTATTTTCCAAAAGTGATTTATTTACACATCCCAATTTTCACAGCAGCATATAAACCTAAAATTAAAATTTCCATAAATATCACTAGAACTCATTTATTATTTACTGCGTTAATGACTGGAAAACCCAAAAATTTAATGTTGTACATAATGTTAAATAATATCATTACATGCATGTGTTTTGCATAACAGTTTTGATACATAGCTTACATGTTATTTAGTTGAATAAGGCTTTGGAAATTTCTCATGAATCTTTCTAGTGTACAGAAAAAAGATATATTCATAAAGTGAATTTTTATTATATGTAATACATGATGTATTGTCTTTTAACAATAATATAAAAATTAAATTTATCTGCTCAATTGTTTCAAAAAGCTATTCGATTACTGTTCATATCATACTTGTAAATATTTAAAAGCACTGTTCATAATGTATAATGATATTTTCACAAATAGCATCAAATCAATTTCTTTAAATAGTGACAATGACAGGCAGAAAATCCTATAATTTACCACACAAATTAAGATTCTTTCCCAATGAGTCTAAGCGGTCGGACGAATTATGTATGGCAGACCACACAAATTAAGATACTTTCCCAATGACCATGCTGAGCGGTCGGACGAAATATGTATGGCCGACCACACAAATTAAGATTCTTTCCCAATGACATTCTAAGCGGTCGGACGAGTAATATATGGCCGACTACGCAAATTAAGATAATACGCCGAGCGAAATGATAGTTCTGAAATTAATATAGATATTAAAACGGCATACACGATCTGTAATTATGCTTTAATCATAATTCAATTATTCGATGCGATACATTGACCATCTCCGACCCATGCCCTCGAGTGCCGCTGCTTTGGGTCGGACATGATTCAAATAGACCTTATGAAATTCTATGGAGGTCGGATGTATAATATGAGACTTAATATGAATTTCCAGTGAAATACTATATTTAGCAATAATTTAATAAGAATTAAGGTAGATTTACGGCGACTAACCGATGTGTGTCACCGCCGGTCGTATAATACGGCAGGAATTCTTTTCCGAAGTCTAACTCATGCCCTCGAGCGCGAAATTCTAGGGAGGAAATCCGTAGAGCTATTCATTTTGAACTCTTTTAAATAGTTTTCGAGTATTCAATGTACGCTTTGAAACTCACACCGCGTTCCATGATGCTAGCCATTTTTACACGAACCAAGCACGCACGCACATGGTCGGAAGTAGTTGGAACTAGTGACGTCGCTAGTTGGAACCGCCGCGCCACGCGAAGCGAAGGAGGCGTGTCAATCCGTTGAAAGTGTCAGATTTGCGCATGCACAAGTTTCTAGGTCGGATGCCGAATCCAGCTCCGACGGTCGGTGCCGCAACCACTGCGTTAAAAAAAAGTCATGTTTGATGTTTCAAAGAAATATTGTTAAATTAAGTTTTGATTAGTCTTACTTAAGTAAATAAGATTAATATATTTTTTAACAAGAATTCAAATATAATTTCTTAGTTTAAATGTTCTGAAAGGCAATTTGTTCATAACTTTTGAATCGCTGAACTTCCTGTTTATAACCTACGATGCAATAATTAAAAATTGCAAAAATTCATTTGTTTATTACAAATAGGAGGATGATAGCAGAGTACTTTATCATATTAGATGTGTTTAACAATGCATGTTAAAATAAATCTTTATTTGTATTATATGAAATCTCTGCTGAGCAATATATATATATATATATATATATATATATATATATATATATATATATTATCTTTTGATGCTTTATATTTTGCTCAAATGTTAAAAAAGAATGAATTTTTAAAGATGGCATTTTTAATGCGCTACTTAGATTTAGTATTGGTTTTCCATAAATTTACATCAAATCCTTTGTTAAATGCAAGCTAATAGTAACTAGCACAAAATATTACAATTGAGTATAGTTGTTATTTTTTATGTTGTACAAAATTTTTTATTTGATTAAATTTTGATTTATATGTACATAAATGTTGGTAAATAAAATGTAACTTATTTTCTTTAATATTATTCAATTATAATTTAGGTTAAGTGTTTCAAAAAGTGATTTTCATTTCTTGTAAATTTTCAAATTACTGTTTATATCATAATATAAGACTTGTTTCTCTAAATTGCTTTAAACCATTTGTTTGTTGTGAACTGTTACTTACAATAGTAGCAAATCCTGTGTTTTAATTTTTTACATTAGTATTGTGCTCTGATTAATTTCTTACAAAATTTACTATATTCTTATAAACATTGATTTGTATAAGTGGAAACCCTTGGTAAGCAATACATATCTTAACAGTGGTAATAGAATATAAGTGTTCAAATATTTCAAAACAGTTTGTATGTAGTTGTACATATTGAATTGATCAAAGTTTCAATACGCTATTTATTGCCATGACATTTCTATAAATTGCATGAAATCAATGGTTCATTCTAAGCAGATAATGAGGATAGCAGATAATCTCATATTTTAATGCCATACTATCGTAAATTATGTTATCAAAATGTTTTGCAAAATAAACTTTTGAATTGTATCTATAACAAGTTTTAGCAAATCTCTCAGCATATAATATATTCTTGCAGTTACATTAAAATTTTACTGCTTAATATCCTTTTGGGATTTATCTGTATAAAGGCTTCAAAAACCAATACTGATGCGAATTTATCTATACTTCTATGAACTTATTAATACTTCTATGATACAATTTTATGTGTAGAGTGTAGTAATGTTTTTATATTGTTAATGATGGTAAATTTATAGATTCATTTGTATATAATTAGGCGGCAATAGTGTAAAATATTTTTCATATAATATCTTAAGTTTTTGAAGAGGAAAAAAGAATTTGGATTCATAGTGTTATATCAGTGACAAAGGAGTCTATTAATAATATTTTAAAGCATTAATGAAATCCTTAAGTACTTAATTATATACCAAGAAAAGTGTCTGTAATTTTTGCTGTTTGTGAAACAAAAATCTATTAAATTCAGTTGGTTCACCATTAATCCTATCAGCAATTGTTTTTTTATATAGTATTTGTATTAGTGCATATGTACAATATATTTGATGCAAATATTTGTGATATAATTTGTTGTGCTTGATTCAAAAAAGATGATGCTTAAAATACTTATGATTTGAAATGATGTAAATAAAAGTTTGCAAACTGCTTTGTTTCATTTATTGTATTTTAGATATGCATAATTCTCCATCTGAATTTATCAAACATAAATAATTCTTTTTTATAAATCATTTGAAGCAATATCTTAGGTCTTATACTAGAAATAATGAATAGTTAATTTCCCAACGCTTATGTTTATATGAGTTCAAACAGCGATTTAATGCGTAAGTGATGGGAGAAACAGCGAAGAAGGAAGGACTCAATGCATGACTCATCATTTCCTCCGCGCAGGCCCGTTAGAATAACGAAGGCCCCGTTAGAGTTTGTCCACCAGTATGACGTCACTTAATACCCTATCTTTGCCGACTACCATGTGTCGTAATTATTGAAGAGGAAAAGCACTCTGTGCAAAAGTCCTCTCTCTTCTCTTTGACTGCCCCGCCTAATGTAATATAATGTAGTTTGCTTGTGCGGGCGTCCATTTTTTCTGTTTAAAAGTGTCTTGTCTCTCGAAAGAAAGAACGAATTCAGAGCTCCAAAGTAAGTGTTTCAATCCATTCTTTTTTCAAAGAAGTGGAAAATTTATTTTCTGATTCGTTCGTATCCCATGAAGTTAGAATTGTTTCTACAGTTCACGAAAGTTGACTTTTATTTTGTCCGCCCCGTTCACTCGGGAGAATCAAAACAAGCGGCGCTCTTTTCATTGTTAACTTTCTCTTTTTTATTGCTGGTAAATGTGTGACTTTAAGGTTGTATCATTAGTTTTTTTTGTGCTTTGGATCGGAAAAAAAATATAAATGGCTCGACTGTATCCAGACTGGATATAACTCAAACAACATTAAACGCATGAAGCGGTTATTGATTTTCTTATTAAATGAGTAAAAAAACGAAAAGCGAAAAACATTCTTCCAACCTCTGCGGAACCAGATGTAAGAATTTTTGATGCAACAAATATTCGGCGCTGTCAGAATACCTAGAGTGCAAAAAATACATTTATTTCCATGCATTGAAACGTGCTTGATTAATGTTTTAGTACATTGACATTTTTAAGGGTTTTCTTTAATGATTGGCTACAAAAAATGTCTACTGCAAATCTTGACCATTCATTGACTCACACAATAAATTTATACAAAATTTTCGTACGAGTCCGAAAAAAATTTACTTTGTACATATTTGGAGGTAAAGACTTATTTTATTTTTTGAAGCTAATTTTTAATACAAAAACAAAAGGAATCATAAGTAGATAAAACACAAGCATAAATTATACATGGAACAAAGTTTTTTTTTTCTCTCAGCACATAATGAGTATAAAAATTGAATAGTATGACAAAAATGGGGTGTGGGGATGGGGAGTTACCAATCTTTTCATTTTCTTGTTGAATTTAATTACTTAGAATCGAAAAAAAAAAATCATTAAAATAGTATGATTTCCTACATAGTTTTCAACAATATGTAAAGTTTACAGTTTGTGAAGATCATGCTGCAAATTTTTAGTTCTGTTCAAACGCCGATGATGATGCAGAAAAGAAAAAAAATATTCAGAATTTTTAGCAGATAGGCCTTTTTTTTTTCATCACATAAAGTCTCCAGATTTTTGAAAATAAGTCATCAGTACATTTGGTACACAATTAGAGAGCTCCAGGTTCTGAAAAACACTTTGTGGTCAATCGAGATAGGATGTGACATTTTGTTCGCATCCATTAAAAGACAACTGGAGGCGGGCAGAAGCAAAGGGGTGTAAATGACGAAACAACAAATGGGGGGGGGGGGGATCCTCTCCTCTGTCTTTGGGCAAGAGACAGTACTAATAGCCCTGTAGGCGCTGCCGTACAGTATGATTTAGAAATTTCTTTTGATGGAAGCCCACCGAGGACCTGAACTTTAAACAGTCCACTCGCATCCCTCTGCTGCCTTACGTTGCTCTTTGAAGTGCGTAACGCTTTTGAGCCGAGGTTTCTGCAGAGGCTTCACTTTGTAAGATAAATAAATACCTTGGTGCTGAAAAGTAAAGTAAGAAATAATGACGTCAAAAGACCACAAATTGCAGGTTGCTGCAGACACACAGGGGGGGGGGGGGCGCAAGTTGCGCCATCTAAATTGTTGGGGGGGGGATTTTTTTTATTGTTTTATTTATTTATATTGATTTATTTTTTGTTTAAATTGATTTATTTCCAATTTAAATTTATTTTATTTTATTTCAGTTCATTTTGTTTGTATTTTATTTTATTTCAGTTTATTCTGTTTGTATTTAATTTTCTTTGTTTATTCAGTTTGTGTGTGTGTGTGTGTGTGTCATTGGTGTAGCACAGAACTTTTTGAATAAAATATCAATAATAACAATAATTTAAAATAAATAAATAATATTTGAAAATAAAAAATATTAAAAAAAAAGAGAGCTGAAAATAAAAAATAAAAGGGGGGGGGAGATTTTTATGGGGGGATTTGCGGCATTGAACTCGGGGGGGGGGGGGGGATGGGCACCTTTGCAGACACGTGTTTCGGTGTTACGAGGACTGCCCTTTTCAATGCAAAAAGTGGCTGTCTTTTTGCATTGAAATATAAGCTCAAATATCATCCATAAGCTCATTACTTTTTGCATTGAAAGAGGCGTCCCTCGTAACGACGAAACACGTGTCTGCAGTAATTTGCAATTTGACGTTGTTATTTCTTACTTTGCTTCACTTTGTGTTTGACTTGCAACTTTGTGAATTTATTTCTACGGAGAATTTTACGTTTCAAACAACGTACCAATCACGCTGGAAATAACGTTTTCAGACTCTTCTGCCAGTTTGGTGTCACTATTTTTAACGGGGTTATTAATTTTTATTTTAGTTCTGTGTTGACGAAGACTCGAACTTCTTTGAAGGAAACTATTTAAACCTATTCGAAACTGTTGCGGTGCAATATAGTGTTCGTGGTCTAGAACTGATAAACATCGCTTCTCAAAATTTTGTTCGCGAGTACCTTTCGTGGTAATTATTCAAATAATATGGGTTTAATGGGTTATCCCAATAAATTGGGTTTTTCTAGGTATAAATCATATTCTTTCTATTGGAATAGCAGTAGAAATTTAATTTGCTTATTGAGAAATTTGTTTGTTACTGTTTATTTCGATACACATGTATAGGGTAGAAATTTCTGTGATGTAGTATCGTGCTGAATCACTTCCGTTTAATTCATCTTCTTTTCTTATTTATTTCAGTAGCTTCATGAAAAAATGCCTCTTAAGAGAAGAGAGATTCCTTTTTTTTTTGAAGAAATATGATTTTTTAGAACTGTTGTTGAGCAAATACAATGTACCCGATAAAAAAAACGTAAAATTTGAAGAAAATACAGGCTTGGGGGATGTAAAATTAGAAATTGATTGCATATTCTGGATTTCAGTAGTTTTTTGGCCAAATACTTTTAATGTTCAAAACATGCTGAAAATCATTTTTCAAACTTTTTATTATGTACATTGAACTATTAATAAAATAAATTTTTAGACAAAAACAAGGAAACCATTTGGAAAGTATCGTGGCCCAATGTTTGGTGTTCTGTATTCGGCCAAAACACTAGTCGCATCACTAGCGAGAACAAATAATTGAGGCAGGGCTGGGGGGGGGGGGATTTTTTGGTGTTCATGTTAATAAATGATTTAAATCCCTTGTTTTTCAGTCTTAAGTCTTCAATCGAAAAATATGTTAAATTTATAATGTTTCATTTGTTTTTATTTTCAGGATATATCCTCAAAAGGAAAAAGAAAGAAATCCAGTATTTTCACGTAACTCAAAAAAAGAAAAACTGAAGTCGAAATGAACTCGGTAAGTGAGACTGTATGTTTTGTTATTACTCTCCCAAAATGGAACTAAATTCAATGAATGTTTTGCGACTGTGTTGTGTACTTAAAGCTTTGCAACCGGACTTCCTCGGAGCAGAACGAATAAGGTGATGAATTTTTAAACGCACTTTTGTTTTCATTGCTGAGTTTTGTTGTGTGCGTCGAAATGACTCGCACTCAAAACTGAATTTCAGTTTGTCGTACTTTCTTTAATGACATCCTTCCTCACAGTTTGGGTTTGAATGCAAACACTTCGGATTCCCATTCCTTTCCCACTTCACGTCCCAAATTTGTGTTTGTATTCGATCCGTTCCTCGAAGCGCTATACTTCGACGACCTACGCCGTAAAATCTTCGACCGAAATGTTTCTGGGAAATAAGTTCAAACGCTGTAAATGGGTGGTGCCAGATCCTCGTGACACAATGTTTCGTTCGCTGTCACGAATCAAAAAGCACGTTGAGTGTCACCAACATGGGGACGACCATTCATGAAATGGTGACTGAAAGCATGCATTCATAAAATAAGCTTAGAGCAATGATAACAACTACTGTCGGTCTATCGACGCCCCCTGAATTGTAAAGACTGAATAGAACCAGGGTTTGTGCTGCCTCCATGGAAAAAAAAATAAGCAAATGCCAGACGTGGAAAAGTCATGGAAATTTATTCAAAGTCATGGAAAAATGTCCTGGGCTTGGAGAAAGTAACAGTAGCTAAAAAAGCCTTAGAAATCTTGAGTGATTTAACAGTTTTGCACATAAAAGCCGTTAAAACTTGGAAATATAACGATCCCAAAAAGAAATCTGAATTTTGAAATCTGATTGCATCCACTTCTGTATCAGCCGCACCTATTTTGTTTGCAATGTGATTTTACTGCTTGGGCATCGCTCATTTTGAGTTTACCATTATTTTCAACACTTCACATAATTGATGTTCTATAGAAGAGATCTTCCACGGTCTTGATTTTGTCCCGCCCGCTCAAAAAAATGAAACAATCAATTAATTCCATGCGAGTTTGTTTCCATCACCCATAAAACCTTCATTGCTGAACTCATCCGAGTTTGTCTTAATTTGTCGAAAGTTTTAGAAAATTTAGATCTTAATTCAGGCGATAAAACACAGGAATAGAGGGATTTCAATGATCAAAAAATAAAGAATAGTGTCCAGCATACAGCCCTCAAGACTAATCCATTTGTCTGCTACGTTCAATGTCAGGAATCAAACTCTGTGTTCTGGAATTTCTGAACTTATTAATTTACATGCATTTGAAAATGTGCAAATAAACTAACAAGTGCATTTGACTCAGAAGATTTATTCATCACTAATTTTTTTTAAAAATAAATATCTGGTTTAGAAACAAGAATTTACCAAAAAATGTAGCTTTACTTTAAGTAATCAAAATTCTGGCAAGTTATGGTTAAACACACTGTTGGTACTAAACTGCGACTTTGGAAGCAAATTTATCGAAACTTAGTAATGACGCATTAAACCTTTGTCCCAATCATTATCATTTGGACTGTTTGACAAATGTGAATAGTTTAGTTTTTAATATTTTCTCAATGACTGGGGGGGGGGGGGATGAGTGCTTCGATGGAGTAGTGGCACTCACATAAAAGTTTTGCCAATGCCCATTTCCACAAATTGACAAGTTTGATGTCAAAGAGTAATTCTCTTCATGTAACAAGGTCATGAACATTTTTATGAAGGCGTGAAAAATTCTTTGAAAGATCTTGGAATTTTTTTATGATCCAAATAGAGTATTAACAGTGAAAAGCAAAGCAAAGAGCGAAAATTGAAAGTTGTTTTAAAAACCTTGTTTTTATCAATTATAAATATATTTTATTTCTTAAAATACAAGATAGCAACAGTTAAAATTTTCAAAATCACGCAGATTTTCCGGTCATTTTCCAACAATGAAAATCACACGAATATATGGAGATGACAGTCTGTTATGATTTATCTTTCATATTGCTGCATTATAGTGATGTGGATCGGGTAAATACCCAGTGGGTAGGTAAATATTTTTTGGGTATTTACCCAAGACCTCTGTAAATACCCAAAAACTGGGTATTTTACAAAAAAATGCAAAAAGTGAATGGGATTTTTTTTTTAGATCTAAATATGAAATAATTGGTAAAACTGAAACATACATATGTATTACACAGTTTATGATATTTTTTATTGAAAGACTTGATGAAATTATGAAAGAAACATATCGTGAACCAAAGAATCTTTCTTTTCAATGTCATAATTGGAGAAGTATAAGCAATTCAGTGATTAAATTCAGGATTTCAAAATCTCGATCTAGGTTAGTCATATCCAAAATGAAAAAAAAAAAAAAAGGAAGCAGGAGGGATGTTTTCAAGAATAAACTGAGAAGTTATTAAGACTATGATACTATTTATTTATTTTATTGCTGTTTAGGTGATAATGGGCAAATATAGAAACAGTTTTCACATTAATAAGCAAAAACAAATCAAAATATTGTTTTTTGGTGCCTTGCTCATTTGCACTTGCTCCCCAGTACTTCATGATTCCAACTATTTTTAATACACGCAATGAGTGATGTAGAGTGGGAAGGTAAATATTTTTTTGGGTATTTATCCGAAGGCAGGGTAAATAAATCCCTTAGTAATTGCGCATTTTTCAAAAAAAAAAAAAGTGGTATCAAAAGGTGATGAATTTCTTTTTAAAACATAAACCATAAAATGGAAGATTAAAAATATAAAAATTTATGTATTATAATTTTTTTAATTAAAGGCTTAGTGAAATCCTATCGAAAAAAAAATGTCATAATTTAAAATGAACTTTTCTAAAACTTAAATAGGATGACAGGAAAATTTAAAAGAGAATTTTGATATAGTTTGCCTGAATTTGTCTTTGCCCGTGGTAAATGACTATTTCCACACCAGGCATTTGTATACACATTCATTACATTCTCTCCCCATTTTTTATCTCCTCAAAATTTGGCTGCCGCTTCAAAGTATGCATTTTTTGAATTTGTAATGCATTTGCCTAACTATCCATTTGTGTTGCTTTGTAGTCCTGGTACGAAAAAAACTTTGAGGTTTCCAATGCTGATGAGTTCAACCTCAAAGCAGCTTTTCTTTGTCTTTGGCTTTGTTTATAATTTTTTTTATTCCTCCCCCCTTTTCAAATGTTTAATTCCTTTTCTGTTACTTGCCATTATATATTCAGAATACGCCTGAACACTTGAACTAGGTTTGGAGGAATTTCTGCAAAAGGTATAGGAAAATAAGCATACGCCTGAACACTTGAACTAGGTTTGGAGGAAATTTCTGCTAAAGATATAGGAAAATAAGCAGTAATAATAAATTGAGCGACATTTTGTTACATTTTGATGTCATGCAGGGACATATTATTGGGTTATAAAAGACAAGGACCTTAAAAAACTGATGTTTGCTTTTTTTGTAACCAGTTAAGCTTTTTACTTTTTGTAGAATGGCTTTTTATATCTGAAATTTGGCTATCGACATTGATTAGGCATCATCTAATGTGGATATCATATTAGATTGCTAAAGTGTTTCACACAATTGTTCTTTAAATATGTGATCAAAATACAACTTTTGAGCAAATATTTATTGTTTTGTATATGGTTGTTCATATATATACATAGTGGAATACATACAGAAAAGTATTTTAATTGAATATAAATTTTTGAAATAAATACCCAGGTAAATACCCATTTTGGGTATTTACCTGGGTATTTACACCTAAAAATAAATACCCGGGTATTTTACATCACTATGCATTAATAAAACTTTTTTTGTTCACAAAAAAAAAAAAAAAAAAAACACAGCCTTGAGGTGATTGGCGCCAAATTTAACCACACCTGGTGTACATAGGGTCAGTGGGGTAAAATAGGTGGTGGGGTAAAATGGTTAGTCTAAATATATAGTTTTAAAAACAAATTATTTTAAGTTTAATTTGCATTTTTTTTTTTTTTTTTTTTTGAGTTGGCATTATACTTGGCTTTTCTGGCTTAGTGAGAGGTAACACTTTAAATTGAAGTAGATAAATTCAAACCGCATGTTTGTCTGCTTAAACTTCTATCTCCAGCTCATGATTTTTGAGACATTTTTATTATTGTGTCATAATATCTTTAGTTAGACATTTTTGTTGCTGCTTCAATTTACAGGGAAGAAAAAAAAGTTTTTTTTCTATTTTTAATCTCATATTTTGAAAATGGGTATATGGTTAGGCTTATCATTCCAGCAAGTTGTTTTAAATGATACAGCATATTTTCCTTTTAATGAATATTAATTCATTTGTGGTTAATTTAAAATGATTTAAACATAAAACTATGCAATGCCATGACTTTATAAAATAAACTTCGCTCCATCATAATAAATAATAAGAAGCCCACGGTATACTTATTCTGGAGTTTGTGTGCACTTGCGCACAAAATCACAATTTCCTCAGAATGTGCAGGGCTCAGCCTGTTGCTGGTCGTCACATTTGTATTTGATTGCAATCAGATGCTACCAATTTCGCTAATGCACCTTTAAATTCTCAGAACTCATCCTTGTTTCAATCCAAAAAATATAAGTCACAAAGTACGATTTCGTCACCTTATAAAGATTTGAAAAGTGCAATAGTGTCTGCAATTTCAACAAGAGCTTCAGATTTGACAATTACCTGCATGAGTTATTTAAAACAACTTAAATGTATGCTGCTAAATACAGGAAATATTGACAAAGATGTTTTAGAAAGGCTAAGAGTTGAAAGTGAAAAAAATAATGAATTAAAAAACAAGAAAATAAAAAATAGTGGAAAAAGAGTTTCCATTCAGAGGAAGTATCTGGAATAAAAACTGCTAAAAATATGCTTATGAAGCAAAGTTTAACCACATGTGCCTGGGTATAAATATTATGCTTAAAGGAAACAAGCAAGAAATAATTTATTGGCAAATATATGGCTGTTGAGGGAAATATTATGAGATGAAATATTTTTAAAAAATCTGAGATTTTTTTATTTTTCCTGATGTAGACGATATGGATTTCATTGAAAAACATCAAATAATAAAAAAAATTAATGAGCCACAATTTAACAATAGAGGCCATTACTTTTTTAAAAGAAATACAAGTATGGATATCATGCATTGAAAGAACCCTTAACCCCCCCCCCCCCCCACCTCCGTCAATTTCGTCAAATTGACTGTTTGCACTATTTTTTTTAAATTAAATAGTTAAATTTTGTTAACTGACTCTTAAGTCTATATTATCACACTGCATTGAACAAATAGTATGCTTTTTATCACTTCTTAGACTTCAATACCAGTTTACCCCACAGGCTACCCATTTTTACCTGCTTGGGGTAAAATGGGTATAGAAAACATATAGTCATAAACACTCCTCTCAAAAATAAATTTGTGTCAAATTATGTGTGAAAATCATTTAATTCTACTCTCAACATATGTAATGTATACATAAAACTAAAAAAAAATTAGAAACAAAATATTTTGACAAAAATATTTGAGTCAAAATCCAAAAGTAGGCTATTTCGTACCCATTTTACCCCACCTGACCCTATATGTTCACATTCATTGCAAATTTCATCCAGAACGTAGCATTACTTCTGGTGATATGGCACTCTCAATGAAAAAGAAAGAACGTTTGATTGCACCGCCCTTCATTATTTCTTGAGATATAGCAGCCACAAGTGACGACAAAAACCATTCTATAGCTCAGCCTCCGTTTGAGCTATCGACACCAAAATTGAATCAGCGCCTGCACTTGTTAGGGGCAACATATGAACTAAATTTTATGTGATTCCGCCTGTTACTTCCTGGGCAATAGCAGACGCCAGGGTTGGGTCGTTAATGAACGAACGGGTCAAAAAGAACGAATCCTCAAGATGAACCGAGCCGTTCATTCACTTAAAATAAACAACTCTTCTTTTTAGCGGTGAGTAGTTTGGAACATTGTGTTGATGCACTTGTGATGAAATCTCAGCTTTTTTTCGGTAATTGCTGGATTGCTTTCCTACATCACAAAGAACATCCTTTTCAGTGCGCAAAATGTAAGCTAATGAATGTCAAGAAATCCGACTTTTGTCGAATGTGTTTAAATCCACAAGCTCACGTTTTGTGCATTGAAAAAGCATTCCTTGTAATGCCAAAACAGGTGTCTGCAGTGTTCCTGCACATTTGTGCGCTTAACGTCATTTTATTTTTTAAGAAGAAGTATTTTTATGCTTCAAAAAACCATTTAATAATATAAAAAAGCATAACAAACTTCATCATTCTCATTTGCAGTTTTCCAATGCATCTATCAGTAAAGTTTTATGAAACTTGTTTGGGCTACGAGCAAAATATTTGGACATTGGTTTATAGTTCACATGAAAGCCTTTAAGCTAGAGTAGTTTCCTCTGTACAATCTACGAATATTGAGAAAATCAGACGTGACAGGACTTAGTCATGATAATTTGAGTTATTTATTGACCAGTTAAAGAAAAAAGTTAAATATATTTCTTGAAATCTTTGAAGTATTTTTTAATGCCGTTAAGAGTTAAGAAATGCTATTCAAGTTCAAAATTCATTTTTTTATGTCCATTGTCTATGGTGAAGAACAAATGAAAAAGAAGTTTAAATTGTAAAACAGGGTTGGGTTTTGGATTGTCTAAAACTGGTTCAGGAGAGGACAGGTGTTTTTTACCGTCCAAAACTGTCTAAAACTGTCCAAAACTATGATAAAGTTAAAGGGATGTAATCTAATCAAGTCGTATTGACTGCAATTTTCGTAATGCACAAATATAGACATAACCGAGGTTTAATTAATGAGTTTTTTCTAATATTTTTTTCTAAAATGTTATTTAAAAAAATATTTTACTTAAAAAATTGGCAATAACTACTACGTGAAAACTTCTTTATGTAACAGTTGGTAGAGTTATGAGAGGAAATTTACAACACTACCACTACCAAGACAACTATAATTCCAATTCCGTTTGTGATTGAAAGGAATATTATTACATGTGCAATATTTAGGTGAAAAAAAAAGCCTAATTTTTTAAATGATTTTTGCAAATAAGTTTTACATCATGTTTTAACGAAAATTATTTTTTAAATCATAGATTAAAGAACAAGAAATTGATGATTAAACACTAATATTGTAAAACTTGTGTTATTCTTTTTTTAGTTCATATTTTTTAATACATTCTGAAACAACAAAAAATTGTAACTTACTGCATTTAAGTCAATTATTGCACTGTATTTTGAACACTTTTGTTTGCACACATGCATAAATGTCGAAAAATTTGGTTTGTGGAGGAAAAAAAAACTCCTGCATACAAATTGAAATTTTTAATGAAGAGTTTAACTTCTACATAACTAGATTAAAATCAGCTGCATAAATAAACTACATATATATTTATACTTGAATGTTCACATTGAATGAATCTATTAAATAGTCAAAAAAATAATTTTTACACATTTTGTTCTGTTTTTGATATTTTCTCACAAAATATAGTTTCTCAAGAAATAGTTTTAGACGCTTTCGGACACAAGGGCTTTGAACAGGATGATAAAAACTTGCCAACCCTGCTTTCATTTGCACACATGCATAAACATAGGGAAATTCGGTTGCTATTATCAAAAGAAAAAAAAAACCTAGTGGGAAGAAATTTAAATTTTGATCAAGAATTCAACTTCAGTGACTCTAGATTCAAATTAGCTGCATAAATAAGTTGAATGTTCTCCATTGAATAAATGTTCAATATAAAAAATTACTTTGATTCATTTTATTCTGTTTTTTGATGCTTTCTCACAGAATGCAATTTTTCTAAAAATACAGTTTTGGACACAAGGGTTTTGGGCAGGAACCAAAACCCTTGTCCAAAACCTTGCCAACCCTGTTGTAAAAGTAAAAAAGTTTCAAAAAAACCCGTTGGGTACAACCCAATTGGGTCCAATCCGGCCAACCCTGGTGCGCATGGTTTTTTTTCCCCAATAAAACAGTAATCAAATTTATCGACATTTTTATGCATGTGAAAATGAAAATGTTCAAAATATAATGCAATAAATGACTAAAATGCAATAAGTGACAATTTGGAACTGAAGGGAGGAAAAATACAAATATATTTGAAAGTCTTGGCACAGCTTTGTGAAGTTTTTCTTCTCTTGGCTATCTTGCCATTTCAGGATCTAAAACTGAATTACCGCCTAACTACTTTAGGAAAATGCCAATAATTTGTTTCAAAAAATTGTGAAGCTACTATAGTTTTTTAATATGTAGTTACAGAATGTATTATATTGAAAATATGAACAAAAAAAAGAATTCTTAAAATTTTTGTGCATTTATTTAACCATCAATTTATTGTTCTCTAATTTACAAAGATTTAAAAAAGGATTTTCGTTAAAACATCATGTAAAACTTACATGCAGAAACCATCAAAAAAACTAAGCTTTTTTCTTTCTCGGCGCCTAAATATTGCACATTTTATGACATTCCTTTGAGTTATGTATGGAACTGAAATGAGTTAGTTGTCTAGGTAGTGTTTGGAATTCCCTTTCATTACTATACCAACTGTTACAAAAGGAAGTTTTTATGTAATCGAGTTATTGGCAATTTTTTTTAAGCAGAATGTTTTTAATGAACATTTCAAAGAAAAATATTATCAAAATCTCATTAATTACAAGTTATTTATATTTATGCATTACAAATACTATCAAATACTGATTGATTAAATTACTCCTCTTTAGCTTTAGTATACTTTTGACAGTTTAAAACACTTTCGGACAGTTTCGGACAGTAAAAACCACCTGTCCTGTCCAAAACCAAAACCCGCCGGCTGAGCTACCGGTATATTTGTTGTTACTTTTTTCGTTGCATGGTCTCTTTATTGATAACACTGTAATCATATGTGCAGTGCTGTAGCTGGAAATGTTTAATATTTTAATTTTTTGACATGCTGAAATGGAATCTGTGATTTCTGGAATGGAAAACAAATCTTACCGTTCAGCAACTGAGAAGTGTCTGACAAAATCAACTGTAATTGCTTTTTGCATCAAAACCTGAATAAAGCTTCCTTTTATTCATTTTTCACAGCCATTATTTCTTACATTCAGATAAATTTAGTTATTTTTTCTTCAAAGAATATTACTAATCCAATGAAACATTTCAACTGTATGTGAGTATGTCGTGCAGAGAAATCACCTGCCAGTTTTTTAAATGAACGAAGTCGTTCAAATGAGCGGATCAAAAGAATGAACGATCTCTGATGAACAAATCATTAAAAGGAACGACATTCTAGCAGGAACGCACTACTCAAAAAACATTCTGAGTTGATCGACCCCCTTGGATTAATTCGTGCCAAAAACGAATGGACACAAGTTTACATAGGGGCATCAAATTTGGTTGAATTTTATGCGGTTGTTTTTGCTGTAGAACGGCCAAAACACCGACCACACACCTACAGACACACGAACACACTCACAAAGAGACAGACATATTTTGGGAAATGGTCGAAATGGACTCAGCACACCTCAAAACGTTCGAATCTGTCATAGTTTGAAAATTTGCACAAACCAATACCTTTTTTTTTCTATATATTAGATAAAGTGGGAAGTTTGCTTTCACTACGGATTGTATCCACTTTTGGAAAAAAAAGTTTTTTTTTTCCGTTTTCAGAACTACTAACTTCTTTCTTCTCGAAGTGGTTTGTATCTACTGTTGTAATAGGCGGTAATTGTTTTTATCACCTAAACGGAGTATATCCATCCCCTTATTTCTCGCCAGGTCTTCTACAGCAAAGTGGAACCTATCCCTTATTTGCCAGTACCCACTCCATTCACTTTCATATCAAAAGGGCACATATCCAAATTTAAATTTGCCGCTTCCAATTCAAATGTAGTTCACAAATAAAATAGCGGAGCGAAGCACCGACTGAGCATTTCCAATCAAGCGTGATGTTAAGAGATCGCAGTACCTTGCGCCTTGTGCAAGTCTCTTATATTGTTACCAGTCCAGCCACTTCAAGAAATTCTTAAATGACAACACAGTGCTTGAGAAAAACACAAGAGATTTATTTACAATTATGTACAGGAAATGTAGTTAACAACTGCTAAATTATTCTCAGCAATTAGGCAAATGTCAACTAACACCATAAAGCCAGCGGTAACACACGTATTCACATCGAAATATGCAAGAAACACAGCACTACACACTCTCCATCGCACAGCTCAGTCAAGACTTTCTTTGAACACTTCGCCATGGCTATTTATAAATTCCTGGAGAGTTTCGAATATTCCATTGAGAAATTTCGATTGCGTTCTACCAATATTTTCTTTTTATTCCCTTCAGAAATCAGATCAGGGGACCATATACGTCATTCGAATGTAAGGGGGTTGTGTACTCATTACAAGAAACAATTTACCGGTTAAGTTACTACGATAATTTCAGATGAAAGTTGATGGAACAACAGCCAAAATTAGCCAGACTGCATCAAATTAATCATAGAAACAATTACTATTTACAAGATTTGTAACAAGATGTTAGGCAAGTACGACCTTAAATGATGATTACTGCATTAATATTACGTAATGAATATTACTATTGGTATAAGTTTTGATAAAAATTGTGATTAGTTGTGATAAAAGTTGTGATCTCTATTAATACCTACAACGTTTTTATTTGAATCGGCTTGGGTGGTTTTATTGGTCATACTTAATTGGATTGAAGGTCCTTTTTTTTTTTTTGAATGTTCAGTCAAAAGAATAAAGTAGGAAGGAGTAAAGTAGAGTAATTTGTATATATATATATATATATATATATATATATATATATATATATATATATATATATATATGTATTAAAAAATGTTGAACATTTTGTTTCAGTTTTAAAGTTATTTCTGAACAAAATGCGTGTTTTTTTTTTTTTTTTTTTTGCAAAAGAGATGATATCTACTGTTTTATACTAGGAGAATATATTCAAACCCCTAATGCAGAATAATATAAAATTTGTGACATGCCTCGCAGAACAGATGCCTGAGCTGCAGAACAATTCTGTTCAAATGTGTGAGGAAAACTTAGACAAATTTTCTGTGAAATTTCTGCTGACATCCGCAGTTTCTGCAGAAATATCATATTATTCTAAATCTGAGAAGATCCTGATTTTTCTAGCGTTTTTGGTTCCCCTTTTCCTTATTTTTCCCAATCGATCTTCATCCACTGCAATTTCCTCCATCGAAGTATGTTTTGGAAACATGCCAACATTGAAGCACGTCCATTGCCGAAAATTGCGTGTCTTGTTTGAGATTTTAACCTTCATACATCCTGAAAATATTTCAAATTATTAAAAAGTTTTAAAGTGTTTTTTTATGTGCTGCCCTAATTTGACTCAATTTATTCATTATTTTAGTTATTTTGTTCATTTATTAACGTTATTTTAATTGCTCCTTCATGCTATGTAAAATAAACCAAAAAAAAAAAAAAAAAACCGCGGTTCGACACCTAAGTTGGGATTTTTGTATCTTTGCTCTTTCTGTGCGTTTTAGAAGGCATATAAAATATTTTAATAGAGTCTCAATCGGTTAAGGTTCCACAGAAATGCGTAGCAACAGTAGAGTTTTAAAAACTGAGAAATAAAAGAAAGGAAATCTCCTGCATTAAACGATTTTGATTTAGGGCACCCGATTTGTGGAAAAGGTCAGGTTGGTTTCTTGTGTATACAACGCTTGAAGTACTTGCAGAACAATTTTGGTTAAATGATTTTACGTCGCAGAACATCACCAAGTATTCTGATTTGTAGTCCAAAACAAAATTGGTAATTTAGGTCTGATAAAATGAAGGAAAAATTCCTAGACCTATGCCAATAGTCACTTGTTGCGAATTGCCACTACCAAAACATTGTGGGAAATTCGAAATTCAAACAGTTAGTGTTTCTGCGTAAAACGTGTTTTTTCTTTTTTCAAAAAAAAAAAAATTATAAAACTGGATATAATCCGTTTGGAAAGTAAACTCTTTAAGTAAAAAGGACTGCTAACTCTCTTCGATTTTTTTTTTTTTTTTTGTAAAATCCTCACTGGAAAGGGAACCATCCTTTTCGGCTGTCTTTTGGACTACTGTTTGATGTGTTAGCGAGTCACGATTCCGCTGTCCATCCTAAGAACCCTGTGTTTGCTCTGTTTCAGGGGGGTGGCCGTGGAGCAGATGGGGAGCTGCCATCGATGTCCAAGCGTCAATCCCAAGATGGCGAAGGACAACCTCCCAGGTAAGTTGTCCGTGGATGAAGTGATATTGTGCTGTCGTTCATTCAGAACGGGAAGGGAAGTCTTCCCTATTGTGTCACATTTGGAGATGTAACAATTATGGAAATTTTAAAGTGGTGGTTACAGCAAAAAAAAAAAGGAAGTTTGAGGAAAAATTGAATTTTTTGTCAATTAATAAGTCACATTCTAAGGGATTAATTACTTTAATATCATCAGGTGGTTTAGAAATTCCGAAGGCTTTCCTCAATCCAAATTGTTATTCAGTGTTTCATCTCCACTCCCTGTCGAAGCCAGTCTTGCGTCAATTTCATATTTGCTTTCCATTTGATTATTTAGGGTTTTCTTATAAGTCAAATCATAAACTGACATTTTTGCACCCCACGGTGAATATCCAGGCTTTTAATATGTTCCTTGTTCAAAACGAATAGTCGCTGAAGTGCTACGTTTTTTAAAGTGAAACACGGAAACATCATTTTGTAAAAAAAAAAAAAACTGTTTATTAGCCACTGCATCACCATCTATCATCATTATCTGCTATCTACCAGAGATATGGGTCAATCCACTGGTTATTGGGTTAAAACTTAAAACTACCAAAATATCCCCAAGCAGGCAATCGCTGCTTTCAAATGTACATGGAAGCAAATTACCACCCCTCATACCATGACGGGCGACTTTCTACTGAGGTTAAATAATACAATTGGGGGATTATTTTATGCTTCAGCGGAACTGTTGACATAGTTTAATGTTATGGGGCATTAGTTTAAGCTTTAAATTCTTTGCACGGGTATCGCCGTGAAGGTACAGCTATTATGTATATATAAGGTGAAAAATTAAATGCCCGCCGAATCCCCCCGCCCAATTGAAAAAAACCATCGGTTAGCCATGCCACTGGTTAGTTGTGTAACTTCAAATTCTCTGAACCCCAGCAAATCTGATTTTGGACCCTCTACTAAAAATCGTATTCATGTAAATTTGAAGCACAATTTTTCGATTTTGTTGGCCTTCTTTGTAAATTTTGTGAAATTGAAGTTTTAAAAATGCGATTGTTAGCCATTCTTAAATTTCCTTTTTGCAACTTCGATTTATAAGGAATTGGCCCCGGAATTTTTGAGATTAGAAGTTCCAAAAAGAGTAGTTTTAAGTTGCCTGCAAAAAACGTTTAATCTTAAAACAAAGTAGCTACTCCATTTCTTTTCTTTAAGTTGGGAGGTCAAGAGTTGATTCGAATTTCCCACCTAATGTCAGGGACCCTCTTTACTGAATAGGCCAGCTAGGCCATGACCTAGAACCCCGGCCATTCGGGGGGCCCCCAAATGGCGAAAACTATTTTAGCAAGTGGCAAAATATGCATCGTATGGCTATAAGAGAGCCCGGAGAAAGTGTTTGGCCAACGACCTCTGATATCTTGCTCGGGGGCCCTAGACCAATAGGTTCAGGGGCCCAGAATCAATATAAGCATTTAAAACTAAGTTTGATTTTCGGAAAAAGTTAATAAAATTGAACGTAAACAAAGCTCAAAAAATTTTCAGACCTCTTCCCATTCGCCCCCTTCCACCCCCCAAAGATAGATCCTACACAAAAACTTCTTTTAACTGGCTTTGGTACGGTCAGGACTGTTTCTTTCCTTTCCTCTTCATTCAGGAAATTTCCCTTCTTTCCGTGGCCAGTGATGGTCTAGTGAGGGCATGGGGTACTCTGTACCGAGCCAAGGTTTGGCTTTCGCTCAAGGAAGTTGGATCGTGGGTTCCCCTTCTCTCTACTTGGGGCCTATTTAATGAATAGGCCGACTAAACAGTGACCTTGAGCCCCTGCTATTTAGGATCCCGAAATGGCAAAAATTGTAATATTTTGCTACATGAGGGCCCCGAAAATGCGTTTGGCCAAGGGCCCCCGATATCTTAATCGGAGGCCCTAAATTAATAGGTTCTGGGATTCTAGGTGCCTCACTGTGTCCCTAAGGTTCATAAATTTAATGAATTCCTCAACTTTTTTTTAACGCTCTTATGTTTAAGCTTTTCAAGCCAAGTTTGATTCACGGAAAAATTTAATAAAATGGAATGAAAACAAAGCTCAAACACATTTTTTGGCCCCTTGCGACTCCGGGGCCCCCGGATTGCGGGGCCTTGCGGTATGTACTCACGCCACTGCCACTCGTACATGTGACGTATTTTCCAACCCCAATAACGTTCCCCCACCTTTTAGTTCTCATAAGCCGTGAAGGACGAATGCAAACTTAAAGGGGGTATCTTTGTATATTAATAGGCAAGCTATTTTCTTTCGGTACCGATTCCTCCTCTGTTCGTCAACCGATTTCCTTCATTCTTTCTTTGTTCGGTAGCTATTGCCGAGTTTTAGTGTCATCAATAACAAATTTTGAAATCGAACGCTAATTAACTGAGGTATTAATAAACAATGCATTTTCGTCCTAAATGGCTCTTTCTACGCGAATGGATGGTCCAGTATTTTCGAATTTTAATGGTTGGAAAGGTCTTTAAAAAATACTCCTAACGAAAAAATTGTCCGGGCGCCCAAGGTCCAACAACCGAAATCCATTAGAAAAAAGTTATAACCGTTTTTTAGTTATCGAAACTCAAAAATTTTAATTTTATCTATTTTCCATTGTTGAAATTCATTGTTGGAAGCGTGAAACATTAAGTTTTAATTCATATTTTACACCACTTTTTCTACATGAAAAATGCATTTTAGTGCTTTAAGCTTGTTATGGTTAAAAAGCTCGTGAAAACTACTTCTAAAAACGTTTATCCCCCGTTTACGGCAAAAAACGAAAACCCGCCAAGATGACTAGAAAATAAACTAGAAGCAATTAAAAGATAGTGAATATTCATTTTTATTTGATTTTTCATGCGACTTAGCGTGAAGAAATTGCTAGATAATATTATGTGTTGCTATTTCTCGCTTGACCATAAAGAAATGCAATTCTTGCATTTTTTAAAAAAATTATTGAGGTTTTTTGTGTAACTATGGGCATTAAAAATATTTTCATTTTGATTATGTTTTCGGGATTTAAATATTTAATTAAATCATTTTACGGAGTGAGGGAGGGAGGACTTTCAGTTTCGACGAAATTATCTTCTCAAAATAATACCTGCATTTGATATCGCCAGCAACAAATCTCAAGGTGAAACTTTTGATGAAATTGGCGTATTATTACGACGTTGAATGCTTTCGCATGGACAATTCTGTTACCTTGAGTAGAATTCGTTTATTTGACTGTTGAAAATTTTATATTTCTAACGGCAACGGCCATGCCTACTTTTACAAAGAATATTGCTTATACAGAAGTTTTACGTATAAAAGGAGTTTTACGGTTTCATTTCATTCAGGAAGACTTCCATAATCGTGAAATGGGCGAACTTTATCCATTAGTGTAAAACTTTTGGCCCCAAAATGCCAGCTCGAGAAATATTTCTCTTTTTCATTCGTAAAAAAAAGAGTAGAGAAATGTCTATTTGCAAGGAACTGACTACGAATAAAGACCCTGTTTAAGGTGGGGTTCATTAAATTAACCATTCGTGACAAGGGGGAGGAAATAAATGACCAGACATGTGATTTTTCAGTAATTTTACTGAAATCAGTATTTTTTGAGACAGCAAAATACTGGACGTATAATAAAGGAAGGAGCAGTCGAAGTTAAATTCAACATGTTCCAGTTAATTGCATGCATCGAATTAAAATAGTCTACTCTGCTGACACAAAAATACATGGGAGAGCTTTCAGTTGTAGTAAAATATACTAACAGTGTTGTGTTAGTTCGCACAGCCAAGCAATTTCAGTATTTTTCATGCTGTTTGGGTCACACGTCTGAATGACATGAGGGACATACAATGGAGAAAATGTGACATCAAGCCTTTTTTTTTTTTGATAAGAAAGTTTATTAAAACTTATTAATTTAAAGTTCATTGAAACTTAGTCACGAAATGGAGAGGGGTCAAAAATTTTCAAAAGTGCATTAGTCAGAAATTTCCTAAACCGTAAACATATCACAAAAACGATTTTTTTTAAATAAAATTGCACTATTATTATCATGTCCAGTGTTTTTCAATGGACAAGTTTTAATGTAGCAAGTACCATTCGTTCATTTGTCTGTTTGAAATTTTATATTTCTAATGGAAGAGGTCAAGGCAACTTACTCAATAGTATTAAACTTTTTAGAAGAAATATTGTTCATGAAGAAGTTTTACGTATAGTCTGAGTTTTGCAGCATCATTTCATTCGGGAAGATTTTGATAATTGGGAAATGGGAGCTCTTCATTTATCGGCGTCAAATTTTTGGCACCGATTGCAGCGCGAGAAATGTTTTTTCTTTGCATACGTAAACAAAGAGTAGGGAAATATATATTTGCATGCGGTTACCACAAAACAGGGGCTGTCCAAGAATGTAGTCCCACTTTAAGGTGGGGTTCACGAAATAGTAAAAGTTTGTGACAAGGGAGAGGACAGAAATGACAAGAGGGACATACAATGGAGAAAATGTGACATTAAGCTTTTTTTTTTTTGATAAGAAAGTTTATGACATGTGGCAAAGGAAACAGGGAGCATGGTGAAGTGTGAAACTTTGTGACAAAGGGGAGAGAGGTCAAAAATTTCTAAAAGTGCATTAGTCAGTTATTTCCTAAACCGTAAACATATCACAAAAGCCATTTTTTTTAATAAAATTGCACTATTATTATCATGTCCAGTGTTTTTGAATGAACAGTTGCCACGAGTAGAGTTCGTTCATTTGTTACTTGGAAATTTATATTTCTAACGACAAAGAAGCAACTTACTCAGTAATAGTAGACGTTTTATAAGTAATATTGTTCACACAGAAGTTTTTCGTATAAACTGAGTTTTGATGCTTCATTTCATACGGGAAAATTTCCAAAATTGTATTATTAACGATTTTTACCCATTGACGGCCATTTTTTTGTTTCCAATGCCAGCGCAAAATTTTTTTTTCCTTTGCATACGTAAACAAAGAGTCAGGAAGAATCTATTTGCATAGGGTTAGCACAAAGCAACACGGTATCCAAAATAAAATGAATCAAGCCAGGAATTGGACGACCACTTCTCAATGGGGCTGTTTTCTTCAGTCAAAAGTACTACTTTTAGTCACTGAAATTGATAGAATAAGTAAAAGAAATAACATGGGGCCAGAAAAAACTTTTGTTTTCTCGACGGTTATTTTTTATTAATATTTCAAACGTTCAATTTTGGAAATAAAGCGTGATCTTTATGACGTTACAAGGGATGTACTTTGGCACGCTACTCCATTGCCGTGCTTAATGTTTACGCTCTGCTGTCGACCGCCTTTCCACGCTGTGACCATTTGCGCCGTGCGCTAATGGCATCAGCGAATGGCATTTCATCACTTTTGATGCCATGTGCAGAAGCGTAAAAACTGAATTTCAATCTGCGCACCAACTAAAATAATTGCTAAAAAATATTAATTTTTTTAAAATTATTTAAAAAATGGCTAAAATCCATGTTTCTAAACTTGCTTTTTCAGAAAAAACACTTTAAAAGTTTCGAAAACGACACCATTACCGAAATAACCCCTCTCATTGATATATTTTGAGATTGACGGACAAAAAGCAAAATTGGAAAAAATTACCTTTCGTCATTGCGTGTACGTATAAAAATTGTCTGTTTTCGGATATGCAGTAAACGAAAGTAAAAGTAGAAATAAAAATGTTGGGAATAGTTAAATTCATACAAGGTTTCTCAAATATTCATTCGTGAACAGGGTGGAATTTCGACCACTGGGCGAACACTAGTGGGTAGAAAGAGGTGAAGATCTCATACATTAAAGTGTTCTTATAATGTTTGGAAAACAGTTCATCGATGCAGTTTTCTTCGCATGCGTACTAGGGATGCGCCGGATAGCGATGATACCGGACATCCTGCTCTTTGTCTGCCGGATTCGGATATCCGGCTCTACAGTTGTTTTTAGTAAAACATTGCATCTTTATTCATTTTTACGAAATGCTGTTTCAGAATAAGGAATCGAGCTTTTTCACAAATCATTTCCTCAAAAACAAATTAAATGCATTTAAAAATAATTTTTAAAACCTTTTTATTTTCATGTAGGGTGTGTACGAGTCGTTCTGCACATTCAATGAAACACTAAAAGAGCAGAGCCCCAGATCGTATAGTAGGGCACAAACTTTAAACGAAAAATATATCTGCGTATAAACAACCCTAGTTTCAACTTATGTTGTTGTTGAAACTGAAGGTAGATAATTTAAATAGAATATTCTCCATGTTTTGTGTTCATGTTTAGTGACCGACGTCGTTAAATCATTAATGTTTATGCAAATGAACCTTGTTTCCAGTTTTTACCACCATTGCTCTTGGTGTGGCCACAGAGTGTTGTTCAATGTGTAAAGCTGCCGGTGTTGTGGCGGTCAGAGACTTTTGCTTCACTTTCCCACACGAGCACGTGTAAACTGTAACGATGTTTTCAATATGCTCATCTTTACTAATAATAAAGCTGAAAGTCTCTCTGTCCGGAGGATGTCTGGATGTCTGTAGGATGTCTGTGACGCGCATAGTGCCTAGACCGTTCGGCCGATTTTCATGAAATTTGGCACAAAGTTAGTATGTAGCATGGGGGTGTGCACCTCGAAGCGATGTTTCGAAAATTCGATTTTGTTCTTTTTCTATTCTAATTTTAAGCCCATTTTTCACAGAAATTTAATCAAATGGGAAAGGATTTGTTCTGAAAATTATCTTTCTTCTTTTCTTTACTTCTTTATCTTTCTTCTTTTCTTTTCTTCTTTACTAATAATAAAGCTGAAAGTCTTTCTGTATGGATATTTGGATCTCTGTGACTCGCATACCGCCTAGACCGTTAAGCCGATTTTCATGAAATTTGACACAAAATTAGTTTGCAGCATGGGGGTGTGCACCTCGAAGCGATGTTTCGAAAATTCGATGTGGTTCTTTTCCTATTCCAATTTTAAGAACGAAATTATCAGAAGATGGACGAGTCAATGACGAAATTATCATAACGTGGAACCGTCACATGGGCACGAGCCAATTGGCGAGAAAATTCACCATACATTGTTTGTAAATATACAGGCGAACCAAAGGACCTTTCAATTTTTCTATTACGGGCAAAGCCCTGCGGGTACCACTAGTAATAAATATAGTTTGGTCGAAATCGTGTGCTGTCTAGCAACCTTCAATCCAGTAAAATTCATGATGAAGTAGGAATTTAGGACATTGAATTCAAATGTCCCGTACCTGCAACAAGTTAAATATGTTTAGATTTAATAATTATCTTTCATTTATTTTGGAGGTTTTCTAGTTCAGACATCATTGAGATAAGATTTCATGGGATCAGAAGTGGGAAAGTGATCGAAATTTCTCCCGCTTTCAGTTTGAACAGAACGTGAATCTCTCTTTCTCTCTTCCAGGAGACGCCGGCCGGAGGACGAAGGTGCGTCGGAGACGGACAAGTACGGGCGGACCGCGTTGCATCGTGCAGCAATGGACGAAGACACGGAGAGGATCAGGGAGCTGCTGGAAGGAGGATGGAACACGAGGGCGAGGGATCTGAATGGAATGACGCCCCTCCACCTGGCCCTGTTGTATGAGAAGGAGGCCGCGGCGGAGTTGCTGGCGGACGCGGACTGCATCACGGATGTGGTGGATTTCTACAAGCGCACCCCTCTGCATCTCGCTGCCGAGTGTGGGTTCGTGAATGTCGTCCGTATCCTGCTCGCGGGAGGGGCGAATGCAAGTGCGAAAGACAGAAGTGAAAGCACGCCCCTCCATTTTGCCGTGATCTCTAGGATGGAGGCCGCGGCGGAGGTGCTGCTGGAGGCCGCCGCCGAATGCGACGGGCCGGACATGGAAGGCCGCACCCCCCTGCACTACGCTGTGAGAGAAGGTCTCCCGCGGATAGTTCAATCTTTGCTGTCGAGGGGTGCGCGTTTCAAGCTTAAAGACGAAGATGGACTCTGTCCCCTGTACAGGGCCCTGATGCGTGGACACGACGGAGCGGCGAGAGTGCTCCTGGCGACGTACGCCTGGATGAATATCGAGGTACATTGGGAAGAGATGCAGCTCTCGAAGGATGACGAGGAGCGCGGCGTCCGGCTGCTCTCCGAGTGCGAGGCCGACATGAGGGTGGCCCTGACGGAGGGGTCCCGCCTCTCCCTCCGCGACCTCGCCCGCCGTCACCCCTCCCGCCTGGCCCGGCGCCTCTCCGACGAGGCGATCCGGCGGCTCTCCGACCGGGACCTCCTGGCGCGGGACTTCCCGCTCTTCGGCGACCTCCTCCTCGTCCGGCTGGGGGAGGTCCGGGAGAGGAGGGCCCTGGAGGACCGCTTCCTGCGCTGCTTCCCCCTCCTCTGCCGGCCCCTGCCCCCCACCTGCACCGACGTCCTCCTCGCGTGCCTGGCGGACGACGACCTGAGGCACTTCGCCCGAGCGGCGGAGCTCTAGTCCCCGGCGAAAAAGAAAATAAAGATCAGGACTTGAACTGTATGAATCTTTTGTTTTTGAATGTGCCCGAGATAGTTGACTGAACTTTATCTGCTGTTTTCGTAAACAAACCCATTTGTCTTGTCAAGATGATTATTCTGAGACACCTTTCAAATAGCTTTGTACATCATGTGCGAAATGCTTTGTGTGTATGAATCACGTAATAAAAGGAATATTCAAGCCATTGATAAATTCTCTTTGTACCCTATTGGCACGAAAGAAATAGAGTGAGCCGAAAATTTTAACCCAGCTTAAAAACTCAGAAAGACATCAAAATGGCTCGATGCGTAATCGGGGGATATTCCGATAATTGGGGATCTGGTGCGGTGGTCTCATTTTCGGGGTGAATATTTTTTTTTTTTTTTTTTGTAAGATGCCTCTCGCGCTGGCAGTGGAACTGAGAATGGACGCCAATGAAGAAAGACCGCCAGATTCCCAATGATCGAAATCTTCCCCGGAATATTATTCTGCGTACAATTCGCCCCCCCCCCCCAAAAAAAAAAATTGAAAATCGCATTTTTTGGACTTACGTCGCTATTGCTCTGAGGTACAGATTTAAAAATACAATTTTTTTTATTTTGGGTTTGTACTTGCAGCTTTGGCAACTGAAGTCTATTTATTACTGGGAAATGACAAAAATGAACTTATAATTTAATGCATAATGTATGTAAACAATGATGTTAAGAAGCATGCATCCATTTAGCCAAAAAGAAAACTAGGAGCTGCGAAGAATCACTTTCAATGCAAAAAATGTTGATAAATGGCTGACCACACAGAAGAGAGCGTTTGTCCGGTGTCTCATCGTCCATAAGCTCGCATTTTTATGCATTGGAAAGCAGTTTCCTTTCACCTCCATACATGCAACAATGTACGTACATTCATATGAGTGCAATCATTTACATTTTCCAACATTGCTTATGTTTATACTTTGATTGAGAAATAAAAAACATTTGAGCTCTGTTCCTTTCAGTTTTGTACTCGAAATCGAAGGGTGCTTATAGAA
Source organism: Uloborus diversus (assembly GCF_026930045.1). Lineage (NCBI taxonomy): Eukaryota > Metazoa > Arthropoda > Arachnida > Araneae > Uloboridae > Uloborus > Uloborus diversus. The sequence goes on from NW_026557876.1 coordinate 682,692, forward strand.
AAGAGCTCGTTTAACATCTACTGTGAAACACAAAAATGCTAAATAGAAGAGGTTATTTTTTTTACTGAAAATGAATACTTTTTTAACTTTGTAGCTTTTAGTTATATTTTACAATCAGAAATAAAAATAAAATAGAAAAAGTAAGGTCTTAAATTTATTCTGATCAGTGCTATACCCCATGAATTAAGATGAATCTTTGAGGGCACCATTCATTCCTCTATGAACTCATTTAGATCAGCAAGTCGTTTTATCTGGGGTTCCTGGGAAAAAATCATACCTTACAATCTTTTCAACATTTTGCTCACAAATTGATATTGAAAACAGTGGTGTTCCCATAGGTTTTCTCCATATACGCTGTATACCCTCAAACATTTTTTAGACACATAGCGTATACCCTCAAGCTTCATAAATTTTCATATTATAACATACTATGTATATGATCACATACACAAATTTAGCGTAATGGATTTCTGGAAGTATACCCTCAGAAAAATCGATGGGAATATCACTGATTAAAAGTCCTTTCCATGGTACGAGACGGTACATAAAGAATAGTTTTGTCAGCAGGTTTTATTCCACAAATACAATTAAAACAAATAAGCAATGTTCGTTTCAGTATCAAAAGTAAAGATTTATCGTAGGTATATAAAACAGAAAATTAATATTACTAGTGTAGAAAAAAAACTTTTTTTTTGTTATACGGACCTGATTTTTACGTAAAATGATGCGCTGAATTCAAATATGCAAACAGTTTTTCGCCATCACCCACAGATTTTGTGTAACACTGGGCAGAAGTTTGAAAGAAATGCGCAAATTCAATGCAAAGAAATGCGCAAGATGATTATTCTGAGACACCTTTCAAATGACTTTGTCTATCGTGTGCAAAATGCTTTGTGTGTATCAATCACGTAATAAAAAAGAATATTCTAGCCATTGATAAATTCTCTTTTATTGTACCCTATTGGCACGAAAGAAGTAGAGTGAGCCGAAAATATTGACCCTGCTAAAAAACAGAATGACGTTCACATGGCTCGATGCGTCATCGGGGAATATTTCGATAATTGGGAATCTGTCTCGGCCGTCTCATTTTTTGGGGTAAATATTTTTATTTCGGTAAGATACTTCTGGCACTGGAGCCAAAAAATGGACGCCAATGCAGAAAGATCGCCAGATCCCCAACTGTTGAAATCTTCCCCGGAATATGCTTCTGCGTGCAATTCACCAAAAAAATTGAAAATCGCATTTTTTGGACTTACGTCGGTCTTGCTCTGAGGTACAGATTTAAAATTACTACTTTTATATCTTGGGTATTTGTACTTGCAGCTTTTTCAACCGAAGTCTGTTTATTATTGGGCAGTGCCTGAAATGACAAAAAAAAAAAGCTTATAATTTAATGCATTAGTTATCTTACTAATGTATGTAAACAATGATGTTGAAAAGCATGCATCCATTTAGCCGAAAAGAAAACTGTTTCGGAGCTGCTAAGAATCTGTTGAATGCAAAAATGTGGGTAAATGGCTGTGAAGACTTGACGGCACAGAAGAGAGCGTTTGTCGGGTGTCTCTTCGTCCATAGGCTCGCATTTTTATGCATTGGAAAGCGGTTTCCTTTCGCCTCCACACAATGCAATGATGTACGTTCATTCACATGTGAGCAGTCATTTACATTTTCCAACATTGTTTATGTTTATACTTAGCTCAAATGTTTTTATTCGTTTATCTATGTCAATTTGAAGATTCACTGTGACAAGAAACATGACATTTCATGTAAAACCTGTGTCAGTTTTTTTAAGCCCCCATAGAAAAAAAATTTTTTTTTCTTTGAGTCATATACTTTTCCTTTTAGTTTTGCACTAAAAAATCGGACGGTGAATATAAAAAAGAACATTACTGTGAAGCACAAAAATGCTAAATAGAAGAGTTGATTTTTTTAAATGAAAATGAATCCACTTTTTTAACTTTGTAGCCTTTGATTTTATTTTACAATCAGAAGTAAAAATAAAATAAGTAAGGTCTTAAATTTATTCTGAACAGTGCTATACCCTATGAATCAAGATGAATATTTGATTGCATCATTCATTCGTCTATGAACTCTGATCGGCAAGTCGTTTTATTTGGGGTCCTGGGAAAAAGTCATACCTTACGATCTTTTCAAAATTTTGCTCACAAATTGATATTAAAAGCAGTGGTATTCCCATCTCCATATACGCTGTATACTCTCAAACATTTTTTAGACACGGCGTACACCCTGAAACTTCATAAACTTTCATATTATGACATACTATGTATATGATCACATACACAAATTGTGCGTAATGGATTACTGGAAGTATACCCTCAGAAAAATTGGTGGGAATATCACTGATTAAAAGTCCTTTCCGTGGGAAGAAACGTTACATTCAGAATAGTTTTGTCAGCAGGTTTTATTCCACAAATACAAATAAGGAATGTTCGTTTCAGTATCAAAAGTAAAGATTTATCGTAGGTTAAACACAGAAAATTGAAAATTAATAATTTAAAAAAAAAGTCCTTACATTTCCGTGAAGGACTTGCACAAAGTGAAAATTCTTTCCAAGTAATGAAATCTACAAAGTTCAACGAAACTAAATAATTGGTTAGCTACATATCAAGTAATAAATGTGAATGCAAACAGTAAAAAATGACCGGTTTTAGAAACATAGTAAGTTTTGGTGTTACGGCAAGGGACAAGTGCCAAATGACACAGATAATGGGACTTGGACTTTCAGAAAATACCAAATTTTAAGTACAAAGTTTACTGCATAAGGGCATAAAAGTATCAACAAACACAGCCCGATCATTCTGATATTGGACGTAGGGCAAATTTCTATTTCAGGACCCCCTCCCCTAGAGCCCGACTAAGATTTTTGAAGAAACGGGGCACAAAAATCCTTTTGCACCCCCACCCATTCCCGCTCATTCTATATAAGGAAGCAATAAAATATGTCGATACTAACGTATTAACAGAGTCGTGCTAAATTTGGTGGAGCCTCATATCACAATATACAGTCGAAGCTAGATAACTCAAAGTTTCTATCGGGTTCCAAACTCTTGAGAACGTTGTGGGAACTTCTCCTAACTCGAATGTTTTAGCCGGTCCCTTGGGACTTCGAGTTGTCGAGAGTTGACTGTAGTATATACATTTAGTATACGATAATTATAATAGCTGTGGTTAAACCGTAAATATCAAAGTTTTCGATGATGTAACTTTTTATTGTAAATACAGACTAAACGAGTTGTTTTGGGATTTGCAAAAGAGATCAAATTTTTAAGGGAAATTTTTATCATCAAATAAAGTTTTTTTTTTCTTGGCCTTAGCATTTTCAAAAATATCAAAGACAACATTCTACTCATTGAAATCATTATTTAAGCATAATAATGGTAAGGATGACAGCTTTCCTTGCTGCAAAAAAGATCGCAAAGGAGATTTCATTCTTTTTAACGATGAAAATGATCGTTCAGCAGTGCAATTGGATATTGGCAATGCTAAAGAAAATGCGTATAATCGTCTCAACATTTGGAAACCCTAAAGAGAGGATTAACTAGTAATTGTTTCAAAATGTCCGTAGTACAGTGGCTAGAAGGGATAGTGTGCCGTTCGCCATTGTTCTGCGACGTTTTTTCTGTACCCGAAACCAAGCCTACCACTCGATGGCGCTCCATCCAACAGCGAGGTAAACTTCAATGGTTTTAACAGTGGCTAGAAGGGATAGTGTGCCGTTCGCTATTGTTCTTTGGTGCTTTTTTTTTTTTTTTTTTTGGTACTCGAAACCAAGCCTATCTAGTTTTATGATATTATGATGTTAACCTATTAGGTGATAGAAATGTCAAGGAATTATCGACAAAGGCAGTAACATACCAAGGGATTGACATGGTTGGCTCTCGCCAGGGGCATAGCAGACCGAAGGGGGGGGGGGCATTTCGACTAATATTTAAAAAAGAAAAAAAAAAGATTTTCTTTTTTTTTTTTTTTTGAAATTTAAAAAAATTGATTATACAAGTAGAAAAATACTTTTACAAAAAAAAAAAAAAAACCTTGCAAGAAAAGATCTAGAGGGAAAAATGAAACAATCCTTAATACTAATAAAATAATAATAATAATAAGAGAATTTTACCCCTGTCGTGAAATTCTATTCCAATTCATTATGCATACAATTTGTCTGGAAGCGGTGGTGGAGGGAGTTCTATGCGGAATGATTCCCTTTTTTTTTTCGGGGAAGGGCGATATTTGGCGCTACTTTTATTTAGTCTGTATTTGAATGGTCGTGTTTTTTAGTCAATTTCAGAGTAGCCATGCTTTTTTTTTGCTTTAATAACTATAAAAGCATTTTAAAAATGCTTTGATTATTATTTTTTTTAATTAATGTTTTTTCTTTTCTTTAGTAAATGTGTAAATTATGTTTATTGTACATTCTCCTAGTGGTTTGAAGCAAACTCTATTAAAAGTTAAAGGTGTTTAGAAAATAATAATAGATACATTGCTGTAAACCGAACGAACAATGTTTATTCGCATTTGGCTCAAGAATGTACATTACTTATATTTATTAACGCGTTGAAAATGTTATTAGTTTTATTAAATTTATGTGAAACGATGTGGGGAGAACTAAAATTTTTTTCCGAATGCAATCCCAAGTATATCCTGACTGTTCTATCATCAAATTATCAGACTTTTGAACTGAAATAAAATTCAGGAATAATGATCACTGTAAGGTGCCGCCCTCAAACTCGCCCTCTGTTGAAATTAGAGAGATATTCAAAAATTGAGAGATTTTTTAAAAAACCTTTTTATTCAATTTAACAGGGGTGAAAAAATCGCGAGAAAGTCCCGCATCGAAATATTTTTTGAGTGAGATTTCCTATAAAATTGCGCGATTCTTACGCGCTATCCAGGGCAAACTAAGCCCTGGCCTAAGGCCCACCAAATGGTTGAAGTTGTTTCAACCGATGGCTAAATTAGTAAGGTTTGCAAACATGAGGATTCCAAAAAAAAAAAAAGCTGCGGCCTAGCCCCTCCCCCCCCCCCATAATCGGGCCTTGGCTCTATCCGGAACCCTGCATCTTAACGACAGCAATCTATTTATTGCTCCAAATTTTTCTATAGAAAAGATGACCGAATGATAAAAAAAAAAAATTAAATACGAATATTTTCTGCATCTCCTTCTTTTAGTGCTGAAAAAAATCAAAAAATGCGAAAAATAAGGGAGTAAATGAATCTTTACTTTCGCTCCGATATACTCACAGCTACCTCGCTATCGATATTAGCGCCACCTCTTGGATGGCTTAGTTTCGTATTCAGTTTTTTCGCGCCGAAAGGCACACTAGGTATTCTAGTCACTGTAGTCCGTAGCAGTGGCGGCTCGTGCCTTAATTTAGTGGGTGGGCCAGCAGTTATGTTTATGAGTCATTCTTCAAAAAGTAACTTTTCTGTCACAGGGCTTTTACAGTAAAAACTTTAGGGAACAATTCATTTAACAATGGTTTTTAATTTCATCAAAAATATATCTCTTTAAATCTGCTAACAATTTTTTAATAATATTTTTTATTTTAGAAAATTTTTGGTTCACAACATGTGAATTCTCACCTCCATGGCATGTCACACAACTTGTTTGACTGTTTTTGTTGCTTAATAACGTGTTTAATTAAAAGTATATACTTATTTATTTATTGTTCCTTTCACAAGTTTCTCAAATACTGATTGTTTAAGCATATTTAATTTTTTAATATTGATTTTTAGTTTGTTTTAGTAGGACAAGGGGTCATAGTAAATTCTCACCTCTGTTACTTAAACACAAAATGCCATCCCTCATTAACACGTGGCAGTAATGACATCAAATTTTATTTTCCATGATACAAGGGAGTCCCCTTGCTTATTTTAGCCATAGTTGAAGTTGTGAGATTTTTGTCGAAAAACAAAAAGATAGATTTTGCTTCAAAAACTTGGTATGGTTATTCTGACTTCTCACCTCCGTGAACTTGAATTTCAGGGATGTAAATTTATGTAAAAAAAAAAAAGTGAACTTGTTTTCATATGCTTAACATGGGCAGACTGTAGCAACAAAGAAAAAATTATTTCCCATGAAAAATGTATCAATTAGGTTTATATTAATGGAAAGATCCCCACCTCCGTGACAGACCATATCAATGTCATTATTTCTGAGGTGAAAATAACTGATGGGGGGGGGAATACATCAATAATAGGCATTCTACCAAAATTATAAATTTCCAGTATATCCTCAAATCTACTAAATACTATTTTTTAACATACATTTGAAACTACTAATTAAGCCGTACTTTAATTAAGAGAGCTTAATATTACATTCCCACTAATCATTAAAACAGCTGATTATTTGCACAACTAACAAAATTATTACTTTGATATTAAATTGACCTCAATTTTTAAATATTAAAAGTTTTTTTCTTTTTTATTTCTTGAACAAGGCATTTTTTTTTTTTACTTATGAGTAAAATAATTGAAACTTAGCTGGGCCATTGTTTCTGGTTACTTCTAGAAGATAACACTTTCATGTAAGAATGGAAAAAAAAAAAGAAAACAAAAGGCTTCGAAATTGAAAAATATTTGCGTTTCTTACCACTAAAAACACCCCCGCAAAAAATGGAATTGCTAGGTGAATTAAATTATTTTCAGGACAGGCATAAAAAGGTATGCAACAATATTTACAAAAATACTTTAATTACAGTACAAGCATCTGGACTTAACAATTCAAGCAACCTTAAAACTAAAACATGGATAACTAACAAATCGCGTCTAAACGGTCTGTCTGAACAACAACAAAAATCTATATATATAATTCTCTTACGTGCCGGCAAATGAAGGGGTGAATTTCTAAACCTCTGTTGGCAACACTTCGCCGATAAATCATGTAAACAAACTTCTACGTTGTTTTGAAATCTTGAATCACAGAATACTCAACGAACTTTTTTTTTTTTTTTGAGATGAGTTTGAGTCTTTCTTTGAGCTTTTCTTTGCTGATTAAGGTTGAAATGGGCCACAGCCCGACTCAAACTCATCTCAAAAAAAAAAAAAGTTCGTTGAGTATTCTGTGATTCAAGATTTCAAAACAACGTAGAAGTTTGTTTACATGATTTATCGGCGAAGTGTTGCCAACAGAGGTTTAGAAATTCACCCCTTCATTTGCCGGCACGTAAGAGAGAGCAAGATCTTTTGAAGCAGTGTCAGTTGTGGCTCCCAAACGGGACATTTTTAATTGTGTATATGAGGAAGTTTTCTCAGATTAGAATATATAAGAGTGTAAATATGTAAATATATAAGAGTGTAAATAATGTAAATACATCCCTCGGGGGAGCCTGTAACCCCTAGAGGGCGCGTCCCCAGGTGGCGGATAGGGGAATGCCTTCATTGGTTTTCCAATGGGTGGTAGAAGGGAAATAAAATACCTTCCGCGGACCAACAGGTAGAAGTGCAATCTCTCCAAAGCAATGACAGACACTTTTGTATCTATAATGGTAAAGTTGTGCACATTGCCAAGGCAGTCATCTTACATACAGCAAAGTTAAACTGTCGAAAATCTGGCTAAAGCAGACAAATTAACATTATGAACGTAATTTTCATATTGGTTAAATGGATGGTGACCTAAATGCAATTACCAACTTTAATTTTTACGGAAAATTTTAGCTAGGCTAATGTATTGGCATACAGCGAGCGAGCGAAGCGAGCATGGATCGCGAAGCGATCCACAGGGAACTGCGTAAGCAGTTCCGGGGGTTGGCGAGCGATAGCCCCCTAGTAATATAAAAGAAATGAACAGAATATTTCTGTTGCTGCATTTTTTACTTATCGACTTCCAAATTTAACTTTTGTTTTATCATCATCATTAAATAATTTTGAGTAAGAGTGGCTGAAAAATTAATTACGGTCACACATGTACCCTTAACAAAATATTTAATCGACTAGTTATGGGCACAATAGTTTGAAAGGATCTTAAATATTTTAATTAATGACAAAATTATACCTATATGATAGAAAAAAAGTTAAGGTACACGTACCAATAGAACTAGTAAAAAAATTTACGGACGGCTGAAGTCCCCCCCCCCTCCTTTTTAAAAAGTAATAATAATAATAAATGAATAAGTAAATACATAAATAAAACTTTATTAAATAACTGTTATACAAATAATTTAAATGTTAAGACAAGAAGTAACTATGGTAAAAAAATGGACATAAGTAAAAAAAAAAGTTGCTGAGAAATCATAGAAAATTATGAAAATTAATCTCAAAACTGACGTAAAAGATTTAGTGTTCAATAATATTATCATTAGGTATTTTAAAGTTTTCTTTTTTTTTTTATTTTATTATTTTTTTCGTGGGCGACCAAAAAATCTGAGGACCAGTCATTTTTTTTTTTTTTTGGGCGGTGCGGTCAGACTACCGGACTGCTCTACTATTCGAAAGTCCTTACACAGAAATTGAGAATAAGCATCTCCAACCCCAAAAACAAATAGTTATGTATCCGTTGTAACACAAATGCACTGAATCTCATGAAACCGGCAATTTCCATGCCATATATATATAGTAATAGCTGTTGAAGAGGAAAAAAATTAAGACTAAAAAAAAAACAGAAGCGGAACGGTATGATAAAAGGTTTTCCCTGAAACATGGGCAGGGGGCAGCTGATTCTCTGCCCTTTTACGAAGTTGCTACTCTTCCCCTCTAACCTCTACTCTTCCCTCCAAACCGCTATAGACAACTACGATTTCGTTCGGGCTCGGCGAATTTTGCCCACCCTTGAGTTGCAATGAATTCCTTCGGGTGTTGTCACCCGCCGTTTTCCGCTTTCTGATTCAGTCCTTGCGATAGGCTAAGGGCAGAGGCGTGGCTCTTAGTTTCGGGGGCAGCTTCGAGCGAGCCCACAGTTTTCAAAGCTGTGCGCAGCGCTAAAATTAATGGGATTTAAAAACTTTCTGGTTATGTTTAGAGATATGCGGGGAGGGGGGCGGGCTAGATGTTGGAAATCTCTTGTTCGCCATACTTTTTGCTTTTTTAAACTGGAACACAAAAACATATTTTTGTTAATAATGTATTTTATTAATTACAATTTTTTTTGGGTGGGCCGGGCCCACCCTGCCCATAACGACGAGCCGCCCCTGGTCCGTAGCTTCATCTTTCATTTCAATAAAGTTACTGAATTGTAATAATCCATTAGGGAAATCTGGCTCTACATCTTTGACATAATCGCTTTGAAAAAATTTTGCAGCATCATATAAACATTTGGGTTATTTTGTAAGTTGGATTTTGGGCCCCCCTGAAATCTAAGAGGAGGGACCTGTGCCCGTGCGGTAATCAGGCTCTGATAATAAAGAGAGTATTTCGTATTAAAAAAAATGATTCGTCCATCATTCTTTACCAACGTTTCTTAGTTAAAAACTTCCAAAAGATCGCATTTTTATGCATAGAAAGAAGAGTTTATAAGCCGCATAAAAGCAAATTATTCAGCCATGTTGGATCGGAGCGTGTGTTTTAGTGGTTGTCTTTTCTGGCAAGTTATCGCGTTTGGTGATTGTTCATTGCGAGCAATTATGAGCGGCACGTGAATTGTTAATTAAATAAAATAGTATTGTTGGCCAATTTGGCGAAACCCGTAACTTTGCTGTAATGAAAAATCCGATCCGAAATGGTTAAACTTAAGCTGATGCGTCGGCCTAGAGCCGCTATATACACGGTGTTCTGTTTTAACCTGCAAGACCTTTATTTTCGCAACCGTTAGTTGTAGATGTATACTTCCAATTGCAAAAATGTTCAAGATTAGAGGTAGGAGTTAAGATATTGAAAGTTTGAAGTGAAAATACAAATAAGTCGAAAGTTACAAAATTTAACTTTTTATACGGGCCCCAGGTCCCCTAACTCATGCTTAGGGAAATAATCTCCATTGAAAAATAATTCCAACATAAAAAGTTTGAAATTAGTACGACCAATATTCACCGAGATATGAAGCGCAGCGTTTTGTGAATTACATTACTTTTGACTTTTGGAAGGAAACAAGTGTTTACAGTTCTTTCAAGAATGACTAAAATAGATAAATTCATATTGAAATTTAAATAAATAATTTTATATGAAAACAAAAACTCCCTTTACTTTGTATTAAAAAGTAAAACAGCAAAGGTCCTTTTTTTTTCAAAAACATCGGCCAATTCCATCGGCTTTTCGACATATTTTAAGGCCGATGGGCCGATGTTTCCAGCAAGTTAGCATCGGCCGCCGATGCCGATGGCTAAATTGTTCAACCATCGGCGCCGATGCATCGGTCGAGTCCTAAACGTTTCAACTGTTTCTGCGGCAGTCATCTTCAGTGTTTAAGTGGTCGAAGCTTCCAGAAAAGGGACTTTTAATTCCTTCTTCCTTTTCGTTGAAATTGTTGAAGGATCCTAACAATTTCAGTCCTGATTAAACTGTAATAGCTAGCTACACTGCTGGCCACACGAAATGCAGCAACGCCAAGAAGGGTTGCGGTCAGAGTGAAATGAAATTTTAAACACGTGATGGCAACATTGTTATCAGAAAGCGATTACAAAATGAAAGCAAAGTGATCATTTATTACTGGAAAAATCCCAAATGAATGGAGGCTTAAGTCTCCTGTCGAGCTACCTATTGCGTGAAGGTAATACAGTCAAACATTGAATCATATCAGTCTTGTAGGATATCCTCTACAACACAGGTACTAGAAATGTGCCACTAATCCCATCAAGCTCATAACCTACGCAATTTACCATCTCAAGTGATCAATTTGTGACAAAGCAAGGTTTTGCACTGGCCATGGAAGCCCCCTCACACCTTTGCTGTCTGTGACCAAACAGTGTCTTAACGTTATTAAAACATGGCTCCTGGGAGCCCCGTCATGAGTGCCAACACATGTGATTGAAGAATAATATTAATGCACTGTTTTGCTGTCATGTGGACCTCAGGGTGACGTGTCACGTTGCTGTGGATCAATATAGAGCCGCTATATAGACAGGCCGACGCATCAGCTTAAGTTTAGCCTTTTTGGATCGGATTTTTCATTGTTGCACTGCCAGGGTTACCATAACAAAGTTTCGGATTTCGCCAAATTTGCCGAAAATAATACTTTATTTAATAAACAATTCACGTGCCGCTAATAATCGCTCGCAGTGAACAATCACCAAACGCGATTACTCGCCAGAAAAGACAACCACTCAAACACGCGCTCCGATCCAAAAAGGCTGATCTTAAGCTGATGCGTCGGCTCGTATATATAGGGGCCTTTTAGATCAATATTAGAAGTGACTATGTTTTGTATATGATTGCAGCTTATAACGGCATCCCAGCTGTGAATGGGGTATGACGCTGAAAAGCAAAAGCATTATTTGGGAGTTCACAACGTGTTCTCCATAACCTTACAAAAATGTTATTATTGCTAAATTCGATCTGGATTCATCACTGAGATCAATCTGGATCCATTCGGTTGCAAACAAATCGCTTCGAACTTGAACCTACTCCAAGTGTATGCGACAGTGTGAATGCCCTGATAAAGCCTGCTTTTCAGGAGCACACCTCATCGACAGCCGGAGTGATGTTGTGGGGTGCTGTTGTGTGTGGGACAGGATCACCTCTAATATTGATTCGCAGCACTATGACAACTTAACGGCACATTTTTGTCAAGCCTCAGTCACATGTGTTGGCACTCATTCGGGGGCTCGTTTTCAACAGGGCAATGTTCCGTCACACACAGCAAGGGGGGTAGGGGCTTTCACTTCCGCATTATCACCTTTTCTGACCTGCGTGATGTCCTGGTTTGTCACAAATTGAGCATATCTGGAATGACTTGAGACGGTAAATTGGACGAGCTATGAGTTTGATTGAACTAGCTGTGCTTTACATTGACTGATAGGAATTGACCTAGGACATCATGTGAGACTGCTATACCTCAATGTTCGACTGTATCATGTTGTACATTTATGATAGAGTTGGCTCAACAGGGTACTTAAACCTCCATTCATTTGAGATTTTTCCAGTATTAAATGTTTATTTTATTTTCATTTTGTAATCAATGTTGCCACCAAGTGTAAAATTTTGTTTCATTCTGACTGTACCTTCTTGTTGTCGCATTTTATGTAGCCCACAGTGTATATAATAATACCAATAATGGAAGCCACTATTTAGCCAATATTGGCTTAAGATCGGCTTGCAATAATGGCTCAAGAATGTGATAACAATATTGGTCAATATTTTCAAAATGCATCTCCTACGAGCTTCAGCCAATATTGGGTGCAAATCGTACTCCAACATAAAGCCAACCAAGTACAATATTGCGCCAAGATTCAATGCTACTTGGGTTTAAGGAGCCTTTATCCAGTAACCAAACTCATTGCTTGAGAGCTGCACGTCATCAGTGGCTGTCAATCATCCCCTTTCACCCATTTGAGAAACAAGTAAATGCGCTTCCGAATGCACCCGTTCCCCTATATAGGTATAGTGCCTAGAATTTCGATTCCGAGTCACAACCGACTACAACTGCATTGAAGTCGAGGACTGCATATTAAGTGCCTTGCCTCCATTATTTTTTTTATACCGATAGATGGCATCACCATCACAGGATCGAACAGTTAATGAGAATTTAGAACCATACCAGGAACTAATAGCTACCTGGTGCTAGCACCCCCAGAGGTATCGTTAAAGTGCCTAGAAAGAGGCACTTTCTCTTTCTAGGCACTATAATATAGGGGCTAGGTAAAGAAAAAAAGGTTTCCGTTTCAGGCGATGATCCCAGTTCGTTTTTTTTTTTTCTGCTACGGTGAAAAAAACATTTTTGGCTTTCAAAAGCTTTTTTTTTTGTTTTTGTTAAAAAAATACCTCTGTGCAAATATCCTCTCTTCTTCTCTTTGACTGCCCCGCCTAATGTAATATAATGTAGTTTGCTTGTGCGGGCAACCATTTTGTTCTGTTTGGAAGTATCTTGTTTCTCGAACGGAATTGACTACGAATTCAGAGCTCCAAAGTAAGTGTTTCAACCATTCTTTTTTTAAAGAAGTGGAAAATTTATTTTCTGATTCGTTCGTATCCCATGAAGTTAGAATTGTTTCTACTGTTCACGAAAGTTGACTTTTATTATTTCCGTCCCGTTCACTTGGGAGGATCAAAACAAGCGGCGCTCTTCTCATTATTAACTTTCTCTTTTTTATTGCTGGTAAATGTGTGACTTTAAGGTTGTATCATTAGTCTTTTTTTTGCGCTGTGGATCGGAAAAGGATATAAAATAGCTCGACTGTATAGACTGCGAATAACTCAAACAACATTAAAAGCATGAATAAGCGATTTTTAATTTTCCTATTAAGTGAGTGCAAAAACGAAAAGCCAAAAGCATTTTTTCAACCTCTGCACAATCAGATTTAAGACCTTGTGATGCGAGGCCCTCTGAATGCCTCGATAACGACTCGGCCTCGTCCGAGTACCTACAGTGCGAACAATACATTTGTTTTCATGCATCGAAAGTTTTATGCATTTTTATTTATGTTTATCATGCTTGATGGGTATTTTAGAACGTTGACCTTTTTAAGGGTTTTCTCTAATAATTGGCTACAATAAATGTCTGTAAATCTTGACCATTCATTAACTCATACGATGCTGCAAATCTTGACCATTCATTAACTCATACGATAAATGTATACAAAATTACTGGATGAAACCGCAAAAACAAAATACTTTGTACATGTTAAGAAGGTTGAGACTTACTTTATTTTTCGAAGCAAATTATAATTTTAAATAAAATAGAAAGGAATCTAAAGTAGATAAAATACAAGCATAAAACATACTTCAGGGCATTAAACTGGTCAGTAAAAGTCAGTATTCTCCAACTTGGTCAGTATTTGTCAGTTTTTTCAAAATTTAGTCAGTAGGGTAAAGACCCCAGTAATTGGCACTTTAAGAGTTTGTCCTTAAACTTACCTCTGTTTTCAATACTTAGAAAAAAAATACTCTCTTGCAAATATTTTTGTCTCAAAGAGTGCACATCTGTGCATCTATTTGGTTCACTAAAATCAAAAATATTTGAATCGATACTTTTATAAAAGTACGTATATAAAAAGATACCAAAATCCCCAGTAAGACCTTTTAATTCAGAAAGTATCTCTGTCCGGATGTCTCATAGCGCCTAGACCGTTTGGCCGATTTTCATGAAATTTGGCACAAAGTTAGTTTGTAGCACGGGGGTGTGCACCTCGAAGCGATGTTTCGAAAATTCGATGTAGTTCATTTCCTAGTCCAATTTTAAGAAAAAAATGATCATAAGATGGACGAGTCAATTATGAAATTATCAAAACGTGAACCGTAACATGGGTACAAGCCAATTGGAGAGAAAATTTGCCACACAGGCGAACCAAAAGACCTTTTAATTTTTCTATTACGGGCAAAGCCGTGCGGGTACCACTAGTTTTATATAAATTAATGTTAAATCACTCTTCTTCATGTTGGAAAAGTATTTTAGAGAAATAAAATGGAAAAGATATTGAAATTAATGCTGTTTCATCCTTCGGTTCACAGTTTTGATTTTACGAATGCTACCAAGTTAGGTTTGCCCCGAGTATAGTTAACAACTCATATAGCATACTTTTTTGCATAAGTTTTCCTCTTTTTCATTTATCAAATGCAACAAGTCGGTTTTCTTTCTCTTGAAAAACCACCAGCTGCGGGCGGCATTGAGATACCGTAGGTATCGAACGGGGGTTAGCGAGCGAATCGAGCAGGGGACGGAGCCCCCGGTATAAAATTAATTACCGACTAACTTTCATTTGGATTTTTTCTGCTGAAAATAACTCCAATTGACAAAAAGCCGCAACTTCAAAAATTGATGATTTTGATGCTTTTTTTTTTTGACAATTACTGTACAAAAGCTATCGATTTCAATTTCCGCTTTATCATATTCGTAATGTACGAAAAAAACTGAAGATAATGACACCTCACTCAGCTTTATCGCGGAAATGACGCTGTTTCCCCAGTACTTGGCACCAGGGTTGGCCGAATTGGACCCAATGGGTTTTTTTGAAAAAACCCATTTAAAAAAACCCATTATTTAACCCACTTTTGGGGTTTTTTAAATTTTCTGAGAAATTTTTTAAAAAATTAATTAATTTAAATACTTTTACAATTTAAACTTCTTTTTTATTTGTTCTTCACCACAGGCAATGAACATAAAAAATGAATTTTGAACTTGAATAGTACTTCTTAACTCTTAACGGCATTAAAAAAATACTTCAGATTTTAAATAAATGTCTTTTAACTTTTTTCCTTAACTGGTCAATAAATAACTCAAATTATATTGACCAAGTCCTGTCAGTCTGATTTTCTCAATTTTTGTAGATTGTATAGAGGAAACTAATCTAGTTAAAAGGCTTTCATGTGAATTATTTTCTGCTAACCAACACGTCACAAATCTCGAATGAACACAAGGTATATTTTTTAGAAATAAACAGATTTTTCAAACGGTCGACAGAAAACAGAACAGGTACAGTATTTTCATTATCTTAAGAAAAAGTTTAATATTTCTTACTCTGTACACAGAAATAGAAAAACATGCAACATTAAGTTCAAAGAAATATCTTGATTAAGCTGGAATTCAGTAAAAAGGGATTTAAACTACTTGAGGTTCTACAGTAGTTTTACATAACGAAATAAAATACATTTAAGTAAAATGCAAAAAAAAATATAATAATTAAAAACGTACAATAGATTTTATCACTCGAGAAGTAACTTTACCTTAACTGTTGGTAATAATGAAAATTAAAAAATCTGAAACGTCACCATTCTTGGGTTTTTTCGTGTTTTATATTTTTTTCCAGAAAACGCTGAATTTCAACTAGTTTTCCAACTTTTTTTACACGAAGACAATTTTTGCACTTTGTCCATATACTTACGCTCCAATATTCTACAAGTACCCCCACATTTTCCCTAAAAAAAGACAAAAAAAAACCCACATTTCTTATAAAAAACCCAACTTTAGTTGGGTTTTTTTGGGTTTTATTTAAAAAAACCCTGGGTCCATGGGCTTTTTAAAAAAAACCCGGGTTTTTGCCAACCCTGCTTGGCACACATGCCAATTACTGGGGACTAGCCAAAATTGAAGCACCAGTGAATGGCACCCATCATTATTTTAAAATTCCAAATAGGGACGAAAATATACTTCTACACAATTAAAGTAACACCTTTCAACTAAACAAAACTTTTGACAACGAAAATTTAAAATATATTTTAAGTTAGATTTTAATGGATTGATGTGCATGCTTCCCTTAAGTCAGAGAAGAAGCTTTTGCAACAAAAATGGCTGATTTGACACAAGCCACAATTGTTTCTCTTTCCTACGAACTGCTGTCATTTAGTAACATGAATTGAAGTTATAATCTTTTACGTAAATGTACATTCAGTCGGTATATGGCCTACTTTAAAAGAAAAATTGGATACGAGTCTTCTTTTAGGACATTTTTGTTAGAAGTGCCAATTACTGGTGCCGTGCCAATTACTGGGGATGTTACCCTAAAGTCGGTATTGTTTTACAAATTTGCCCCTGAATTCATTTTAAGAAAAATATTGGCTGTGATATTTTATGTTTTTCTTATTAACTTTAAAAAATGCCAAAAAAGTGAGACCTTGCCAATACTGCAACCTAATTTTACCAACCTGGTAAAGCTTGCATTATTTGTTGTTTTGAATAATTTGCTGTTAGCTTCTTTTTTAGTCTACTTTTCACAAATATTTTAAACAAAAAACAAATATATGCGTTAAAAAAAAATCTTTGAAAGAAATAATTGTCAAATAAATAACTAACTTAATGAATACTGCAAAATAAAAATTTCGGACGTAAGGTATTGAGATGGAAAAATGTGTGTCAAATGGTCTGTCTGATTGCCCCCCCCCCCTTCCCATTTAAAAAAACCTTGTTCAAAAAATGTTGGAGAGTGTGCATCATTCCCTTTTTTTCCCCAGTGGTTCAAAAAAAGGAAAAAATAAATAAAAACATAAGTAACTATGCGAAAATTGAAAGAAAGATATAAATCATGAACTAACAGGAGGATTTGTTCTGAACAAACTTATTGATGTATGAAACATATTTCTCAAATTTGGCTGTTTTAAGGGTTTTTTTTTTTTTTTTTTTTTTTTTTTTGAGAAATTTAAAACATTTTAACAGTAATATTAATGTTGATTTGAAACCTTTATATAAGAATTTAACCATGCTAAAAGTTATTTTTTGTGCAAATATTAAGAGTAGGCGTATGTTTAATGTTTTTTCCTAAATTTAATTTTTTGAAAGTTTTGAGAAAAGCGTTATAAAAAGCTTTATATTCTTCAATTGAAATGGTTTCTTGTACATTTAACAGCATTGACAAAAGTTGATGATTGGTTGATAGAATAAAAATGAAGGGAATTCAAAGCATGAGAAAGCTGTAAATGATTTCTTTTTTCGTTTTGTTTTAATGATTGATATGTATCTTTATTTCCACACTAAATGTTGAAATTGCTACGATATTCATTTTTGTTTCTGCAATTGATTAAAAAGGATAATCAGGAATCCTGTTGGAAAATATTTAATAAATTTTCAAGAAAAAAAGAATTTTTTTTAAATTTACTTATTTATTATTATTTTTTTAAGACTCCCCCTTCTCCCACTATACTTTAAAGTTCATAGTGGAATAAATATGTTACACATCATGTAGTACTTTCCTCTATTAAAATAATAAATTATCTCTGCATAAGACCATGGTGTGTATATTTTACTTTGAAATGTGTACAAAACCATTAATCGTGCAGTGCGTGGTAAATAAGGGGTGATTTCTTAAAAAATCGATTCATCAAGTTGATTCCCCCCCCCCCCCACTATTTGTGTCCCAAATGTAACAAAGAAAGAAGTGAAGAACAGCATTTTTTGTGTGTTATTCTCAAGAATGCTTCTTTTAAATATCTTGAAACTTTAATTGTGTTTTAATACATTTATCGTGACAAGGGAATTCAGTTCCTACCCAATACTTCTTCCTTACAATTGAAAGTCTTCTGAGCATGAGATGTTCTGGGTTTTACTTAAGAGGCTTTCTTTTTAGGCCCCTGTTTAGTTTCTCTCTCTCTCTTCATCATCATCTTTTTCAAACAGATGCTTGAAGCTTTTTGAAACATGTACAATTATTTTCACGCTAATATACTGCTTTTTTTAATTAGAAAATGAATGTTCAATTTATGGATACTTTACCTTCTGTCTCTTGTTCTTGATTTCGGATTTTTTAAAAGTAATTTTACTGTGGTTTTATAAGAAAAAGTATAAGATTAATGATGAGAAAAACTTTTCTCGATGATTTAATAAACTTTTGAACATTTGAACGATCTTTTAAATTGATGAATTTTCTGGTTGCAGTAAAAATTCATCATTCTTGTGGTCAGGATCTGATAAATTCCGGGTGCCCCGGGCTGCCCAGGCGACTATAAACATTCCCCAACAACCAGTTTTTTTTCAGAAGCCATGTTGCACTTAATATTCTTTTGACTGAATAAGAATTTAACATCTAAAAAAATTTCCCTGACTCTTAAATTTTAAAAGTTTTTTGTTGATCATCATTATATAGAAATTATGTAAACTAAACTTACAGCTGTTGGTCAAAATTTTGTTTTTGATTTACATTACAAATTAGGCATTGCCATACATTACAAGTAAAATAAGCATCCATTTTACAATGCATAGCATTGCTGATTATTATATTATTCTAAAGTTAGTCAGTCGGTATTTTTAAAATTTTGTTAGTACAGTTAGACCCTTGTTTTACGTGGGCTTGTTTTATGTGGTTTCAATTATACGCGGTTTAAGATTTGATATCTATATTTTATTTTACGCGGCTGAGTTTCGGTTTTACGCGGATGAGCAAGGCAAACAGATAAAATTTTCCCCTCTTTCAAAATCAAAACTCATAAAGATTTCAGATTGCGCATAATAAACTGCATTTTGGGGTGCTAATCATCGAACTCGGGCCACTGGAGACATTTTATGCGACGGGTTCCAGAGCTCTTTCCAGAGGTAAAGTCATTAAACTCACAGAGTTCAGAACTCACTGGAAGAAGAGCTTTTAGGAGTGACAGAGGAGGCCAAAACCAACGAGGATACCGCACAACCAAAAACGTTAACACTGAAAATTTTGAGCCATTCCTAGACAATAGAAATGATCTTTCTGATTTGTTCATGAAGAAGATTCTATCATAGAACAGGGGCGAAACCGGGGAGGGGGGGACCTACAGAGCCCGTGCCCCCCCCCCCAGAATGCTAATTTGAACAATTTTCAAAAATACTCTTTTTTTATTCGAACGAAGATGAACGCGCTTTGAGAAAACAAAGTGGTGACAAAGTAAGCAGGGACCACGAGAGGTCATTTAAAACTTCCCCCTCTCAGCTTTTCGGCATTTATTTTTTCTGTAGTTGGGAACTCATTTTAAACGTCGGTGATTACAAGATCGTATCTTCTTTCTTGTGACAGTTGATGGATAAGCAGTAAATCTGAGGAGAAAAACTTCGGAAAACAAATTCACCGCCACTTTCGTTTTTCTCGGAAATACTCCCGATTGACGACGGGTGAAAATGTTGTCGGACAAACCTTGTTTTGCAGACAATAAGACAATTTTATAAGTGTACATATGCAATGTGGATATTTAGTACTCATCAAGTGTAAGTGATTTTATTGATTATTTTGTTGTATTTTTAAGTGATTTCATGCCATTTTAACGTGTTCCTTTTTTATTCTTTCCTTGAATGATCTTAAAAATATGAATAATTTAGAGCTTTTGGTGATAAAAATGTGTGTGCATTTTGACTTGTTTCATTAATATAGTAAACGCAGTAATAACAAGTATTGATTTCCATTTATTAATTTGAAAATCTTACCGCCATACTGTTGTTTCAAGTACTTTAAAGTTTGTTCTTAACGTGATTTCAATTCTGGCATAAGAACAATTAATGTTTTTGCGACAGTTTTTGAATAAATTGCAAAACTTGTACAATTTTAAGGAATTTTACTAAATGATATTCTTAATAATAATAAATATATATTGATGTAAAGAGAGAGAGAGAGAGAAAACGCTGATAGAGTGTTGTGAAAGAAAAATTGTGCCCCCCCCCCCCTAAAAATATTTTCTGGTTGCGGCCCTGTCATGGAAATGGCACAAGTGGTCACGGATGCGTTAATGCTCTGCAAAGAGTTACAGAGAAAAATTCTTAATGACTGCCAAAAGACTGTCACAGCCAGCTCATCTGTATTAACAGAACACAAAATAAATTTGTTTTCTTTATGCATGTTATGCATAAAAATCTATATATATAAGTACTCATTCAAGTTATTATACAATTATTCATCACTAGAATGAAGTATTTTTTTTTAATCAGCGGAACCAAACCCCTATTTTAACATTACTATTAGGTCTTAATTTAACGTGGCATTTCCGTAGAACGTAACCTCTGCGTAAAACGAGGGTCTACTGTATTTAATCGGCGTTTAATAAATTTTGGTCACTAAAGTCAGTATGTTTGACTTTCCGAGCAGTATTTACCCCCGATACTTTCTTTTTAATTAGGTACGTAAATGAAAGAGTAATCTTTGGAAACAATGAAATAAAGCATCATAGAAAAATTACTGTATTTTTTATACACTACAGTCCCATTGCTCACATTACACTAACCTCTGTGTTGATAAACTATTTCACTTTATTTGCAGATTTACTAGACTGTATATATGATCTGTTCTCACTGCATATGAGCATTGTCTGGATCTTTATCTTCAAATTTTTAAAACCATTAATCATGCTTAACATTATTATAATTCTCTGCATTTTATCATCATTGAAAAAATCTCTTGGAAATTTTTTTTCATTTTTATCCAAAGTGTAAGGTAAAATGAAGATACTATCAGAGCAATAAGGTGTACATGACAACTACATTGTGTAAAATTTTAAGATGAGAAAAAAAAAAAAAATATGTTTAAAATATTGCTGCCTTTAACTTTCATCATAAGTTCTTGCAGTATAAGTGAACCTAGTTTCTGTACATGCAAAAATAGTTCCTGATTAGTAATCAAAACAATCTTCTAATTGTGCTCTGGGTTTTTCTAAAATATTTTTTCAACTCAAAATTGACAGGGTTAAGTGTGCAATTTATAGATTTTTTTTTTCACTTGGTATTTCCTGATATCAGCAATTTTCTTGAAATTGTCTTCCAGTGAGTTTTCAAAGGAAAAAAAAATTGTGAATGAAGAACTGGTCTTAATCATTCAATATTCTGACCAGTTGTAAGATCTTTTAATTTATTTTCCTAGTTTCAAAAAAGTTTTATCCATTATTCACTGAATATATAAATTAAATTCACATGTTTCAGTCAAAATTTGTACCAAATAAGATTTACATTATGTTGTTGCACATGACAAATAAAGCTGGCATCTATTTCACTAAGCATGATATTTTTTTTTGTTACGCCATAGCTTGTTAAGTTTTTGAATTTTAGTCAGTATTTGGTCAGTATTTTATAAATTTTGATCAGTAAAGTCAGTATTTTTGACCCTACAAACAGTTTTACCCCCTGTACTTGAGGCAAAGGATTGCTATTTTTCCTCTCTTAACCAAATTTGTATAAAAATTGAACAGTATGACATAAATGAGGGGTGGGGTGCAGAAGTCCCAACCTTTACATTTGCTTATTAAATACTAGCATTACCCGCACAGCGATGGCTGTGCTAAAAATTTAACGAAAATCCCTTGAGTTAAAGAAAACCAAATTACATTTGCAGTAGCTTTCAAATGTAAAAAAAAAAAAAACCTCCATAATTCATCGCCAAATTCACCAGGCGTAATTAAAAAGAAAATCAATTAACATACGCACAAAGAATTTAAAATAAAGTAATAATAGTAAAATATTCATAAGCAACAAAGGCAACTTCCTCCAAAATGTTTAAAAAGAAAGTAATTGAAAAATGGACCTAGTGTTATAGTTGAAAATTGTCTGGAAAATGGACCTAGTGTTATAGCAATTTCTCAAAAGAGAAGCCTTGAAAATTGGCTCAATTAGAATCGCTTACGTCTCCTGTTCTAATTGAGAAAAATGGAACAAACATCATCTTGTTTGGGAAGGAAAACCCTTTCCAGTGATACATAATGCTTGGGGGTGGGGGGGTTTTTTACCCCCTAATTAGCCGAAATTTAGCCTAATATTAGGAAAAAAACTGATTCGAAATTTAGAATTCGGGCTTCGAGGTGCGGACACCCGGGGTATTTTCGAATTTTGTGCCAAGTTTCAGAGCTATGGGGGCTTCTGGCCATCAGGTACAAACAAAGAAACACCGTCGCTCTTATATATATAGATATCAGTTTCAAATGGAAAAATAATCATTCATTTATTATGATTTCCTACTCAACATTTTCAATTATTTGTAAAGTTTACAGTTGTAAAGAACGACTGCTTAAACTGCAACGTTTTGTTGCTGTGCAAACACTGATTATGATGCCGAAAAGAAAAAAATGTTCAGCATTTTAAGCAGATATGTCTTTTTTTGTCGTATAAAGTTACTAGATTTTTGAACATAAGTGATCACTACATTTGGTACACAATTGGAGAACTCCAAGTTCTGAAAGATACTACCTGGACAATCGGGATAGGATAGAGAATTTTATTCCCACTAATTTAAAGACCTTGGAGGCAGCGAGCAAAGGGATGTTTTCGGCAAAATAATTTTAATGTTGAGAATTATGTTATGATTAAAAAAAAATAACTCATGCGAAATAATTTTTAAACTGTTGATAACGAACATTTAACTATTAATGAAACAAAATGACGCTTCAAATGTGACCTGTGCTTTGCTTTCATTCAGCCGTTGCATCACCAGTATGAATAATTATGGCAGAATTGGGGGGGGGGGTCATGTAAATAAATGATTTAAATCAATTCCCATGTTTTGAAATCTTTTATCTTTTTTAATACTTTGTTGTATTAAAATGTTTGATTTGCGAAGAATTCATTTTCTTGAGTTGTTGAAAAATGTGTTTGAATTAATGAAGTTTCTTTCGTTTTTAGATTCAGGATACTCTCAAAAAGAGAAAAAAGGAACTCGAGTACTTCCACGAAAGTGAAAGATCAAATTAAAGTCGAGATGAACTCGGTGAGTGAGACTATTTGTGTTTCGCTATTTCTCTCCGAAAATGAAACTAAGTTTAAGGTAACCCAATGTTTTGGAATAGAAGAATAATGGGATGAATTTTAAAATGAACCTTTGTTTCCCCTGCGTGTAAAAACTCGAACGCAAACTCTTCGGTATTTCTTTCCCACTTCACGTTTCAAATTTGTATTTGATGCGTTCCCCGAAGCAGCATACTTTGAGGGTCGGTGAGGTAAAATCTTTCGACCGAAAAGTTTTTCCGAGATGAATTCATGCCTCATAAACAGGTGGTTCCCGACCCACCGATCTTCATGGCCCAGTGTTTCGTCCAATGTCACGAATTGGTTTCTGAAAAGCACGCATTTCATAAAACAAGCATTGAGCAACAATAACAACTATTGTTGGTCCGTTGATCCCCCTGTATTGTAGAAACGGAATGTAACTATGCATTTTTCACGTTTTTTTTTGTCCGAAGAGGATTGCCCAAAGTCATGAGGGTCGGGTGTAAATAAAGTCCATTCCTGGGTTTGAGAGCCATTTGTGGGAACGAGAAACCCGACAAGTGGGGTGCAGAGTTGTAGATTTGGGGGGACGAAACAATTTTGGCAATGCCCTGGCCGAAACTGGATTTTGCCGGCAAAGAACTGACCGAAGCGGTACTGCACGAAAGCACACATACGTATCGTACATAATTTGAATTTATAACATTGCACATTCCAATGCATAAGTAAAGGAAATAGAATGTTTATTTTGTAATGATTGAAATAATTTTTGGAACTGATTTAGTAATTTCGACCTCACTTTCCTTATACAGTTGGCTCTCTGTTGATGTGTCCCGAGGTACAATTGGATGTTGTACTTTGGGACAGCTTGGAACTCTTACTTTAAATAGCTGGCATTATTTTATTTTCAAACTGACTTAATTTTTAAAAAATATATAGTAAAGAAATATTTTGGGGTATTTTAATCTGACTTTTAGATTTTAAATTTGATCAAAAAAATTGGCATTAAAAATTAAAATATGATAAGTGTCCCAAGGTGCAACAGTCTCCCCTATATATGTATTAAATTATGAATATTTAAGAAATATTAGGGTTCTTAGTTTAAAATAGTCCCCCTACCCTACTCCTGTTTTCTCTTTAAAACTTATTATAAACTAATTAGTTTTTAGGGGAACAAAATCATCTTCTGTTGGTGTCTAAAAATGCTAATTTTGTTTAACAAATCTGTTTTCTTTTACCCAAAATAATTTTTTTTTTCCATTGCATACTTAAAGGTTGGAAAAAATATACATGACAACTCCCAAGAGTGATGTCCCCCTCCCCAAAAATAGACACAAATAATCTTTAAAAGCTTGCCTTAAAAATTTCACTATCGCAATTTGCACTATCTAACCCCCTCCTCAAGTACATAACTATGTGTATAAATTTTAAAATTTTAGATTATTTCATTTTTCACTGAATTATTCGATTTTCCAAAGTTATTTCATTTTTCACAGCAAAAAAAAAGGACGTGGACAGGTTCCTGCTTCTGCCGAAATTTTAGATGATCTTTAAGGAGGTTTGGGGGATCAAGGACTCTGATCTGGTGTTTGTGAGGGGGGGGGGGGTGCTGCATCCTACCTTCTGGGTTTGCTACAGCAGTTCTGATACAATGAAGTTATGTATTATATCATTTAAAGCTGGGGAAAAAACCTAGCAATCTATCACTGATCAGACTCACGCAACTGCATCTCATCTAACGTTTGGCTGCCCATGGATCCTCCGAATGAGTCGGCTCTATCTTTATCTTCCCCATTTCGAGAAAAGGTCCGAACCCCAGTAACAGATATCGAAAGATCTGATGGAGATCCACACACCGATCTGATGATACGCAGCAAAAGGCAGGATGAGGAAAGGATGAGTCATAGACAAAATTCCCTTTCACTCTTCAAGACGGGCAAAAGTTCTTTATTTTTAGAATTGGAGTCTTAACAAATTCAAATGAACATGAAACATCGGCAGACCTCTTGGTGGCTCCTCACGTAACCTTCCTCAGGGATGAGATTTTTCCGGCTTTTGCCGGAATTCCGGCTTTTTCTGTTGACTTATAGAATCTTTCCTCCTTTTCCTCCTTTTTTTGCCTCTTTCAGACCTTATTTTTCTCAAAAATCGGAAAAAAAAATACGATTTTTTCAAATTTTCGGTCCCCGATTTCTTGTTTTTTCTATTTTCCTCCTTCGAATCTTCATCCTCCGCGATATCTGCCAAAAGCGTATGTTTTGGAATCATGCTAACGATGTCAAACACGTGCTGCGCCGAAATTTGCATGCTTCGTTTGAGATTTCAATCTTTTTGCATCCTGCAAGTATTTCAATTATTTTTAATGTTGGGTAGTTTTTCATTATATGCTACCTTATATCTGCTTATTTTATTCATCATTTCAATAATAGTTTTATTTCTTTAATTTATTTTGGAAAAAATGCAAAAGTCAAGTAAAAAATGTGGCATAGCACCCACAGTCTCGAATTTTATTGAAACTTAGCATGGTTACTTTTTTTGTGTATTTAAGAAAGTTAAAAATATTTATGGTGAATCTCAAGCCGTTTACGCTTCACAGCCTGTTAAAAGTTTTGAGATTTCATGATTAAATGAGGCTGCTGCGAGTTGTTCTTTTGATTCCGAAATCGTATGAGGAAGGTTTTAAAGACAAATTTTGGGTTCCAATGCAAGGAAAAGATAACCAATCATTTATATACATATAAATTTATTTATTTTCAATTCTTACTATGAAAAGTATGTTCTAGTTCTACCACATAGAGAAATTTTAGATTTGTTTCTCCGTTGTAAATTTTTACTTTACAAACAGACCTAATTTTAAAATTTATGTTCTCACTTGTTTAACACTATAAACTCAAATGTTTTTAATGAAAAAAATGTATTTTTCTCTAAAAAATATGAAAAATTGACACTATTGTGTGTTGCAGCCAAGATTGACCTCTGACTCCCCCAACCCTTTGTTCAGTAACTCAGGGGTTAGAAATTGTTGCTTTTTTTTAAATTTATATTTATTTATTAATAAACACTCTTACAAGAAATGGTACAATGTAGCAAACTGTTCAAAATTATTACTTACACTTAATTAAATACGTATTACCTTTAAAACTGGTAAATTAGCCATTTTGTATTGAATTTTTGAATATCATGGCGTCTAAGTTCTATTTTGATGCAGTTTTGGATATCATCCCTTTTGCGAAATTTTTTTGGATTTCCTCCTTTTTGCTCTCTGACCACTCTCATCCCTGCTTCCTCCACTGCCTTGTAAATTCCAACAGCCGCATAAAATTCAGTCTGATAGCACTAGATGGTTCACGGGCCACAGCAACATCCGTTTTACCCGCCCAAAATTCGCATCATTTAAATCCAAACTTGCGACTGTCTGTTGGATTGGCCAGTTAAAAAAACAAACCGTCTGTGTCGACGGCTAGCGGCAACTACCGGAGATAGAGCTCGAGCCAGAGAGAACAATCAATTTAAAGCTTCCTTGCATCGAGAAGTAGTGGAAACAATCTGCAGTTCTGATGTCTTAGTCTCTGGCATCCTTTGATTTGTTCCTTGTCCCAGCCATTTGAGATGAACGATCTCCATCTTTCTTTTCAGGCTGAAGAAGCAGTCAGTGCTGTTTTAAGACTTGCCCAGGAAAATGTGAGTGAAACTTTTTATCTGCTCGTTTCTCCTTTAGCTGAACATGTGCTCACGTATGTGCTCTGCCCGAGTGCTTTGAGAAGGCTTTTGTGCATCATTGCAGGGTTTTTAAGTTAATTTTTTTTGCTGAAAAATATAAAAGATATTTTTTAAATAAAGCATATTCCTAATTATTTACCTTATACTGTATGAAAATTATTTTTTTACACATGCAATTATGCAAGTAATAGTAATTTGAATTGCAAACCATTATTCTTAGTCAGGAACAGTATTTACGGAAATGTCTGGGGCTGCGTGTCTACTTCTATTTGAAATACGTAAAGTTTGACTGTGTTGGAGATCGGTACGCGTCAAAAAAGAGTTCCCGATCTCTTTGGATCTATTTAATTTATAAATCTGCCATCCATGAAAAAAACATTGCCACAGTTAACGATGGATCAAATTATGTTTATTGTATGTGAAGGAAAACGAGACAATGCCCTCGTGTACTGGATTAATCTTCCAATTTTTATTGCATTAAGAGACTAGAAAAATATTTAGGAAGGAAAAAACGTTGATTGGAATATTTCCAATCAGAGATGAAAATGAACGCTAGCCGCTGATATGAGTCGTCAAAGACGTCATTGACATGCAGAATGTAAATTTTAGTGGTCAGGTGAAGTCTTGCTCCCATTTTCCTTCCGAAAGCCTCATGATTTTCGGAATTTGTCTTCATTTACAACACTTAGGTTTTCTTTGTAAGAAAAGATGGGTGAAAAATTTCCTGCTGCCTTTGTCCTTGCGACCCTACCGAATTCCTCCCGAGCACAGATGAGATTTCGTCGACTCTGAGCAGAAAAAGACGCCCGTTGTATCCTTCTCTTCCCCGGTCGTGTCTGTTGAAAACCACCGATTGACTTCACTTTTCATCATTTTGCTTTCGTGTTTTTGTCATTTGCTCTTCACTTTTTCACTCTTTGAAGCCAAGGCGCGAAGATGAAGGAACCCATCGGAGTTTTCGTCGAAATCTCGTAATCGCCTTTCCAAAGGACCAGTTTCTCCTTTTTCTACGTTTCTGCCAATGGGGTGGACTGGGGCACGACCATGATCTGGACTCTTTTCTTTTGTTCAAATGAACATATTCAAAAACATATTCAAAATGTGTTTGAATGATTCTTTAAAAATGTAATCACTAATTTTACTTTTTTTTTTTTCCAAAATCATGTTTTTTTTTATGGGGGTTACAGTCCCTCAGAAATGATCAAACAATGAAAAAAAATTATTGCTTATTTCAAAACTAAAAACCAGTCCAAACACAGGGGAAAAAGTTTCATTGCTTTAGTTCAAATATTTTAAAAGTTATGAGTGTTTTTAGGTCATGCTCGCTATGTATTCTTATGCAAAAGAAAAACTTGAAATTGATTTTTCTCAATGATTTTTCTCTCTCATTTTTTTGTGTTTTCATGTCATAAAAATCCCTAAGGCTTTTTATTTTTTATTTTTGATGCAACTTGAAAGTAATACTTTTTGCAATTAGGACAATATATTTAACAAAACTGTGCATGGAATTAGCATTTTATAAATTACTCAAATGTTTAGAGCATGTTAAACCTTTAAAAGCCATATTTTTTAAAAAAAATTACGATTTTTTACATAATTAATCACAGAAAATTTTCTAATAAACACAAAAGCAAATGAATGCACAGGTTTTTAGAGATGATGATTGTGATCGTCTAGCAAAAAGTTTTTTTAACATTAATTAAAAACAAAAAAGCCTTCAGAATTTTAAAAAATTGAAATTTTCCTCAATTTTTTGAATAAAAAAAAGGCAATATTTTAAAGTTTTGATAGTAAATTATTGATTCTGAAACTAGTATGCATGTTATGGTTTCAAAGAAAATAAAATCTATTTAAATTAAAAAAAAATGTTTGAAAGGTACTGTTACCCCTTAAAGTGAGTTTTTTAGAGGTCGTTGGAAGGGAGAACCACATTCCTTACGGAATCCAAATTGCGTATACTGTGCCGGTGCATTCGAATGAAATCAATCTCTTCGGTGTTTCGTTCCGAGTGTGTTTTCCCCGTCTTTTAATTCCATCTCCTTTCTTTTAGGCCGAGCTTCGAGCACTCTCCGAGAAGACGGCTCTCGAGAATGAGGAACTGAGAAGGGCTCTCGGCAAGGTAAGGATTCTCCCGATTCCACTCTCTGGCATCGTGGGTATGATGGGGAGGGTCAGGTGTCCTGCTCGTGAACAGACTCGACTTCACTAACTTCAGAAATGA
The DNA here is from genome assembly GCF_026930045.1 of Uloborus diversus. NCBI lineage: Eukaryota > Metazoa > Arthropoda > Arachnida > Araneae > Uloboridae > Uloborus > Uloborus diversus. Next base: position 711,800 of record NW_026557876.1, read on the forward strand.
ATGTCCATTATGTAAAGAAATATAAGCATAGTAACATTTTTAGTTCAAAATGTTGCAAATCATGAAAATGAACACAAACACACAATATGGAAACATTTTTTTAATTTAATAAACGTTTGGTTTTTTGTTACAAGTAACTTTTCTTTAAATTGAAAGTCAAAAATATATTTTTTTGTTTCAGAAAAATAGTGACATGACTCAAAAAAGGCAGAAAATAAGATCTTTAATGGATAATACAGTTTAAATAAATGGATCTGTTATTTGGAATAGAGGCACACGTCGTAGATAGCAAAGTTGCCGGTGCATGGCAACTTTGATTCGAGTCGCACTCCCTCTTATATTTTCCCTTTTACGTCAAAACAAATAGTATAAAAAAATATATAATTTCATATCATTTGAACAACTGTGGCCATTGCATCTGAAAGTGTGAACCAGCACTTGTACAATTGTCCGAATCGGAACAAAACTATCTTCAGAAACTCGACATGTGCTTGTACCCAAAAAACATTTATTTAAATTAAAAAACATTTAGGTATCTGACATTGAATCTAAAACTTATAATATTCTTCAACTAGCTGATTTTTTTTTCTGCATTTTTTTTTAATGTATGGTAAATTTTAAGAAATTTTAGAACTGAAAAATACAAACAGCCAAAAGTACGTAATTAGAATTAAATAAAAATTTTTGCTCTCCTGCAATATTTAAGCATCCCACATAGTACTCAAAGATATGGATTTATACTAGTTTGTTACTTTTCTTAAATGTACTGATTTTTAATATTCCATTTTTGTGTTATTCATTTCCAAATGTGTTGATGTAAAAATGTGTTTGCTAATAATTTTTGAACTTGATATTTTAATTAAACTTGTAAGCCATTTTTCAAAAAATAAATAGAAAAATGCAATTTTTTTTTTTTTTTTTTTTGAAGAAAATTGTAAATTTTAGACCCCCTGCTGGACATTGAAATAGTTTTTAATTTTTATAAACACTGCAAACTCCCTGATTTTGAATCAAGGTTTTTGTCCCTTTTCAGTGGGGGGGGGGGCAGATTTAAAATCCATGTCTTGAGGTGGCATAGAGCTAAATTGGGCTCTGGTTTTGAGACCGCTTTTACTATTTCAAATTTTGTGAAGAAGCTCTTTTAGTATTTAAAATTTTGTGAAGGGGCCGCAAAATGAACCCAATTTGTATTGATGCCATTTATAAATCTTCAAAGGTTGGTCATTGTTTTAATTCAACCCTGTTCACGAGTTAGATTAAACGTTGCTATTTTATATACTTTCGTAGAATGCAGCTTAAATGTTTAACTTTCTTTGATTGATAGCAGTGATGGGGGTGCAGCCATGAATTCTGTTGTGTGTTCCATATTTCGTTCTGATTGTTTGCAAAACTCTTTCAGGCCCAGCTTGACCTTGAAATCTCCAACACAAGGTGCAGGGAATTGGAGGCAAAATTACGATCCCAGGCCACGAATGCAGGCCTCCAAAAAGGGGAGACTGGCAAGGAACAGCAGGTACTGATTGTGATTTGTGAATATCTGTTTGTGGTCCAATACAACTTGTGATTCATGACAGAAGTCCAGTTTAGAAAGGCTTAGATTGCAAAATGTGAACAGTGATCATCAGTTTCTGGCAGGTTTGGCCGGATTGGACACAATGGATTTTTTCGAAAAAACCCATTAGTTAGCCCTTTTTCGGGTTCTTTTATAATTTTCTGAGAATTTTTTGAAAATTTAATTTAAATACTTTCAGAATTTAAACTTTTTTATTTGTTCTTCACCACAGACAATGGACATAAAAATGAATTTTGAACTTTAATAGTATTTGTTAACTCTTAACGGCATTAAAAAAATACTTCAAAGATTTTAAATAAATATATTTACCTTTTTTCTTTAACTGGTCAATAAATAACTCAAATTATCTTGATTAAGTCCTGTCACGTCAGATTTTCTCAATATTTGTAGATTGTACAGAGGAAACTACTCTAGCTAAAAGGCTTTCATGTGAATTATTTTCTGCAAACCAACACGTCACAAATCTCGAATAAACAAGGTATATTTTTTAGAAATTAACAGGTTTCACAAATGGTCGGACAGAAAACAGAATAGAATGTACAGTATTTTCATTATCTTACGAAAAAAGTTTAATATTTCTTACTCTGTACACAGAAATAGAAAAACAGGCAACATAAAATTCAAAGAAATGTCTTGATTAAGCTTGAATTCAGTAAAAAGGGATTTAAACTACTTGATTTTCTACAGTAGTTTTGCTTAACAAAATGAAATACAATAAAGTAAAATGCACAAAAAAAATGTAGTAATTAAAAACGAATGAACGAACAATAGATTTTATATTCAAGAAGTAACTTTGCCTTAACTGTTGGTAATCATGGAAACTAAAAAATCTGAAACTTCACCATTCTTGGGTTTTTTTGTCTTTTATACTTTTCTTCAGAAAACGCTGAATTTTCCAGCTTTTTTTACCCCAAGACAATTTTTGTGCATTGTCCATATACTTACGCTACAATATGCTGCACCTCACATTTTCCCTAAAAAAAGACAAAAAAAACCTACATTTCTTTTAAAAAACCCAGCTTTAGTTGGGTTTTATTTAAAAAAACCCTGGGTCCATGGGCTTTTTTAAAAAAAAAACCCGGGTTTTTGCCAACCCTGGTGTCTGGAAGAAGTTTTTTATTTTCGTGATACATGCCCTTTATTGGTAAACAGCTCTTATTGCTAACTTGTGCATTGTCTGCTTTTCTCATGTTTTTAAAAAACTTCACCCCATTTTCTTTCTTCTCTTTTCTTCCTTCTCCTCCTCTGTTGGCAGGCCCCCTCGAATTTGTTCCGATTCTCAGATTCTGTGGAGACTAATTAATGAGTTGGACGTGGTTCAGTTTTAATGCTCTGACTAAGAGCTAAGGGAACTGCTATTTACAATCCACACGCAGTACAGATTCCAAAGATTCGAAAGGGCTTCTGGTTCTCTTCCGACAACAAACCGTCCATTGTTCTCTCGAGGACACTAACAATCACAGTGCTTCGATTAGTGCTGGCTGGGTGGACAAAAGTCATGTTCGAAGTTCTCTACTTTCGTATTGGAATGATGCAAACAGTAAACCAAAACATGATGCTTAGTCATTTATTTTTGTCTAGTAATAAGTTTAAAGGTACATCTCCGTTTGTAGTAGAATATATCAGTTGAGTTCCAGACATCATTTCATCACACAAAATTAAAGTGTTCTTGATTTCATATGATTTTATTGTTTCAGATGGATATTATTTATACGAGTAAGTGTTTTTCTTTCCTAATTTAATTAATCTATCTGACAGTTAAACAATGTTAAATTTTTTTTAAAAGATGAACGAAGGATGTTTTGCCTGTTTCAAAACTTTCAAGTGATCGTAATGACTTGTACCCATTTGTACCCGGGCTAAATTTTCCGTATATAGTAGCTGCAGCTTTCCCATTATTAATGAGACGTATTACAGTCAGCACACTCCAGTACAACATTTTTTTTTCACTCAAAGCTTTGGGTGCTTCAATCATTCTTCAAAGAAATCCCTACTCGAAAGAAAGTACTCTAGAGAAAAAAAAATATGTTGTACTCGAGTGTGCTGACTATAATACACCTTATTAATAATTGTAAAAATGCATCTATTATCTACAGAAAATTTAGGCCGGGTACATACGGGTAAAATCATTTTCATCACATTAAAGGATGTTATTGAGCAAGAACTCCTTGGTTTATCTTTTAAAAAACTTTAATATTGTTTGATTATCTGATGGAGTCATTGAATTGGAGAAAAAAAGCACTTACCAGTGTAAATAATATCCATCTTGAACAGTGAAATCATGCGAATTTAGGAACACTTTAATTTTGTGTGATGAAGTGATGAATTCTGAACTTGGCTTTTGTCCACCTAGCTTCTATTAATCGAAACGCTGTGCAACGCTTCTAAAGCTCAAGTGTTGCCAAATTCCAAGCGATAAAAGTTCTCCGTTCCTCCACGGAGTTGGAGTTTGGCATGGAGCGATTAATTCTCCACAGAAACTCTTTCCACGTCAAGAATTTCCTGCATCATTCGGTCTCGAGCGCAAAGAATGAGCAGACGATAAGGAGCTCTGTGCGTTTCTTGCACCGAAAGTGTCGTTTCTCCGAATTGTGGTGCCGACTTCAAACTCTTTCAATCTGTTTCGTGTTTGGGGACTTTCCCAGCCTTCTGTGTAGACCTCAATTGTATTGCATGTTTCTGTGTGGCTGCCAATAAACTCGTTCGAGTACTCCGAACTCCTACGACGGCAGAATGGAAGCTCTGTTGTCCGAAGATGCTTTTAAATCCTTTTTCAACTTGTAAATAGTAGTCCCATCAAAAACACAAAATGTACAAAAATGCTTCCACCGTAAAAAGTAGTGAAAGTTCAAGTCGGTTGTTTTAGTTAATATTTTAGGAAGTGCCTATTTAATAACCTATATGAAATACGCGAATTTTAACTCATTATATTATTTTTATAATTGTAATTCTATATACTACATGGAAGTTCCGAACATGTTCTATCAGGCGCAAAAAAAAACTTTATTTTGGTACTAAATTTTTAAATGTTTTCAATGCAAAAATGGGGAAAAACCCCTTTGCACGTTTTTAATCAACATCTTCGTTAATTGATGTCATCCGAAGACGTAACCTAACTAAGGACACTCAATCGACTCTCCTTTCGAACATTTTTTTTTTCAAACTCTGTCCATCTGTTAAGGCGCTACAGTGCCACAGACAGGTCAAACTAACAGGTCATAAAAATGAAAAAAGGAGCCAAGATCAGTCAAAGTGAGGTTCTGGGTAGACGGGGTTGCCGATAAAAGAGTTAAGGGGTACCGAGTTCCACGGCAGTTCTTCCAGAATGCCGGATTGTTCTATTTTCGTTTCGTCATTTTGAAAATAATTTTTAACTTTCTTTGATACCGGGTCGTAAACTTCCTGCGAGTTTTAGTCATGAATAAACTATTTTCAAAATCTTTGAGTACTCCAACTATAAAGCAATTTTGCCAAGTCTTTAATCCGTTATGAAGGAAAGTAAAAAATTGTTCACATGTCTGTTTTGTTGGGATCATTTGTTTTTTGAAAGCTAATCAAAAGCTATAGTCTTTATTTTGACTTAACGGTCTTTATTTTTTTTATTTATTTATTTATTTATTTATTTATTTTTTTTTTTTTTGCAGTTTACAAATTTAGGGACAATTGAAAAAATAGTTAACTCAATGTTTTAACTATTAGTCTTATAATCATCTCAAGGTGCTGAATTCAAGCTTTAGATTTGCGAATTAAATTACTGGACAGATAATTTTTCACTTTAATTTAACTTTTAGTATTGCTACAAGTCCCGTTCTGTTTGAAAATTACGCATTTGAGTTTAAACATGAGCAACCTTGTGTTTGCAACGTTTGGCAAACAGTTTAGTTTCGATTTATTTGAGGGAACATTTCAAAATCGCGCCATGACTCACAGTCAGTCAGCGTAAGAAAAGACACTTTTCAGATCTTAATAGCGTTATAACTATAAGGGGTGAATTCATAACATTTAGGATTATTGATCTCAAAGCTCGAAATGGTCCACGTAAGGTAAAATATACACTGGTAGATGCTTTGCCTGATTTGCTGTCCATCCTAAGAACCCTGTGTTCTCTCTGTTCCAGGGGAGTGGCCGAGGAGCAGATGGGGAGCTGCCATCGACGTCCAAGCGTCAATCCCCAGATGGCGAAGGACAACCTCCCAAGTAAGTTGTCCGTGGATGAAGTGACATTGTGCTGTCGTTCTTTCAGAACGGGAAGGAAAGTCTTCCCTATTGTGTCACATTTGGAGATGTAAAAATTATGGAAATTTTAAAGTGGTGGGTAAAGCAAAAAAAATTGGAAGTTTGGGGAAAAATTGAATTTTTTGTCAAATAATATGTCACATTCTAATAAATTAATTAGTTTAATCATCAGATGGTTTAGAAATTTCAAAGGCTTTCCTCAATCCAAATTGTCATTTAGTGCTTCATCTCCACTCCCTGTCGAAGCCAGTCTTGCGTCAATTTCATTTTTGCTTTCCATTTGAATACTTAAGGGTTTTCTTATAAGTCAAATCATAAACTGACATTTTTGCACCCCACGGTGAATATCCAGGCTTTTAATATGTTCCTTGTTCAAAACGAATAGTCGCTGAAGTGCTACATTTTTTAAAGGAAAACACGGAAACATCATTTTGTAAAACAAAAAAAAAATTGTTTATTAGCCACTACATCATCATCTATCCTCATTATCTGCTATTTGCCAGAGTTAAGGGTTAATCCACTGGAGTTTGGGTTAAAACTTAAAAGTACCAAAATATCCCCAAACAGGCAGTCGCTGCTTTAAAATGTACATGGAAGCAAATTACAACCCCCCATACCATGACGGGCGACTTTCTAGTGAAGTTAAATAACACAATTGGGGGATTATTTTATGCTTCGGAGCAACTGTTGACATAGTTTAATGTTATGGAGCATTAGTTTAAGCTTTAAATTCTTTGCACGGGTATCGTCGTGAAGGTACAGCTAGTACGTATATAAAGTGAAAAATTAAATGCCCGCCCAATTTAAAAAAACCATCGGTTAGCCATGCCACTGGTCAGTTGTGTACCTTCAAATTTTCTGATCCCCAGCAAATCTGATTTTGGGCCCCATACTAAAAATCGTGTTACTGTATATTTAAGGCACAATTTTTCGATTTTGTTGGCCTTCTTTGTAAATTTTGTGAAATTGAAGTTTTAAAAATGCGATTGTTAGCCATTCTTAAATTTCCTTTTTGCAACTTCGATTTATAAGGAAAAGTTCCAAACCCCCTCATCCCTTCCCCTAACTTCATCCAAAGTGGTCCACAAATGCGTTTATAGGATTTTATGTAAGATGTAAGGGGAAGTTGTTCAAAGATGAGACTTCAGGAAAACTGTTTCGATATAGAAGTTCCCAAAACGCAATTTTAGATGATCTTCGGTAATTCAAAAAAGATTGGATGGTTCGGAGGCTCTCCCCCGGAAATTTTCCGAATTTAAACTCCTGAAACACAGTTGTAGGCCACCTTTGATGACATGACGATAAGAGATAAGGCTCCGGGACTGCTCCAGTTTTTTTTGAAAATCAAAGTTTTAAAATTACAAATTTTTGGGAAGGTTTCGGAATTTTTCAAAATCGAAGTTCCAAAAAAGTAATTTTAAGCAATTTTTGAATATTGGGAAGAAAGAGGTTTTCTGGACTCTCTTCAGGAATGTTTCCAAAATATAAGTTTAAAAACACAATAGGCTGTTTTTGGTGAATTAAAGGCAATTATTTAGAGGATCTCTTCCTTCTCACTTTCTTGGTAAAGTCCCTATCTTTTATTTGTTTTGAGGAAAAAAAATGAGAAAACTTAGTAGGTAATATAATAACAATTGCCTGCAAAAAAAAAGTAATCTTAAAACGAAGATGCTATTCCATTTCTTTTCTGTAAGTTGGGAGGTCAAGAGTTGGTTCGATTTCCCCACCTAATGTCAGGGACCCTCTTTACTGAATAGGCCAGCTAGGTCATGACATAGAGCCCCGGGCCATTCGGGGGGCCCCCAAATGGCGAAAACTGTTTTAGCAAGTGGCAAAAATTGCAACGTATGGCTATAAGAGGGCCCGGAGAAAGTGTTTGGCCAACGACCTCTGATATCTTACTCGGGGGGGGGGGGGGCTAGACCAATAGGCTCAGGGGCCCAGAATCAATATAAGCATTTAAAACTGTTTGATTTTTAGAAAAAGTTAATAAAATTGAATGAAAACAAAGCTCAAAAAAATATCCGACCTCTTCCGATTCGCCCCCTTCCACCCCCCAAAGATAGATCCTACACAAAAACTTCTTTTAACTGGCTTTGGTACGGTCAGGACTGTTTCCTTCCTTTCCTCTTCATTCAGGAATTTTCCCTTCTTTCCGTGGCCAGTGATGGTCTAGGGAGGGCATGTGGTACTCTTTGTACCGAGCCAAGGTTTGGTTTTCGCGCTTGGAAGTTGGACCGTGGGCCCCCTTCTCTCTACTCGGGGCCTACTTACTGAATTGGCCGAATAAACAGTGACCTTGAGCCCCTGCTACTTAGGGGCCCAAAGTGGCAAAAATTTGTAACATTTGGCTACATGAGGGCCCCGAAAGTGCGTTTGGCCAAGGGCCCCCGATATCTTAATCGGAGGTCCTAAATCAATAGGTTCTGGGATACTAGGGGCCTCACTGTGTCCCTAAGGTTCATAAAATTAATGAATTCCATACCTTTTTTTTAACGCTCTTATGTTTAAGCTTTTCAAACCAGGTTTGATTCACGGAAAAATTAAACGAAAACAAAGCTCAAACATTTTTGGGCCCCTTGCGAATCCGGGGCCCCCGGATTGCGGGGCCTTGCGGTATGTACTCACGCCACTGCCACTCGTACATGTGACGTAAAGGCTATTACTTTAGGTAGCTTAATCAAGAAAACCTGTCTCGTGGAAGTTAAAAAAACTATACTGTCACTGTTAAGATGAGGTTTTTTTCAACCCCCTCTGAACAATGAAATGCACGAAGGCTGTTAATGCAGCCTTCTTCCTAACAAATTTTGAAAACTAGCTGAAGCTACCAGCCATAATAGCATGCCTCCTGCTCCGTAGAGACATGAACGCGAATTTAATCAAGCGTATTCCCTGCACTTGCTCACAGGTCTAAATAGACATTAATTTTATCAAACATAACCAAATTCCTATTAACTTATTAATTCCTAATAACTAAACCCATTAGAAAAAAGTTATAAGCGTTTTTTAGTTATGGAAACTCAAAAATATTAATTTTATCTCTTTTCCATTGTTGAAATTCATTGTCGGAAGCGTGAAACATTAAGTTTTAATTCATTTTTTAAAACGCTTTTTTTACACGAAAAAATAATTTTACTGCTTTGAGCTTGGTATGGTTGAAAAGCTCGTGAAAACTACTTCTAAAAACGTTTATCCCCCCGTTTACGGCAAAAAAACGAAAACCCGCCAAGGTGACTAGAAAAGGATCTAGAAGCATTTATAAGTTAGCAAAAATTCATTTTTATTTGATTTTTCACGCAACTTAGTTAGCGTGATGAAATTACTAGATAATATTATGTGTTGCCATTTCTCGCTTGACCATAAAGAAATGCAATTCTTGCATTTTTTAAAAAAATTATTGAGGCTTTTTGTGTAACTATGGGCATTAAAAATATTTTCATTTTTGTTATGTTTTCGGGATTTAAATATTTAAAGAAATCATTTTACGGAGTGAGGGAGGGAGGACTTTCAGTTTCGAGGAAATGATCTTCTCAAAATAATAACTGCATTTGCAATCGCCAGCAACAAATCTCGAGGTGAAACTTTTGATGAAATTGGCGTATTATTACGACGTCCAATGCTTTCGCATGGACAATTCTGTTGCCTTGAGTAGAATTCGTTCATTTGACTGTTGAAAATTTTGTATTTCTGCCTACTTTTACAAAGAATATTGCTTATACAGAAGTTTTATGTATTAAAGGAGTTTTACGATATCATTTCATTCAGGAAGACTTCCATAATCGTGAAATGGGCGAACTTTATCCATTGGTGTAAAATTTTTGGCACCAAAATGCCAGCTCGAGAAATATTTTTCTTTTTCATACGTAAAAAAAAAGAGTAGAGAAATGTCTATTTGCAAGGAACTGACTACGAATAAAGTCCCTTTTTAAGGTGGGGTTCATTAAATTTTAACCGTTCGTGACAAGGGGGAGGAAATAAATGACAAGAGGGACATACAATGGAGAAAATGTGACATCAAGCCTTTTTTTTTTGATAAGAAAGTTAATTAAAAACAGTATGACCTGTGGCAAAGGAAATAGGGAGCATGGTGAAGTGTGAAACTTTGTGACAAAGGGGAGAGGGGTCAAAATTTTTAAAAGTGCATTAGTCAGTTATTTCCTAAACCGTAAACATATCACAAAAGCGATTTTTTTTTTATAAAATTGCACTATTAATCTCATGTCCAGTGTTATTGAATGGACAGTTGCCACGAGTAGAGTTCGTTCATTTGTTACTTGGAAATTTATATTTCTAACGACAAAGAAGCTACTTTCTCAATAATAGTAGACGTTTTATAAGTAATATTGTTCACACAGAAGTTTTTCGTATAAACTGAGTTTTGATGCTTCATTTCATACGGGAATATTTCCAAAATTGTATCATTGACGATTTTTACCCATTGGCGTCCATTTTTTTGTTTCTAATGCCAGCGAAATTTTTTTTTCTTTGCATACGTAAACAAAGAGTCGGGAAGAATCTATTTGCATAGGGTTAGCACAAAGCAACATGGTATCCAAAATAAAATGAATCAAGCCAGGAATTGGACGACCACTTCTCAATGGGGCTGTTTTCTTCAGTCAAAAGTACTACTTTTAGTCACTGAAATTGATAGAATAAGTAAAAGAAATAACATGGGGCCAGAAAAAAACTTCTTTTCTCGACGGTTATTTTTTATTCATATTTCAAACGTTCGATTTTGGATATAAAGCGTGATCTTTATGACGTTACAATTGATGTACTTTGGCGCGCTACTCCATTACTGTACTAAATGTTTACGCTCTGCTGTCGACCGCCTTTCCACGCTATGATCATTTGCGCCGTGCGCTAATGGCATCAGTGAATGGCATTTCATCGCCTTTGATGCCATGTGCAGAAGCATAAAATCTGAATTTTAATCTGCGCACCGACTAAAATAATTGTTAAAAAATATTAAATTTTTAAAAACTTTTTAAAAAATGGTTAAAATCCATGTTTCTAAACTTGCTTTTTGAGAAAAAAACACTTTAAAAGTTTCGGAAACGACAACATTACCGAAATATCCCCTCTCATCGATATATTTTGAGATTGACGGACAAAAAGCAAAATTGGAAAAAAATTACCTTTTGTTATTGCGTGTACAAATAAAAATTGTCTGTTTCCGGATATGCAGTAAACGAGAGTAAAAGTAGAAATAAAAATGTTGGGAATAGTTGAATTCCATACAAGGTTTCTCAAATATTCATTTGTGAATAGGGTCGAATTTCGACCACTGGGCGAACACTAGTGGGTAGAAAGACACAAACTTAGTTTGTAGCATGGGGGTGTGCACCTCGAAGCGATGTTTCGAAAATTCGATTTTGTTCTTTTTCTATTCTAATTTTAAGCCCATTTTTCACAGAAATTTAATAAAATGGGAAAGAATTTGTTCTGAAAATTATCTTTCTCTTCTTTACTTCTTTATCTTTCTTCTCTTCTTTACCTCTTTCTCTTTCTTCTTTTCGTTTCTTCTTTACTAATAATAAAGCTGAAAGTCTTTTTGTATGGATGTTTGGATCCCTGTGACTTGCATACCGCCTAGACCGTTAAGCCGATTTTCATGAAATTTGACACAAAATTAGTTTGCAGCATGGGGGTGTGCACCTCGAAGCGATTTTTCGAAAATTCGATGTGATTCTTTTCCTATTCCAATTGTAAGAACAAAATTATCAGAAGATGGATGAGTCATTTACGAAATTATCATAACGTGGAACCGTCACATGGGCACGAGCCAATGGGCGAGATGCGAAATGATCATAACGTGGAACCGTAACACGGGCACGAGCCAATTGGCGAGAAAATTCACCATACATTGTTTGTAAATATACAGGCGAACCAAAGGACCTTCCAATTTTTCTATTACGGGCAAAGCCGTGCGGGTACCACTAGTAATAAATATAGTTTGATGGAAATCGTGTGCTGTTTCTCAAACTCCAATCCAGTAAAATTCATGATGGAGTAAGAATTTCGGACATTGAATCAAAATGTCCCGTACCTGCATCAAGTTAAATATGTTTAGATTTGACAGTTATCTTTCACTTTGGAGGTTTTCTAGTCCAGACATCATTCAGATAAGATTTCATGTGAACAGGAGTGGGAAAGTGATCGAGAATTTTCCACTTTCAGTTTGAACGGAACCTGAATCTCTCTCTTCCAGGAGACGCCGGCCGGAGGACGGAGGTGCGTCGGAGACGAACCGGAGAGAGTGGACCGCGTTGCATCGTGCAGCAATGGACGGAGACACGGAGAGGATCAGGGCGCTGCTGGACGGAGGATGGAACACGAGGGCGAGGGATCCATGGGGAAGGACGCCCCTCCACCTGGCCCTGTGGAATGGGAAGGAGGCCGCGGCAGAGCTGCTGGTGAATGCGGACTGCATCACGGATCTCGTGGATAACTACAGTCGCACACCTCTGCATCGCGCTGCCGGGAGTGGGTGTGTGAATATCGTCCGTATGCTGCTCGTAGGGGGAGCAGACGGAAGTGCGAAAGACAGAGATGGATGGACGCCCCTCCATGTTGCCTTGTCCTGGGGGAAGGAGGCCGCGGCGGAGGTGCTGCTGGAGGCCGCCCCCGAATGCGACGGGCCGGACCGTTGTGGCCGCACCCCCCTCCACCTAGCTGCGGCAGAAGGTCTCCCGCGGATAGTTCAATCTTTGCTGTCGAGGGGTGCGCGCTTGAAGGCTAAAGCTAGAGATGGACACTGTCCCCTGCGCCATGCCCTGATGCGTGGACAGGGCGGTGTGGCGAGAGTGCTCCTGGCGACGTACGCCTGGAATAATATCGAGGTACATTGGGAAGAGATGCGGCTCTCGAAGGATAAGGAGGAGCGCGGCGTCCGGCTGCTCTCCGAGTGCGAGGCCGAGATGAGGGATGCCCGGGTGGAGGGTTCCCGCCTCTCCCTCCGCGACCTCGCCCGCCGACACCCCTCCCGCCTGGCCCGGCGCCTCTCCGACGAGGCGATCCGGCGGCTCTCGGACCGGGACCTCCTGGCGCGGGACTTCCCGCTTTTCGGCGACCTCCTCCTCGTCCGGCTGGGGGAGGTCCGGGAGAGGAGGGCCCTGGAGGACCGCTTCCTGCGCTGCTTCCCCCTCCTCTGCCGGCCCCTGCCCCCCACCTGCACCGACGTCCTCCTCGCGTGCCTGGCGGACGACGACCTGAGGCACTTCGCCCGAGCGGCGGAGCTCTAGTCCCCGGCGAAAAAGAAAATAAAGATCAGGACTTGAACTGTATGAATCTTTTGTTTTTGAATGTGCCCGAGATAGTTGACTGAACTTTATCTGCTGTTTTCGTAAACAAACCCATTTGTCTTGTCAAGATGATTATTCTGAGACACCTTTCAAATAGCTTTGTACATCATGTGCGAAATGCTTTGTGTGTATGAATCACGTAATAAAAGGAATATTCAAGCCATTGATAAATTCTCTTTGTACCCTATTGGCACGAAAGAAATAGAGTGAGCCGAAAATTTTAACCCAGCTTAAAAACTCAGAAAGACATCCAAATGGCTCGATGCGTAATCGGGGGATATTCCGATAATTGGGGATCTGGTGCGGTGGTCTCATTTTCGGGGTGAATATTTTTTTTTTTTTTTTTGTAAGATGCCTCTCGCGCTGGCAGTGGAACTGAGAATGGACGCCAATGAAGAAAGACCGCCAGATTCCCAATGATCGAAATCTTCCCCGGAATATTATTCTGCGTACAATTCGCCCCCCCCCCAAAAAAAAAATTGAAAATCGCATTTTTTGGACTTACGGCGCTATTGCTCTGAGGTACAGATTTAAAAATACAATTTTTTTTATTTTGGGTTTGTACTTGCAGCTTTGGCAACTGAAGTCTATTTATTACTGGGAAATGACAAAAATGAGCTTATAATTTAATGCATAATGTATGTAAACAATGATGTTAAGAAGCATGCATCCATTTAGCCAAAAAGAAAACTAGGAGCTGCGAAGAATCACTTTCAATGCAAAAAATGTTGATAAATGGCTGACCACACAGAAGAGAGCGTTTGTCCGGTGTCTCATCGTCCATAAGCTCGCATTTTTATGCATTGGAAAGCAGTTTCCTTTCACCTCCATACATGCAACAATGTACGTACATTCATATGAGTGCAATCATTTACATTTTCCAACATTGCTTATGTTTATACTTTGATTGAGAAATAAAAAACATTTGAGCTCTGTTCCTTTCAGTTTTGTACTCGAAATCGAAGGGTGCATATAGAAAAGAGCTCGTTTAACATCTACTGTGAAACACAAAAATGCTAAATAGAAGAGGTTATTTTTTTTACTGAAAATGAATACTTTTTTAACTTTGTAGCTTTTAGTTATATTTTACAATCAGAAATAAAAATAAAATAGAAAAAGTAAGGTCTTAAATTTATTCTGATCAGTGCTATACCCCATGAATTAAGATGAATCTTTGAGGGCACCATTCATTCCTCTATGAACTCATTTAGATCAGCAAGTCGTTTTATCTGGGGTTCCTGGGAAAAAATCATACCTTACAATCTTTTCAACATTTTGCTCACAAATTGATATTGAAAACAGTGGTGTTCCCATAGGTTTTCTCCATATACGCTGTATACCCTCAAACATTTTTTAGACACATAGCGTATACCCTCAAGCTTCATAAATTTTCATATTATAACATACTATGTATATGATCACATACACAAATTTAGCGTAATGGATTTCTGGAAGTATACCCTCAGAAAAATCGATGGGAATATCACTGATTAAAAGTCCTTTCCATGGTACGAGACGGTACATAAAGAATAGTTTTGTCAGCAGGTTTTATTCCACAAATACAATTAAAACAAATAAGCAATGTTCGTTTCAGTATCAAAAGTAAAGATTTATCGTAGGTATATAAAACAGAAAATTAATATTACTAGTGTAGAAAAAAAACTTTTTTTTTGTTATACGGACCTGATTTTTACGTAAAATGATGCGCTGAATTCAAATATGCAAACAGTTTTTCGCCATCACCCACAGATTTTGTGTAACACTGGGCAGAAGTTTGAAAGAAATGCGCAAATTCAATGCAAAGAAATGCGCAAGATGATTATTCTGAGACACCTTTCAAATGGCTTTGTCTATCGTGTGCAAAATGCTTTGTGTGTATCAATCACGTAATAAAAAAGAATATTCTAGCCATTGATAAATTCTCTTTTATTGTACCCTATTGGCACGAAAGAAGTAGAGTGAGCCGAAAATATTGACCCTGCTAAAAAACAGAATGACGTTCACATGGCTCGATGCGTCATCGGGGAATATTTCGATAATTGGGAATCTGTCTCGGCCGTCTCATTTTTTGGGGTAAATATTTTTATTTCGGTAAGATACTTCTGGCACTGGAGCCAAAAAATGGACGCCAATGCAGAAAGATCGCCAGATCCCCAACTGTTGAAATCTTCCCCGGAATATGCTTCTGCGTGCAATTCACCAAAAAAATTGAAAATCGCATTTTTTGGACTTACGTCGGTCTTGCTCTGAGGTACAGATTAAAAATTACTACTTTTATATCTTGGGTATTTGTACTTGCAGCTTTTTCAACCGAAGTCTGTTTATTATTGGGCAGTGCCTGAAATGACAAAAAAAAAAAGCTTATAATTTAATGCATTAGTTATCTTACTAATGTATGTAAACAATGATGTTGAAAAGCATGCATCCATTTAGCCGAAAAGAAAACTGTTTCGGAGCTGCTAAGAATCTGTTGAATGCAAAAATGTGGGTAAATGGCTGTGAAGACTTGACGGCACAGAAGAGAGCGTTTGTCGGGTGTCTCTTCGTCCATAGGCTCGCATTTTTATGCATTGGGAAGCGGTTTCCTTTCGCCTCCACACAATGCAATGATGTACGTTCATTCACATGTGAGCAGTCATTTACATTTTCCAACATTGTTTATGTTTATACTTAGCTCAAATGTTTTTATTCGTTTATCTATGTCAATTTGAAGATTCACTGTGACAAGAAACATGACATTTCATGTAAAACCTGTGTCAGTTTTTTTAAGCCCCCATAGAAAAAAAATTTTTTTTTTCTTTGAGTCATATACTTTTCCTTTTAGTTTTGCACTAAAAAATCGGACGGTGAATATAAAAAAGAACATTACTGTGAAGCACAAAAATGCTAAATAGAAGAGTTGATTTTTTTAAATGAAAATGAATCCACTTTTTTAACTTTGTAGCCTTTGATTTTATTTTACAATCAGAAGTAAAAATAAAATAAGTAAGGTCTTAAATTTATTCTGAACAGTGCTATACCCTATGCATCAAGATGAATATTTGATTGCATCATTCATTCGTCTATGAACTCTGATCGGCAAGTCGTTTTATCTGGGGTCCTGGGAAAAAGTCATACCTTACGATCTTTTCAAAATTTTGCTCACAAATTGATATTGAAAGCAGTGGTATTCCCATCTCCGTATACGCTGTAGACTCTCAAATATTTTTTAGACACGGCGTACACCCTGAAACTTCATATACTTTCATATCATGACATACTATGTATATGATCACATACACAAATTGTGCGTAATGGATTACTGGAAGTATACCCTCAGAAAAATTGGTGGGAATATCACTGTTTAAAAGTCCTTTCCGTGGGAAGAAACGTTACATTCAGAATAGTTTTGTCAGCTGGTTTTATTCCACAAATACAAATAAAACAAATAAGCAATGTTCGTTTCAGTATCAAAAGTAAAGATTTATCGTAGGTAAAACACAGAAAATTGAAAATTAATTAAAAAAGGTTCTTACATTTCCGTGAAGGACTTGCACAAAATGAAAATTCTTTCCAAGTAATGGAAACTAAAAAGGTCAACGAAACTAAATAATTGTGTAGCTACATATCAAGTAATAAATGTGAATGCAAACAGTAAAAAATGACCGGTTTCAGAAACATAGTAAGTTTTGGTGTTACGGCAAGGGACAAGTGCCAAATGGCACAGATAATGGGACTTGGACTTTGAGAAAATACCAAATTTTAAGTACAAAGTTTACTGCATAAGGGCATAAAAGTATCAACAAACACAGCCCGATCATTCTGATATTGGACGTAGGGCAAATTTCTATTTCAGGACCCCCTCCCCTAGAGCCCAAGATTTTTGAAGAATCGGAGCACAAAAATCCTTTTGCACACCCACCCATTCCCGCTCATTCTATATAAGGAAGCAATAAAATATTTCGATACTTTCGTATTCACACAGCGTGCTAAATTTGGTGGAGCCTCATATCACAATATACAGTCGAAGCTAGATAACTCAAAGTTTCCATCGGGTCCCAAACTCTTGAGAATGTTGTGGGAACTTCTCAAGCACAAGGAACTTTTAGCAGGTCCCTTGGGACTTTGAGTTGTCGAGGGTTGACTGTAGTATATACATTTAAAAAAAAAGAGATATAGTATACTATAATTATATAAGCTGTGATTTTAAACCGTAAGTATTAAAGTTTTCGATGATGTAACTTTTTACTGTAAATACAGACTAAACGAGTTGTTTTGGGATTTGCAAAAGAGATCAAATTTCTAAGGGGAAGTTTTATCATCAAATAAAGAGTTATTTTTTCTTGGTCTTTTCATTTGCAAAAATATCAATGACAACATTCTACTTATTGAAATCATTATTTAAGCATAATAATGATAAGGATGACAGCATGGTTGCCACACTTCCGTCCAAGGGACGGAATTCCGTCTTTTCAAAAATTTCGGACATCGGATTTTTTTTTTCCATGTTTAAAATCATTTTTATAGATGAAACAAATCTTTACTTTTGAATCTCTCACTCTCAAAAAAGGTCTTATTCTTCTGAGGACAAAAAACTGGCCCATGTGCTAAAGTTAAAAAGATAAGCTGTTTTTTTTTTTTTTTTCCAAAAAATAATTAAATAAGTCACTCAATCTGTTGATTCCAACCATTCTTATCTTAATCTGGAAAATTTTATTAAAGTTTTTATCACAATGCATCTTATAGCCAAGAACCTGAATACCTCATACCTGAATTTTTTTTAATTACTACTTTTTTGTATGAAATATGAACTATAAAATCTGAAACTTTTTTTCTGCTGTAGCAAATAGTAAGTTTTTTAGTGTATTTTATTATTAAGTTCTTTTTCTGCTTTTACCTCCAAAAAATCTTGGACAATGATATGTTATTTTTTTTTATTTTAGGTTTTAATTTTTACTTAATCTTCCAATTTGGTTTTCCTATGTAGTTACAGCATCAAAAATTAGCATTATATATGTCTAAAACATCAAACAAACTAAGCGCTAACGTTTTGGTGTCGCGAAATGGAGCCACGCGCTTTTCAGTCCTGGCCAATTTTTAGAGTGGCACCCATGGATGACAGCTTTCCTTGCTGCAAAAAAGCTCGCAAAGGAGATTTCATTCTTTTTAACAATGAAAATCATCGTTCAGCAGTGCAATTGGATATTGGCAATACTAAAAAAAAAAACGTATGATAGTCTCAACATTTGGAAACCCTAAAGAGAGGATTAACTAGTGATTGTTTCAAAATGTCCGTAGCTTCATCTTTCATTTCAGTGAAGTTACTGAAATCCATTAGGGAAATCTGGCTCTACATCTTTGGCATAATCGCTCTGAAAAAATATTGCAGCCTCATATAAACATTTGGGTTATTTTGTGTTTTGGGCCCCCGTGAAATCTAAGAGGAGGGACCTGTGCCCGTGCGGTAATCAGGCTCTGATAATAAAGAGAGTATTTCGTATTAAAAAAAATGATTCGTCCATCATTCTTTACCAACGTTTCTTAGTTAAAAACTTCCAAAAGATCGCATTTTTATACATAGAAAGAAGAATTTATAAGCCGCATAAAAGCAAGTTATTCAGCCATTTTGGATCGGAGCGCGTGTTTTAGTGGTTGTCTTTTCTGGCAAGTTATCGCGTTTGGTGATTGTTCATTGCGAGCAATTATGAGCGGCACGTGAATTGTTAATTAAATAAAATAGTATTGTTGGCCAATTTGGCGAAACCCGTAACTTTGCTGTAATGCTTGCTTTGCAACTGAAAAATCCGATCCGAAATGGCTAAACTTAAGCTGATGCGTCGGCCTAGAGCCGCTATATACACGGTGTTCTGTTTTGACCTGCAAGACCTTTATTTTCGCAACCGTGTTAGTTCTAGATGTATACTTCCAATTGCAAAAATGTTCAAGATTAGAGATAGGAGTTAAGATATTGAAAGTTTGAAGTGAAAATAAAAATAAGTCGAAAGATACAAAATTTAACTTTTTATACCGTCCCCTGGTCCCCTAACTAATATTTAGGGAAATAATATCCATTGAAAAATAATTCCAACACCAAAAGTTTGAAATGAGTACGACCAGTATTCACCGAGATATGAAGCGCAGCGTTTTGTGTCTTACATTACTTTTGAGTTTTGGAAGGAAACAAGTGTTTACAACTATGGTTGCGTTCGACGAGAGCGACCGGTTAGTTAATCACGTGACAGCTAATGATCACGTGCTTCAATCAACCAATCAACTGCTTAGAATGGTAACCGCCGTGGTAACCGGTTGATCATAGAACGATTCGGTTAGTAACCAGTTACTTGGTCGACCGGTGAGTTTCGTCGAACGCAACCTATATGTGTGCACAGAGTGTGTTTTTTTCAAATTGATCGAGGTTTCGTCGTGTGTTTTTGCGTATCACGGCATAACATTTGCTTTTATTTTTGAATAGCAAAGAAAATTAATTATACCTTGTTTTTATTACTTCGACTTCCTTACATTCTTCTTAATGGGCGATAAGTTCCAATCTCATCTTCTGTATGGTTCCTTAAATCTTTGAACTGGAATATCTCCTTGAGTTTCGGTCGCATCAATGTCAAGTTTTTTGTGTCAGTAATAGTTTCCAATGGAGATTATTTCTCTAAATATTAGTTAGGGGACCTAGGGCCCGTGTAAAAAGTTAAATTTTGTATTTTTTGACTTATTTTTATTTTTGCTGAAAACTTTCAATATCTTAACCCTGCATCTGATTTTGAACATTTTTGCAATTGGACGTTGGGACTAACGGTTGCGAAAATAAAGGTCTTGCAGGTTAAAACGGAACACCCGGTAGAAAAGAAGTGTAAGGGGTCACAGTGCCTCAAAAATGATGACACGATCAGAAAATTTTTATTGCTTATTTCAAAACTAAAAACTATTCTCAACTCGGGGGGAAAAGTTTCATTGCTTTAGTTCAAATATTTTAAAAGTTATGAGTGGTTTTAGGCCATGCTCGCTCTGTGCTCTTATGCAAAAGAAAAACTTCAAACTGCTTTTTCTCGATGATGATATTTTTGTGTTTTCATGTCGTTAGAATCCCTAAGGATTTTTTTCTATTAAATATACGACTTTTAAGTAATACCTTTTGCAATTGGGATAACA
Source organism: Uloborus diversus (assembly GCF_026930045.1). NCBI lineage: Eukaryota > Metazoa > Arthropoda > Arachnida > Araneae > Uloboridae > Uloborus > Uloborus diversus. Next base: position 732,053 of record NW_026557876.1, read on the forward strand.
TATTTGACAAAACTGTGCATTGGATAAGCATTTCATAAATGACTCAAATGTTTAGAGCATGTCAAACCTTTAAAAACCAATTTTTAAAAAAAACTTTGATTTTTTACATAATTAATCGGAGAAATTGATTAATGTGGATCAGGGTTCGGCTGGTTTGAACACTGATTCGCCTTTTGATGAGGAGATCGATGAACCGGACTTGGATTTAAATGAAATAACAAAAGAAGAAATCAAAAAAGCTATAAAAATGCAAAGGAATGGGAAAGCAAGCGGAAATGATAATTTAACTGCAGAACTTTTTAAAGTGGATCTCGATACAAGTGCAAACACGCTGCACAAATTATTTAATTACATCTGGAGGAATGAAACCTTTCCCGAATCGTGGAAAGAAGCCCAGATTGTGTGTATACCTAGGAAAGGCGATCTTACGAACTGTAGCAATTGGAGAGGAGTTCGCCGCCTATCGGTTCCTTGTAAGATCTTTTCTCGAATTATAATGAACGGGATGAAGGAAAGCATTGAAGACAGGTTAAGAATTGAACAGGCACGCTTTAGAGCCGGTAGAAGTACAATGAATCAATTCTTCATACTTCGAAATAAAATAGAGCAAAGCGTTGAATTCAACTCAGCATTATATCTTAACTTTATTGATTTTGCTAAAGCTTTTGACAGCATAAATAGAGAGTGTGTGTGGAAAATTTTGAAGATCTACGGACTGCCGCAAAAAATAATTAATATCATTGAAAACTTATACCAAGGAAGAAAGGGCAGTGTTTTAATTAATGGAAATAGTGCGGAAAATTTTGAAATAAAAACTGGAGTAAGACAGGGATGCGTGTTGTCGGGACTGTTATTCAACATAGTAACTGACTGGACAATGAGACACACCCTGAAACCATGTACAGGGTGTTTTTTTAGAGGTGTAGAACTTTAAGTTGGCAAAACACTGTCTGACATGTGTGCCATTTTGATAGCTGTCACTTGTTTTGTGTTCAGCTCGGTTTGCCATTTCATCATGAATAGACAACAAGGCGGTGCAACATGCCACAGAGCGCGTGTCACAAATAGTGCACATTCACTCAAATTAACAATGAGAACTAAATAAAAGACCATAGAATAAGACGAATCCCATTGACTTTTTACATGCTTTTTCTTAAGACTGTCCCCAGCAGCACAGCAGTATCGGCCAATGTCATAACCACGGTGTTTGGTAGATTGGCCAATCTCGGGTAAAGTTGGGTCGGCCAGCGTAAAACGGCTAACTTTTTTACAATATTGGGCAATACTCGTTGCCAGTATTGGCCAATACTGGCAAATCAAAATTGGCTAATGTTGGCCGGTAATTTTTCCCCAGTATTGGCAGATACTCGGAGCGAGTTTTGGCCAATATCGGTTAACGTTGGGTTGGCCAGCGTCGAACGGTTGACTTTTTAACAATATTGGGCAATACTTGATGCGAGCATTGGCCAGTACCGGCAGAACTAAATTGGCCAATACCGGGTAGCAATCTCTTTTGCAGCATTGGCCGATACTCGAGCCAGTACTGGCCAATGGGGCCAGGTGACACTGGCCGATTATATGTGTAGCTATTAGCCAGTGTTGGGTAATACTGCTAAAACAGAATTCAGTCTTTAAAAAAAAATCGGCATTCAGACTTCCATCCTTCAGTTTTAGGGTTTTGTTTTACCTCTTTTAATTGAAGGATGGAAATCTGTGTGACGATTTTTTTTTTTTTTTTTTTTTTCAAAAAACGGAATTCGTCTTTACTGAGAAGTGGCACCCATAGCTATGAAGCTTTGACACTGCACTAGAGGTATAAAACCCAAAACTGTGCGTTTGTGTTTTATTCCTAGCGCACTGGTCAAGTTCCTCGACCTTTCTGTCTTAAAACGATATAATTTACGGCTACAATTACTAGATTAGAGGAAAATTGACGGTTTATCATTTATTTTATAATTAGATTACTGACAGTAATCTTTCATTTTTTATGATTTTTAATGAGCAGCAAATTACTTTTTTTACGCCAAATGTTAAGATTGTGGGAAATTAAGATTCATTATTCTTAAGAGTAAGGATCAGATTTAAGCATGATAGTTCTTCCCGACATCATAAATGTTTTAGTTCGTTCATTCGTTCATATAAATGATATAATCAAAATCCTTATTTTTTTCTTAAATTAATATTTTGGAACAATTTATATATTTACAAGTTCATTGGGAAAAAAATTTTTATTCATTTTTTTTTACATATTATCAGCTAGGTAATATGTAAAAAACATACATATTATTTATAACATAAATATGTTTCATTAAAACATACATATATATATATATATATTGAGCTTATATATTATCAGCTTTTTTGTCTTCGTTTTGACCATTCAGTGTCCTTTATTTGATACTGTGAGACCGATGATCCCAGTCTACAGCTCCAGCAAGTATCTGCCGATTCTGCGGCTGATAGCATTTGTATTCGCAGCATCCCACTTAATTTTTACACTTGCTAAAGAGAGAGAGAGAGAAAAAGCAGTCACTTAAAATATAATTACACTTTTTTTTAAACTCTGCAATGTGCAAAGCAAACACATAGTAAGGATTACTACTTATAACCAACATGTAAATTGTAAACTACATACAATGGACTCTCGTTTTTTGCAGGGGGTTACGTTCCACAGAAACGCCGTGTAAATGAAGACTTAACAGTAATGTTAAAATAGGTAAGGTTATGTTCCATTGATAAAAAATATGTACTATTTCCAATACAAATACACAACGGAATGAAAAAAATATGAGTTAACTTAGGGAATATGAATAAGAGCTGTTTATGATATTCCTTTGGCAGGCATTTTTCTATGCAGGGCTTTTCCTTTGTGGGGCATGAGCACATCCATGGTCACATGCATCATTTCCATGATGGGATCTTCCTTTATAAACAAATCAGAAAGATCCACTGTCAAAATATGGCTCAAAATTTAAATGTGGAAGCTTTCGGTCGAGTATCATCAATGTTGGTATTGTTGTTGGTTTTGCTCTTATTTGTCACTTCTAAAAGCTTTTTTTCAAGTGAGCTATGAATTGTGTGAGTTTAATAACATTACTTCTGAAAAGAGCTCTAAAAATGTCTCCAATGGCTCAAGCTCCCTTATAAGCATGCCAAAATGCAGTTTTCATTTGTTATCAATTACAACAATCTTAGAAGTTTGAAATATGAAATTTTAAAAAACTTTATGCATTTTAATGCTGCATCTGCATAAAACAAAACTCATCCATATATAATGAAATAACGGTGTCAAATCTTAAACTGTGTGAAATGAAATCCGTGTAAAATGACGATACTGCTAATTAATTGGTAGTTAATCTGACATAAGTAGTGGTGCAACAAGAATGGTTTGAAGGTCAAACTCTCCCCAGAGTTCTTAGCTTCAACATATACTGCTAATTCTATTACTGTAGAAACGGTAGAGTTAGCAATTTGATACCAATTAGATAAAATTAAACACATCAAGACTATAGACCTCCCCTCCCATTCAGGTAAAAATTCTTGCTGCTCCAGTGGAGATGATTAAAGACTATAAAATTATTTCACTGCTGATTATAACAGTAACGAAACATTTTCCAAATCTTGTTTTACTCTTTGATAAGACTCTTTACTTTGGCAAATTTATATTTTCAAAAAATTTTTCGCAGATTCCTACATTTTTTTTTCTTTCTTTTTGGCTTGGGGGGGGGGGGGGGGAGTTCTCAACTTGTACCTTTTCCCCAAACCAATAAATGACACCACATACAATGGAGATATTTTTTTTACAACAATTATGTGTGATGAAATCTTATGATTCCAAAAGTTTTCTTTGATAAATTTAATTTCAGCTACAAAAATGATGCTGTTCACCATCAACTAAAATGTTTGCAGTTCACATGAAGATTGCTCGTGGACCACTGTGGGCTTTTAGTGGTAGCCCCTATTTACCCTTGCAATTATTAGACACTGTAAAATAACTTATATACAAATACATTATCCCTCATATTATTTTAGCAAGTATTTTTAAATTACAAAATGAAAAAATTATGCATAACTTGATTTGCGAATATAAATGATTTTCTTCGAATGGTTGTGTACTTCTGTTGTTGTAAACAGAAAGAGAAGACTTATAGGTTCAATATCAAACAAATTTATGTAGTACAATCCTAAGCTAGTTAATTACAGCAGAAAATTTACAAGTGATAGAAATTCAATACAGATTAAATGTATAAGAAAATCACTTTGAAGAAATTTTTATTTTAGATTTAGCTTACCACCATTAAATTTAGATTGAATTAAATAGAAAAAATCTATTTTATCATTAAGTAGTTTATTCTGCATAAATTGTTAATTTTATTACTTTCAAAAATGATCTATCAAACTACTGTTCAGAGTATGGATTTTTGAGGATCAATACATTTCTTAAATTAAGATCAGATTCCATAAAACTTCTCATTTTTGCTCACAATTCTAATTGTTGTATTTTGCAAGCAAAAAGGAAAAGAAATTCTAGAGGCTTTAGATGCTAATTCTTCTAATTTTCAAAAATAATTGTATTATTATTTTATAGAAATATTTTTTTATATTCTAAATAATATTTAGAATATAAAGACATATTTCTAGGCTTGAATAAGTTCAAAATACAATGAGTATTAAAGTAAGTCACTATTTTCTTTGTCATTCAAATAAAGATACTTTACAAACAAAAGTTCTAAATCATGCACTTTTGTTGAATTTACTAAGACAATCTGGTACTAGTTTTACTATAAACACTATTTTTCATGAAAACAAAATCTCCACAGGGCTACTACTGACTTCAGCTATTAAAATAATTGCTTCTAGTAGTCTATGATATAAAAGCCTTCAAAATAGTTGCCAGATGCAGAAATAAATAGATGCGGAAAATAATTTCTGAAAAAGTAATCAGATGTAGAAAATAATTTCGAAATAGAAAACAAATTTAAATGTTCAATAATCGATAAAGAAACATTCTTTTTTAAATACATTGAAAGTTATAATTTGTACACAGTACAAAATTAATTCAGACTGTCAAAGTAATTTCAATGTAAAGGAAAATATTCAGATGTTAAATTTAAAACTTGTTGTTTTTAATTCATAATTCTTGTGACCATATGCATCAGCCTTACAATTACAAACTCGTTTAAAATTGACAATAACCAGGTAAAAAAAATTAATATGAACTAGAAATGAATATATATATATATGCCACTTCATTACTAATTAACATTAAATATAAAATATGCAGATTTGAAAAAAGGAAAATACTTGGCACTCTGAAACAAAGAGAGGGCAAATTTACTAAAAATCTCATTGTTGTAGGTTAAGCAGGTCTTTAAGAAAGTAACATTAAGGTAAAAACCTGTTTCTTATTTTAAACACTATACCCTTCTTAAAATTAAAAAAAAAAAAAAAAAAAAAAAACTAGTGCTCTTTTTCATTAAAAATATTTTCCAAGTACCAAAACTGAACTTATATAATGATAACTCCAAAAGAGATAAAAATTCTTACAACAGAAATCTAAATAGAATTTAAAAGAAGAAAAATGTGCCTTTTAATCCTCCTTAGTTTTGTTTATCTATCTGTGATAAAATTTGGTTGTAACCAAAGAAACATTTACAATTTCTTAACTTAATTATATTAAACAGACATATTTTTCATATAATTTAAAATACTGCATATTCTTTCAACCTAAATATGTTTTTTCTTTTAAAATTAACTACATAGCAAACTTAGAAACAATTAAGTCCCCTATGTTACTTTGTTGTCTCCTGTGTTACCAAGATCAAGGTAACACAGAGGACAAAATGGTATTAAAAATTCCCCTTGTATTAATGGAAACAATGTAAAATTATATGTTTTTTTTCCTTTAAACTCAACCTGAAAGTTTTAACATGGGTTAAACAATAAAATAATTAAACCTTTCTATAATTTAATAATAACACAGGGGACAAATAAAAAAGACACCTATGTCTAAAGTTTTTTTCCTCACCTGGAACTCTTAAAAATAGCACATGCGAAAAAAATGGCTACTTTACATTAATAACTTGTAGAAGTACATAGCTATCATTGACAATATTTAAGTAACACATTCTTATTATAATAATTAAAGAAGTAAGGAGGCAGTACCACAGGAGACAAATATCAGGAGACAAAAGATTTTCTTGCATAAAATAAAAATAAATTTGAAATTTTATTTTAAAAACATGTCAGTATAATATGTTAATAATGAGTTGAAAAGAAAAAGAAACATATTTTAAAAAATTAATAACATGAAAAAAAAAGGAAAGAAAAAGGTTTAAAAATAAATAAAGTGTTGTTGGGACATGGTTGTTTTATAGGACACAATTTCAATAACCCCATTCAAAAAGTAAAAAATGTACTTAATTTTAGTAATGTATCAATGAAAAATATGTCAGACCTATCATTTTTAATGTTTACATTTAACTTTGGAGTAAAATTTGGGAAAAGGTTATAGGGCAGTTCTCAAAAGGTGGGAGCAAGCACAGACCTCGACTTTGAAGCTTAAACACAAAATAATTAATTGACTCAAAAATGTTTTGAGTTAAATAATAATACTGTTTAGAGGCAAGAATTATGGAAAAATAAAATTATGGAATATTAATGATAAATGGAAATAATTGTTAAATATATTAAAAATTATGGAAAAAATGCTCCTCAAATACCCTTAAAAATATATTTTCTTTGCTAAAGGGCACAATTTTGGACTTTCAAAACGTTAACTGGGCAAATGTACCATCAAAAAAAAATTTTTTTTTAAATTATTTCCAACCATTTCAAAACAAAATTAAGAAGGGTATGAATCTCAAACTGAATATTTTTTTGATAATATTTCTACAAATTAAAAAATTAAGGACAGATTATTTATTGTGTAAAAAATTTTTAAAAAAGAAGGAAGTTGGAAGTTTCATGTATGTCTAAAAGTTACTATCTTGACAATGCTATTATTTGAGTACTAAATATATGATTTATATGTTTTAAAGGTATTTTTCGATCCTCAAAATCAATTGTTAATCATTTTAAAGTTTTTTCATATGTTTTTATGCAGTTCTTTGAAGCAAAATCACTTTTCTTAAACATATATGTGAGATGTCCAAATTGCGTTACGATCTAGACGCCGATAATTCTGTCCATTTATTCAATATTATAATATGCTCTTCTATCTTGTAACCTTACTAACTAAAGGCTATTATAATGTTAATTTCTTTAATCCATTGCTATTTTGCACAATTAATACGTTATGCATTAAACATTACATAAATAACAGAAACTCAAGTTATGATGTAACGAATAGTCAACAAAGACGGCAAAAATCGCCAAGCAAACCCCGATTGGCGACAACTATACGTCCGATACGATATGCAAAGGGTTACCAGAGAGGAATTCAGGTTTTCGCCAACAGCGTCGGTTTTGGCGACTTGATCACCTGCACTGGCAAAATGGATGTTTTTTTTTTCTTTTCGGATTCTACAAAACCATAACAAAATTTTATTATTTTAAGACCAGTATATAAGGTCACTCATGTACTTCATAAATCCTCTATTTTTCATTGCAGAATTTAAAAATAGATAAAATTTTCACTGGAAAAGTTCAAAAACTGAAACTTTCATTATGATGATGTCCAAAATCTGTTACCTACCGGACAACTGTTTGTCCAAAATCTGTTACCTACAGACCTATCATTAAATTTGCTATTTATTGATTTGCATAAATACCTGCTGTCTTTTTATGTTTGTGCATGATGTTCTAGGTATACATGCTATGCAATAAAAGCAAAATTGATTTCAAATTCCAAAATTTTAAAAATGGCTCAAAAGCAACGTTTTTGTTCCCACCTTTTGAGAACTACCCTACAACTTAAAGTCTTGGACATTAAATGTTGTATTAACTTTAGAATGACCCAAATCATGTATCTGGAAAGAAATTATCAATTTAGATGTGTTGTTTCAACTTAATAATTTTTATAAACATAGATAAATTTACTATGTCACATGGAAATGCTTTAACATTTCCAAAAACAGATAAATGTTTTCTATTTTAAAAAATTAAAAAGCTGTTTTAATTTATTATTGCCAACCAAGAAGTAAATTTGCAAAAAAATGTCAGCACAGGTTCTGCTATAAGTGAAATTGTATCCAAAAACCGAAAAAAAAAAAAGTAAAGACTACGCATTTTTCGCAATATTGGACAAGAGTATTTTTTAACAATATGTGTACATTTTAGCCATTGCTCTAATTTTATGTTTTTCCAATTGGAAGGTTTTTATCACTGGTCCGAAAGAAAATTTAAAAAATCACGGTACAAAAACTTTTTAGGTATAATTGCCTTTATTATTGAGCAAACTTACCAAATCATAGATCAGTGAAGTGGGCTAAAGGGTTGCGGGTTCAAAGCCAGACGGTCGAAGATGCTCTGTTGTGTGGACAAACAGGTATCATTCATCTCTAGAGCCTGAGAGAGGATTCCCTGCTGAAATGATCAAGAGGTTATACAAGCGGCACAACTTGAACCTAAGGCAGGGAAAATTACATAGATATTAAAAAAGGCAGTAATTAAACAAACTTAAATAATAAACATTACTATTATGTTTCAAGTATGCATTTTATTTTTACCAAATTACAGTGCATTCTATCCTAGTTCCAAAAATAAATTTGAAAAATATCATATATAGATATATCTATATCAGCGAACCACGGCAACATACAACTGAAAGTCTTGTACAACTATTTAAACTTAAGTTCCTAACCTTGAACTATAATTTTTGAGACAAAATTAAAAATTATGTAATCGAAAAAGTCAATTTTTTTAACAGATGCAAACAAATCAAACTGAAAGATATTAATGAGAAGTTTACATTAAACTCATATTTGCCATAATATCAAAATACTCTTTATAATTATAAATTATCTTTTTCACATTTAGATATAAAATAGCAAATGTTAAAACATTTCAAATTTTGTTTTTGAAAATAAGAAAATATAATAACATACACTATAATATGCTATTATTGGGATTTCGTTAGTTGAAGAGATTTCTTTTTTTCCTCAAATCTATGTACTTAGTTGAACATTTTTCTATGCATCAAAATCTTGAAGGCATATATGCTTTTTATTTAAAATACTAACAAGCAATTACTACTCCAGCAAGTAGGATGATATAATAAGTAACCTTTTAGATTATGTAATCTTTTGTGGTTATGATAATTTTTACAGATACAGTTTTAAGCAATTATTATAGAATTAAGTATCTTTTCACTTTCAGCCATTATATTGCAATTATCTCAAATAACTTGGATAAGCACAAAACACAAATATATCTAATTGCAAATAAATATTTAATATTACATACAACTTTGAACAATTTCGTATACAACCGCTGGAATCGCAATACAGAGAAAATACACAGCACAACAGAGATAAAGATACTATTTATGCTTACTTTAATAACTCAATACCTTTACTTTCTTAAACTGATGTCAAGTGCCAACTACTGTTAAGTGCACCAGAAAAAAAAAAAAAACAGCGTCAGAGAGCAAACTTATACTACAACCCTCTTTTGCTACGGTACCTATCCATTTCCTGAGTTTGGATTTTCCTGAAAAGTAATATGTTATATGCACTTGAAATATTGAAAATATTTGTGAATTCATGAAATTATTTTCATCAAAACATCACTGTTAAAAAAAAAAAAAAAAAAAAAATTGTAAAGAATCAAAGTTTCCATCTTTTTTCCTCGAAGCCTCAAAATGTTCAGAAATTGTACATATCTGATTCAAAACTGAATTGTTAAATATATTAACTGGTTGTTGACATAAATTAAATATTTATATTCCCGCCTCACAAATAAGCGTTATACTTGACAGTAAATGACAATTATTCTAACTATATTCTAACTTATTTTTTCAAGAGCACGGGAAGAATTTTCAAGGGAAAAAAAAGAATATTTTATATGTTTTTATCTTGCTCGATGCCTGAAAACAGCTAAAATGCTATTTCCCTGTACTATACGAAATCTCTGCAAGATAAGAAAATATAAAACAAAGCAAAATAGCTGTAACATATAGAACTAAACAGTTCGGCGTCTTTTTTTTTTGTAAGTGTTAGCGATAACGTTAATATAGCTCGATTCTCAAAACGTGAAAAGGAACGATTTATAATAAAGGATAGCACATGCTAAAAAGTTTTAATTGAAATGACACTATGTGTATTGAACAAAGAGTGAATGCAAAAAGTATAACACATTTCAAATTCTTGTTTAAAAAAATTTGCAATTCTATTCAATATACAAAACGATTTCAAACTTACCCACAGAACACAGAACAAGTTAATGAAGCTAATAACAACAGCAATGGCTTCCTTCGACGGAGCGGAGCGAGAGAACTCCCGGCTCTGCGCATGCGTCATCAGAGAGCGCTGGATGTACAGCGAGCACAATATCGAATGGAATTGGCTAATGTCGGCAAAAGCGAAACTCCATACATTTCTTTATCGGAGGACAATAGATTCCTAAATTATTTCAGAATATTTTTTCTCAATTTTATCCACTTATTAGAAGCAGCAAACATCCAATAGGAAAACTATTTTGTAGGTAATTCTCTAATTCAGAATACCAATACAGCACAGTATCAGATGCGATCGGCTAATGTCGGCAGAAGATAAAAACGCCGTACATTTCAGCATCGTGTAAAATTATTGTAAAATGACTTTTTTTTAATCGTACCTACGTATTAAAATTCAAAATGTCTTGCAAAAAGTCTGTTTTAAAAGTAATTTTCTAATTCAGAATGTCAATACAGCATAGTATTAGATGCGATCGGCCAATGTCGACAGAAGTGGAACGCCGTACATTGTATCATGGATTATATAAGTCGATAAATTATTGTAAAATGACTTTTTTTGATTGAACCGACACATTAAAATTCAAAATGCTTTTCAACGAATATGTTTTAAAAGTAATTTTCTAATTCAGACTGTCAATACAGCACAGTATCGGATGCGATCGGCTAATGTCGGCAGAAGATAAACGCTGTACATTTCGGTATCGTGTATTATAGATCGATTAATTATTGTAAAATGACTTTTTTTTCATTGTACCTACGTATAAAAATTTATAATGTCTTGCAAAAAATCTGTTTTAAAAGTAATTTTCTAATTCAGAATGCCAATACAGCGCAGCATCGGATGCGATCGGCCAATGTCGGCAGAACCGAACCTCCATACGTTTCGTTTTTGTGGATAATAGATTCCTAAATTATTTCAGTCTAATTTTTCCCAGTATTATCAACACATTACAGAACAAAATATTCACTAAAAAAACTATTTTAAAAGTAATATTTTAATTCAGAATGCCAATACTGCATAGAATCGGATAAGATCGGCAAATGTTGGATGAAGCGAAAACCGTAGATTACTTTATCGTGGATGATAGGTTCCGAAGTTATTGGAAAATAACTTCTCCCAATTGTACCCACGCATTAAATTTCAAAATGCTTTGCAAGAAAACTGTTTTGAATGCACTTTAATAATTGAGATGGCCAATGTTGCTGAGTATCGGACAGCATTGGACATTAGACAGGAAGCGTAAATTTCCAAATATATTTTTGCAGTGCTAAATTTCGTCAAAATGTCTGTTATTCATGTTATTCTTTTGGGAGGAAATTGCGAAATGTTCTGAAAAGTAACCGTTGATTAAGTTTTTCTGATTTGACCAGTATCAGTTGGCCAAGCCTATACAGTATTGAACTAGATCGGCCAATAGCGAGGTCTGTCAGTTTCTTTAATCAGGAGTTTCAAATACCAAATCTACTGGAAAAAGTCTTAGAACAGTTCTACCTTTATGTTAAACACAAAGTTTCTTTTTAAAAAACGTTTTATAAAGCCTTTTCACTTTTTCAGTATCGGGATGCCAATACTGCCCAGTATTGGCCAAAATCGGGTAAAATCGTCCGACATACGACGACGCACGCCAGGTTTGGCCAATACTCGACCGATATTGGCCAAAATTGTTGTGCTACTGGGGGTGGATCGAGCAAATGACAGGTATGGAAGATTCCACATTTTACACTACAACATGATCTTGATTCACTTTTCCCACATTCAAGCGCAGCACAATGTGATATTTCTCCCAAACCACAAATAGAGCATGAAAGCAACAAAAACATTGTTTTAATTCCGAATTTTAAAGGCGAACTTTTCCAGTACTTAGCATTGATATTCAAAAGGTAAACTCACGGATCACGTGGTTTCCCCTAACCTCGAACCCAAATCGTGGATAGACCCCATTAGTCGCAGTCGCTCCAAGTACCTGCGATTATCATCGACCAGTAGCTACTATCCCGACTCGCCACTTGCAATTGTCCTTAACCCTTACAGGCGCGGGTCATTAAAATTTCAGAAATATAATAAAAAAACACAATGGATGGGATAAATTGGTTATCTGGACATAGATTTTACAGTCAAAAATTCTTTTAATTCACCCCCTCCATCTTGGGGTGGTGTCCCCGTTTGTGACCACCGCCCGCCTAGAGCAGAAATTGTTTTCTGAAGTGGTTATGCTTACCACGTATGACAATTGCAGTAATTTCAAATATTTTAAGCTCTTAAGCATTTTTACTAATTATTTCAATAATTTATGCCATTAAGAATATTTAGAACACAAAAATCAATATTTTTACTATAAAAATTCCAAGATAAAGATGAAGTAATATTCAAGAAAGTTCATATAGATTATATAAAATTATCTGAATAAGCAATTTTAAATGTTAAAAATATTTTTGGCACATTGTTCTTGCTTTATGTGCCTTCCTTTTGTGCTATAAAATATTAAATGAAAAAATACGACTGTATAATACCATTTACAGAAAAAATAATATCAAAGCTGATAATAAAAAAAGTATACAACTGTCTGATAGGAAAAGCAGATCTCAAATGTGTGCAGGCATGGACCTTCAAATTCACCTGTTCTGGGTCAAGAACCCAAAATAAATAAACAAAAGTCCATTGTAGACTATTCTTTTGGTCCCCCTTTTCTGAAATGTATCAAATTACATCTTTCACCCACAACAGTGAGATCAATGCTCTAGACGGGCGGTGTCCACATTTGGGGACACCTAGAAAGCAACTTTGTTTATGCATTTAAAAATGAATTCGAATCTTTTACAAAATTTTGATTGATTAGCTCAGGATTCCTGAGGGAAAATGGTTGACTAATTTAGTTTATGGTGTAAATTTTAAAATCTTGAAAGAAATATTGTATCATTAATTGTGCTTTACTTCAAATTCAGAATTTATGCGATTATTAGACAAGGTGACAAGGTAAATTTACATTTTCCTATGTTCTGAAGAAGAGATTGGCATTGCAGAGCTATCAAGCAGATCACACCATTAAAAACTAACCAGGTTACGTTTGCCCCATTCATAGCAGAAAAATGATTTTTGTTTATTTCAAAAATTCATTGTATAATGTAAAAAAAAAATCAACTTGCAATTAAAGAGTTTAACTATTGTTTTTTTAAAAAATGTGTAAAGCATAGGCTTGTCAAGACTCCCTCCCTCAATGTGTACAGCATAAAAATAGATGTTACATTTTACTATCTTTAAAACTCGCAACTAAGTATTCAGAAATAAGTGCATAGTAATACATTTCGCCCTGCACTCTCTTTACATATGGAGCTTTCTTACCCTTTGTATTTCATAGTGTCATATTTTATGACTCAAGCAGCAGTAAAGGATTGTATGTAGTGGCGTAGCCAGAATTTTATTTCGGAGGGGGTCCAATCAATGGCGTAGCGAGATTTTCATTTCCGGGGGGGAGGGTCAAAGGAAATTTGACAAATTAATATGCAGATCTTCTAAAAATAGAATTTAGAGATGAAAAATTTATTTAATTGTAATTAGTGTCAAGTAATAATTTTAAATGCATTTGAATTTAAAATAGGCAGCAAAATTTAATGCTAGATTCCCCACTTCCCCAGGAAGCCCACGCAGGGGCTATATTCCAAGAAATTTAGAGGAACTAAACAAAGAAGTGCCTTTTGTTAGATTCAAAACAGGTATATGTTCTCAGAATTTTTATCTACGAGTACTTCAAAAGACACAAAGGTTCTACGCCTTACGTTGCGTCGCCCCCTCATTTCGTGCCCCGCTCCCCATTTAGTTGTCATAAGATGAAACATATCCAAAATAAGGAGATTCGCATTTGAGAAACAATTTCTCCCAACATTGAACATTATCGTCCATTTTTGACACATTCATTGTGACAGCCCTATTTCCCGCTCGCGTAGGGATACTTCTCTGGTGGAAAGCTCGTTACGTCACTTCCTTCGATCCTTCAGCCGAAGGTGATGTATCGTCCACCGTTTCAATTGGGTCCGTGGTAGCCCGATCGGTAGAGTGTCGGATTCGGGGCCGGAGGGTCCCGAGTTCGAACCTCGATGGTCGAAGACCCACCGTCGTCATTAAAGGGGACTGGGCGACGTTAAATGTGCTCGTGGTCTCAATGTCCTCCGAGTGAAACGATACCTCTGGGGGTGCTAGCACCAGGTAGCTATTAGCTCCTGGACTAGTTCTAAATTCTCATTAACTGTTCGATCCGGTGATGGTGCTGCCATATATCGGTAGATAAAATAATGGAGGCAAGGCACTTAGTATGCAATTAAATACAGTTGTAGTCAGTTGTGACTCTGAATAGGAATAGGTTTCACTGGACAGTATTCACCTGACGTCACTGCGGGTAAAAACCCTCACCGCATTGTAAGAACTGTAGCAGACGAAAATCCGGCACCACAGCGTATAATAACACTTGCTTTTGTGTGACTTATAAACTCTTCTTTCTGTTTAAAAATGGGAGATTTTTTTTACGTTTTTAACTAAGAAACGCTGTAAAAGAATGATGAACGATTCATTTGATACGAAATACTTTCGTTATTATCGTATTTTCATGGGTTTAAGCCTCTTTGGTTCCTTATCACGAACATGGTGAAAAACTCGAATTCTCTTTTTATTTTCTCCGTTTCTCGGCATTTTCCATGCATTCGTAAGTCTTTTTAAGCCCTTAACATGTTCATTATGCGCATCAAGCCCAGTAATCCTTAAATAAAACGAGTTTTTTTAGCACTGCTGACACTGCGTGATTGGTCAAAATACCCGCTGACGGACAGCTAATGGGACCGTTGCCAAACCGTGAATAAGGTCCCTTGAACTCGACATCCAACAGCGATTGCAAATCCGGTGGATTGCGATTGTCTTTTTTGCGATTGTGTAGTGTTTCACTTGAAAACTTGTGTTTTTCTCCACGCTCGACTCCTCTCCTCTTCCTTTCCTGTTCATGAACGGCAGCAGCGTCTCCCTAGTTACGTCATCTGCATCGAGCATTTGTTTTTCTTTCTCCATTCGTGCCAAAATGTCTGCACCGCTGGAAGGGAACCCGCACGTGTTTCTCGATGTCAGGATTGGCGAAGAGCGAGGTCAGTCCCACCCTTTACAATATGTGTCTCTCCGATCTACCACATAATAATCATTTTAGATCAGCTTAACTGGTCAGCTGTCGCCCGAAAGGTTGGGAAGTTGCCGGTACTTTCCGTTTTAAATACAGTCGAACCTGTTTATCTCGAACCTGCCTATCTCGAAAACCTCTCCATGTCGAAGTTTTTCATTTTCCCTGCACATAAAGTATTATCTCAATGTTTCCCCCCATGTTTGTCTCGAATCAAATTTTCTGGAAACCTGTATATCTCGAACCTGCCTATCTCAAAAACCTCTCCATGTCGAAGTTTTTCATTTTCCCTGCACATAAAGTATTATCTCAATGTTTTCCCCCATGTTTGTCTCGAATCAAATTTTCTGGAAACCTGTATATCTCGAACCTGCCTATCTCAAAAACCTCTCCATGTCGAAGTTTTTCATTTTCCCTGCACATAAAGTATTATCTCAATGTTTTCCCCCATGTTTGTCTCGAATCAAATTTTCTGGAAACCTGTATATCTCGAACCTGCCTATCTCAAAAACCTCTCTATGTCGAAGTTTTTCATTTTCCCTGCACATAAAGTATTATCTCAATGTTTTCCCCCATGTTTGTCTCGAATCAAATTTTCTGGAAACCTGTATATCTCGAACCTGCCTATCTCAAAAACCTCTCTATGTCGAAGTTTTTCATTTTCCCTGCACATAAAGTATTATCTCAATGTTTTCCCCCATGTTTGTCTCGAATCAAATTTTCTGGAAACCTGTATATCTCGAACCTGCCTATCTCAAAAACCTCTCTATGTCGAAGTTTTTCATTTTCCCTGCACATAAAGTATTATCTCAATGTTTTCCCCCATGTTTGTCTCGAATCAAATTTTCTGGAAACCTGTATATCTCGAACCTGCCTATCTCAAAAACCTCTCTATGTCGAAGTTTTTCATTTTCCCTGCACATAAAGTATTATCTCAATGTTTTCCCCCATGTTTATCTCGAATCAAATTTTCCGAAAACCTGTATATCTCGAATCAAATTTTCTGGAAACCTGTATATCTCGAACCTGCCTATCTCAAAAACCTCTCCATGTCGAAGTTTTTCATTTTCCCTGCACATAAAGTATTATCTCAATGTTTTCCCCCATGTTTGTCTCGAATCAAATTTTCTGGAAACCTGTATATCTCGAACCTGCCTATCTCAAAAACCTCTCTATGTCGAAGTTTTTCATTTTCCCTGCACATAAAGTATTATCTCAATGTTTTCCCCCATGTTTGTCTCGAATCAAATTTTCTGGAAACCTGTTTAACTCGAACCTGCCTATCTCAAAAACCTCTCCATGTCGAAGTTTTTCATTTTCCCTGCACATAAAGTATTATCTCAATGTTTTCCCCCATGTTTGTCTCGAATCAAATTTTCTGGAAACCTGTATATCTCGAACCTGCCTATCTCAAAAACCTCTCTATGTCGAAGTTTTTCATTTTCCCTGCACATAAAGTATTATCTCAATGTTTTCCCCCATGTTTGTCTCGAATCAAATTTTCTGGAAACCTGTATATCTCGAACCTGCCTATCTCAAAAACCTCTCCATGTCGAAGTTTTTCATTTTCCCTGCACATAAAGTATTATCTCAATGTTTTCCCCCATGTTTGTCTCGAATCAAATTTTCTGGAAACCTGTATATCTCGAACCTGCCTATCTCAAAAACCTCTCTATGTCGAAGTTTTTCATTTTCCCTGCACATAAAGTATTATCTCAATGTTTTCCCCCATGTTTGTCTCGAATCAAATTTTCTGGAAACCTGTATATCTCGAACCTGCCTATCTCAAAAACCTCTCTATGTCGAAGTTTTTCATTTTCCCTGCACATAAAGTATTATCTCAATGTTTTCCCCCATGTTTGTCTCGAATCAAATTTTCTGGAAACCTGTATATCTCGAACCTGCCTATCTCAAAAACCTCTCTATGTCGAAGTTTTTCATTTTCCCTGCACATAAAGTATTATCTCAATGTTTTCCCCCATGTTTGTCTCGAATCAAATTTTCTGGAAACCTGTTTAACTCGAACCTGCCTATCTCAAAAACCTCTCCATGTCGAAGTTTTTCATTTTCCCTGCACATAAAGTATTATCTCAATGTTTTCCCCCATGTTTGTCTCGAATCAAATTTTCTGGAAACCTGTATATCTCGAACCTGCCTATCTCAAAAACCTCTCTATGTCGAAGTTTTTCATTTTCCCTGCACATAAAGTATTATCTCAATGTTTTCCCCCATGTTTGTCTCGAATCAAATTTTCTGGAAACCTGTATATCTCGAACCTGCCTATCTCAAAAACCTCTCTATGTCGAAGTTTTTCATTTTCCCTGCACATAAAGTATTATCTCAATGTTTTCCCCCATGTTTGTCTCGAATCAAATTTTCTGGAAACCTGTATATCTCGAACCTGCCTATCTCAAAAACCTCTCTATGTCGAAGTTTTTCATTTTCCCTGCACATAAAGTATTATCTCAATGTTTTCCCCCATGTTTATCTCGAATCAAATTTTCCGAAAACCTGTATATCTCGAATCAAATTTTCTGGAAACCTGTATATCTCGAACCTGCCTATCTCAAAAACCTCTCCATGTCGAAGTTTTTCATTTTCCCTGCACATAAAGTATTATCTCAATGTTTTCCCCCATGTTTGTCTCGAATCAAATTTTCTGGAAACCTGTATATCTCGAACCTGCCTATCTCAAAAACCTCTCTATGTCGAAGTTTTTCATTTTCCCTGCACATAAAGTATTATCTCAATGTTTTCCCCCATGTTTGTCTCGAATCAAATTTTCTGGAAACCTGTTTAACTCGAACCTGCCTATCTCAAAAACCTCTCCATGTCGAAGTTTTTCATTTTCCCTGCACATAAAGTATTATCTCAATGTTTTCCCCCATGTTTGTCTCGAATCAAATTTTCTGGAAACCTGTATATCTCGAACCTGCCTATCTCAAAAACCTCTCTATGTCGAAGTTTTTCATTTTCCCTGCACATAAAGTGTTATCTCAATGTTTTCCCCCATGTTTGTCTCGAATAAAATTTTCTGGAAACCTGTATATCTCGAACCTGCCTATCTCAAAAACCTCTCTATGTCGAAGTTTTTCATTTTCCCTGCACATAAAGTATTATCTCAATGTTTTCCCCCATGTTTATCTCGAATCAAATTTTCTGGAAACCTGTATATCTCGAACCTGCCTATCTCAAAAACCTCTCTATGTCGAAGTTTTTCATTTTCCCTGCACATAAAGTATTATCTCAATGTTTTCCCCCATGTTTGTCTCGAATCAAATTTTCTGGAAACCTGTATATCTCGAACCTGCCTATCTCAAAAACCTCTCTATGTCGAAGTTTTTCATTTTCCCTGCACATAAAGTATTATCTCAATGTTTTCCCCCATGTTTGTCTCGAATCAAATTTTCTGGAAACCTGTATATCTCGAACCTGCCTATCTCAAAAACCTCTCCATGTCGAAGTTTTTCATTTTCCCTGCACATAAAGTATTATCTCAATGTTTTCCCCCATGTTTGTCTCGAATCAAATTTTCTGGAAACCTGTATATCTCGAACCTGCCTATCTCAAAAACCTCTCTATGTCGAAGTTTTTCATTTTCCCTGCACATAAAGTATTATCTCAATGTTTTCCCCCATGTTTGTCTCGAATCAAATTTTCTGGAAACCTGTATATCTCGAACCTGCCTATCTCAAAAACCTCTCTATGTCGAAGTTTTTCATTTTCCCTGCACATAAAGTATTATCTCAATGTTTTCCCCCATGTTTGTCTCGAATCAAATTTTCTGGAAACCTGTATATCTCGAACCTGCCTATCTCAAAAACCTCTCTATGTCGAAGTTTTTCATTTTCCCTGCACATAAAGTATTATCTCAATGTTTTCCCCCATGTTTGTCTCGAATCAAATTTTCTGGAAACCTGTATATCTCGAACCTGCCTATCTCAAAAACCTCTCCATGTCGAAGTTTTTCATTTTCCCTGCACATAAAGTATTATCTCAATGTTTTCCCCCATGTTTGTCTCGAATCAAATTTTCTGGAAACCTGTATATCTCGAACCTGCCTATCTCAAAAACCTCTCTATGTCGAAGTTTTTCATTTTCCCTGCACATAAAGTATTATCTCAATGTTTTCCCCCATGTTTGTCTCGAATCAAATTTTCTGGAAACCTGTATATCTCGAACCTGCCTATCTCAAAAACCTCTCTATGTCGAAGTTTTTCATTTTCCCTGCACATAAAGTATTATCTCAATGTTTTCCCCCATGTTTATCTCGAATCAAATTTTCCGAAAACCTGTATATCTCGAATCAAATTTTCTGGAAACCTGTATATCTCGAACCTGCCTATCTCAAAAACCTCTCCATGTCGAAGTTTTTCATTTTCCCTGCACATAAAGTATTATCTCAATGTTTTCCCCCATGTTTGTCTCGAATCAAATTTTCTGGAAACCTGTATATCTCGAACCTGCCTATCTCAAAAACCTCTCTATGTCGAAGTTTTTCATTTTCCCTGCACATAAAGTATTATCTCAATGTTTTCCCCCATGTTTATCTCGAATCAAATTTTCCGAAAACCTGTATATCTCGAATCAAATTTTCTGGAAACCTGTATATCTCGAACCTGCCTATCTCAAAAACCTCTCCATGTCGAAGTTTTTCATTTTCCCTGCACATAAAGTATTATCTCAATGTTTTCCCCCATGTTTGTCTCGAATCAAATTTTCTGGAAACCTGTATATCTCGAACCTGCCTATCTCAAAAACCTCTCTATGTCGAAGTTTTTCATTTTCCCTGCACATAAAGTATTATCTCAATGTTTTCCCCCATGTTTGTCTCGAATCAAATTTTCTGGAAACCTGTTTAACTCGAACCTGCCTATCTCAAAAACCTCTCCATGTCGAAGTTTTTCATTTTCCCTGCACATAAAGTATTATCTCAATGTTTTCCCCCATGTTTGTCTCGAATCAAATTTTCTGGAAACCTGTATATCTCGAACCTGCCTATCTCAAAAACCTCTCTATGTCGAAGTTTTTCATTTTCCCTGCACATAAAGTGTTATCTCAATGTTTTCCCCCATGTTTGTCTCGAATAAAATTTTCTGGAAACCTGTATATCTCGAACCTGCCTATCTCAAAAACCTCTCTATGTCGAAGTTTTTCATTTTCCCTGCACATAAAGTATTATCTCAATGTTTTCCCCCATGTTTATCTCGAATCAAATTTTCTGGAAACCTGTATATCTCGAACCTGCCTATCTCAAAAACCTCTCTATGTCGAAGTTTTTCATTTTCCCTGCACATAAAGTATTATCTCAATGTTTTCCCCCATGTTTGTCTCGAATCAAATTTTCTGGAAACCTGTATATCTCGAACCTGCCTATCTCAAAAACCTCTCTATGTCGAAGTTTTTCATTTTCCCTGCACATAAAGTATTATCTCAATGTTTTCCCCCATGTTTGTCTCGAATCAAATTTTCTGGAAACCTGTATATCTCGAACCTGCCTATCTCAAAAACCTCTCCATGTCGAAGTTTTTCATTTTCCCTGCACATAAAGTATTATCTCAATGTTTTCCCCCATGTTTATCTCGAATCAAATTTTCCGAAAACCTGTATATCTCGAATCAAATTTTCTGGAAACCTGTATATCTCGAACCTGCCTATCTCAAAAACCTCTCCATGTCGAAGTTTTTCATTTTCCCTGCACATAAAGTATTATCTCAATGTTTTCCCCCATGTTTGTCTCGAATCAAATTTTCTGGAAACCTGTATATCTCGAACCTGCCTATCTCAAAAACCTCTCTATGTCGAAGTTTTTCATTTTCCCTGCACATAAAGTATTATCTCAATGTTTTCCCCCATGTTTGTCTCGAATCAAATTTTCTGGAAACCTGTATATCTCGAACCTGCCTATCTCAAAAACCTCTCTATGTCGAAGTTTTTCATTTTCCCTGCACATAAAGTATTATTTCAATGTTTTCCCCCATGTTTATCTCGAATCAAATTTTCCGAAAACCTGTATATCTCGAATCAAATTTTCTGGAAACCTGTTTAACTCGAACCTGCCTATCTCAAAAACCTCTCCATGTCGAAGTTTTTCATTTTCCCTGCACATAAAGTATTATCTCAATGTTTTCCCCCATGTTTGTCTCGAATCAAATTTTCTGGAAACCTGTATATCTCGAACCTGCCTATCTCAAAAACCTCTCTATGTCGAAGTTTTTCATTTTCCCTGCACATAAAGTGTTATCTCAATGTTTTCCCCCATGTTTGTCTCGAATAAAATTTTCTGGAAACCTGTATATCTCGAACCTGCCTATCTCAAAAACCTCTCTATGTCGAAGTTTTTCATTTTCCCTGCACATAAAGTATTATCTCAATGTTTTCCCCCATGTTTATCTCGAATCAAATTTTCTGGAAACCTGTATATCTCGAACCTGCCTATCTCAAAAACCTCTCTATGTCGAAGTTTTTCATTTTCCCTGCACATAAAGTATTATCTCAATGTTTTCCCCCATGTTTATCTCGAATCAAATTTTCCGAAAACCTGTATATCTCGAATCAAATTTTCTGGAAACCTGTATATCTCGAACCTGCCTATCTCAAAAACCTCTCCATGTCGAAGTTTTTCATTTTCCCTGCACATAAAGTATTATCTCAATGTTTTCCCCCATGTTTGTCTCGAATCAAATTTTCTGGAAACCTGTATATCTCGAACCTGCCTATCTCAAAAACCTCTCCATGTCGAAGTTTTTCATTTTCCCTGCACATAAAGTATTATCTCAATGTTTTCCCCCATGTTTGTCAGGAATCAAATTTTCTGGAAACCTGTATATCTCGAACCTGCCTATCTCAAAAACCTCTCCATGTCGAAGTTTTTCATTTTCCCTGCACATAAAGTATTATCTCAATGTTTTCCCCCATGTTTGTCTCGAATCAAATTTTCTGAAAACCTGTATGTCTCGAACCTGCCTATCTCAAAAACCTCTCTATGTCGAAGTTTTTCATTTTCCCTGCACATAAAGTATTATCTCAATGTTTTCTCCCATGTTTATCTCGAATCAAATTTTCCGAAAACCTGTATATCTCGAATCAAATTTTCTGGAAACCTGTATATCTCGAACCTGCCTATCTCAAAAACCTCTCCATGTCGAAGTTTTTCATTTTCCCTGCACATAAAGTATTATCTCAATGTTTTCCCCCATGTTTGTCTCGAATCAAATTTTCTGGAAACCTGTATATCTCGAACCTGCCTATCTCAAAAACCTCACTATGTCGAAGTTTTTCATTTTCCCTGCACATAAAGTATTATCTCAATGTTTTCCCCCATGTTTGTCTCGAATCAAATTTTCTGGAAACCTGTATATCTCGAACCTGCCTATCTCAAAAACCTCTCTATGTCGAAGTTTTTCATTTTCCCTGCACATAAAGTGTTATCTCAATGTTTTCCCCCATGTTTGTCTCGAATCAAATTTTCTGGAAACCTGTATATCTCGAACCTGCCTATCTCAAAAACCTCTCTATGTCGAAGTTTTTCATTTTCCCTGCACATAAAGTGTTATCTCAATGTTTTCCCCCATGTTTGTCTCGAATCAAATTTTCTGGAAACCTGTATATCTCGAACCTGCCTATCTCAAAAACCTCTCTATGTCGAAGTTTTTCATTTTCCCTGCACATAAAGTATTATCTCAATGTTTTCCCCCATGTTTATCTCGAATCAAATTTTCCGAAAACCTGTATATCTCGAATCAAATTTTCTGGAAACCTGTATATCTCGAACCTGCCTATCTCAAAAACCTCTCCATGTCGAAGTTTTTCATTTTCCCTGCACATAAAGTATTATCTCAATGTTTTCCCCCATGTTTGTCTCGAATCAAATTTTCTGGAAACCTGTATATCTCGAACCTGCCTATCTCAAAAACCTCTCTATGTCGAAGTTTTTCATTTTCCCTGCACATAAAGTGTTATCTCAATGTTTTCCCCCATGTTTGTCTCGAATCAAATTTTCTGGAAACCTGTATATCTCGAACCTGCCTATCTCAAAAACCTCTCCATGTCGAAGTTTTTCATTTTCCCTGCACATAAAGTATTATCTCAATGTTTTCCCCCATGTTTGTCTCGAATCAAATTTTCTGGAAACCTGTATATCTCGAACCTGCCTATCTCAAAAACCTCTCTATGTCGAAGTTTTTCATTTTCCCTGCACATAAAGTGTTATCTCAATGTTTTCCCCCATGTTTGTCTCGAATCAAATTTTCTGGAAACCTGTATATCTCGAACCTGCCTATCTCAAAAACCTCTCTATGTCGAAGTTTTTCATTTTCCCTGCACATAAAGTATTATCTCAATGTTTTCCCCCATGTTTATCTCGAATCAAATTTTCCGAAAACCTGTATATCTCGAATCAAATTTTCTGGAAACCTGTATATCTCGAACCTGCCTATCTCAAAAACCTCTCCATGTCGAAGTTTTTCATTTTCCCTGCACATAAAGTATTATCTCAATGTTTTCCCCCATGTTTGTCTCGAATCAAATTTTCTGGAAACCTGTATATCTCGAACCTGCCTATCTCAAAAACCTCTCTATGTCGAAGTTTTTCATTTTCCCTGCACATAAAGTGTTATCTCAATGTTTTCCCCCATGTTTGTCTCGAATCAAATTTTCTGGAAACCTGTATATCTCGAACCTGCCTATCTCAAAAACCTCTCTATGTCGAAGTTTTTCATTTTCCCTGCACATAAAGTATTATCTCAATGTTTTCCCCCATGTTTATCTCGAATCAAATTTTCCGAAAACCTGTATATCTCGAATCAAATTTTCTGGAAACCTGTATATCTCGAACCTGCCTATCTCAAAAACCTCTCCATGTCGAAGTTTTTCATTTTCCCTGCACATAAAGTATTATCTCAATGTTTTCCCCCATGTTTGTCTCGAATCAAATTTTCTGGAAACCTGTATATCTCGAACCTGCCTATCTCAAAAACCTCTCTATGTCGTTTTTCATTTTCCCTGCACATAAAGTATTATCTCAATGTTTTCCCCCATGTTTATCTCGAATCAAATTTTCCGAAAACCTGTATATCTCGAATTTCGACTAAAGTGTCTTTCTTGAATTCGATCCCCGACGGTCTTTATTAACTGGAATTTGGAGACGAAAAGCATTTTTCTTAATATTAGCCGTCACATAATGCTCCAGAATTAAAACTTTATGTACAAGAAGCAAGTTTTCCAGCAATTATATCCATTCGGAAACTGAGAGGAAGGGGACATTGTTGATGAGTAAAATTGCTTCCAAAGTTTTACTTTCGAGTCATTGCTCCGATTACTTATTTTTAAAACTTTTTCAAAACCTCTCTATCTCGAAACCTCCATATCTCGATTTTTTCATAAAATTCCAGGTAGACAGGTTCGACTGTATTCCGTTTCCGTTTGGAATTGTCCTAAGGAGTCGGTGCCGTGTGTGTCATCCATTCGAAAGAGATGTATCAGCAGTCATTGTTTTCTCGCAGTATTTAGCAGTGCGGCATGAATGGTGCTGTTTACGACCTCTGTCTCTTAGGAGTGCTTCATTGACATTTCGCGCAGTGGAGCAGCCATGGGAGGGGTTTTGGGGTTAAAACCCCTCCCAGAACACAAGCACATTCATTTCCTCCATTAAGATCAAGGGAAAAGCAGAGTATTTGAGCTTTTCCGAGCGGAATAGGCAGACTTAGATAAAATAAAAAGTTTTCTGCGAACACAAATCCAAACTGGAAAATTTTCTGCAAATAATTATTTTGCCTAACTCACCCTTGAATAAAACATTAAATTTATATTCAAATATGAAAGAGACAAAAAAAAGTGCTTTAAATCATTTAATTTTTTTTTACAATAACATATAGTTTGCTTATTTTTCACCAACTGAAGAAAACTGCCAAAACCATTATTCTTTTTACACATGTGCTTTAAAAGGATTTTGGAGAAAGGCTTTAACAGACAAGGGTTCAGCATTTAACTTTTTGACCCAAGACACTCTTAAAAAGCACAGAATTTCGTTTAAAACTTATAAATTCCGTCATTTTAACAAAAATAAAAAGAGATTTTATTTGTTTACCATTTAACAAAGCGTACTAAACATCAAAAATTCAAAAAATTGGATTCCCATAGCAGATGCAAAGAGATCGCTATTCTCAAAGTAAAGGCATCAAAAGTATAAAAACGGCTTGTAAAAGAAATATTTTTGGTAAAATTATTTTAAAATTGCATTTTAGAGTGCTATGATAATAACAAGGATCTACAATAAATAAATATTAAATATGAAATAAAATCCAATCTCTGTGGGTAACGAAGTTGCAGGGCCAAAGAGATGCCTTGTCTGGTCTGCATAGTTAAAAACTAGGAGCTCGGCTCTGAAACATAGTTATTTTGGAGGGAGAAGGGAGGAGGAGGCAGTGTCAGATCTAGAAGGAGCAAGTCGGGATCTTGTCTCACGTAAGGAAAATAAAAGATCAGGGGGGGAGGGGGGCACGTGACCAAATGTTGATAAAGCAAAAAATATGCAAGAAGCAAAGCATCCATTTGATTTCAAGGATTGATCAAGCGCACTTCAACTGCAAAACAATAAAGCCTTGCAAGTAGTTATTTTCTTAGTAATTGGTATTGATCATTTTAAATTGAAAACTTGCAGATCAAAACACAAAATGTATTATTAAAATTAGTTATGGCAGAAAAAAACAGCAAATATTTTAAAAAATAATTGAATGCTTTTATTTAAAAAGAAAAAAAATTGATACTCAATTAATTGTTCATGTCATTTCAAAAAAAAAAAAGAAAATCACCAATGACTATTTTGGTTATGTTGATGAAAATTATCTAGAATAAAAGGAGGTGGGGAGACGACCAAAAAAATAAAGAAATGTGTCCCAAAGTTAAAAAGAGCATGTGTGCCCATGGGAGAGTGTCTGAGCCCCCCCCCCCCTCTAGACTTAGGTAAAGGTTTTTTTTTTTTTTTTTTTTTTAAGTTTGAACATAAATATCATTAATTTCAACAAAAACCAGCAATAAATCCGAACAAGGTTTCTTCTTTTTTTTTTTTTTTTTTTTCAGAAATCGCAATTACTTCAATTTCCTTAAATTTTATAGCATTATTGTTAGCACAAAATTAGAAACTTATTAAAAAAGCTGACATTAAAAACAATTTCTTGATTGATAATCATAGACATACCAACTCAATTTTAGAGTAAGCATAAAATGAAATGAAATTTTTAGCATAAAATAAATTAACCTTACCTTGTCCTGTTACGATGTATGTTTGTCAACCACCATCTCTTCTTCTTCCACTTCTTTTTTGCCTTCTTGGTGTGGTAAATGTGCAGATAGTTGTAATAAGAATACACACACATCGCAAAAGCTGCAGCCACTTCGTGGTCCATTTTGTCAACAACAAGCAGATTGACAGTTGAAATGCGCGCGAATTCTCGTGACGTCATCGGCTTCTGCGTGCGCAACACCTCGCCCGAGAGTGTGAACGGCTCTCTCGTTCAACGTAAGGCCCCTATAGAGGAGGAGCCGACGCATCCGCCATTTTGGAGCAAACTTGATCCAGGGCTTCGTAGCGATAGCATTGCTGCTGATGTTTACCTTTCTTTAGCATGTGTTAAATTGAGTCAAATGGGCGGTTGTTCGGCTCTTAATGGTGTAAAGAGCTCCAAAAAAGGATTTCAGCTCTTCAGATTTCCAGCTGTTGCAGAAAGAAAAAAGATATGGATAAATAATAGCCCGCGAAGTGACTGGCAGCCTGGAAACGACGCCAACTGTTTCCAAAATTTCGCCAATGTTCACCTTCGCTCTTCGACTCTTTCGTTCCCTGTTTGGCGAATGATTGCCAATAAAGGTAGCTTTCCCTGTTGTACACTTGCTACAAAATGGCGGATGCGTCGGCCTCTCCAGTTATAGGGGCTCTAGTTCAACGCTTCCCTCGCCATGACGTCACAGATCGCTCAGCAAAAAAAACCTCTCGTACTTTTCAGGGAGAGTGTGGAGTCGGCATAAGAATTCTTAACCTGAGCTTATCAGCTCTTCCATGTTTCTACTCTTCATTTTGACATTTCGCCTTTACTCAGCTATTCTACACCCCTTGGATCAGGTTTGGGGCTTGGGGGAGGGAGGAGGTGAGGCTAAACCTTTGACATTTTATGCAGGTTTTGCAAACGAATGTTGTTTTAGGTATCAGCGTTCTATAACGTCCCGTTCTCTCATTTCGAAGAGTAAAAATGTCTAAAACTATCTTAAGCGTGCACAAAAAAATTCTAATTTGTGAGTTTAAGGAAAAAAATCAAGCCGCAAGCCAGCAATCTATTGCCAATCATTTCTCCGATATGCTGGGAAAAAAATTAGCCGAAGAACCGTTGGAGATATTCTGCAGGAGAAACAAAAGTGGTTAGGATTAGAGAAATCATTACATACAGTCAAGAAGATAAAAACTGGGAAGCACGAAAATTTGGAAAATGCTCTACTCATGTGGATAACCCAAGTGAACGAAAATCACGGTGCTGTGACTGATGAAGTTATAAAGGAACAAGCAAAAATTTTTGGCAAAGAACTGAACGTTGAAAACTTTTCGTAAAGTAACGGTTGGCTCGACCGATTTTTGCCACCGAACACCACAGGAATTCTGCAACCAATGGATGCTGGCATTATCAAATCGGTTAAGGCCCATTACAGACGGTTTTTGGTAAAGAAAACCGTGGAGGATATAAATGAAAATCGTAAATGTGATGTTACGTTGCAATTTACTTTGCAAAAAAAGCCTGGGATTGTGTAAGTGAGGACACAATCAAAAACTGTTAGAAACATACCGAATTGATAAGAGCCGATGCAAATGTTGACGAACAGATTTTTCAAGACCCTGCAATCACAGCTTTTAAGGAAACATTTCAAGAAGCGAATAAGGTGCTTAGCCTTGAAATGAACGCGGATGAATTTTTAAACATTGACCATGACGAGCCAATATTTGAAGTGTTGACAGATGAAGAAATAGTTAATTTTTTTAAAGCTCCTGAAGTATCAGACCACAGCGAATCGGATTGTGACGAAGAGGAATCAGAACCAAAAATCACCGGGAAAGAAGCACAGGATTACGTCAAAAAACTTACTCTACTTCGAACAAAACGAAAAAACTGACAGAGAAATGATTAACAATGTACTCCGTCTTGAAAAAAATGTGGATGAGTTATGTACCCGACAAAAAAAAAAAAGGCACTTTAGATAGTTATTTTTCTAAACATTAAACTGGTTCATGCCGGTAAGTTTATCTTTTAAATATTTGTTTGTTTTATTTATTGTCTTAGTATCCTTTTTCTATTATGATTCAAAGATCAATTGGGTAGGAAAATACATATTTTTAACTATATTTTCTTAAAACCATGCATTTATGAATGATAGGGGAAACCTCGTTAAACCGCCACCCTCGAATTTCGCCAACTTTTGGCCCGTTACTAAGGTTGGCGGTTTAACGAGGTTCGACTGTAGTATACTATAATTATATAAGCTGTGATTCTAAACCGTAAGTATTAAAGTTTTCGATGATGTAACTTTTTACTGTAAATACAGACTAAACGAGTTGTTTTGGGATTTGCAAAAGAGATCAAATTTCTAAGGGGAAGTTTTATCATCAAATAAAGAGTTATTTTTTCTTGGTCTTTTCATTTGCAAAAATATCAATGACAACATTCTACTTATTGAAATCATTATTTAAGCATAATAATGATAAGGATGACACGCATGGCTGCCACACTTCCGTCCAAGGGACGGAATTCCGTCTTTTCAAAAATTTCGGACATCGAATTTTTTTTCCCCATGTTCAAAATCATTTTTATAGATGAAACAAATCTTTACTTTTGAATCTCTCACTCTCAAAAAAAGGTCTTATTCTTCTGAGGACAAAAAACTGGCCCATGTGCTAAAGTTAAAAAGATAAGCTGTTTTTTTTTTCCAAAAAATAATTAAATAAGTCACTCAATCCGTTGATTCCAACCATTCTTATCTCAATCTGGAAAATTTTATTAAAGTTTTTATCACAATGCATCTTATAGCCAAGAATCTCATACCTGAATTTTTTTTAACTACTATTTTTTTGTATGAAATATGAACTATAAAGTCTGAAACTTTTTTTCTGCTGTAGCAAATAGTAAGTTTTTTAGTGTATTTTATTATTAAGTTCTTTTTCTGCTTTTACCTCCAAAAAATCTTGGACAATGATATGTTATTTTTTTTTATTTTAGGTTTTAATTTTTACTTAATCTTCCAATTTGGTTTTCCTATGTAGTTACAGCATCAGAAATTAGCATTATATATTTCTAAAACATCAAACAAACTAAGCTCTAACGTTTTGGTGTCGCGAAATGGAGCCACGCGCTTTTCAGTCCTGGCCAATTTTTAGAGTGGCACCCATGGATGACAGCTTTCCTTGCTGCAAAAAAGCTCGCAAAGGAGATTTCATTCTTTTTAACAATGAAAATCATCGTTCAGCAGTGCAATTGGATATTGGCAATACTAAAAAAAATGCGTATGATAGTCTCAACATTTGGAAACCCTAAAGAGAGGATTAACTAGTGATTGTTTCAAAATGTCCGTAGCTTCATCTTTCATTTCAATGAAGTTACTGAAATCCATTAGGGAAATCTGGCTCTACATCTTTGGCATAATCGCTCTGAAAAAATTTTGCAGCCTCATATAAACATTTGGGTTATTTTGTAAGTTGGATTTTGGGCCCCCGTGAAATCTAAGAGGAGGGACCTGTGCCCGTGCGGTAATCAGGCTCTGATAATAAAGAGAGTATTTCGTATTAAAAAAAATGATTCTTCCATCATTCTTTACCAACGTTTCTTAGTTAAAAACTTACAAAAGATCGCATTTTTATACATAGAAAGAAGAGTTTATAAGCCGTATAAAAGGAAGTTATTCAGCCATGTTGGATCGGAGCGCGTGTTTTAGTGATTGTCTTTTCTTGCAAATTATCGCGTTTGGTGATTGTTCATTTCGAGCAATTATGAGCGGCACGTGAATTGTTAATTAAATAAAATAGTATTGTTGGCCAATTTGGCGAAACCCGTAACTTTCTATTCTATTCTATTCAAGAGTCACAACTGACTACAACTGTATTTATGTCGAGAACTGCATACTAAGTGCCTTGCCTCCATTATTTTATATACCGATAGATGGCAGCACCATCACCGGATCGAACAGTTAATGAGAATTTAGAACTAGTCCAAGAGCTAATAGCTACCTGGTACTAGCTCCCCCAGAGGTATCGTTTCACTTGGAGGACATTGAGACCACGAGCATATTTAACGTCGCCCAGTCCCCTTTAATGACGACGGTGGGTCTTCGACCAGCGGGGATCGAACCCGAGCCCCTCCGGCCCCGAGTCCAATGCCCTACCGATCAGGCTACCACGGCCCTCCCGTAACTTTGCTGTAATGCTTGCTTTGCAACTGAAAAATCCGATCCGAAATGGCTAAACTTAAGTTGATGCGTCGGCCTAAAGCCGCTATATACACGGTGTTCTGTTTTGACCTGCAAGACCTTTATTTTCGCAACCGTGTTAGTTCTAGATGTATACTTTCAATTGCAAAAGTGTTCAAGATTAGAGATAGGAGTTACGATATTGAAAGTTTGAAGTGAAAATAAAAATAAGTCGAAAGATACAAAATTTAACTTTTTATACCGTCCCCAGGTCCCCTAACTAATATTTAGGGAAATAATATCCATTGAAAAATAATTCCAACACCAAAAGTTTGAAATGAGTACGACCAGTATTCACCGAGATATGAAGCGCAGCGTTTTGTGTCTTACATTACTTTTGAGTTTTGGAAGGAAACAAGTGTTTACAACTATGGTTGCGTTCGACGAGAGCGACCGGTTAGTTAATCACGTGACAGCTAATGATCACGTGCTTCAATCAACCAATCAACTGCTTAGAATGGTAACCGCCGTGGTAACCGGTTGATCATAGAACGATTCGGTTTGTAACCAGTTACTTGGTCGACCGGTGAGTTTCGTCGAACGCAACCTATATGTGTGCACAGAGTGTGTTTTTTTCAAATTGATCGAGGTTTCGTCGTCTGTTTTTGCGTATCACGGCATAACATTTGCTTTTATTTTTGAATAGCAAAGAAAATTAATTATACCTTGTTTTTATTACTTCGACTTCCTTACATTCTTCTTAATGGGCGATAAGTTCCAATCTCATCTTTTGTATGGTTCCTTAAATCTTTGAACTGGAATATCTCCTTGAGTTTCGGTCGCACCAATGTCAAGTTTTTTGTGTCAGTAATAGTTTCCAATGGAGATTATTTCTCCAAATATTAGTTAGGGGACCTAGGGCCCGTGTAAAAAGTTAAATTTTGTATTTTTTGACTTATTTTTATTTTTGCTGAAAACTTCCATTATCTTAACCCTGCATCTGATTTTGAACATTTTTGCAATTGGACGTTGGGACTAACGGTTGCGAAAATAAAGTTCTTGCAGGTTAAAACGGAACACCCGGTAGAAAAGAAGTGTAAGGGGTCACAGTGCCTCAAAAATGATGAAACGATCAGAAAATTTTTATTGCTTATTTCAAAACTAAAAACTATTCTCAACTCGGGGGAAATAGTTTCATTGCTTTAGTTCAAATATTTTAAAAGTTATGAGTGGTTTTAGGCCATGCTCGCTCTGTGCTCTTATGCAAAAGAAAAACTTCAAACTGCTTTTTCTCGATGATAATATTTTTGTGTTTTCATGTCGTTAGAATCCCTAAGGATTTTTTTCTATTAAAGATACGGCTTTTAAGTAATACCTTTTGCAATTGGGATAACATATTTGACAAAACTGCGCATTGGATAAGCATTTTATAAATGACTCACATGTTTAGAGCATGTTAAACCTTTAAAAACCAATTAAAAAAAAAAACTTTGATTTTTTACAAAATTAATCGCAGAAATTGATTAATGTGGATCAGGGTTTTGCTGGTTCGAACACTGATTCGCCTTTTGATGAGGAGATCGATGAACCGGACTTGGATTTAAATGAAATAACAAAAGAAGAAATCAAAAAAGCTATAAAAATGCAAAGGAATGGGAAAGCAAGCGGAAATGATAATTTAACTGCAGAACTTTTTAAAGTGGATCTCGATACAAGTGCAAACACGCTGCACAAATTATTTAATTACATCTGGAGGAATGAAACTTTTCCCGAATCGTGGAAAGAAGCCCAGATTGTGTGTATACCTAGGAAAGGCGATCTTACGAACTGTAGCAATTGGAGAGGAGTTCGCCGCCTATCGGTTCCTTGTAAGATCTTTTCTCGAATTATAATGAACGGGATGAAGGAAAGCATTGAAGACAGGTTAAGAATTGAACAGGCACGCTTTAGAGCCGGTAGAAGTACAATGAATCAATTCTTCATACTTCGAAATAAAATAGAGCAAAGCGTTGAATTCAACTCAACATTATATCTTAACTTTATTGATTTTGCTAAAGCTTTTGACAGCATAAATAGAGAGTGTGTGTGGAAAATTTTGAAGATGTACGGACTGCCGCAAAAAATAATTATTATCATTGAAAACTTATACCAAGGAAGCAAGGGCAGTGTTGTAATTAATGGAAATAGTGCGGAAAACTTTGAAATAAAAACTGGAGTAAGACAGGGATGCGTGTTGTCGGGACTGTTATTCAACATAGTAACTGACTGGACAATGAGACACACCCTGAAACCATGTACAGGGTGTTTTTTTAGAGGTGTAGAACGTTAAGTTGGTAAAACACTGTCTGACATGTGTGCCATTTTGATAGCTGTCACTTGTTTTGTGTTCAGCTCGGTTTGCTATTTCATCATGAATAGACAACAAGGCGGTGCAACATGCCACAGAGCGCGTGTCACAAATAGTGCACATTCACTGAAATTAACAATGAGAACTAAATAAAAGACCACAGAATAAGACGAATCCCATTCATTGACTTTTTACATGCTTTTTCTTAAGACTGTGTATCGAGCAAATGACAGGTATGGAAGGTTCTACATTTTACACTACAACATGATCTTGATTCACTTTTCCCACATTCAAGCGCAGCACAATGTGATCTTTCTCCCAAACCACAAATAGAGCATGAAAGCAACAAAAACATTGTTTTAATTCTGAATTTTAAAGGCGAACTTTTCCAGTACTTAGCATTGATATTCAAAATGTAAACTCACGGATCACGTGGTTTCCCCTAACCTCGAACCCAAATCGTGGATAGACCCCATTAGTAGCAGTCGCTCCAAGTACCTGCGATTATCATCGACCAGTAGCTCCTATCCCGACTCGCCACTTGCAATTGTCCTTAATGTTTCAATTGGGGCCGTGGTAGCCCGATCGGTCGGTCTAGGAAGATTGGGCGCCGAGCATATTGGGCGCCGGGAACTTTGGGCGCCGAGCACTTTGGGCGCCGGTGAGCGAATTTTGAAACCCTCTCAATTACAGTGCATTGGCGAAATTCGAAAGCTGCCAAAGTGGTTGGCGAGAATTTCGCAGTGCTGCACTTTGCGGAGCGCAATGCTGCTTATGCTGTGCTCAAGCGCCATTGCTTGCGTTGCAACCTGTGTTTGAAAACAAAGTTCATTGTAATAGTCGCGATTGTCATCAAGTTCTGTATTTTTTAAACTCTAAACGATATTCTTGGTCTAATTGAACACTTATTTGAACACAATATGAATCAAGTTTTTAAATGTTGCAAGTCGTGGATGGATATTACGCTAGTTAAATTTTGTATTGAGACTTATAAATTTTGTTTACAAATGCTCAGCTTGGCTTCATCTTATGGCTTTCAGATTTTAACTCGTATTATATTTAAAATCCTTGAAACTTATGTTTTGTCACATGCAATCTTATTTTGTGAAACAACCACGAATTTTGTTGGCGTTACTAAAAAGTTGTTATATTGTTGACTAATATGATGTAAAAAATATATAAATTTTTTAGGATATATTTGACATTTCTTTTAATTTAGTATTGATTAAATGTATTTTAATTCGTAAATATACTTCAGTTTGATTCTTCTGTGTGTTGAAGTTACGCATAATTCAAATTGCAGACGATATTCTTTTTATATTTTCCGAAAAATATTAAAATGCATTTTACTTATGAGTTAAAAACTAGTTGGGTTGTGGAACAGTCAAAAAATATTAAGAATTTTTCCTGCCTTTCCTGTAATCCTACTGGTGATTAAAAAGTTAAAGTTAGAAATAAAGAATGATAACAGAATATCATATCAATTTATTTCAAATAATTATTAAATCTTTGTTGTGTTTCTTTAAAAAACCCTATGTTGTCCCCTCAAAGCAACAGTAAGATATCTTAGTGTTATATCTGGGATTAGATATGTTATTGTTGTTCTGAAGCTATGATGGGGGGGGGGGTATTTCGGTTTTGCATTAAAAAAAAATCCGAGTTTAGACCAAAATATCTAGGACAGCATCAAGACAAGTAAAAAAAAAATTCTAAATATTCAGTGGCAGATCTACCATGTTGCAATTGTAAGGGGCTCCCAGGTCCATAAGGCTATAAAGATAATTCAAAATTGCAGCTTTTTTTTTAACTTAGTTCTATGATAGCAAAGACTTAATAAACTTTTTAGAGACATCAATATTTTGAAATTTACCAAATTAAACAATGAGATGATCTGGTCATCTCTTGAGGATGGAAAATGATAGAGCTGCGTTGACGGTCTTCAATGCCGTCCCTTTTGGACAGCGACCAAGGAGTAGACAAAAAACGAGATGGGTCGACTGTGTGGACACTGATTTTGATTTCATTAAAATGAAAAACTGGAGGTCGACGACAAAGAGGAGGACAGCCTGGCGGGATCTCCCGAAGAAGGCCGAAGCTCGCAGTGGGCTATCCAGCCAATTATGATAATAATTATAGACAAAGGGGTCCCCAAAAATATATTCCAACTTAAGCCCAAAAATCAGCCACTGAAAACTGATCTTCTGGTAACTCTGAAGTAATTTAAAGTGAATATTTACCAAATACTTGAATTACCTATAATCTGTGAAAACGTAATTGTTTCTCATTCACAGTAATTATTACAACTGGCTAAAATCACATTGGTTTGCTCAAGACATGAATAAGTACAGAAATTCCTAATTTCTTAGAATTTCTGAACTGCTAACACTTCGTATAAGCAGGCTTGTCATTTCGAATTTTTCCAGGGTTTGAGGGGTGGGGGAGGGTGTTTACTCAATACAAATTTTATTGCAAAAACTACAACACCTTATATGTAACATTAATTTCTCAAAGCTAGGGGTGTAGCAATTGACTCTCCTAAATGACAGGCCTGCTTATAGGAAGTTTAAATTTCGACGGGGTCAACAAGAGGCCATGTCTGCCTGGGGTAAACCTAACCGGCAGCTTTGTAATGCTGTGATTAGGATTTGCATAGCCTTCACAATATTCCCAGGTTAGGTTTGCCCCAACTTAAGTGGGCCATGCTTGGAATCTAAGTGATATATTTATGGAGGGCTGGCAACCCCTAGCTGACAAGGGGTCTACAGTGACTCCCAAAGGTCCGTGAATTTAAACAGTAAAAATTAATGCCATTTAAATTAAAATGTTTTTTATTTCATAATTTTAAAAATTTTATTTCATTGGCAAAGTAATTATAATTGAATCAAATTTATTAATTTTGAGAAACGGCGTAATGAGTTGTCAAAATTTTCAACTTCAGTTCATTACTTCATAAAAAAGGGTAAAAAACAATGTGCACTATAATTTATTTAAACTTACAAGAGGTTTAAAAAGTTGAATTCTCTGCAGACAATGAAAAAAAGATTTAGATAAGATAAGATAAGTTTTATTAACAAAACAAAATACACATACATAACAGTAAGCAAAATTAAAAAAGTAAAGTTAAAAAACTTACAAATTATAAAACATAAATTACAAACGTCATAACAAAACATTAAGAAAATCTTGACTATAGTTCAACATGAGTTAGTAGTAAGTTCAACACTAAAGAGCGCCAAAGGCACTGTCCGCAGTGTCTTTTAATTGGTTTAGTATGGAGTACAAACACAAATATGTATTAACAGTAATATTTACAAATTAATTTTACACAAGTAGTAAAAATTTTACACAGAACAATTATACAGAACAAAGATTTAAAATATTGTTACAAATCCTGTAAATAGTAATTATTGTAGTAACGTAACCTGTAAATAGTTTCCCGTAATGAATATACAACCCCTTTTCATATGGCTAAAGTATACGATCCCCCTATTTCCTTTTTGTTCATTGATAAAATTTGATAACGGTCTACTATGTTCCAGAAGCGTGTGGAATATTTGAGAGATTTCTTTTCGCTGTGTATATAAACCGTTAGCGATGGATAAACAGGGAGTTTTCGATTGAGAATTTGTACTGAGAGTGTGTATTAGCTCTGTTTATAGCGAAGCATTTCGCTGTGTTGTTTTCGTATTTGGAAGTAAATACGTGTGTAACCGTTGAGTTTACGGTGTTGAGTGATATTTGCTTAATTGCTGATGATTATTTTAGCAGTTGTTAACGATTTCTCCTGTACATAGTGTAAATAAAGCTCCTGTGTTTTTATCAAGAACTGTGTCTTCATTTCAAGAAAGTGGAAGTCGCACCGAATCCGTTACAATAT
Organism: Uloborus diversus; assembly: GCF_026930045.1. NCBI lineage: Eukaryota > Metazoa > Arthropoda > Arachnida > Araneae > Uloboridae > Uloborus > Uloborus diversus. The sequence continues at coordinate 769,264 of NW_026557876.1, forward strand.
ACACTTTTTGTATAAGACATAGGAAAATAAGAATATTTTTGTACAAAAAAGACTCTTGGGCTCACAAAGGCCTGTCGAGTCAATTAAGTTTCAATGCCATCAGAATATAAACACGCAAGATCTATATAAATTTAATAAATAAAATTAGATTGGTTTTTGACTAATTAAAGCTTTTGTAATCAAGGATAGTAGTGAGGTGATGGTGTTTCTAATGTTATCCTTATGCATAAAATTTAGTCCTCTTTTCAGAATTTTGCTACATAATACTAAATATCGTGCATAAAGACTTGGGCACATCCAGATGGTATCAAGTTTTTACTGACGAGTTTGGCACTAGTAAAATTCAGTGCACCTTTCAACATTTATAGTGCAGTGGACAGGTAAATGGCTGTATCTGTAGAAAGTAGTTTTCGAGATATTTGAAGCAACTTGTTTTGTATTCAATACTAGCAATAGGGAAATGTTGGAATAAGATGTTTTTGACAAGCCCCCCAAATACACCCTCAAATAAACAAAATTAATGAATCATAATCCAGGGTGTTCCAAAAGGAAAGATCCGTGAAAAATATTGAACATCAACACTTCATATTAATTTTAAACTATGTAGATAATGAACCACTTTTTTAAAACCAAATTAAAGTAGTTAAAGTGTCCACGTTTTCGTTTTAAAAAACTAATGAAGCAAAAGCAGGATCCTAAGACGATTTGTATTTTGCCATACTTTTTCATTAGTTTTTGAAAAGTTTTTAATGCACAGATATGTATTCAAAAAGTACTTTATTTCAGTGACTTTAATTACAGCACAACTTTTAAAGACAATTACATTGTTGCAGAAAAACATGTATGGAACTATCATATTCAGCAGTAAGTTATCAGGGCTAAGGTAGACATGCAATATACCGACAGCCTGGTTATGACATCAGAGACTGCAGTTTTGTCATTGTTATGGACTCATCAGTCTGGAACAGTCAATAACTAAGCTGGAGGCAGATGTCATCTCATTGATGCTTAGAGTGCCAACAGACTGGTAGCTAAATTAAAATTAACACACCAGCGAGAGTCCCCAGCAATGGTGCAGTTCAACTCGTCAATTGAAAGCAAAGCATGGGTACAAAGCAGTTTACCACCTTTTAGCCAGGGCTAAGGTAGAACTACAGGCAACATACGGAAATCATCTCATTCAAGCTGAACGAGTCTCGTATCTGCCTCTCAAGCTCGGTTCTTGAATATTTCAGACTGATGAGCCCATAACAAGGATGAAACTACAGTCTCTGGATATCATGACTGGGATGTCAGTATATTGCATGTAGTTCTGCCCTAGCCCAGTCTTAAGGACGGTAACTTTCTGCTTTATACCCATGCATTGCCTTCGATTGTTTAGTTGAAGCACACCACTGCTGTGAACCCTTGTGATTTGCTCAATTAAATTTAGTTACCGGTTTGTTGGCACTCTTAGCTTCAATGAGATGACATCTGCCTTCAGCTTGGTGATTGACCATTCCAGACTGATGAGTCCATAACAAGGATGAAATTGCAGTCTCTGGATGTCATACAGTGCATAACTGACAAATGTGTAAAATATTTTTCTTCAAACCTTACTCATAATCATCATTAACTTTCAAATTGGAAGCAGAAATCAAAGAAAATGTTAAGTTGAATCTTGAAAGATATGCGGGCCTTTCTTGTAGTTTTCTCAATTTTTTTTGATGCCATATCACTTTGAGCTGTTTGATTCTTATTTCACTGCTAATTAGCAATTACAAAAAGTTTTTATTTCGAAGCAACAATCATTAAATGAAATACACTTACTAGCAGCAAGTTTACCAATAAGACAGGTAATTTAATTGATTTAATCTGCCATTACTAATAAGCCAGCTAGTGTCGAGAAAGCAGGTGGTAACAAGGGCTGAGGAATTGGAGGGAAAATGACTCCGACTCTTTGACTTTGAAAAGAATAAAGTTTTGTCAAAATGTCTTCTGTTGAAAGGTTGTTCATTCATAAGGGCGTAAGGATTGGTAGGCGCACCATGGGCTCTCACAGCCCTTTGCTCTGAATCTTATTCAGCTCCCTATTCTGCACAAAGTATGAAGTTGAGAAGACGATTGAATGTCATGGAGAAGCGTGCCATATCTTGCGCTCACTTAGGCCCTTCCCCCAATTTTCATTCCACTTCCACAGTGCCATGAATTCAAAATTAATTATAATGCAAGAATAATTAACTGCAAGCTCCTTCTGCAAACTTATACGGATTGCTTTGAACCTAAAAAAGAAAAACATGGGTGGCTCAGATGTTGTATTGTGCTTACTTTGGCTCAAGAGCCTCCCCCCCTTTCCCCCGACTACCAATCACTTCTGAAGTGCTCCAAATACAGAGTTAATTACAATACAATATGAATAGCAACCCCTTCTGCGAGTTTTCCGGATTGCTTCACATGCCATGAATGTAAGGGAAAAAAACGGAAACGATCAAGTTCAAAGGGTGCAAAAATGCACTAGCCAACGGCACTCACTTTGGCTCCCCTCCCCCCTCTAACTTAACTATCACAAGTGCAATGAATTCAAAGTCAATTATACAATATTTGCTGTAAACTCCTTTGATAGGGAACATTTTAATATAATTAAGATTTTGGTGCAATCTGCAAATTGTTATCAATTTTCAGTTCATTCAGGCAAAATTAACAAGGCCAAAAAAAAATTTTCTTTTGAGCTCTGAATATATTATTATCATTAGCATACAAATGAACTCACACCTATTATTAGACTATAATGATTTAGTACAGTTAAGGAGCGACACAAGCTCCGAGCATGAAACAATCGAAATGGAACAGCTTACAGTTCCCTGGGTCAATGACTACTGATTGCGAGTAGTTGGTGGTAGCCAAACGTGTCATTTCAATTTTTTCTAGGAAGGTATTTCAGCTACTATTCTCAAGAATATATAAAAAAAAAATCAACAGTCAAAGAAACTCATTTTGAAACAGTATGTATTATCTACCATGTTAAAATCTGTTCTGCGTCTCTTTCAATGTGAGTTTATTGCGAATGTTTACAGCAAGCAGAATTTTCCAAACATAACAACAATACAGACGTAAATTAAGTTCAGAAGAAACCCTACGAAAACGGAAATATTTCACAACACAAAAACGGTAAATCGTGAAATTAAAACGAGCTAAAACTTTAAACAGCAATATTTCGCATTGCAATTTCTACCTCACAATTTAAAGGGGCGGCTCTGTTTACATTTTACTCGGGGTTGCTTTAAGGTATCCAGGTTACCATGCTGTTTAATAGAACGCGCTCGTTTTTATTCGGAACTCCAGCGCTCGAATACGCTACCTTGCGGTGATTTACAAAACTGCAAATGAAACTAAAACATTGCCACGTTGCGTTCCACGTGTGTCTGTTGACGTAAACACAGACAGTTTGTTCTGAGTATTTATTAACGCAATCGATGTGTCTTAGTTTGCTTTCAGCTACAGAATTTAATTCGTCCCTTAGTAGTATTCTCGAGCTTCTGAAAATAATGTTAGTTTTCATTATTTCCTTAATAATTGGTGAAAGCGAAAATTCTGGATTAACAAACTTGGATAACGTTATACAAGGTAAAAAATTTTATTGTTTTGTATGAATTTGTAAAAATATGGGGTTTTTTTAATCTTAAATTAATTAAACTTACCATATGTTACAGCAGCATTTAGTTGGAATGGACAGTATGCAAAATATTTTCTTGAATATATTATCGTAGAACAAAATGAATAACCGAGAAAGAATTTACTTTATTCCTTTTATTCTCAGCTGAAAGGTTTCGCCAAATTTGTTTAGGGTTATAGTTTTAGTATAATGCGAGCAAAGTAGCCTTGGCGAGATTTCGCGTTTTTAGTTAAACCATTTTTAATTTTTATCATGAGTGGAATAAAATGGTAGTAAGATTACAGAATTCGATAAGTGAAAAGAAATAATGGTCATTCAACTGAAAAGAAAACTACCACCATATATCCGTGAGAATTTTGTTGATGATTTGCATAACATGACACAATTAAATCGTAACTCAGAAATTAGAAAAATCGAAACAGAAAATTTTTAAATTAACCGATTCGGGAATTCGAGAGAAATAACTCAGCTACAAGTGGAAAACAATAATCGCTAGGCAAGCAAGGCAAAAAAGTATCTTCTTTCGATAACAATCTGTAATGTCATATTGAATTTTCTACCATTAATTGTTATTCTTGTCAGGCCACAATTATTATTTAGTTTTATCAAGAATTGATAAATATCGAAATCAACATCGTGGAAATAGCTGCTTAGAACTACGAACTACGTAGTTTGCATTAATCTTTGACGTTTAGTAATGCTTCTTGAATTCTCATTTCTTTCTACGTGGGCCAGAATATCCACAAGACTTTGAAAATTAATTTAAAAAGAATAAAGCGAAAAAACCATACGTACGAACAAAAATCACAACACTTTTAGCATTTTCTTCGTTACCATGTGCGTTTGTTTTAGTTTTTAAGTCCGCCATTAGACAGTGACTTCAGTGCCCCCTATAGTTCGTTGGAGTTGCGAATTTCTCATTTCGCCAATGTACTGTAATCGGTAGCTACCAGTTGAGCTAGTCGAACGCAAGCATTCCTTGGGTTCGACGAACCTCACCGGTCGACCGGTTACTAACCGCAGGTCTCTATGATCAATCGGTTACCATTCTAAGCAGTTGATTAGAGCACGTGATCATTAGCTGTCACGTGATTAACTAACCGGTAGCTACCGTAACGTAAGCATTGAGAGCGTTTCAAAATGGACAGTATTCACCTAGAGTCCCTATATGAAAACGTAGTTTTCAGAGTTGCGACAACGCGGTATCATTTTCCTATTGGTCGAAGACCGCCTGAGGCAGTGTTTCTTCTTCTCCCGTAGGATTAACATGGAGCGTATGACAGTGCTGTGGAAAAACCCAGAATCTGGAAAATTAAAGGTGAGTCCAAGATTTTAATGCTCATATTACTGTTCTACAATGTTCAAATTATAAGTGTGTAGCTTTACTTGAGTGAGTCCATTCCTATTTCTTTAACTATCGCGTAATTATATCAAGAACATGTGTTCCGGTGTGCTAAAATTCCCTTCTGACACTTTATTTGGGTCTTTTATAGTTAGTTTTCCTGTTAAATCATTTAATCGAATCACAACATTATTGAAAAACAACACTTTAAGACAAGGCAAAAGTTTAAATTGTGTAAATTAAATTTTTTTAACGATAGATCTCTGTATTCGGTTTGGCGCGATCAATTTCGTGCTTGGCGACGAGTGAAAGTAAACAAAACATACACTTGTGATATACGTGAGGATGTCTTAACTTGTGATTTGTATCATAAATGCTGTATGTTGCAGAATTTTTTTTTTTTTTTTAAATAAATGTGACTTGATATTAAAACCCATTTTAACTTATGTTTTAATTTTAGGGTTTTTATTTTTCCTGATCATTGACAAAAATTTTGTATCGTTTTTAATATTCCTTCAAGCTATAAAACTCCAAGTTAAATCTTCTCTTTATGCAACGTAAGTATTTACAGTGTCAAATTTTTGTTTTTTGAAAGGAGATGCAGAGGAAATAAAATGCTTATAAATTATAGAACTTTCAATGCTTGCTGGCAGTATCTTTTAATAACGTTTAGATTTAAGGAAAAACGATTTGTTATGATTTTCTGCCAAATATTTATTAGTTAAAAATTGTAAAAAAAAATGTCAATTTGATTATAAAATTAATGTCACCACATGAATTTGCCAAAGCGTTTGAAGTGGATATGAAGTAGAACACTTGCTTGACACACGGCAGTTTTTATCGATTTTTTGATTTTTTAGGTTGAGCGAACCAATTTAAAATGTACTATTTTATTAAAAATTTAATGAATTGTAGGCAGTTTTGGTTATTTTGGTAATTTAATCTTTTTTATTCAACAAGCATGTCACTCGCTGTGTGTTCCATCATAAACAGAAAACTGAGATGTTCTAAGTTCGTTTCAAGTGGTGTGTTGGTACTTTTTATTATGCTCTAATTAGGGTTTACTAATTTTCAGGTTGCCTAGTTATTTCCTTTACATGCTACTCTTTCTTTATCACCTGAAGAATAAAGTACATGCTATCACCCCGCTTCAGGTTAGTAAAAATTTCTATTTTTATTGAGAAAATGATTTTTAAATAATTATGGCCATGATTGATACATAATTAAGTTTTAACAAGTGTTGAATTACCTTTGAGATCAGGACCGTTATCATGGGTTTTTGAGATTGTAAAAGTCCTCCCAGCAACAGCTCTTGTTTGTCAGAAATTGGGTACATTTAAAATTTTGCGGGTTGAAATATCAATACTTTTATTATAAAATGCTGAATCAAAGATTTTTTAAGTGAAACTTTTTACGCGAGGGCTTTGAAGTTATGATCCTTCCTTTTTGTGTGACGAAATGTGGTAGGGATAAGCAATGTCGGTTAGAAGGAAAGCAGTGGCTTGCTTGCCTTCAGGTATTGGAGAAAAGTGAGACATTACACTCTTCTCGCTTCCTTTCTCATTTTGTATGGTTGCATGTACTGCGTTCAGGCAGCGCAGAGATCAATATGTACATTTGTTATTACTTACTTTAGTTATCGTAAACAGATCATTTCTCTTCTTAAGAAGGAAGAAGATGATCATTATCAGTGGACACATTTATATAATTTTATGTAAAAATATGAATAAGAAACACAATCTGTTCAAAAGTGTTTGATGAATAGTTAAAATGTTTCACGTCTATCGTGTGTCATTATGACACAACCTGTTTCTTGGAATCAAACTTTAGAAGAATTCTACTCTTCTAGATCAGCAGAAAAATAAAGTACATGAAGCTTTCACCCCACATCAAGTTCGTAAAAATTTCGATATTGGTGGGAAAATGATTTTTAAATAATCCTATCTCAATTAATGTGGAGTTAAATTTTAACTAGTATGGAATTGCATTTTAAAATAAAGGCTGTCATCGTGGGGTTTTGAGATTATCTGTAAAAATCAGGGTTCAAAAATATCCGATATTTTGATATACAGTTGAGTCCAGACTTACGCGAGGGATGCGTTCCAAGACCCCTCGCATAAGTCGAAATTTCACATTGTGGAAAAAGGTATGTGTAAAAACTTTTATAAACATAACCAATCATTTTAGACACGTGTAAATACAACCTTAAACAGTTAAAAACCTTTTCTTAACCATACCTTACTGTTTCTTACATAAAGAACTGAATTTTTATTTGTATTTTAAAAAAAAAAGCCGTTTTATTCAACATAATATACTGCTATGATGCTCAAAAACAATGATCAACGGGAAAGAAAGACATAAAATAAACCAGTACTGTATGTACGGCATGTAGTAAGGAGAACAAATGCCCTATAGTTGTACTGTACCGTTGATTCAATAATGATATTTGTAACTTAAAAAAAGTGAAAATGATTATTTATGCTGCAGTTATTCTAATATATTTTTAAATACAGTTGCTTCATTGGTTGTTTTATGAAGTTTCCATCTATGGCATTACCCCTCTTCCTGGTTTCTTTAATTTACAATAAAAAAAACAGCTTCCATTTTCATAATTTTTGCATTTTGCTTGGATACTATTACTCGGTGAACTTTTATGGATTTCCTTTTCTTGACTTTTAATTGTACGTATGGAATATTCACTCATACCGTCATACCTAATTGTTGTGCTACCTTTCGAAGTTCGTTTTTGGTTCAGCTTCAGCTTTTTTAAGAAGCTTTATCTTTTCTTTAATTGTCAGAAACGTTCTCTTTTTCTTTCTATCTTCACCAACTTTAGATAAAGCAGCGCTCCTAGGTGTCCTTATATTTCGTTAACTTTCGCATTTAGAATGAAAAAAAAATAATGGAAAATGAAAAGTAGTTATTTATATAAGCGATAAAAGACTAGTACAGTGTGGGTACTTCTGCTCTCTGATTCTAAAGGGATGAAGGTCCGTTCACAAAAACAACTTACTCACCACGGTTCCTTTCCGAAAATTTTCATGATGCGGGCGAGGAATTCGCGCTAGCTCAAAAATTCTTTACTGTTGAAAAAATCACGTTATAGCCATTTCGCGTAAGTCGGATCGCTTTGTAGCGAGAGTCGACTGTATATTGGATATTTTGATATTTATCCGATGTTTTCAACCAATACAAAATAAAGTGTTTAGTAACTGCTTTCTTAAATCAGAGTTATTTATTTTCTTATATTATTACTATAATGCATCAACTTTAAAAGTAATTTTTCTTTCATTATTTATATTTATTTATTACATGTTCATGATTTTGCCTCACCCGCTCAAAAAGTAATTCAATTGCATCCGAGTTCATTTCAACCACTCATAAAAATAAATAAATATTCAATTTATCAGAGCTTATCTTAATTTGTTGAAGTCTTCAGAAAATCAATACTTTTGTCAGGAAATAGAACATTAAAATAAAGGGGAATTCAAATGCTCTAAAACAGTGGTGCCCAACATACGGCTTTCAAAACTGATTCATGTGGCCAGCTGAAATATCAGGTATAGATAAATGAATTTACTAAAAAATGTGGTTTTATTTTAAAGAATTTAAATTCAAGCATCAGTATATTGCATTCTCTATATTTTTACTTCACTTAAATTTATATATTAAAAACAAACAGTTTATAATTAATTTCGTTAGTATGCACTCACATTTTTTCAATCAATCACAAGTAAGTGCTTTGATGAGGTAGTAGCATTCACGTAAAAGTTTAAAACAGGAGTTCAATTTTTTTTTTTCCGCAATCTTGACTAAAACCATTAAAAAAGTTAATTCATAGTTTTCTGAAAAGTACTCAGGACTGCTGAAATAACACTTTCTGGAATAAAATTTTTTCAATATAACTGTACCATGTGATTTCATTATAGGATTTGTAGGACCATAGGAGCTATTTGTTGGTCAAAAAATAAAATAAAAAATATTAATATTATTCAAATAATTGGAACCCGTACAACATGCCCCACTGACCAACGTGCCCCACCTCCCCCTACAATTTTGTTGTGGATATTCCTAAGTGAGGTGCAGAAAAAACAAGCAAGTTTTCTCACGGTTCTTAAAAAATTTAGAATCACGAACGTTCATTGCTTATTTTAGTCGTCATAAACTAATGATTTCTCTTCTTAAGAGCAAAGATGATGCACAGTAACAAATATGTACATAATTAAATGAAAAACAATCTATGCTAGTCAAAAGAGATTGATGAATTAGGTAAAATATTCCCCTGTAATATGTGTTTTACTTTTTCAAGTGTTTTGAAAATACACCCTGTTATTTGAAATTAAATTTTACAACACACTTAATGCAAAGTAGTTGAAATACAGCTCTATTTCAATTAAAGTGTTTATTTATTTTCCATTTATAATTTTATGAACTAGTTTAAAAAAACATTCCTGCCAATTATGTTCAGCCGTATTGATGATTTAGCACATTTGAAGAGTTTTACTTCTGCTTTTAAATTTATTTGCCCTTAATGTTTTTTAAGTTTCTTCCAGATATTCTGCAACTTGAAGAAAGCTCAACTACTAGCTGAATCATAGCCCTGATGCAGATGTTCTAGAAAACTCACGATAGTATTGTACTGCTCGCTTAAAGAATTGTATAATAGAATGATCTCCAATATTTAGTTTACAAGGATGTCCAGAAATCATTTTCCAAGTTTTCTTAACTTGACAGCTTTATCAAAACTAATGAAGTTGTTTAAAAATAATAATAAACTTCCATACATAATATGCCATTCATGTTTGTTATGCTTCTTATTATGCTGATGACTTCAGGAAATTTGTTGCCGAAATGGTCTTTGGATTTTCAACAATGACATACAAACCAAGAAAAATTTTGTGTTTAAATGCTAAATAGTGTAATTAAATGAAATTTTGATCTTCTTCATACAAACACTGCTGTATTTCTGATTTGTCACGCTTATTATCATATTTATTATCATTCATTTGTATAATAATATTGAAATGTAAAACAAACAATAATTTTGCAACAGAAATTGAGAAATAGCTGGAATTATGTTTTGATTCTCTAAATTTAGAGTTTTTAATTTATTTTGTAAAACAAATGCTTTAAGGTTTATGCTTGTTTGTCATGTAAAAATATTGTTTTCAATTTAGATTTTTAATAAATTTTTCGGTATTCAATGTAAGGCTAAAAAATTTAGGTATACATAAAATTATGAAAGATATATTTAGGTTTGTTTATTTCAGCATTAAATGAACAGTTCATTGATGCTTATTCTCTTTGTGTAGTTATCAAGAAATCCCCCCCCCCACTCTCAAGAAGAGATTTTTCTCCTCACTTAAACTACAGGACAGGATTTGAATAACTGCAAATAACTCCAATTTTGAAAGGGATAGATAGGTAGCAACTGTTATCTTAGTCCACTTCCGACTGTCAATGCACCTTCTTTGTTTCTGACTAAATTCTGGAAGCATTTTTCAAGATGTTGGAATATAGGTCATGTTCATCCATCCATGATACAGGGTAATGAATGGAACTGCAATCTATATGAAAAAATCTGAACAAAAAATTCAATTTATTTCAATCAAGGTTGTTTTTTTTCCCCCCACAAACATTCACTTCACAAATGGTATAAAAGAAAACAAATTACAAGCATCAATATATTTTGCCCTGTCTAATCGAAACTCCCTAATTGAGTAGATGGGAATAAAGCCTATAACAAAATTTATTTTCTTTATGCTTATAAGTGACTGAAATTTTTGATTAAATTTGTGTTTTGTTTTAGGAAATGATACTTTGGTGTAAAGAATTTTTAAAAATTTGATAATAATAACCACATTTTGAACATGTGAATATGTTAAAGTTACTTTACATTTCAGAAAACACAAAGATTAATCTTTGCTCATTTTGTTACTTAAGCAGTTATTGACAATAATAGTTTGCCCCAAAATCTATAAAAACTACGAATTCTGTTTTGGTACCCTGAATTTGATTTTATTTGCCTCATTGAGAAAAATGTCTTTGTTTTCTCTTTTTTTTTTTTTTTTTTTTTTGTGTGTGTAAAAATGTTAGAAATTCTATGTTTGAAATAAAGTTTACAGATGTAACAACACCAAAAAATAAATTGAACATTAGAGACTTTTGTTGTAATCTTTATGTGGTAATGACCTGAACTGTTAGTATGGAATGAATGAGTTTTCTTCATGCTAAGTTGTATTTAAAATCTCTGTCAAAATTAAATGTAAACATTGCTTTTCCACGAACATTGAAAATAAGTACATGTCCTCTACTGGTGCTGGGAATGATTTATTTCTTTGTTTCATTAAAGAAGTGTCTACTTTCTTTTCTTTATAATATTGTTACAAATCCTGTAAATAGTAATTATTGTAGTAACGTAACCTGTAAATAGTTTCCCGTAATGAATATACAACCCCTTAACATATGGCTAAAGTATACAACCCCTATTCATTTTTTCTTTTCATTGATAACGGTCTACGCATTTCGGGAAGCCGAAGGAAACGTGTAGAATGTTGTGGAAAATTCTTTTCGGTGTATTTAAGCCGTTAGCGATGGATAAACAGTCAGTTTCGTTTGAGGATTTCGAACTGAGCGAGAGCATTTTGCTCTGTTTATAGCGAGGCATTTCGCTGTGTTGTTTTCGTATTTGGAAGTAAATACGTGTGTAAACGTTGAGTTTACGGTGTTGTGTGATAATTGCTTAATTGCTGATGAATAACTTAGCAGTTGTTGAAGATCTTTCCTGTACATAGTGTAAATAAATTTCCTGTGTTTTTATCAAGAACTGTGTCTTCATTTCAAGAAAGTGGAAGTCGCACCGAATCCGTTACAATTTGGCGCCCAACGTGGGGCTTCTTCTGGACTTTCTTGGAGTAAGTGACTTTGGACATTTTTTCATAAAGACTTTTTTTGAATTAGGACTTTATTTTTATGGTGATTACTCGCGCAATGGATGAACAATTAAAACAACTTCTTGACGCAATCACCTCTGTGAAGAGTGATATGGCGGCTAATCAAGAACAATTAAAAAATGATATGGCGGCTAATCAAGAACAATTAAAAAATGATATGGCGGCTAATCAAGAACAATTAAAAAATGATCTGACTGCAAGTATGTTGGCAAATCAAGACCAGTTAAAAAGCGATTTAACGGTGCTGAAAAAGGACTTAACGTCTAACCAAGAAGAAATTAAAAACGACCTTATTTCGGTAAAGACTGTGATGGAAAATAAATTTAATGACATAGAGCATCGAGTTGATGCTATTGAAGAAAAATTTAATACCGTTGAAAGCCGATTCAATGCTGTAGAAAATAAATTTGAAGATGAAGATAGAAGATTTCATCTACTAAAAGAAGAGATCTTTAAGGACGTGGAAAGGAGATTGGCGACCGCGGAAAGCAGCTCTGTACAGTTTGGCGCTCCCACATCGGTTGCTCGACCGTCCATTAAACTTGCCACCTTTGATGGGAAAACTTCGTGGCAGGTTTACAAAACTCAGTTCATGATAGTGGCGGAAGCGAACGGATGGGACTCTGCTACCAAGGCCTGCCATCTTGCAGCATCCCTGAGAGGTGACGCAGCGGACATTCTTCAGACCCTTCCGGACGGCCAGCGCCTGAATTTCGCCGCCCTCACATCTGCGTTGGAGCTTCGCTTCGGTGAGAAGTGCCAGAAAGATTTCAGCCGACTCCAGTTGAAGTCCCGTTTCCAGAAAACCGGGGAAACCCTGCAAGAGCTTGCGGCGGACATCGAGAGACTGTCTCATCTTGCTTTTTACGACTGCCCTGCGGATGTTCGAGACAACCTGGCACTCAACTACTACATCGACGGGGTTCGAGATCCGGAAATCCAGAAAGCTCTACGGATGGCGGATGTCAAAGACCTGAATTCTGCCGTTGTGTATGCGATGAGATACGAGGCCGCCCAAGAAGCAACCCGTGTGGATCGCCATCGAATCCGGACTCAGGAAGCTGATGAATCTGATTCCAGGTCGTCCCACCTCGCTGAACTTGAGAGACAACTCGGTGACTTGACAAGACATTTGAGCAGCATAACAGCCCAAAAGAAACAAGAGCAGAAGTGCTGGAAATGCGGTAGTGAAGGACACCTGCGAAGGAGTTGTCCGGCTCGCCAAGCTACGCGAGGGAAGGAAATCACCACCACTAAAGCTCTGCAGATTTCCTCTTCTAGTAGTGGCAGTGATGGACTTTTCATTTACGCACATGTAAATGGGAACCCCTGCAGACTGATTGTTGACACTGGAGCCAATGTGACAATCATTAGGACAGATGTGGCTCGTGAATTTGGATTGAAACTGCTGTGGACCTCGCCACGCGTAAGTCTCCAGACTGTGACAGGTGACAAAATTGAGATTGACGGTAAAGTGGACTTGGAAATAGTGTTTGGGAATGCCACCTACCATCATACGGCATTCGTTGCTAATATCACGGACCCCTTCATTCTCGGATTGGACTTTTTGAAGAAGTATGACTTCAACCTCGACTTCAAGACTAACGAGCTGCACTCGACGAGAGAAGACATAGCAGTCTTTCCTGCAGAAAGTGATGTAAAATCCGCTCATCAAATAATTGCCCAAACAGATTTATCAATTCCCTCAAGGTCAGAATCATTAATACCCGGCTCCATTGAAGAAAGCAATAGTTTTAGATTTGGACTCATTGAATACCCCAACTTAAGCAATAACCCAAAAGGAGTGCTGGTGGCATCTACGCTTGTGGACCTTTCCAAGGATGTAATTCCTGTGAGAGTCGCCAACGTGAGTGAAAGGCCAAGGAATATCCGGAAAGGCGAAGTGTTAGCAACTTGTACTCCCGTAAACTGCATCATTAGAAGAATCAATTCCCCCGAGACTGTGTCTTCTGAGTCCTTGACATCGAAGTTAATTGGGAGTGCACCCTTGTCGAAGGATCAAAGAACTGCTGCGGAACAATTGGTGGACGACTTCAAGCATCTGTTTTCATCTACATCGGAGGATGTGGGCCGGACGAATTTAACGCAGCATAGGATCTACACTGGAGAACACCCCCCTATTAAACAGCATCCAAGACGACTACCGTTCGCCAAGAAGGAAGAGGTTGAGACCCTCCTGAAAGAGATGAAGGAGAATGATGTAATCGAACCGTCATCCAGTCCTTGGGCCTCTCCCATCGTCTTGGTCCGAAAGAAAGATGGCTCCACCAGATTTTGTGTCGATTACCGACGACTGAATGAAATCACCAAGAAAGACAGTTACCCTCTTCCACGGATAGACGATACCTTGGACACTCTTTCCGGACACAAGTGGTTTTCGACGCTGGACTTGAAGAGCGGTTACTGGCAGGTTGAGATACACCCTGAGGATCGAGAGAAGACAGCGTTTACAACTGGACAAGGCTTATGGCAGTTTAAAGTGATGCCCTTCGGCCTCTGCAATGCACCAGCTACGTTCGAGCGTCTTATGGAGACAGTGTTAAGAGGACTTTCCTACGAATCCTGTCTGGTCTACTTAGACGATATCATCATCGTGGGACGCAGTTTCGAAGAACATCTGGCAAATCTTAGGAAGGTGCTGCAAAAGCTTAAGGAAGCCAATTTGAAGTTAAGCCCGTCCAAATGTAATTTGTTCCGCCGGGAAGTGAACTACCTTGGTCACATCATCTCTTCTGAAGGTGTACAAACCGATCCAGAAAAGGTATCTGCGGTCAGGAGTTGGAGTCGTCCCGAAAACATCCATCAGCTGCGAAGTTTCCTGGGGCTCTGCACGTACTATAGGAAGTTTGTGAAGGGTTTTTCCAACATTGCACGACCTTTGCATAAGCTGACGGAGAGCAAGCAAAAGTTTGAATGGTCCAAAGAATGCGAAGATGCATTTCTACGACTGAAGGAGGCTTTAACATCAACGCCTATCCTCGCCTATCCTCAGCCTGAAAAACCCTTCATCCTGGACACTGATGCGAGCAACGAGAGCATCGGAGCTGTTTTATCCCAAGAAATTGACGGAAATGAACATGTCATCGCTTACTGGAGCAAATGCTTATCAAAGTCGGAGCGAAATTACTGCGTCACCAGAAAGGAGTTACTGGCCATAGTGAAAGCTGTAGAACACTTCCATCATTACCTCTACGGCCGAAAATTTCTGCTTCGGACAGATCATGCCTCGTTAACTTGGCTTTTGAACTTCAAGAATCCAGAAGGCCAGATAGCCAGGTGGATACAGCGGCTCCAGGAATATGACATGGAGATCAAGCATCGAAAAGGGTTATCTCACGGTAATGCTGACGCTTTATCAAGGAGACCTTGTCCTGAGAACTGCCACTATTGTTCCCGAATCGAGAAACAGTATGGAACGACTAGCCCTACTGCCTATCAGGTGACAGTGACTTCAACATCATCAGAACCTGATCCATGGAGTGACGACCAAGTTCGAAAGGATCAGCTTGGAGACCCCGACATAAAACCAATTTTGGAGTTCATGGAAAGTGACAGTCGGCGACCTAGCTGGCAGGACGTTTCCATCTTTAGTCCTGCAACAAAAAGATACTGGGCTTTATGGAATTCACTCCATTTACGGAACGGCGTACTATACCGAAAATGGGAATCTGACGACGGCAAGACATCTAGGTGGCAGTTACTACTTCCTCGATCCAGGATTTCAGATGTTCTGAAAGAAATACATAGTAGTGCGACTGGAGGACATTTTGGTGTCTTGAAAACTCTCAATAAAGTTCGGGAGCGCTTCTTCTGGAGCAAGGCGAAGGATGACGTGGAGAAGTGGTGCCATTCTTGTGACGCCTGTGCTGCTCGTAAAGGACCGAAGAAGAGAAGCAGAGGGAAGCTACATCTGTACAACGTTGGAGCTCCTTTCGAACGAATTGGGATCGACATCCTGGGTCCTCTACCAAGAACTGCTGATGGGAACAAATACATTCTTGTTTCCATCGACTACTTCACCAAATGGCCGGAAGCATATCCCATTCCAGATCAAGAGGCTACCACCGTAGCAGAGACTCTAGTCCAACATTGGATCTCGAGATATGGAACACCTTTGCAGATTCATTCCGATCAAGGGAGGAATTTCATCTCTGCTGTGTTTAAGGGCCTCTGTCAAATTCTCGGAATTGAGAAAACTAGGACAACACCACTACACCCACAATCGGACGGCATGGTGGAGAGATTTAACCGCACCATCCTAAATAATCTCTCGCTTATGGTATCCAGAAATCAACAGGATTGGGACAAGAAGCTACCTTTGTTCCTGCTGGCCTACCGCAGTGCTGTCCACGAGACTACCGGATATGCCCCATCTCAGATGCTCTTCGGACGAGAGCTTCGGCTACCTTGTGATCTCGTCTTCGGTCGTCCTCCGGATGCGCCTTCATCGCCTGAGGAGTACATCCAGGATCTCCAGGCCCGGTTGGAAGACGTTCATAACTTCGCACGAGAGCGAATCAACATCGCGGCGGAGAAGATGAAGACCCGATACGACACAAGGTCTACTGAACATGAATTCAACGAAGGCGACAAGGTTTGGTTATGGAATCCCATCCGACGGAAAGGTCTTTCACCCAAATTGCAGTCGCATTGGGATGGACCCTACAAAGTCGTTAACCGACTAAATGACGTCGTAGTGAGGATCCAAAAATCACCTAATGCAAAACCTAGGATTGTACATTATGATCGGTTAGCCCCATACTATGGCCATAGTTCATGAGTATTACGTAAACAACCATGGTTGATAACATAAAAGTGTAGATAATTTTTCCTTTTAATGTTTAGTAATATTTCTTGTTATTATTGTGTTTCCTATGTATCTGTTAGTTATTAATTAATGTGAATATTTGTAAACTTGTGATAGAAGTTCGACACCCTTTCTGGGGATTGTACTGCCCGGGACGTGCAGTCCTTAGGAAGGGGGCAATGTTACAAATCCTGTAAATAGTAATTATTGTAGTAACGTAACCTGTAAATAGTTTCCCGTAATGAATATACAACCCCTTAACATATGGCTAAAGTATACAACCCCTATTCATTTTTTCTTTTCATTGATAACGGTCTACGCATTTCGGGAAGCCGAAGGAAACGTGTAGAATGTTGTGGAAAATTCTTTTCGGTGTATTTAAGCCGTTAGCGATGGATAAACAGTCAGTTTCGTTTGAGGATTTCGAACTGAGCGAGAGCATTTTGCTCTGTTTATAGCGAGGCATTTCGCTGTGTTGTTTTCGTATTTGGAAGTA
This sequence comes from Uloborus diversus, assembly GCF_026930045.1. Classification (NCBI taxonomy): domain Eukaryota; kingdom Metazoa; phylum Arthropoda; class Arachnida; order Araneae; family Uloboridae; genus Uloborus; species Uloborus diversus. The sequence continues at coordinate 786,535 of NW_026557876.1, forward strand.
AATACGTGTGTAAACGTTGAGTTTACGGTGTTGTGTGATAATTGCTTAATTGCTGATGAATAACTTAGCAGTTGTTGAAGATCTTTCCTGTACATAGTGTAAATAAATTTCCTGTGTTTTTATCAAGAACTGTGTCTTCATTTCAAGAAAGTGGAAGTCGCACCGAATCCGTTACAATATTGTTTTGATTTGAAAATATTGTTGAAAATGTAAGTAATAGATGCATGATGTGATGCAGAGAAATAAATAAATAACAATAGATACATTTGTCTCTTATTCATATGAGTTGAAAATAAGTAATGTTTCAAATTACACCCCCTTAACTCCTCAATTTATTTCTGAATATTTCTATCTACATCAAATTAAAGTAATAATTTTCAACTTTATTCAAATTAATATTTTAACCAAGAGTGCCTACTGAACCACTAAAATATTTAGAGGTTCTTGGTATTCTTTCTTTCTTTTTTTTTTGGGGGGGGGGAGGGGTTACCTCGTTTTGACCATCTACCTATTTCTAGTATTGAACTTTCAAAATTTCCTTTGTATATTTATCTTTCAAAATTTTTAATTTACTGTTTAACTTAATCACATTTAAATCAGAAAATTGTACAGGGTAAGCTTAAACATGTAATTTTAATTAGCATTTTTCTTTAATAGCAAAACATTTTAATTAGTGATATTGCTTTTTAGATGGTTACAGGAAATATTTTTAGATTTAAAACTCTTTACAACGTTTGCCTTTCCGAAAAAAAACCAAGCAATTTCTAATGTGCATTATCTGTCCTTCATTTATTTATTTTCATTTTCTTACCTTTTTTATCTCTTTATTTATTTTGACTCAATTAAATTCTAACACATGGAGGTGAGAATTCACATGCTGCGAACCAAAAAAAAAAAGAAAGAAAGAAAGAAAGAAAAATTATTACAAAAAAAAAAAAAACTGTCAGCAGATGTAAATGGATATATTTTTGCTGAAATTAAAAAATAATAAATTATTCCTTAGTTTTAACTGTAAAAGGCATGTGACAGCAAAGTTGCACTTTTTTAAGATTATCCCATTAGTGACTGAAGTTTTTAATTAAACTAATGTTTTCTTTTTCGGATGAAAATGCTGAAAATTTTGTGTTTTAAATATAGTTTATAGATACAATAACACCAAAAAGTAAATTGAACAACAGAGATCTATGTTGTTTACAACAACAACAACAAGATTACAACAATAAGATCATGCTATTGATCTGAAAACTTAGCATGAAATAAATGAGTTTTCCTCATGCTAAATTGTTTTCAATTTTTAGTTTTTGCTTTGTCATAAAAATTCAAAATAAGTCCTTTTTTGGTGCTCTGAATTGTTTTAATTTTGTTTCATTAAAAAAATGTCTACTATCTAACTACCTTTCATTCTAGTATTGTTTTGGTATAAAAATGTTGTTGAAAATTTTAAATAACAGATAGTGTACTTTCAAGAAATAAATATAAAATAATGGAGACATCTGTTTCTTATGCATATAAGTATGTTGAAAAAATATAATGTGTCAAAATACACCCCTCCCCCCCTCCTTAACTTCCCAATTTATTTCTGAATATTTCTATCTGCATCTAGTTTCAAATAAAAATGACCTCTGATTACTATGATTTCAGTTTTCAACTTTATACAAATTAATCTTTACTAGGTGTGCCTACTAAACCATTAAAATATTCAGAGGTTCTTAATCTCTCTTTTTTTTTTGAGTGGGTTGGGGCGAGATTGGATCCCCGCAGTGTGGGGTGCCCCACGTCTTAAGGGGTCCAACGGCCTCTGAAAATAAAGAAAAAAAAATTGAAAAAACCCAGCACTAAGACTTATTTAACGTTACAAATATACACTGATGACCTCTGAGGAGGGGCTATACAGATTTTGTTGCAGGGAGGCCTAAAATGTATAGATCCTGGCCTGGATAGGATACCTTGTTTTAAGTTTCTACATATTTCTAGTATTACTCTTTCAAACTTTCCTTTGCATATACATGGGTGCCCCCCCCCCCCCCGTAGGTGGGCATCCCAGGCATATATTTCATTTCGGAATTTTTAAGCTAATGCTAAACTTTGTTCCATTTAAATCAGAAAATTTTATATTTTTCCTTTTATAGAAAAAAAATGAATAAGTAATGCTTTTGATATAAATATAAGAAATATTTCTATGTTCAAAAATCTTTATAAAGCTTAATTTAATGTAGCAAAAACAAGCAATTTTTTATGTTCGTTATTTGTTGCTTATTTATTTATTTTCATTTTCTTAATCAGTCTTTATTCTTTCATTCATTTTGAATCAATTAAAATTATAATATAATTTTCGCTGTCTCGGAATCTTTTGATTAATTTAAAATTGATCGTATTAAAGAAAATAAGGTTTAAAAAAAAAATCTGCTTTTAATTCTGCTAACACAGGGCCATTTTGTCTTTTTTTTAATGTTTGAATCAAAATCGAGCGTTTCACTTATTGAACAGCATGCATTTTCGAATCCGCGTGCTTACATCCTTCAGAACCCGTTTCAGCCACTCTTTCCGCTCCCGTTTGTGACTATTTTTTTAAAATGAAACTCGAAAGCGAACAAGGAGCCAATCTTGCAGCTTGGCGGCAACCCTATCTTCCCCCTGTAACCGGTTGCGTTTTCCGAGCGTAGCTGTTGTCGCAACTCTGAAAACTACGTTTTCATATAGGGACTCCAAGTAAACCAGCACGTTTAGTTGTCAGCAGCACTTGGAGTTTGTTTGTCCACCAGTATGACGTTACTTAATACCCTATCTGTGCCGACTACCATGTGTCTTAATTATTGAAGAGGAAAAGCACTCTGTGCAAATATCCTATCTCTTCTCTTTGACTGCCCCGCCTAATGTAATATAATGTAGTTTGCTTAAGCGGGCATCCATTTTTCGAAGTGACTCCGCTGCCGGCTGCCCGGACTCGAAAAATATAAACATTTCTTATGCTGCCGGCCGGTGATGTCATCTTATTCCTATACCCCCTATTTGCCGCTCAAGAATGGGATCGTCCAGCGTCCAACGTGCAACGTGGGTAATGGTCAGGTATGTTCTTTTGTTTTAACGCATTAATTGCTTATCTTTATATGCCTTTTTTTATTTCAGAATAAAAAGCTTCAACAATTTCTTTGCTGACTTGATTTGGGTGAGAAATCAATTTCTGAAATTTGTATTGTTAAAATATTCTTTATTTCCAGGTTACCCTCATCCCGATGTAACGAATACTGTGAAGTAAGAATTGCAATTCAAAAGAAAGAATCAAAATTTAAAGTGATACGAAGTAAGTCATTTTAATTCCTCTCATTAGCATCTCAAACGAAATTAATATGTGTAGAAAAAGTGTAAGATTTAGTAGTATCTGCATTTTAATGGCAGCCAATCCATATGAATTGTCTCGATATTATTGTTTTAATTATGTGTTTTAATAAGGAGAAATTTAAAATCCTGTAACCTAGGCGTGTGTGTTACTTTATAGACATTGTAGATAATTAAACAAATTTTTTTAATTGGAATATTTGGGGGGGGGGAATAATTTTGGAATGTGAATTATGTAGTATGAACAATTGTGTGTACGTTATTAATTATTTTATCCTTGTTTTAATCATAATCCTTTACTTATGCTACCTTAATTTACTAAAATGTCGTTGGTTATAAAAAGCAAGTCTTCCTGAACATATGTGTATATATTTTATTGAAAAATACCTTTGTTCTGTTAATAATATTTTCTATTCAATTTGTTTCTCTTGCTGTATTTTATAAATTATTCAACCTTCTTTAATGAGAAATTTGCTGCATTCTGTGAATAGTGATGTCATTTTGTAACTAATCTTGTACCTTGGATGTGCTCTTTTATGTACATTTGGCTAGTGCTGTTTGTTATGAAAATCAAGTCTCAGAAAATTGCTTTAGCAAAAGAATAATGTAATACAGAAGGTAAAGCAACTAGAAAAGTGAAATAAATAAAACAACCGGAAGTGAAAAGGATAAATTTTAGAAAGGGGGGGGGGGATTTGTTTTCTGATAGTAACAGGTAGACAGACGTTACTTTTACAGACGTCCTAAAAAAACTTTTCAGTGGTTAGTCACATGTAAATGTTTATGGAAATGAAGTTGCTAACGGACTGGCACATGAGGGGAGCCGAGGGGTTTCTCCTCGTAAAGGGTGCCCTTCTTCAGAAAATGCAACCAGAGTCAAGCAAAATATCAGCTCCGCTTAGAGACGGGCTCCTGCACATGGGTAAAAAGCAACCCACCCTGTTTTTGCTTTACTTATGGCAATCAGCTGGGAAGATCAAATGGTACTAACCTTACTACGAAGTGCGCACAGTCAAGCACAGCAACATGTGGCAGGTCTCAAAGGGCCCTAAAATATGTACTGTGAACCCTTGATTATATAATGCAATGTATTGCTTCAAAATTATGTTTCTATGCTAGTTTATGTTGCTTTTATTTATAGGTGAAGTATGTTTTTTTGTTCAGGAATCCAAATTTTTACTGAATAATTATATTATTTACTGAATTGCAAAACACCTTTGTTTTGTCCAACGTGCATTGTGGGTAGCGGCAAGGTACCTTCTTTTGTTTTAATTATTTTTACTTTTGTTTTAATTACTTATCTTTTATTATGCCTTTTATGATATCAGAAAAAAAAACTTCATTGCTCTCTTTGCTGACTTGATTTAGGTGAGGAATCAATTTCTGGAATTTGTTTTGTTAAAATATTCTTTATTTCCAGGTACCGTTCCTGCCCGAACGACAGAAGTAAGAAATTGCTATTAGCAATTCAAGAAAGAATCAAAATGTAAAGTAATTCGAAGTAAGTTATTTTAATTACTTGCATTAACATCTCAAACAAATTTAATATGTGTAGAAAAAGTGAACTATTTAGTATCTTCATTTAAATAGAAGCCAATTTATATGAATTGTCTCAATTATTGTTTAATTATGTGTTTCAATGAAGAGAAATTTAAGATCCTGTAGCCTCTGTGTGTGCTACTTTATAGACATTACAGCTTAATGATAAATTTTCTTAATTGGAATATTTCTGTGGGAAATAATTTTGAAATGTGAATTATGTAGTATGAACGTTGAACAATTATATGTAGTACATTAGTAATTAGTTTATCTTAGTTTTAATGCATAATCCTGTACTTATGCTATATTAATTTACTAAAATGTCATTGATTATAAAAAGCAAGTCTTGCTGAAATTACGTGTATTTATTGTATTGAAATGTACTGTTGCTCTGTTAATGCTCTTTTCTATTCAATTTCTTAAGCGAAAGAATAATGAAAACTGAAATCAAAGTTCTGCAACATAAATGCAACTGGTATAGTGAAATAAATCAAACAAGGTTTGTGTTATCTCATAGTGAGAGATACAAAAAACCTGATTGAACAAATTACGAAACCAAGTGTGTGTTTTTTCTTGATTATAAATTTTGATTTATATTGAATGCTTTTTTTCCTCTCCAGGTTCCTGAAGTACGTTTTTTGTGTCCTCTCCAAACTGAATGAAACACAGCAGGGGGATTTGGTTTCATTTTAGTTGCCATTTCCTCTGCTTGTTTTTTTCAGTGTTTTCTCATCCATGGATCGAGGTATTTTCTCTTGTTACCGTCCATTCGTATATTGCTGCAATACCTCTGGGGGTGCTCGGCTCCTGGTCTGGATCAAAAAACAGCATTCTTCGGTGCCCTAAACTGTGGCACTTGGACCTTGGATTGTCATGTAATGTATTGCTTCAAAATTATATGCTCTGTGTTTCTAGTTTATATTTCTGTGTTGCTTTTATTTATTTTTGGAAAATGTTGTATGTTAAGATAATCAGCTTTCACTGAATGATATTTATATTGTTTATTGAATTCCCTAACACCTTTGTTATGTTGCTATTCTTTTCGTTCTAATTTCTGTTGGTATATTTTATAAACTGCAGGTCTTTCAAGTATAGAGACAAGTAGCTCCAAGAGTTGATTTTCACTCTAGTAAGAGGATCAGATTGAAAATTTGCAGAAACAGTAGTTAGGTACATATTGCTGAAAACTGCCTTAGCAGAAGAATCAACTGAAGTCAAAGTTCTGCAACACAAGTACAACTGGTATCATCAAATAAAACAATTTCAAGAGAAGAGAATGGATTGTTTTTATTTTAAAGGGTTTGTGTTATCTCATAGTGAGAGATACAAAAAACCTGATTGAACAAACTACGAAACCAAGTGTGTGTTTTTTCTTGATTATGACCCGTCATTCCGATGTAACGACTGAAGTAAGAAATTGATATTTGCAATTCAAGAATGAACCAGAATTTAAAGTTATTCGATGTAAGTCATTTTAATTGCTCTTATTAACATCTCAAACGAAATTAATATGTGTAAAAAGTGAAATATTTAGTAGTATCTGCATTTTAATGGAAGTCAATCCGTATGAATTGTCTCGATAATATTATTGTTTAATTATGTGTTTTAATAAGGAGAAATTTAAAATCCTGTAAACTACCTGTGTGTGTTACTTTATAGACATCGCAGCTTAATTAAACAAATTTTTTAATTGGAATATTTCTGGGGGAAATAGTTTTGAAATGTGAATTATATAGTATGAACAATTGTGTGTACATTAGTAATTATTTTATCCTTGTTTTAATACATAATCTTTACTTGTGCTACCTTAATTTACTAAAATGTCATTGATTATAAAAAGCAATTCTTCCTGAATACATGTGTATTTATTTTATTGGAAAATACATTTATTCTGTTAATACTCTTTTCTTTTCAATTTGTTTCTCTTGCTGTATTTTGTAAATTCTTCAACTTTCTTTAATGAGAAATTTGCTGTATTCTGTGAATAGTGATGTCATTTTGTAATGGATCTTAAATGTGCTGTTTTTATATACATTTGGCTAGTGCTGTATGTTACGAAAATCTTTCTGATAGTAACAGGTAGACAGACATTACTTTTACAGACGTCCTAAACTTACTATTCAGTGGATACTGTCACATGTAAATGTTTATGGAAATGAAGTTGCTGATGGACTGGCACATGAGGGGAGCCGAGGGGTTTCTCCTCATAAAGGGTGCCTTTCTTCTTCAGAAAGTGCAACCCGAGTCAAACAAAATATCAGCTCCACTTGGGACTCAAGCACAGCAACATGTAGCAGGTGTCAAAGGGCCCTAAACCATATACAGTGGACCCTTGATTATAAAATGTAGTGTATTGCATCAAAATTGTATGATTCTTTGCTAGTTTGTGTTGCAACTAAAGATCTTTCGAATCAAGTTTAAATTTTAGAATAGAAAAAAGTGGCTCAAAGAAGTTTCTAGGTCTAGGAAGAGTATCAGATTAAAAATTTGCAAAAGCATGAGTTAGGTGCAAATTACTGAAATTTTCTTAAGTAAAAGAATAACTGAAATCAAAGTAATGCAACATAATTCAACTGGTATAATGAAATAAATAAAACAACTGGAAGTGAAGAGAATGATTTTGTTTAAGGGTTTGTTTTCTGACATATATATTAGCAGAAAAAAAAATATTTTATTGAAAAAGTTCTGTTTGTAAAAATTGTTTTCTGACATATATATTAGCAGAAAAAAAAATATTTTATTGAAAAAGTTCTGTTTGTAAAAATTAAGATCAACTATATGTTATTGATTTGTATTTATCATGTATTTTAACTTAAAAATGAATGCTTTTTTCTACCCTCCAGGTTCCTGAAATTTGTGTCCGCTCAAAACTGAATGACACGTAGTGGAGAGACTTGGTTTCATTTTAGCTACCATTTCCTCTGCTTGTGTTTTTCAGTGCTTCCTCGTCGACATATATTCTGTTGGTGCCATACATTCTTCTATTCTCTACCCCAGGGGTGCGCGGCTCTTGGTCTGGATCAAGGAACAGTGGTCTTCAGGGCCCTAAACCATGTACAGTGAACCCTTGATTACAAAATGTAATGCATTGCTTCAAAATTGTATCCTTCTATGCTAGTTTATGGTGCTGTGTTGCTTTCATTTATAGGTGAAGTAAATTTTTTGTTCAGGAATCCAAGGTTTTACTGAATAATAATTATATTTACTGAATTGCATAACACCTTTGTTTTGTTGATATTGTTTCCATTCTAATTTCTCTTTGTGTATTTTTCAAACTACAGATCTTTCGAATCAATATTAAATTTTAGAAAGGGTTTGTTTTCTGATATTAGCAGATAAAAAACTATTTTAATGCAAAAACTACAAAAAAAAAAAAAAATATTCTGGTTGAACAAATTAAGATCAACTATATGTTATTGATTTATATTTATCATATATTTTGACTTAAAAATGAATGCTTTTTTTCTACACTCCAGGTTCCTGAAATTTGTGTCCGCTCAAAACTGAATGACACATAGTGGAGAGACTTGGTTTCATTTTAGCTACCATTTCCTCTGCTTGTGTTTTTCAGTGCTTCCTCGTCGACGTATATTCTGTTGGTGCCATGCATTATTCTATTCTCTATCCCAGGGGTGCGCGGCTCTCGGTCTGGATCAAGGAACAGTGGTCTTCAGGGCCCTAAAACATGTACAATGGACCCTTGATTACAAAATGTAATGCATTGCTTCAAAATTGTATCCTTCTATGCTAGTTTATGGTGCTGTGTTGCTTTCATTTATAGGTGAAGTAAATTTTTTGTTCAGGAATCCAAGGTTTTACTGAATAATAATTATATTATTTACTGAATTGCATAACACCTTTGTTTTGTTGATATTGTTTCCATTCTAATTTCTCTTTGTGTATTTTTCAAACTACAGATCTTTCGAATCAATATTAAATTTTAGAAAGGGTTTGTTTTCTGATATTAGCAGATAAAAAACTATTTTAATGCAAAAACTACAAAAAAAAAATTCTGGTTGAACAAATTAAGATCAACTATATGTTATTGATTTATATTTATTATATATTTTAACTGAAAAATGAATGCTTTCTTTTTTACCCTCCAGGTTCCTGAAATTTTGTGACTGCTCAAAACTGAATGACACATAGTGGAGAGATTTGGTTTCATTTTAGCTACTATTTCCTCTGCTTGTATTTTTCAGTGCATCCTCATCGACACATTTTCTCTTGGTGCCTTACATTCAAAGTATTGTTGCGGTACCCCTGGACGTGTTCCGCTCTTGGTCTGGATCAAAAAACAGCTGTCTTCATGTCCTAAATCATCTTATTTATTGTTATAACAGTTTATATTTCACTTTACTGCATGCTGTTAAGTCACTCCTATTAATATAATACTGTGTTTTAAATACTCGTACTCTATGTTTTAAATTACGTTAATCCTATGTATTTCTTTTAATTACAATTAATACTTTATAAGTTGGTGAGTTTAGATTAGTAAGAAAGTTAGCGTTGTTTAGATTATTGAGCTGTTTTGAAGTGGGGCAGAATGTCAATTATCAGAAACCCTTTTAACTTGAAGCTACTATAACTGGCATCAATTTCTTGAATTTTAATTTTTGGATAGATAAAGATTGACCTAGAAAAATTTCTAGAAATTCCAGAAACACATTTTAAATATATTGCAGCAAACATCATATAGTTATATGCCTCACACTTATCTATTTGTTGTATGATGAAAAAAATATTTTCAATCATTGTGTGAACTAGTTTATAAATCTTTTTACGTTATAATTCTCTCCAAGCAATATTAATTTCACTAATATTGAAGAAATTAGCCCCAAGTAGAAAGTATAAACTCTCTAAAGTAGGTAAACATATTTTAAAAAATGCAATAATGATGATAGGTGCAAATGGCAGAAAGCTACGAAAGGTAATTTATTTACCAAAGGCTTTAGCAATAGAAAAAATGCAACAGTAGTAAAAGTACTGTAACCAAATTAGAACTAACTGGAAGTGTAAAGGATGAATTAGTATAGGAACTTGTTTACTAACAATTGCAGGAAAAAAAAGATAGTTTTGTTGCAGTTACTACTAAAAATCCTTTTTTCTGATTGAACAAGTTGCAAAGCCGTTACTGTATTCTATTCTGTTAAAATGTATTCATATATTAATAAATTTGATTTCATAATGTATGTTTTTTTTCACTCCACTTTCCCAAGAAGCTTATATTTTTGTACCCACTGAATGGCACATAGCAGAGAAATTGGGTTTCATTAACTGCCATTTCCTCTGCTTGTGCTTTTTGACTCATTCTAACTGACCTATTTTATGTTGTCACAATTTTTCTTTATCAGAGAAGTTGAGAAAAGAATTCCTCAGTGCAAAAAGATAGTGATAAAGTTAAATTATCAAGAATTTTATCAAATAGCCAGGGATGACTTTACACAACCATCATGATAAACGAAAAAACAATTGGTTGGCGGCTATATTTCGGGAATAAGGTAGAATCCCAATGACTCTTTTGACTGGAAACTCAGGATGTCAGTTTCCTTCAATTTTAGCTTTTGATAAGGATAAGTAAAGATTCTCACTTCAAGGTTCCAGAGACTGCCATTTCTACAAAATCACATTATGTACATTTCTGTCACTACTATGCTTTATGTTTTCTAACTCGCCAGTAAATATTTGGAGCACTAACTAGTTCTGGTTTTCCAAAAAGTTTAATCAATATAATGGAAAAATAACATAATAAAAAATAAATAATTGTTTTCATTGGTAGTTTTTTTTCAGCTATTTATCATTTAGGACAAAAGAGAGTCAACTACGTTATTAAAAACAGAATGAAGAATAAAGTTTACTATATTATGTCTTCTTAGATTTTGTTCGTTGGGGAAAGTGGGTCACACCCGTGAAACTTAAATATCCATCAAGCTTTTGTACTTATTTACACTAATCATGTCACGCAGGGTTGCCATACCATAGAAAAACCAGAAAATACAAGGAATTCAAAATCTCCCCCCCCCCCCCGCGAAAAAAAAGGAAAAAACTAGGGAATTTTGCAAATTTTCTTAAAATGCAGGACGTTTCAGAAATGGAAGTTGCAAAAATTGCTAAATGTATAAGCTACTAATAATTAAATAAAAGTTAAAATTAAATGAATAGACTAAAATAAAAATCAATTTTGCTTTAACATACACATTTTTTCCCCAGGTTTTTGTTTGAGTAAATTTTAAAATATCTATCGTAAAATCAAATGGTCTTGAATATTTTATTTGACATGCATCTTGAATTTTATGCTAATTTAATTTAGAGATCATGTGATTAGTCTTCAATATACTGTTCTGCTAACTTTTAGTGTTTTTCTTTTAAGGTACAAGCAATGAATGATTTAAAGAGACCTTTTTAAAAAAAAAATAAAAAGTTAAATATATAAATATTCAGTCACCATGCTATTTATTTCAGTTTTAATGAATTCTTCATTTCCTCTTTAATTTATTAATTTATATTTTCCCTCCGTCCTAAAATTAATGTCTTAAAAGTTTAAAAGAAAATTAATGTCCTAAAAGTTTTTATGAAACTTTTAGGACATTCATTTTCTTATACAAATACACCGATTTAACAACTGCCAAGGGACTGGAGAAAATTATCGTTAAATCGAGCAGCATATATATATTCAATAAAGTTAAATCCGAACCAGTGAAATGTATCATTTAATTGAGGGAATCCGTAAATTTGATATCGTTAAATCGAAATTATACTGGATTAGTGTTTGCTCGGTTGTGATGCTGCTACTCACACAGGGTAAACTCGAAGAATAAGTTCAAGTAACATTTTTCACAGAAGCGTTTCCAGGTTAGTGTTTATTGCTTATGCTCATTAAACTTCAATTATAGTTTCACCTAAAGTGCACACTTCTATAGGAATTTTTGCACTAAGTATTATTAATAAGTTTAAGAGAATGGATCCCACTTTCCCTATATTATATGTTTGCTACAAAAGCTAAGTGCCCTATAATAATCTCATCCTCTAAGCAAAGCCTGCTTAAAAATGCGTTTTGGTCCACGTTAAATTTCCGCGAGAGAGCGCTTGATCGCCTTGTCCTCCCCGCATGAGGGGGGGAGGGAATTGGACGTTTTTCTCTTGGGGGGGGGGCTTTGACCCCAATCGAAAAAAAAGCTTCAAAATTTTAAGATGGAAAGAATGCCAATATCGCATGTGTGTACACACACGCATGCGTATTTGGGGTGTCCCAAAAAGAAAACGAAAGTAGATTTTTCAAGACGAACAGCCTCATATTTTTCCTTTTGGGCAAAAACAATTGTAAAAAAGTTTCATATAATTTGAACAATGACAATCCGTGCCGACTTGAGCCTGAAAGTGTGAACCAGCACTGTACTAGGCCGTATCGAAAAAAAAAAAGTTTTTTGCAGTTCGAAATTTCATGAAGATAAATAGTTGGCCCCACATGTGCCACAAAAATATTTAGGTGACACGCAAGAGACCTATATTTTGAAATTTCCTTCAAAAAGTTATCAAGCTGAACAATATAAACAGTCAAGCCGATAAGCGTTGAATAGAAATGTTAGCTCTCCTGCAATATATTAATGTCTCCCACATGGTGCTCAATATATAGACTTTTTCAAATTTAAGTTAAATTTTGAACTTGATATTTTATTTAAATAACTTGTTTGAAAAGAATTATAAATTTTATACCTTTTGCTGGACGCCTAAATATTTTCGTGGCGCATGTGAGGTTATAAGGGCAACGCAGTGGCGGCGATTTGGGGGGGGGGGAATGGGGGTTATTTTTCTATGGTTCATTTATTTATTTTATTTTCCAATTTAGAAACCAAATCTAAAAAAAAAAAAAAAAAAAAAAAACAGAAATGTCAAAATTTTTTGAACACAATTCTTTGTTTTACTTTGTATATCTGTTTACGGAACATTATTTATCACAAGCAGTAACTTTTAGTTTATGTATTCATTTGCTACTATCTAAACAAGTTTAGATATTAGTAAATCAATTGTTTTACTTAAATACACTCCCGTTTGGGAAAATTGCAACACCACGAATGACTTACGCGAGTGAGCTGAAAATTGCAGGAAATGTAAAGTACGGCATGATATGCAAATGATCAGAATTGCAGACCGGTAGCGCATGCGTATGCTGAGCAGCTTCCTCTGAACTGCGGATCGAACCGAATATAAGTAGACGGTTGTAGCGAGGCGTGTATGATTATCGGTGGTTATATGCTAGAGTAACTGAATCTTGACTATGCCTCTTCGACGAAAGAAAGCGAAATTTGAGCAAATTTCGGAGTTTGAATGGAGCAGAATAGTTCACCTTCGTGAAGCTGGATTGTCTTATCGTGCAGTAGCCGCTCTTGTGCAGCATAACAGCAGCACAATCATGCATGTTTGGAAGCAGTGGACGGACGAAGGTCGGACAGCTCGGAAATCTGGGAGTGGATCCCGAAATGTGACGTAAGCTCGCGATGAAAGACACCTGGTGCGTATGGCGCTGACAGACCGCACAGCTTTTTCTAGACAATTGGCAGCACAGTGGTCAACAGCCACAGGTGTTTCATTGTGTGCTTCATCAATTCGGAGACGTTTTTCTACAGCGTAGGCTGCGCGCAAGGATTCCTTTATACAGGATTCCTCTTACGCAAAACCATCGCCGCCTGAGGCTACAATGAGCCAATGTGCATAGGAGCTGGCGTGCTGATTGGCAGCAGCTCGTCTTTACAGACGAATCCCGCTTCAATTTGTGAAACCATGATGGCCGAATTCGTGTCAGGCGCTATGCCGGTGAACGGCACATTCCGGAGTGCATTATCGAACGCCACATGGACGAACACTCGGAGTTATGGTCTGGGGTGCCATAGCATATCATGGACGATCACAATTGCTACGAATTGTGGGCAATTTGAACAGTATTCGGTACATAAACAAAGTTTTACAGCCCCAAGTTATTCCTTTCCTGAAGGATTGCCAGGGGCTGTATTCCAGCAGGATAATGCCCGTTCACATGTCGCCAGGACTGTCAAATCCTACCTTGATTCGCAGCAGGTACAATTTCTTCCTTGGCCTGCATATTTCTCGGATATGTCACCGATTGAACATGTGTGAGATTTCGTTGGGCGGCGTCTCGCTCGTGATCCTCGTCCTGTTGTTTCGACAGACGAACTTTGGTTGCGCATACAAACAATATGGAATACTCTTCCGCAGGCAGATATTCAAACTTTGTTTCACTCCATGTCGAGTCGTGTAGCAGCTCTTATTGCGACGCATGGTGGCCCCACAAAATTTTCTATCTCTTTTTATTGTTTGTTTGGTTTGAAAATGTAATCATTTATTTGTACCATTATCACTCAACTGGGTATTGAATTTTATTCAACTATGATGCTTCCTTCATGGTGTTGCAATGTTCACAAACAGGACTGTAGTTGTTTAATGAAATTTTTACCAACCTTTTGTGACATCTCAAAAATCTTCTGGTAACTATTGTAAGTCTAAGTGTTTCTTCGAAGAAAGTTATTGTGTACAAAATTCATCAACATCTTAAGAAATAAGTGAGTTCACATCAATTACCCCTCATCTGCTCTCAAAACCAACCCTAACAAAATTTTACACTTTTTTTTTTCATTTTTTTGCTGCCGCTAAAAATCCTATGGCTTTTAGGTTTTTCTTTTTGCCCCCCCCCCCCCACTTTTCAGTCCCAGTCGCAGCCTCTGGGGCAACGTCTCATTGACATAAAATTTCGAACTTCAAAAAAAAAAAAAAAAAGATTCGACCATTCGACCTAGCACATGGGGGGTGGGGGCAATTGCTTCTCCTGAATCCCTAAATGACGGCCTCCCCCTTCCTTTTTTGGAAAGGACCACCACTAAAACCAGGCCCTGAATCCACCATTTTGATTCCTTCAAGTTTTTTAATAAAATTTTAAGATTTAATCGCAGGAAAAGGGGAGGGGGGAGGTGAATCTATTAGTAATTTGAAGGTAACGAGTTAAACTAAAATTGCAATTTTTGGTGGTTTTCGTTAATATAAGAGGATGAACAAAGACACCGATTGAAAAATGATTTTTTAATTTTTTATAGAGTAAATTGATTTATTTCACGAAAGTATGAACTAAATATTCCAAATAAAGGGACATTACTCATCTTATTTCATAAAAAAAGAATTTTAAAATTGAAAGGAAAAATCTAAAGTGATTCTCCGCCCCGAATTTCGAGGCCATATTTTGCAGTTTAAGAAGTAAATTGAATCAGTAGTATTAAAAGCCAGGAATACTAAAGCCCAATTTCACGAATAATAATTTTAAAAAAAAGCTTCAGTGGTTAACCCCCCCCCCCCCCAAACCTCTACACTTCGTTTAACCCCTTTTTTGGTACAGCCGCCTATGATCTTTTGGTGATGTTAAGGGGATGTCTTGTTACTGAAAGAGAAGTTAAGTGGCTCTAGTCCGGAATTTTTTTGAAATTGCACCTTAAAACGGGACTTTGTTTTGTAACGGTATCGAAACTGAAATCAATTTTCTGCTATATATCTTTCGCTATCTTTGAAGAAAATGAGAGGGGGATCTACTTTGGAAATTTTCATAATGGAAATCAAAAGCATGCAATGTCTGACTTTTCTTTTTTTTTGGTAGAAATGGAGGTGGAATAAAGGAACACCTCCCCCGAAAAACTTCTGAAATTCAAGGCCTATTAATTATTTTTATAGTGTATTACTTAAAAGGTCAGAGTTGGCGCTGCTCTTGAAACTTTTTCATATTGAATTTTAAAAAACGCAATTTTAGCCTGTATAAGCGAAACTTTGGAAGGGTGAGATTACTCTCCTACGGACACCTTTCAACGTAAAAGGGTTTGGGGGTGTTCAAGGAAGAGTTAAGCTCTAAAAACAAAGCTATCTTTAGGTAATAATTAACTTTGGGAGTCTTTATACCTACACCTTAAAACATTTTAAAGCTATCTTTGGCTTTATTACAAGACGGGGGAGGGGGAATCGCTTGGGAAATTGTAAGAAATTACTGATGTCCCAAAAACGCCATTTTAGGCTCTGTTGAGCCAGGTCAGAGAAGAAGAGGCAAGGTAAGTGACTCTCCAGCGTAAACCTTTCCGATCTAGGAACTTTGGGCGCCGAGCATATTGAGCGCCTGGAACATTGGGCGCCGAGCATTTTGGGCGATGGGATCATTGGGCCCAATGTGCTGGGAGCCCAAAATGTTCCCAGCACCCAACATGCTCGTCGCTCAAACTTCCCATTTCGAAACCTTTCTAAGCTCAAGTTTTAAAAAGATAGCTTTCCGTAGTAGCACACCATATCGTGGCGTCATCTGTACGTCATTGCCGTATACTGTTTTTGCTGTATAGCGCGTCATCGTCACGATATTACGAGAAACGATATTTTACAAAATTATTTTTATTATAGTCATATTTCAAAGCTGTACTGTTATTTTATGAATAAAATGGAATAAATAAAAAATAATCCAGTTTTATTTAAAAATTTCAAATTTTTGAAATTTTACACCCCTCTCTCATTGCGACACGATGACACTTACGTTATGGTTACAATGACGCATAAACGATATAGGAAGATATCGTAACTATGGGAAAGGATGACTGCATAATGACACTTGCGTCATCGTTACAATGATGCGTAACGATACTGTCACAATAGCGCACGCTCTGTCAGATTAGACATCGTTTTATATTGTGACCCGATGACACAGCGATATAGCATTGGTATTTTTACGATATTGTCGTACGTCATGTGCTACTAGGGTTTTTAGCTCTTTTTCTGACAAGAGAGGGAGGGGCTAGGAAATCAGGAGGCTGTACCCTGTACCCCAGAAATTTTTCGAAACTAAATGCCTTTAAACGCATGTTTATGCTCTCCCAGGTCTCGTCAAGGTGCGCAGTGCACTTAAAAATTTTCTCCTTCATAAGTTGCCGCTCCGGCGCTGGGTTTTGTTCCATCTACGACAAAGAATGTGCAATGAAAAAATGTCGCAAACAAGATGTTTGGAAGATTGGCCAATATCACGTAAAGTTAGGATAGCTGACATCAAACGGTTTACTTTATACAATATTGGGCACTACACAACGCCAGTATTGGCTGATACTGGCAGAACAAAATTAGCCAATGCATGCCGGCAAGCTTTTTGCAACACTGGCAGAAGCAGGGCTGGCCAATTTTGTAGAACAAAATTCGTCATTATCGGTCTAATTGGGTCGGCCGCCACCAAAAGGTAAAGTTTTTCACAATGTTGGGTAATTATATTGGGAAATACTGCCGGCAAGTTTTTTCGCAACTTTGGCAGATACTTTGGTAACCAGGTGACATTGGCCCTGCATATATTATTGGGCAATACTGTTGTGGAATATTGCCTTCGCTGGTATTAGTTTCCAAGGTCGTTCACCCTCCACCTTTCAGTCATAAGTAGTATTGCAAAGAAAAGAAAAAACTGGGTTTATTCCGGGATTTTTGAAGATTTTCGCGAGAATTCTAAAGTAATTTAAAGCAAGGATGTTGCCTAATCAAAATAAATATGCAACGTTTAATACAACCAAAAAATCTGAAAATAATTTCGGAAATGAAATTTTTATACTTTTAATTAACTTTTAAACCCATTCAAGTAGCACCCCCCCCCCCTTCTTGTAGTAATGCTACTGCGTTTGTTGGATTCTATAAATTTTAAATATTGGAGCAAGTTTTGAGCATGTATTTTTTCGTACGCTCTTAAGACACATTTTGGGTGTCATTCACCCCGAAGGATTAATTCTATATCTTAAAATGTTGGGATGTTTTTCAAGCAAGGCCGCAGCCAGCGGGGGGGGGGGAATTTTCGAACCTTCACAAAAATAAATTGCGAAAAATTTCGTTTTTCGGACTTCAATTCGGAAAAATTCGAGTTGTGTTCGACCTCCCCTTCCCCCCTCCAATATTACCAAAGATCTTTCAAACTTTCGTTTTCAGGGCTTCAATTCTGGAAAAAATTCCGGGAGAGCGTTGCCTAAAATTACCGAAAAGAGGCCCCAAATCTCTCCTCCCACAAACAGTACCGAAAATCCTCTAAAACCTGCCTTTTCAAAAGCTAACTTAAAAAAATTTTCGGCGGAATGTTTCTTCGCCCCCCCCCCCTTCTCTACCATTAACGATTGTTTGAAATTTAGTTTTTAGGGCTTAAATTTTGAAAATTTTCAGGAGAGGAGCTTCCGAAAATTCTTCCACATAACATCATTGAAAGTCAACCAAAATTACGTTTTTAGAGCTTCAATGGGAAAAGATTGCCGGTCCCCTAAACGTTACCCAAGATATTATCACAATTGTGTTTTGAAGATTTCAATTTCAAAAAATTCCCAGGGATTGGCCCCAATCTTTCTTCCCTCAAACATTACCCAAAACTGGGTTTTTGCAACAGCAATTTCAAAAAATTTCGGGGTATATCTGTTTTGATAATGTCACTGAATATCTTAAACTAAGTCTTTTCCTTCCCCCAAACTGGTTTCCAAGCTCAGCATGTATTTTGTTAGTTGCATGTTAAGTATTGCTTCTAACTAAATGAAACACTAGATAGTAATAAGAAATTGTTTTTACATTACGGATACAAAAGTGAAAACTCAGAACAGGCTCTGGGCCCAGCAAATTAGGTGCTAGTCAATTTATCAGCCTGTATAATCCGGATAAATATCAACAGCTCTGTATTTGTAACTTGAAACTTACATTAAAAAAAAAAAAATACAAAAGATTCAAACATTTTGAAACATTGTAAATCAACAGAAACAAAATAAATGCCTTAAGCAGCAATAGTTTGATCCGTACCAACACAGAGTTACATCTGAGTGATCTCATACATCACTCCAGATAGTGAGTAGACATCACTCCAAATAGTTTAATCAATCCATGGGGAGAGAGTTAGGTTTCCACTGAACTCGTAAACCTCGTTAAAACAGAGCCAGCAATAAACTTATACTTGAATAAAAATGTTTAGAAAAATTTTATAGTGCAATACAAATTTAAACACCCATTATGAAATTTTTATATATTTTTTTTGTAATTTTTGGGGTCCTTAAAGCCTGTGCTTCTCATGCTTACGCTTAAACCAGGCCCTGAATGTATTAAGATTAAGTATCAGATGCGAACATCCTATTCTACTCATTGATATTTTAATTCTGTAAGAATGTTTTCTCTAAATGATAAAAGTAAAGCCATTAAAACAAAAAATAGGAAACATGTTGCATTCATGCACTACAAGGTTATAAAAACTTTTCTAATGGCTAATAGGGAGCTTCCAACGGTAAGCAGCCACTATTATTTTAGGAAGTTTGTTTCTTTGTTTTCTTTTTTTTTTCTTCAAAAAGAATATTTTGGAGCAATTTATATATTTACAAATTTATTATGAATAAAAAAGTTTTATACATTTTTTTTTGCATCTATACATTTTCTTCTTCTTATTCGGATTTGCAAGTCTAGTATCCTTTTTCGATTTTTCTAGAACGATGCAAGTTCCAATCAGCAGCACCAGCTAGCACTTTACTGACTTGATGGCTAATGGAATTAGTCTCTGCTTGTTAGTACTTAATTTTTACACTAGCTAAAGAAAAAAAAACAATTAGTCACTTAAGATATAATTACACATTAATTTACACAGTGAAATAGGCTAAATAAATGCATAGTAAGAATTATATATTACACATAACAAAAGATACAAATTATGTATAACAAAATTTATTAATATGACTTAAGTAATGGGGCAGCAAAGAGAGTTTTGAGTCCCCAGAGCCCTTCGTTATAATATATATTACCAATTCTAAGATAGTAGTCAAAAACATGACAAAACTTAGGTCCTTCGGCCTTCCCACCCAGGTAAAATCCCTGGCTGAGAAATTCTCAAGAGATGATTTAAGATCATAAAATTGTTTCATCGATGATTAAGGCCTAACTGAACGTTTTCCAAATCAAGCCCTTCTTCAATAACATTTTTACGATGGTAGATCAAATATGAACCAGAATTGAGAAAAAAAAAAAAAAAAAAGTCTCAACCAAAAACAATTTTTATAAGCCATCCTTTTTCATCATATCATTGTTCCATTGATAAATATCAGATTGCCAAGTTTTTGATGCTGCCGTGATAAACAGAACAGGGCTGCCACTAAGTTATGGTCTAAAAATAGTGGTTTAAGTAGAATTTTAAATAAAAAAGTCTGCAAAACAGTTGCCAAACAAGGAAAATAGTAACTGGTTAAATGAAGGAACCAGTTATGTGAGTGATGGTCTAGTAGATGGACTATTTTCCTAGGTAAAGGATACTGCCTACAGGGCCAGATTTAAGGGAGGGCAGGCAGGGCTACTGCTCCGGGACCTCCACAACAAAGGGGCCCCCACAATAAAATTTTTACAAAATATCCTAACTTTCAAGGGTTGAAAATATCGGATATATACATATATATCAAAATATTCGGATATATGTATCAAAGTATCTAATATTTTCGAAAATATGATGATCTTTTGGAACCCTGATTAGGGGCTTCCACTCCTTCATTACCCCAGGGCCTCCACATTTCCAAATCCGGCCCTGACTGCCTGAATAGATTTTGAAAACTTTTGCAACTGAAGTTCTTTTAAAGACTTACAGCCAATGAGAGCCCCTTTTAAAACTTAAATAAAAAATATGACTCCAACAAAAGTCAAAGTTTTTTAGAAACCTTTTATTGGTGAGTAAGAGTATATTATACATTTTGTCAACAGCAGTGGCGGATCCAGAGGACTGTTTTGGGGGGGGGGGGGCAATTTTATCCATGGGCGATTGGTCCATAAAAAATTTGGGGGGGGGGGCGGAGAAGTCACGGGAGGGGGGATATGGGCAGCGCCCTTATTTATTTATTTATTATTTTATTTTAAATTTTATAAAATTGGGCTATGGTATTTTTGTTGTTGGTTAAATGATCGTCTCAAAAAAAAAAAAAAACCTAGGGACACGACTTGAAATCTCGAGACAAATATCAACAGTAGACTTCCTTCTTTCGATTCAAAGCTCCAATTTAATCTTCATCAAAAAACGTGACAAACATTTAAAGTACCCTTATTAAGTCAATTCTTCTTTCTTTAAACACGTGAATCGATCAGCACCAGCATTTTCCAGTCGATCTATAACTTTGAAGTTAGAAAAACGGAGGGGCAGTGCCCCTTTGTTTTTGAAAAGGAGGGGCAGTTGCCCCCACGAGCCGCCTATGATTCCATCCCATCCGTTCTCACATGCGCTCAAAAGTATCGGACGCACAAAAGCTATTTCGTTGCGAAGATCATTCATGAGCTTTTAAATTGAATCTTACAAATAAAGGAAATACATTCCCTTATATCGCCATTTTTTATATATTTTCTCTCATCCTATTATGGAATGAAAAAAAAAAAACCATTCTAATGTAACGTGGGATTTTCAGAGATCGATATGACATGGATTTATGAGGCATTTCTATGAATCTCCTCGGTAATACATTTTTGAATAAAAATGTCTAATGACTGCAGAAAAAATGAAAACAAGCAACTACCAAAGTTCACTATAACTACAAATAGCGGCAGTAAAAAACGCGAAACAAAAGTTTAAATAAAGATATATCGAAATAAATCTTGTAACAAAAATTGCTTTTATGATAGAACCAGAAGCAAATAAAGCGGTTAATTTTCGTTATACAAAACATTATTTTCCACTATTTAACCAGTATAAAAATAAATTTAGGATCAAAATAAAACGTTTTAAGTGTAGTTTACTTTTGTTTGAATAAGATTTTACTAGGAAATGCGAAATACAAGAGACAGAAAAGATCTTTTAACAATTAAAAAAAAATTGATCTGTTAAAAAACCATATTCTGTTACAGCATTGTTAAATTACAGTTAATCAGTGGCGTAGCAAACTTGGATGTCAACCGGGGTGGTAATCTGGGCTATCACCCCTCACCCCTCCCCATCAACCGGAGGCAAAAAAAACCTTATTCAATGTTCGATGAAAGAAACGAAGTTCATACAATATTCATAAACAAAACGAAATTGTGTCCCCTCCCCCCCCCCCCCCGAGAGGGATATCATCCGAAATAAACGTTTCCCTCGTATTGATACCAATGCATTTGAGAAATTATAAAACATCTGCGAATTTCTGTTGGTATTTACATTTTTCCGGAACTCTTACATGCGTTTTGGTTGTCTCCGCCCCCCCCCCCCCCCGCCCCACTCCATATGAGCAGACTTAGATAAAATGAAAAGCTTTCTGCGAACACAAATCTTAACTGGAAAATTTTCTGCAAATAATTATTTTGCCTTACTCGCCCTTGAGTAAAAAATTAAATTTATATTCAAATAAGAAAGAGACAAAAAAAAAGTGCTTTAAATCATTTAATTTTTTTTATAATAACATATAGTTTGCTTATTTTTCACCAACTGAAGAAAACTGCCAAAGCCATTATTTTTTTACACGTGTGCTGAAAGGCTTTTACAGAAACAAACTCTGGGATTTTCTTAAAAATTCCCTTTAAAAAAGAATTTTTTTTCTTTTTTTTTTTTTTTAATTAACGTTAGCAATTTGAAAAAAAATTTCTGCAGAGCCAAAGAATTTTCTGCGAACGCCGTTCGCGCGTTCGTCTATATTATGCAAGACTGCATATGAGTACCAGCCGCCTCAAATGCCCTTCTAGCGAGAACAATATGTTTGATAGAAAAAATATATTTTTTTTTCATGTTAGAAATAAAATTCAGAATTGAAACATCGAAATTTCTCATATTCATTTTAGTGTAACACACTAGGGGGTGTCACCCGGCTTAGCCCCGCCCTGCAAAATAATTTTTAATATAAATTGAAATGTTGGGGAATTTTTTTTAGAATTGAAGCGTTTAAATTTTTTAAAAAAAGTTGAAGATCAATTTCAGGTGCCACCTGGGGCAAACCCATCCGCGCCACCGTAGCAATGCTACTGACTTCATCAACTCACATTTATATATAAAATAATTAAATTTGTCAAATAGATAAAGGAGAAAAAAAACCCGTATTTTCATATCAATCAACTAAAAAATCGCAAATTAAGGGAATATGTAATACCCCCCCCCCTGGAGCAAAAATAAAACGTATGTATGGCACCAGTTATAAATATGCAGGAATGATTACACCTTCGAACGATATAAAACAAACGCTGAGAAGGAAATACGCTTTCAATTTTTAACATTTATCATTTAAATTTTGAGCATAAATGAAAAAAATTTAATGTATAAATTTTGAATTTGAAAAAAATTAGATTATTCTTCAGAAAGTGTTCAAACAAAAACGATTTATTTTGGTATGCAACCTAATAGTAAAAAAAAAAACACGAAGTCTGTTGGGGGGGGGGGCGATCGCCCCAATCGCCCCCCCCCCCCCTGTGGATCCGCCACTGGTCAACAGGTCATTATATATATTTTGGTATGCAATAAATCTACTTCATAATACATACTTTTTTCTTTTTCAAAAATTTGTATGGGCTTTCACATTTTTCAAAAAAAGTTCTAAATCTTTCTTTGAATGATCCTAATTTCCTCAATCAGTAAATAGGCATATATTATTAAATTTCAATTAGGATAACATGGTGGGTCACAATTAATGAAGATATGTTTCACTAGAACTTTCAGTTCAGAGACTTTCGTAAATATGCATAATCTATTTTTGCGGAATTTCTCTTCATTCATAAGCTCACATGTGTTTCTATTGAAAAAGAGATTCCTTGTGACTTTGAAAACATGCTCAAGCAAGTTTTATTGCTATTTTGGCCATCAAATAGTTCATTACAGTGTATAAACTAGGGATGCACTGATAAGCAAATTGGCCAATTAACCATTAGCTGATTAATTATAATCATAATGGCTTTTACTGCTCTCTCAGTTGAAAAAAAAAATACCTGCATTAAAACAAAAACATATGACACAATAACATTTTTGCTCAATTAAAGGGTGTAATTTTGAAAGCAAATTGTAAAATGTTGTAGTTATGTGTATAAAAAGAGAGTACAATAACTGAAAAACATTTTTTTTTGCTTGAATAGGAGTATTCTGTCAAAAGTTTGAGAGGAAGTGAAGGGAACTGAGTCAGGCTGCATATAACCACCTACTATGGTTCTTAAACAATAAAAAAAAATATTTACTTATGTATAATAAATTCAACCATAGTTTCTTGTTCTAGGCATACTTAATATATAATTTTATTCAAAAAATAATTTTCCTCCCCATTAAAATCGGCAGTATGACTAATTACCAACGAATTGGTGCATTCCTAGAATAAACTCTCGTCAGTAAAAAGTTTGGGGAATTTTTAGCTACTTACTAGTACACAACTTTCAGAAAAGGTAAGTTACAAAATTATAAGGTACCAATTTCAGGAATTTTGATATACTTACGAATGCATCACTTTTAACTGCATCAAACCATTAATGCTTGACAGACACAAAACAAATTCATGTTCTGCAGCATTAATATCGCCAATTGCAGCTGCAACTTGAGAGCTTTCTTGGATATCACATTCATCTCCACCTTTTCCTGTAGCAACTTCGCTTCTCTTTTCAGCTTTTTGCCGTCTTTTTAAGCTTGGCCAAAAGATTCAAAATCTCTTGCAGAACTATAAACTAATTAAAAGGGAAATAAATTCTTTTTAAAAAGGCATCAAGTTATAATAAAAATACAGTCGGATCCCGATTTATGCGAGGGATGCGTTCCAAGACCCCTCGCACAAGTCGAAATTTCGCGTTGTGGAACAACGCATGTTTAGAAATTTTTTGTAAGCATACCTAATTACTTCAAACAAGTGTTAACGTCCCTTAAATTGTCTAAAAACATTTCTTAACTATATATTACCGTATCTGTTATAAAGAAATGATTTTTTTCCGCATTTTAACGTTAAATAACTAAGCATTAAAGCATTACAATTTAACATAAATTACTACTACAAAGCACAAAATCAATGAACAATGAGAGACATGAATTAAAACAGTACGGTACTTACATTAAGTACCGTACAAACCATACTGCATCTTTGTAAACCATCTTTTGTCGGATGTCTTTTCATCCATAAGCTCATTATTTTTTGCATTGAAAAAGGCATTCCCTGTAACGCCGAAACACGTGTCTGCTGTAATTTGCAAACTGGTGCTTCTTCTAATGTTGTTTTGTCTTACCATGCTGCATTATATTAGCAAAGATAATAGAACTAGTGAAGATTGGACACTCGACGACCGGTTTTTACGCATGGCAAGGAAAACAAGCGTAAGTAGAATGAAAACTGGTGCTTGAAAAAAACTGACATTCAGAGCTATAGCCGCCAAGTTGAACTGGAGATTCTTGGAATTGGCGTAAAGGTTACAACACTAAGAATTCTTAGAAAAAGTGGGGAGAAAGGACGGGGATACTAACCACCGGTTTCAGTTCCCGCGACAATGATAACAAAACCTAATTGATTCCAGATGTTATCTACGGAATCTTGAAACTCAATTTACATCCTCTTCCCATTCTTTTGAAAATCTATTTAACGGGACGCTGATTAAGCGGCGATGTGTTCTTCATAATGCCATAGAAAGTCTAAAGTACAAATACGTTTGGAGTGGGCTGTCAAAAACTAAAACTAAACAAAATAATTTTTCTACACGCCCCTTTAATTCCAACGCTTTTTCTTATTAATGCTTTAAGTTTTTGCGAACAAACAAAAAAAAAAAAAAAAAAAAAAAAAAAAAAAAATGATGTTGTGAACTACTAAGAATTTTTTAATTTTAAGTTCAAATTTTTTCTTCTTGATCAAATCAAACTGTGCCAAAAAAAAAAGATGCAGTAATAGATCAAATATCAAAATATATTTTAAACAAAAATCTTTACTCACGTGTATTGGCAACGATATGGTTGATGGCAAGCATAGAGCGCAATTTTAATTCGCTTCTTGATTATCACAACGTGGAAACGTTGTGAAAGATGCGGCAAACTGCATCATTTGTGACGCCATTAAAACCACGCCTTGTTTGAAAAATCGGACATTTAAAAAAAATAATTAAAAAATAAGTGTTGGGAAAATGAAAGTATTTTCTGGGTCCAAGTTATAGTTTTTGCTTATTCTATCGATTTCAGTGACTACAAGTACTACTTTTGACTGAAGGAAACCACCCCATTTGTTTGTGAAAATTAAATAACCACGTCAAACAGACTGAATTGCAGATTACTGCAGACTCGTGTTTCGGCGTTACAATGGACGGCTTTCTCAATGCAAAAGAAATGAGCTTTTGGTTGAAAAGACACCCGACAAAAGAAACCTAACCATTTCTCCGATGTTTTTAACACGCTTTTATTAGCTTCACCTGTATGTATGTATGTATGTATGTATGTATGTATCTTGTAACGGAATCTTGCAGCTCAAATTTCGCCCTCTTCCTGCGATCGGATTCTTTAGAAATTTGGCACGCGACCTCAGACCCGATGACAATGCAATATTCTACAATCAAATAAATTAATTAACTCTTTTAATTGTTAGTTTCCTCCAATTTTAATCAATATTTTGGCATAAATCCAACAATGTGAAAAAAGAAAAATTTAAAAAAATACATTAAAAAATGCTCGCAAAAATTATTTAAAAATATCTACAAAAACCTTTAATTTTTCTGCATCAGACAAAATTTGTTCCAATGTTCCAAAGTAATTAGAACATGAAATATAATTGTTTTTAACTAATTTCATGCCAAAATTTAGGTGAGCCTTCAATTGGAAATTCATTGCTGATCAGACCATTGTTAAACAAAGCTTTTATTCAAATGCATCTCAAATTTTCAAAGCAATATAAATATGATTTCAGCAAACATACATCGATGACTCACCGCAGTAGCTTCCCATCGGAGTGCCCTTGTCTTAACTTTAAGATATTACCTCGAACTCGTTTTATAAATAATTTCGTCGTCTGATAATTCTCCAACATAAGACTAAAAAACAGAAAAATAAAATAATAGTTTAAAAAACTAAAAAAACACGCTTTCGTAGCAAAATGAACTAAAAAGCGAAAAATAATCTTTGGAAGATAGTAGTTGACCAATCACTTAATTTTAATGTAATACAAAAAAGCGTGGGGGGCTTCTTATCAGTTGCTTGAATTTCTTCCATTTGTTGTCCAAGCAAAATTGTAAATAGACAGCACCCCACGCTTTTTTGTATTACATTAAAATTAAGTGATTGGTCAACTACTATCTTCCAAAGATTATTTTTCGCTTTTTAGTTCATTTTGCTACGAAAGCGTGTTTTTTTAGTTTTTTAAACTATTATTTTATTTCAAACATAAGCTCATTTCTTTTGCATTGAAAAGGACATTCATTTGTAACGCCGAAACACGTATCTGCAGTAATCTGCAAAGTGTGCTATTTGGCGTTGTTATTTCTCATTTTACTTTTTGCACATAAGTATTTATTTGACTTATAGTTCGTTTTTTTTAACCCAATTAATATACAAAGTAAAAGAAAAATAAATTGAAATAGAAGAGATCGAAAAATTCAAGAAAGTTACATTAAGATTTAAAATGAATCAGTTTTGTAGACATTTTTTTTTTTAACGAGAAATAAATTTTTAGGTAAACACGCATTTGTCTGTGTGTCTTTTAACCCAATCTCCTCTGGATTAGGAATGTCTCAGGTCGAAACTGGTCTCGTTGGATATCGAACATCCAGAGAAAGCCATTCCGCTTTGGGCTTTCAACATCCAGTCTTGAGAATATCATGAACCCTGTATGTCCCGAGGACACCAAGGAGTAAGCATTAAAATTACCAATCGTTACGCGCCACAAGTGGCGAGCGGAGGTTGGCGAACAAAACGAGCAGGGAGTGGAGCCCCCTAGTACAAAATTAACAGGAGTGAGAATTTAAAAAATAATTGTAAATTCATTCAATCTAACGAATTTGTCGCCCACTTCACAGTGAAAATTGAAGGGAAATCTTGCGAGATAAAAAATTTTAAGTAATGTAGTCGATGACTGAGAAGTTTTTTAAACCTTATCAACTTCTGCAAAATAGTGCAGCGAAGAGGAGAGCAAGCGGGGGGATCATCCCGGGCGCCAAAATATGAGACGGCTCCATAAATTATGGGTTTCCTGATATAATAATGGTATACCTGTGTATAATAATATAGTTTACATTTGAGAAATTTGTGAAAGTAATCTTTGTAAACAGTGGCGTAAATAGGGATTGGCCGGAGTAACTCTCTCCAGGGGCGCAACAGCGAACAGGATGGAAATTTCAAAACGTTATTCCCAAAAAAATTTTGATTTTTTAAAACTATTTCATAGACCTTTTTTTAGAAAAAATAGTAAAAATAGAACTAAGGGAGTGTGGGGGTTAGTTTGAGACCCTGCTCATTGGATTTCTTGTTTCTACTAATGGTTTTTATCGCGGCCGTAATTTGAATTCAAGACCTCAAAATTCAAATGAATGCCAGGAAGAGTGTTTCGAATTTCTATACTTTGTTACAAAAGATGGCTTGCTTTGGCATTTTTCGCACTTTACGACTTCAATTTGAAAAATTTCCTTCGCTTAGAATTACGATTTCGTGAAATTTGAAAGGAAAACACACGCACATGTATGTACATGAATTGCGTAAATGTTAATTAATTTGTTGATAAATCTAATTTGGAAAAACATATTTTTAAGTTTAAAATTTCAGTTAACATTTTGAAAAATTTCATGTCACGCAACCCCGTAATTGTGGATGAAACCTACTTTTTTTTTTCTTTTTAATCACAAGACTTTCAAAACTATTTTCATAATTCTATACTTACGCTTGCTAACATTAACTCCATACCGAACTGCCTTGCATTCAAATTTCAAAGGATTGAGTTCATCTTCAGGGTGTAAATCAGTATTTCAAAGTGCAGTAGCCGTTTGCGTGAAATCTTCCCGCGTTTGTCCACAGCTTTGCTTATCTGCCTCATTGTCACCAATTTTTCTTTGTTATCTCCTATTATTGTCCTTTCTCCTT
Organism: Uloborus diversus; assembly: GCF_026930045.1. Lineage (NCBI taxonomy): Eukaryota > Metazoa > Arthropoda > Arachnida > Araneae > Uloboridae > Uloborus > Uloborus diversus. The sequence goes on from NW_026557876.1 coordinate 815,420, forward strand.
CGCAGCCGAAGACAGCGCAGAAGCAGGGGCAGAAGAGTTTTTCCTACCCTGGGCTTCACACAAAAGAATCTATAAACTCTTATCGTCGACCACACTAATTTACTTCCTTCACAAAAAAATTTCTTAGGTGTTCTCATCCCATAAGAACATTGTCAAGTTAAGAGCCTGTGTCGAATTGAAATCCCATGTGGTGGAATAGCAGAGGAACTTCCAAACTACTGAATCCGATATTAAAAAAATAGCAACACATCAGTCACAAAAAATCATCTTGGAAAAATGTGCTGCAAAAACGCGAGAATCATGATTTTTACATTTTTTACTCAGAATGTATCAAGGAGCTGAATTTGGCACATCTTGGTAACCAGATGATAGCCTAATCAGAAACTTGGGGCCCGGTCCTTGGAGAGTCCCCGGCTCGAAATCGGTGCAGTGTAAGTTTTATAAGAGTTTGGGGGGGGGGAGGCAGGGGCGTTCACAGGGGGGAGAAGGAACACCTGTTGGTCCGAGCCTGAAGAGGGCCCAATATTTTTATGACTAGGGGTGAAAATACGGGTAAACAATATGGAGAGGGGCCCGAAAAAGTCATTTGTTCGTTTGTAAAATCTGGCATTTAAAAAAATTAATTAAAAAATAACTGTTGGGAAAATGAAAGTATTTTTTGGGTCCATGTTTTTTTTTCGCTCATTCTATCCATTTCAATAAATAAAAGTAGTATTTTTGACTGAAGGAAACCACCCCATTTAAAACATTGTTTTCCTGCTACACTTGGAAACCAGCTGGAAGGATAAAACACGTGATAGAACACGATTCCTTAATAGTAAGTACAAGAAGCTTATGAATAGAGTCGTGTAATGTGCATTAAAAAAATCATTAACAGCAAATACTCTTCAAAATACCTAAAATATTAGCGAAAAATTAAAAAATATGCATTAATAATACTTTAGTTTCGTCGATAATTTTATCTGAACTGAATACAAAATACTTAGCCATTCTATTTTTAAATTATTTGTTATTCACGCGATCCAGGGCCGGATTTGGAAGTGTGGAGGCCCCGGGACAACGAAGGAGTGGAGCCCCCCCCCCCCTTTCTGATATATCCATAATAATATTATCTTGTGCAATCATTCTTTGTAGAAATACCAAAAAAAAAAAGGATATTTTGTAAAAATTTTATTGTGGGGGCCCCTTTGCTGTGGAGGCCCCGGGGCAGTTGCTCCGCCTTCCCTCTTCTAAATCCGGCCCTGACGCGATCAATATTCGGTATTAAACAGGGGGATACGAGGGGAGAGTCATGGGGATCATAACCCTTTTCTAACCGTCGGCAGATTATAAGCCCATGTTGTGTTCAAACACTTTTTCCTTAACTTAAATACATTATATTTTCATCTTTTTCTTTCTGCTAGTTTGACATCTTGAACTTAATTGTAATGTAATACAAGATTTGTTGACATGAAAAAAATAAAAATTATAATGTGAATAGAGAAATTATAAAATTTATAAGTTAAAAAATTGTGACAAAAATGAAAATACATCTCTGCATTCGCTTCACAAAGTAAATAAATACAAAGTCAATGAATTAAATAAAAATAAATAGGCAGTAAAAAAGGAAAATAAAAATAAACAAAACAGCAAAAAAAGAAATGAGAAAGATCTTTGCATCTTCGTAAACAGTCTGTTATTGATACAACACACTTCTGTGTTCCTTTTGCTTATTTATTTGCTTTCATTTTTTCTTAATGACCCTTTCTGAGGCTTAAATGCCCATATAATTACCACCCTTCGCCAGAGGGAGGGGAGAAGAACTGATTCAAACACGGCACACGGCGCACGACGCACAGTGGCTGAACTTGGCGATTAATCGCTGCACACAGTATAAAACATTTTTTCCTCCAAAATTCAATCGCCAACACGCCTGTGAAGTTTTTTTTATGTGCTCAACGACTTTCATTGAAGTGGGAGAAAACGCGAAAGCATTGATCTCTACGGGAGTGTCCAGTCTTATGCGAAGCTATATGGTCTTTGATATTAGCACTGAACAGTAGATATCGTAAATGTAATTATAATTTTTAAAAGGATGAAGATGATGGTTTATGAAAGTGTGGGAGCACCCCTCTTTCTGGCCTCTTTAAGTCACAATGAAAGAGCAGTTTCTATTCTTATGATTGTATTTTGCTCAGACATTACTCTGCGAGTTTCAGTATCAAAACTAAGTTCTGAACTTTTACGGATTTCCTTTTCTTGAATTTTAATTGCACGTATCAAAGATACACTCATACCTGATTGCTGTACTACTTTGAATCCACTTATTAATTGTTCAAGCATATTGAGAATCTTGACATTTTCTTTAATGGTCAGAAGCTTTCTCATTTTCTTTCCATTTTCGCCAACTTTAGATGAAAAAGTGCGTTTGGGAGCCATTCTATCTTATCAACGTTCATATGTAGAATGAAAAAAACCCATTAAGAATCGGAGAGGTTATTTGCAGGCCTGGATTTACTTACAAGCTAAGCAAGCTATAGCTTAGGGCCCCCAACTGCCGGAAATTTGTATGATTCGTTTCAAAAATAAAGTACTTGAAAAATAAATTTTATTTTCTAGTACTTGAAAACTTTGAAAAGTGTAGCTACAAACAACAAATGGGAGGGTGTATGGAGAAGGAATGCCAATATATGTCAAATTCAGCTCCTTGCTTTATCCTGCACAAAAAAATGTAAAAACCATCGTTCTTATGTTTCTGAAACATATTAAATATTTTTGTGACTCACATGTTTCATATCTTGCTATTTATATAACTCCGAATGCAGAATTTTGGAAATCCTTTTGGTGTTGCTTGCTTTTATCTTACTTCTGCATATTGTCAATCTGTTTAGCCCAAAAATAAAATTACACTCTACTTCTATTCCTCTTTGTTTTCTGTCCCACTTGCAACTGAAGAGAAGTTGTTGTAAGGAGAAATCTATAGTTTTTTTTTCTTTTACATTTGAAATAGCTGTTTCTTACAAAGTTAGAACAGGAGTTTAAAAATTTAGGATCAAGTGCTAAAATATCAGACAGAAAAGTACAAATGAAGTGAGCTAAAGAATTTTAATTGTTTTAGAGTTCTTGAAAATAATTAGTAAGTCTTTGAAAATCCGAAGCAAAGTTGGGCTCCAATTTTATTTCTTAACAAGTGCATACATTAGGAATTGTTCAAATAGGCAGTATGTTACTGTCTTGTTACCTATTTTCTAAATCAGTACACCATATGTTTTAAAGCATTTTTTACAATTGATCATTTTATATTTAACTTGTTGTATTTGTTGGTGGGTTGGAATGATAATTAAAAACTAACTGTATCGAAAGCCAATGTATTGTCTTTTCTCTTCCCACATTCTTTTTCTCTGTCAACTTCTGTCATTGATTCGTCAAATCAAAAACAATTTCTACTGTACATTATCTTAATTAAAGTATATAACTTTAAAAACGTTTTGTTTGCCTATTTCTGTCCTGGTATTTTTGTAGTTCCAACTACATCTTATAAGGCTTCAAAGTGCAGAACTTAATATCTATTTTTCAAACTTTCCTCCAGGGGAGAAACACCAGCACCCCCTACAATTGGGGATATTCTATACTCAACTTAAAGAGGAGTCCTGGGTCTCCAGCTCTTGAAATCATTCCCCCTCTTAAGGCCAATCCCAAAAGGACACCAGGGAAAAAGCAATCAAAAAAGCAAAAGTATTGCTGTATGTAGCAGATGAAAGAGACAAACATAGTAAAGGAGAAAAAAATTAAAAAATTGCATCTTACACCACTGAGAGAAACATTGTCCAAACTACATCAGGTGGCCCCATGCCTGAAACAGCTTAGGGCCCCGCTAAGTCTAAATCTGGCCCAGGTTATTTGTATAAACTAAAAGCATTGCTTAGGTTTAGACTAATACAGTGTGTGAACTTCTGATTTCAGTGATGTTAAAGAGATGAAAGTCCATTCACAAAACCAATATTTAGTGTCAACGAAGCCTACGCAGCTCCTTTCCAAAAAATTTCATGTTGCAGGCAAGCAATTTGCGTCAGCAATAAAAAAATTCATTACTTTGGAAAAAACTCGCCTTATAGTCATTTCGCGAAAGTCGGATGGCGTTGTTGCGGGATCCGACTGTATGTATGTGTTGCAATCAGGGTTGGGTTTTGGACTGTCCAAAACTGGTTTAGGACAGGACAAGTGGTTTTTACTGTTTAAAACTGTCCGAAAGTGTCTTAAACTGCCCAAAAGTATGCTAAAACTAAAGTGTAATCTAATCAATTCATATTTACTGCAATATTCGTGATGCATAAATATAAATATTAATTAGTTTTAATTAATGAGTATTTGATAATATTTTTCCTCAAAATGTTCACTTACGAAATATTTCACTTAAAAAAAAATTTGCAAATAACGCTTTACATAAAAACTTTCTTATGTAACAGTCAGTAGAGTTATGAACGGAAATTCACAACAGTACCAAGATAACTAATTTCAGTTCCATTAAAACTCAAAAGAATGTTACTAAATGTGTAAAGTAAAGTGTGCAAAGAAAAATCTGATTTTTTAAAATAGTTTTTGCACTTAAGTTTTATATGAAGTTTTAATGAAAATTCTTTTTTCACTCATACATTAACGAACAAGACATTGATCATTAAATATATGCACTCGAGTGGCCCTTAGCTATAGGACATTTTTCAGAAGTTAAAATTGCATTGATACCCACCCTCTTATTTTGTTCCAATGGACAAAAGAACAGCCTGTGCAAAATTTCCCTTCAATTGGACAATTTCTAGGGGTACCTCAAATGCCTTGAAGTTCAGTCACACACACACACACACACACACACAAAGTCCTAGAAATATAGTAAAAAAAAATTGAAACTGCATTTTTCTTTAACATCACAACAATTTCTAGAGAATAAATACATTTTATTAGGACTAATAATTTTTATAGAATCAAAACATAGTAGAATAAACCAATGTTGAACATTATTCTTTCTTAAGTCAGGATTTAGTATCAGAAGTGCAATTTTTATGGTCTTCAGCAATGATGTGTGAAGCAATTTTTTTTCCTCCCTTTCATCTTCTCTGAAAATATTATTGTGTTTCTGAATCAATTTTACACCTCTTTCTGCAGCATCATTCACAAAAATTGTTTTGTCAAGTTTTTCCATTAATAATATAATATCTAAATTCATCCTTCCAAGTTGAAGCCTTTGTTAAAGAAATCAGAGCTGATTGTCGGCTAAAGAAATATTTTGTAACAGGTATTTCAAAATATTTATCAGCTTGTAGCATAATTTGAGTCATAATTCTCTTAACCCTAGTTGGAATAATATCATCTAATAAGGAAAGAGTCATAGTTTTGTGAACCAAATTTAAGCCATGGCTTAAAATTTTTTTGAGAGTAACTTTCTGATTTCTGGATCAATATCCTGATAATTGATCATGTGACACATGAATAGAAAATCCGGATAGGGAGCTTTTACAGCTTTTGGGGAGAGAAAGCAGGTTCGAATGTAGACTCGAGCCCAAGAAAAATACATGATGTTCTTAAAGCGTTCCTCTCCCTTTTAGATAGCTGAAATTGACCCTAAAGTAGTTAAATCTTGAATACGTAAAGAGCCTTTGAGATCCACCTAGCATGACTTTATAGTTCCTGGCTTACAAAATGATATCCCATTCCTTAAAATCCCGGTAATATTGTTATAGCTAATTCTAAAAAATCTTGATGATCATCACGCTGTTGTTTCTAAATAGAAAGTTGTTGCTCAAGAAATTCGAGCATGGTTGAGAATATATCATCAAGTACTTCCATAGTTACCAGATATATATCTTATTTGTCAAATTTTGTCTTGGTTCTCTGTCACTGTCGTCAAAACCATCGTTGCTTGAGATGTTTGAAACTAGAAGCTAAATCATAAGCTTTTGATGAGACATTGTTATTCCATTTCTTCATAAGTTCTTTTCGTTTGAACAACTCCCTTTTGGAGCCCGGGCGTCCTTTTTTGCACTGAAGAATTCAGAATTTCCTATTATTTTCATTTTTGATGTCTTTCAAAGCATATGTACATGCACTGTCAGAGAAATAATCCGTATTTTCAAATCTCTCCCCTCAAAAAGATCTTTTCTCCTCCTTTTTTTAACCTGAAATTATTGAAAAAAAAAAAAAAAAAATCTGTAATTATTTCATGCATTATAGAGTTAGGCTAACTTATGAATTCAGTGTCCATCCTTCTAGTAGGAATTGGTGAGTTTTTGCCAGGAAACAGAAATTCTTGAAGCAATAATGCTGTACTTCTTGCTTTTTTGTCATTGTAAAAAATAAAAAAATGCTTAAAATTTGCCTATTTGATGGCATTTTTACTACAATAATTTAATTTGAGAGGTAATCGAGAAGATCTACATAAAAATCTCTTCTTAACTTGCGTGAACAGCTACCGGTAGACCAGGGTTCGTACACTCCTTCAAAACTTCTTCATTTAGGAAATTGTTTTGAAGGGCCCTTCAAACTCCTTCATCACTCCTACATAACCATCCTCTATGACAGTCTTTTAAAATACTTTGATCAAGAACTATTAGCTTCGCCACAAGGGCAAAGAGGGGGGGGGGAATTCTGTCTCAACTGAGTTGATCGCAGCTGGGAAAGAAAAATAAACACGTTGAGATTTGGCACATTTTATTGTTAAATTAAACACTTTCTTTTTTTTTAATAAATAAATGTAACGTAGCAGTTTTGTATATTTTGCTATTTAATTTTTATATAGATGTAATTTACAGATTGATTAACAGAGTTCATAAAATTTGAAGGTTAAGAGAAATTCTTAGGTTGTCACTTGAAAAGTAATATTATCTGGAAGAAATAATTATTTGTAGGAGAAAAACATTTGCCTGTAAAAAGACATCACTGAGCATAAAAAGGGCATTGAAACTAAGAAAGACATATAATTATTCCTGCAATCGAACAGTTTGAGGAAGACTGAAAGGAAACAAATGTCAACAGCTCACACTTTTTTTTTTTTTTTCAAATTTAGTAGGTCGATCAAGTAAGATTTACAAAGTAAATCAATGTTTTAGTGTATTTTACTCTTAAATTACAGCTTTTTATTTTGAAATTTTAATGTAGTATTTTCGCATATTTATTTATTTTTCATAAGGATGTGATTTACAAATTGCTTATAGAAGTCATAAAATTTGAAAATGAAAATATTACATTAGATGACTAAGATGACTTATATGAAACTATAGTTCTCATACGCTTATATTTTAAAGTTTTATGATTATTGCTTTTCCCCCTACCACACTCTCAGCAGTAAAAGTCAGTTTGTCTAATTACTGTATAAATGTTTAAAAATACATGAAGTTTTTTTAGTGATTGTGTTAAAAAAAAAAAATGTTTAGTAAATAGCAGTTTTGACATGATAAATGGGATCCTTCACAAGTGATGTCATTGAAGGGGAGACAGGTTCATGAAATTGTGACAAGGGGAGAGAGAGGGTGAGAAAAAGTGACACGACAGTTATTAACACAATATGTTTACAAAAAATATGACATGTGACTAGGCCAGGAGTAAAGTGTAGTGTGACACTTTGACAAAGAGGGAAGGGGGTCAAATATGTTGAAAAAAAGTGATATTTATGCACTGCACTATAGTACTTCTTCAAAATCTCATTTTACTCCTGCAAAATGTTTTCATTTTATTTTTGAAATCGAGTACGAACCCTGTAAATGTTGGTGCTAGGTTACAAGCCTAGTTTGATCGTCACAATAATCAGGCCAAAGTTACCAGCAGCGTGAAAATTAGTGATAAAAGACAATGCTGTACTTGGTTAGAAAATAAGTCAACAATGCACATTTTGTAAAAATAGAGTTACCGCACGAAGTGAAAATTAAAGTTAAAAGATAATGTTATACTTAGTTAGAAACTAAATAAAGGATACACATTTCATAAAAATAGAGTTACAAATTTAGTTTATCTAACCACATGAAAAAAAATATATAGATTTATTTTGTAATATCAATTATACATTAATCATAAGTGTTTTCTTACACAGGGTGGCGACAGTAACTGTGAAAAAAAGTTCCCTGACTTTTCCCTGATTTCCCTGATTAAGTTCACCAAATTTCCCTGATTTATGTTACCAATGATAATGGTTTTCTTTCTTTGCTCTACTTGAAATCCATTGTATGTTTGCATAAAATGCAGTATTTTAAACGTTTTAAGTTGTGTAAAGTTGTTGAACTAAAGATATATTTTAAAAAAATGCCACTTTTTTAATAAAATGGTTAAAAAAACATATCAAGTCAATTTTTTTGGGAGGGGGGGGGGAGGAACCTACAAAACAGTATATTAAATTTTCTACAATGGAAAGGTTATAGAAAAAAAAAAACTACTTTACTTTCAAAAATCACTTAGCATAAGAATTTTAAGAAACTATTAAAATTACTCATAAAAACATGTGTATTTATGATAGAACTAAAAAGTAATTGAAATCATTTTGAACTAAGTTTTCAAAGAGTATAATAATTGTTGCAAAAATAACAAGTAATAGTGAAAGAATAGAAGTAATGTAGTTATTCTTATATAACTAATTGACATATTTATGCAAAACAGATGAAACCATTCGACATCTATTCATAGAGAGTTTTTCTCTAATCAAGAACATAGGTTTTAATGAATGAATACAGCATTTTAACAGTAAAAAAATTAAGATATTTATTTAAGTACACATGTTAACTCTATTTCAAATGATTTCAGTATGTAACAAAAAAAATCTTGGATTGCTTTTGTAACAAACAACTTTGAAATGCAAGAAAAAAAGAAAAAAAAACAATTAGTTAATTTCAAAATATATAAAAGAGGAATACAACCTGGTTTTAAAATAAAAGAATCATTTAAGCCTGAAGAAAAGAAAACCTTTAATAATCCGTGGTGACATCAAATAGTATAACGGCAAAAAACAAAGTTTTTTTTATTGAAAGTTCAATTTTAGCAACTAAATTAAAAACGCGAAGAAGTAATAACTTTTAAGCTTTCATAGTATTAATTCAAGAACCAAAGATTTCTTCTTGAAATCGTGATTACAGTACGCTAATTACTTCGAGACAATGGAATAAAGGCAAAGGAGCTAAGGCATTAATGAAGGCTTTCTCTTTGCCTGTATGGTTGTTTATTTTACGTAGCATTGAAAGCGTAAAAGGAAATTTCAAGTCCCTAGGTAAAATAAACAACCTAACAGACATAAAAGCAATCTTAGGACATTCATCCTGTGGTTAATTAAGTAAGATTCAATACTTTGACGTTGAGGAAAACATGCACAAATATGCGGCAGTGTATAATCTCACCTCATTAATTTTACTTTTTTTTTTTTTGAACAGTTAATTGGCGGAAAATGCGTAGGGAATTAGAGTACTTAATTTTGTAAAGCAAAAAAAAATTTTTTTCTTCATAAAATCAATTTTCCCTGATTTTTTGTTATTTTTTCAAAATTCCCTGATATTTCCCTGACTTTTCCCTGATTAATAAAGTTCCCTGACTTTTCATTGATCTCCCTGATCTGTCGCCACCCTGTTACATTCACTCAACAAAAGTAAATGCCATGTTATAGAAAACACTGCATGCTAACGAAGTTAATAAAACTGAAACAAAATTAAATTTCTACTTAATTTTAAATACACTCATAAATTTATGTGTTTTTACAAAAATAACTCGGCTAAATATCCACAGAGAAGCTTTTGGTTAGATTGTTGTAGAAATGATTGCAAAAACGTCATGAGTCACTAGCGTTGTCTTGGGGAAAAAGCTTCGAAAGAGTCAGAATCAGATGAAAAGCGGGAAAGCTGAACAAAATCTCAAGAAAAAGCAGTTTGAATAAAATAACACTTGTGACAGGAAATAAGGCCATAAAAAATCCAGATCTGCTAGAAATTTGCTTTTAAACTTGAAAACATATGAATAAAATGTTTTTTCGGTGAAATTTCGACAATTTCATGCTATTTGAGGCACCCTTTAAACTTTTCCGATTGAGCTAATAATTTGCACACATTATTTTTTTGTCCATTGAAACAAAATAGGGGGTGGGAGCTACATTTTCACAAAGTTGAAAAATAAGGGCCACCCTAATATGCACTTATATTTTTTAACTTGTGAAAATTTCTTTTTGAAATTCATATTTTTAATACATTTTGCAATTTCAAAAAAATCGTCATTTATTGTATTTAAGTCAGTTATTGCACTATATTTTGAACTTACATTTGCATGCATGCATAAATGTCGAACTATTATGAAAAAAAAACATGCGGACGAACAAATTAAAATTCTTAATAAAGAATTAAACTTCTATGTTCCTAGAATAGATTAAGCTGTACAAATAAGTTATATATATATTATTTATACTTGAATGTTTAGTCCACATTGAATAAATATTCAATTTAAAACATAATTTTGACACATTTTGCTCTGTTTTTGATACTTTCTCACAAAATACAGTTTCACTAAAAATGCAGTTTTGGACAGAATGGTAAAAACCATGGTATTTACCGTAGTGTCAAAAACCTCGCCAACCCTGTGACAATGTTATTAAAGTAAGTAGTAGATTTTAACTTTCAGCTCAAAAGTCAACACTTAGCAAAAAGGTCAATTGGACCAGAATTGAATTAGAAAAAAAAAAAAGCTGTTTTCAATGTTAAGGCAATAAAAACTACACTTACACCTTTCTTGAGTGTGAGACCTCTTTACAAGTATTCACAGCAGTAGATTGCTCTAGTAGAGATATCTGACTGTTGCAGGAAATTACAAGAAGCAGTTTCATTTTTCTACAATTAAAGTAAAGAGTGAATATTTAATTTAAATACAATTATAGATATAAATATGTTAGTAAGGAAATAAATCCGGCATACACTTACACTGACAGAATTTATTCTTAAAGTGTCTCCTGGTAACATTGTTTACAAATTATCCCTTTCAGACCCAAGCAAAGAATGAAAGCTTAATATTTTGTACAATGAACTTGAATAATTGTTTTGATTAGTACAAAGTAGAAAAGAGTAATGTTTTTTTTTTCTATTTGAGGGTGGGCTTAGAGGGGATGTATCGCATGTGATATAGTAAGAACCAGACACTACAATCAGGAGTGTTTTATTTCTGAATAAGATTTGACTAGTTTGTTTAGTTATAGTGCTAACAACACAATATATGCACAGCATAAATACTAGATGAAAATAAGTTTTATTTTTATGCTGTGGTAACGTTACATGATTCTTTTTACTTTCATGAAATGGCTTAGAACAACTTCTTTTTGCAATGAGACAAGTCAAGGAAAAAAAAACTTGCAGTCACTACAATGGGTATAGTACTTTGTCAATCATTTGCAACTGAATGAGCTCCAATTAGAATCACAGTGACTAATAAAATCTGAAATTTCGACCAGTATTAAAATTTTACTGAGTAAAAAATGGAAATGAAAGAAAAGGGCATAACAACATATATAGCAAACAATTCCAGTAAAAAATTAAAATGAATTGAAGGATTCGGAGGGGGGGGGGTTGGTTTTATTAACCTTAATTGCTTACATCAATACAACTCCCCCCCCCCCAAAAAAAAAACTGAAACTGACATAAAAGTTATTACCAAAAGCCATCAAGTCCCATTGCATCATAAATATACAAATAAATTGTACAAGCTACTGTGTAGTAATATTTCAGAGAGATTTTTTTTCTTTGGCTTTAAATTAGTGCAGAGTACATATAAAAAGGTGGTCCCCCCTCAAACATGTTTCTCTCAACTACAGCATTGATTACACTACAAAAATTTATTTTTCTAGTGCTTACTAAATAATTCTATTCTTGAAATCTTCATAACCTTTATCCTTGCACTATAAATAACTCAACGAAATACATATTTGACCTTTGATACAGCATACAAATTTAGCATAGTGAGTATTAGAAATAATAACCACACATTGATATTCATCGAAATAATTTGAACGAATGTAATTGTAGAACTAATACTTCTTAATTCCTTACTTCTGAAATGCTTACTAATTTGGAGCAAGGACCCATTGAGATTCAATCTCTTATCCCTTTTATATCATAAAGATCTGTTAAGAAAACAATTAAGCCATGGTTGTCAGCTTTGGTACTAAAAATGCCAGTGTTTAAACCGAAATTACTAATATACACCAGCAGGCTGAATTTGCAAAACTTGTAACTGAATAATTACTAAATTCCGCATCTAAAGTAAACTCCGTCAAAGTAGCAAGTTTCCAGATTTTACCGCTCAGTGGATTTCCAGATTTGGTTTCAAGAATGAGGGGGGGGGGGGAGGGGCTCTGGTCACAAGTCAGAAGCTTCACCAATCAGGCCACCACAGTCCCTATATGACAGGTTGATGGCATCCCTCCCTACTGCAGAAACAACTTAAGAATTCAATTCATCTCTCTCCCCCAAGGTACAAAGGTGCACACCCTCTCAAATGTTAGATTATTCATTTAGAAAGAGACTGATCTCGCACCGAAAAATAAGACAAAACAACCCTTTCAATAAAAAGCCCCTTTAAATTTCAGTGGTGCTGTTTGTGCTATAGACCCCCCCCCCCCTCTTTTTAGTGGGCACCCCTATAGAAGTCAACTCAATTTTAAAAAACTTGAGTTTTAATTACTCAAAAATGCAGTTGAAACATTTCAAGATCTCAATTTGAAACATTGTGAGATATGAATTCAAAATACCCCAGCAGTCAATCACTCGAGTTCCCGATTTCAAAAAGTCTCGATTATCAGAAGTACTTGATTCCCGAGATCTTGATTATGCCCATCACTAGTCTTTATGGTTAGCTTAACAAAAGAGCTTGATGGGCCGCAAGCAGCCTATCAGCTACTAATCCGGTATTGCTGGTTTAGTCACCTGCAAGATTTTGAATGCATACAATGAGGATTAAAAAATTTTCAGCAGAAATTGTAATTGACTGGCAAGGCCGCTTAAAAAACTTGAAGGCTGGAAGAGATCTTAGCTTTATGCTAAAATTATTGCTAATTCATTCGAAAAACATTCAGCATAACATGTATAATTGCTTCAATTCCTTTTCTGCAATGAATTGGATAACTTCTCATGCTCCTTCTTTATGAGGGTTTTTTTGTGACCCTCTTTTAAAATAAGCCTGGTTTTTCATAACCCCTCTGAATAACACCACCCCCTAGCACCAACAAATGACCACTTCTTTATACACATACATTTTCCAGATGTGCTAACTGAAATAGTTTGTCAAATGGTTAGTATCATAAAAAAAAAAAAAAGATTAAGTCAGTAGACATGATAGTAAGATCATGGGTTATCAGTCAATGGTAACTGTAGGTTATTGCCATGGATGGATCCAGATGATTACCTTTCAATAAATTCCAAAACCTCCGCCCTTTAACATCACCGATGATTGTCACAAATTAAGTTTCTTTTGCTTTATTTCTATTTGTTGGGAGTGGATTGGGACGTCCTGAACCCTTTCCTTTAACTAAACGTCATCAAAGGTGTCCTAAAATTGCTTTTTTGAATTTCAATTTATACTTTCTAAGGGGGATCTCCCAAACCCCACATAATGTCATCTACAATAGAGTTTTTGGAACTTTGAAAAACTACCTGTGTTCCGATTAATATTACTAAAGTGTTAAGCAACATGCTACAATTGCATTTTCAAGACAACAATTCTGAAAAAATTCCCATAGAGAGCCCACTTTTTCACAACATTATAGATCATCTAAAATTACATTTTTGGAACTTGAGAAACAAAAATAGGTTGAGGGACAGTTCCTGCATCTCGGCTCAAGGAGGAGCCGATTGTTCCTCCCTTGCATCCGTCCTTGGTTATTATAGAACCATATCATAAAAATCGGCACTAAATAGGTAGTGTAAGGCTTACTTATGGTCAAATATCTGTTCAAACAGGAGAGTATAGCACAGCAAGACTCGGGAAAGCTCCGACTATTGTGGCAATTATGTAGTGAATTTCTGTTCTTTAATCCATGACTGAGGAGAGAATTCTTGAAATATCTCTAGAGACTTTGTAGTGGCTTAAAAAAAAAAAAAAAAAAAAATCAGGACACAAAAAAATATCAGAACACTTAACATTTTTAAAAAGTAGTGCACATATATACTATTGCACTCAGTAGCAAAATGAAATGTATATCATCAGATATTGCAAACAAGTTTAGTACACATGTTTTTCATTTATTATTATTATTATTTTTTGCACTGGAAATTTGTCATAAAAAGACCAATGCAAATTGTAGGGCTCACAACTAGACACTGTTACAAGTTTCTAAAAGTCCTTTTTTTTTTTTCAAATTCAGGCCCTTGTTAGCTTTAAAATATCGGTTCCATTTCGAGTTTTACTCAGTGATTCCTCTGTCCCCTTCTATTTTTTTCTCAAACAAAGTATCAACAGTGGCAGATACAAGGGGAGAGTCATGGAGGCTCATACCCCCCCTAAACAATCGAGAACTTTATGTGTAAAATGTAGATGATTACAGTATCTTAACATTTCATTTATTATTTTTAAAAGTAAACATTTGCACTACTTCATCTCATTCCTCATGAAATCAATTTGCAATGTTTATCCCCATTTAGGTGTCTTATTCCAGGCTGCTTTGAAGCTTTTTATTTACCCGCAAGCAGTTTTTGAAATTTTTTCGTACCTAAAACCGTAGGTTCGTTCACGGAGGTCGTCATTCTTCAGCTAACCCTCCCCCCCCAAAATAGTTTTCTGTATCAGCCCCTGAGTATCAATATATTGTTAATAACATTACCATACTTGAAAGTTATGAATCAAATGGTGAAAGAACAGCTGGATGCAATATACCAACTGGAGTTCAAAACTATTGGTTAGGTGTAAATAATTCATTCAACATAATTTCTAGTGTTTAGCAAAACAATATAAAACAGAATCTATCGATTAATCGGCTAAAATTCAATAAGCATTGATACATCCTCTATGCGATAATACCTTTAACCAGTCATGTTTTTTCTTTAGGGGTATATATACTCCCAGTAATCCATTACGCACAATGTGTATGCGATCATATACATAATATACCACAGTATGAAAATTTTTGAAGCTTGAGGGTAAACGCTATATGTCTAAAAAATGTTTGAGAGTATATAGCGTATATGGAGAACACCACTGCTTTTAACATGAAAATGTTTGTACTGATTAATCAGTTTCCAATGGCGGGTAGGTAAATCAGCAAAGCAGTGGATTACCAATTACTGCCGGATTCTACTAATTACTGCTTGTTAACTAGGGAACTGCTAATTTTAACCTTTTGAAGTTCAGATTAAGGACCTTGAATAAATTAGGTACTTTTCCCAAGGAACAAACTGAAAACCTGTTGGGATCATCAGGACAAAAAGTTAATACTCATGACAAAATATTTTTTATCAAGATAATCAGGACAATTACGAAGCCTGTTGTGAGCAATTCAAGCAAACAAACGGAAAGCCTCCTTTTAGTGTCATGCCAGCACTAATAAAAGGAATTGAAAAAAAATAGGCTTCATGAGAAGTTTCAAGTTTATAGACTCGTTCGTTCACAAACAAAAGAACAAATTTAATGGTAGCAGTACGTAATCACAGAGTACAAACCTGTATCGGTTCAAACTATCATGAACTCGCCGATATTTTTATTAAATAAGTAACATTGAATTATATATACGAATTGATACGTAACTACAATACGACTTCCAATCTGTAAACAAACATCTGTTCGGTTTCCGCTGCCGTACAGTGACGTGAAAAACCCGTCAAACAGGTCACGTGAACCAGCCGGCATCCTAGCTGTGGAGACTAGGCTGCCAGCCAGCCGGCAGCCAAGTCTCGGCCTCCATTTTTTCTGTTTAGAAGTGTCGAAAGGAATTAACTACGAATTCAGAGGTCCAAAGTAAGTGTTTCAATCAATTATTTTTTCAAAGAAGTGGAAAATTTATTTTCTGATTCGTTCGTATCCCATGAAGTTAGAATTGTTTCTACTGTTCACAAAAGTTGACTTTTATTATTTCCGCCCCTTTCATTTGGGAGAATCAAAACAAGCGGCGCTCTTTTCATTATTAACTTTCTCTTTTTTATTGCTGGTAAATGTGTGACTTTAAGGTTGTATCATTAGTTTTTTTTTTGTGCTGTGGATCGGAAAAGGATATAAATAGCTCGACTGTATAGACCACGAATAACTCAAACAACATTAAACGCCTGAAGCGGTTATTGATTTTCTTATGAAATAAGTACAAAAACGAAAAGCCAAAAACATTCTTCCAACCTCTGCAGAACCAGATGTAAGAATTTGCGATGCAACAAATATTCGGCCCTGTCAGAATGCCTCGTTAACTACTCGGCCTCGTCCGAAGACCTACAGTGCAAAAAATACATTTATTTCCATGCATTGAAACGTTTATCATGCTTGATGGCTGTTTTAGTACATTGACATTTTTAAGGGTTTTCTTTAATGATTGGCTCCAAAAAATGTCTACTGCAAATCTTGACCATTCATTGACTCACTCAATAAATTTATACAAAATTTTCGTACAAGTCCGAAAAAAACATATTGGAATACATATATATATACCAAATACATATTTGAAAGGTTAAGACTTATTTTATTTTTGATGCTAATTTTTAATACAAAAACAAAAGGAATCATAAGTAGATAAAGTACAAGCATAAATCATACATGGGGCAAAGGTTTTTTTTTTCTCTCAGTGCAAAATTAGTAGTGTAAAAATTGAATAGTATGACAAAAATGGGGGGGGGGGGATTACCAATCTCATCATTTTTTTGTTAAATATGACAACTTAGAATCGAAAAATAATCATTAAAATAGTATGATTTCCTACATAGTTTTCAACAATATGCAAGGTTTACAGTTTGCGAAGATCATGCTGCAAATTTTTAGTTCTGTACAAACACCGATGATAATGCAGAAAAGAAAAGAAATATTCAGAATTTTTAGCAGATAGGTCTTTTTTTTTTCATCACATAAAGTCTCCGTATAAGTCAACAGTACATTTGGTGCACAATTAGAGAGCTCCATGTTCTGAAAAACACTTTCTGGTCAATCGAGATAGGATATGACATTTTGTTCGCATCCATTAAAAGACGACTCGAGGCGGGCAGAAGCAAAGGGGTGTAAATGACGAAATAACAAATGGGGGGGGGGATCCTCTCCTCTGTCTTCGGGCAAGAGACAGTACTAATAGCCCTGTAGGCGCTGCCATACAGTATAATTTGGAAATTTCTTTTGATGGAAGCCCATCGAGGACCTGAACTCTAAACAGTCCACCCGCATCCCTCTGCTGCCTTACGTTGCTCTGTGAAGTGCGTAACGCTTTTGAGCCGAGGTTTCTGCGGAGGCTTCACTTTGTGAGATAAATAAATACCTTGGTGCTGAAAAGTAAAGTGAGAAATAACAACGTCAAAAGACCACAAATTGCAGGTTGCTGCAGACATGCAGGGGTGCCCACAGGGGTCGAGGGGAGATTTTGGCTCAAGTTGCGCCATCTAAATTGTTGGGTCGGGGGGAGTTTTTTAAATTGTTTTATTTATTTATTTATTTATTGATTTATTTTCAATTTAAATTTATTTTATTATATTTCAGTTCATTTTGTTTGTATTTTATTGAGCAATCACGATTGCTTATTGTTCTCATTTGACTGATTTTGGCTTCCTATCATTTTATTCCCCCCCCCCCCCCCGCCACCCTCTGCAGCATCACGGTCGACCGACTCCTCACAATGCTGCTCCTATAGCGAAAACCGTCTCCAGGTTGCATCCATGTCCTACACACATGCACATACATACACAACTACATACAAACACACACACACAAACACATACACACTCACGCATGCATCCAAACACTTACACATACACACACAAACAGGTACACACAACTACCCACACATTCATGCTTGCACACAGAGACAAACACATATGCCTACACACACATACACATACCCCGCCCCCATGCACATGCCTGCACTCATATACACAACTACCAAGGCTCATGCCTGCACACTGACACAAAAACACTCGGGGGGGGGGGGATGGGCACCTTTGCAGACACCTGTTTTGGTGTTATGAGGACCGCCTTTTTCAGTGCAAGAAGTGGATGTCTTTTCATCCATAAACTCATTACTTTTTGCGTTGAAAGAGGCGTCCCTCGTAAAGCCGAAACACGTGTCTGCAGTAATTTGCAATTTGACGTTATTATTTCTTACTTTGCTTCACTTTGTGTTTGACTTGCAACTTTGTGAATATGTTTCTACGGAGAATTTTATGTTCGAAACAACGTACCAATCACGCTGGAAATAATGTCTTCAGACTCTTCTGCCAGTTTGGTGTCACTAGTTTTAACGGGGTTATTAATTTTTATTTTAGTTCTGTGTTGACGAAGACTCGAACTTCGTTGAAGGAAACTATTTAAACCTATTCGAAACTGTTGCGGTGTAATATAGTGTTCGTGGTCTAGAACTGATAAACGTCGCTTCTCAAAATTTTGTTCGCAAGTACCTTTCGTGGTAATCATTGAAATAATATGGGTTTAATGGGTTATCCCAATAAATTGGGGTTTTCTAGATATAAATCATATTCTTTCTGTTGGAATGACAGTAGAAATTGAATTTGCTTATTGAGAAATTTGTTTGTTACTGTTAATTTCAATACACGCGTATAGGATAGAAATTTATGTGATGTAGCATCGTGCTGAATCACTTCCGTTTAATTCATCTTCTTTTATTATTTATTTCAGTAGCTTCATGAAAAAATGCCTCTAACATAAGAGAAATTCCCCTTTTTTTTTTTTGAAGAAATGTGATTGTTAAGAACTATTGTTGAGCAAATACAATGTACCCGATAAAAAAAAATGTAAAGTTCAAAGAAAATACAGGCTTGGGGGATGTAAAATTAGAGTTGGATTGCATATTCTGCATTTCAGTTGTTTTTTGGCCAAATACTTTTAATGTTTAAAAGAAGGTTATACTTTTTTAAAAACGTGCTGAAAATCATTTTTCAAACCTTTAATTATGTATGTTGAACTGTTAATGAAATGAATTTTTAGACAAAAAGGAGGAAGCCATTTGGAAAGTATCGTGGCCAAATGTTTGGTATTCTGCATTTTTCCAAAGCACTGGTCGCATCACTAGTGAGAACAAATAATTAAGGCAGGGCTGGGGGGGGGGAATTTTTTGGTGTTCATGTTAATAAATGATTTAAATCCCTTGTTTTTAAGTCTTAAGTTTCTTTAATGCTTCGGTATTAAAATGTTTGATTTGCGAAGAATTCATTTGTGAATTGTTGAAAAATATGTTTAAATTTATGTTTCATTTGATTTTAATTTCAGGATATCCTCAAAAGGAAAAAGAAAGAAATCGAGTATTTTTGCGAAGGTCAAAAAAAGAAAAACTGAAGTGGAAATGAACTCGGTAAGTGAGACTGTGTGTTTTGTTATTACTCTCCCAAAATGGAACTAAATTCAATGAATGTTTTGCGACAGCATTGTGTACTAAAAGCTTTGCAAACGAACTTCCTCGGAGCAGAGCGAATAAGGCGATGAATTTCTAAACGCACTTTTGTTTCCACTGCTGAGTTTTGTTGAGTGCGTCGAAATGACTCGCACTCAAAACTGAATTTCAGGTTGTCGTACTTTCTTTAACGACATCATTCCTCATAATTTGGGTTTGAATGCAAACACTTCGAATTCCCATTCCTTTCCCACTTCACGTTGTATTCGATCCGTTTCCCGAAGCGCTATACTTCGACGATCCGCGTCATAAAATCTTCGACCGAAACGTTTCTGTGAAATAAGTTCAAACGTTGTAAATGGGTGGTGCCAGATCCTCGTGACACAATGTTTCGTTCGCTGTCACGAATCAAAAAGCACGTCGAGTGTCACGAACGTGGGGCCGACCATTCATGAAATGGTGACTGAAAAGCATGCATTCATAAAATAAACTTAGAGCAATGATAACAACTACTGTCGGTCCATGGACGCCCCCCGAATTGTAACGACTGAATAGAACCAGGGTTTGTGCTGCCGCCATGGGAAAAAAAATAAGCAAATGTCAGACCTGGAAAAGTCATGGAAATTTATTCAAAGTCATGGAAAAATGTCCTGGGCTTGGGAAAAGTAACAGTAGCTAAAAAAGCCTTAGAAATCTTGAGTGATTTAACAGTTTTGCACATAAAAGCTGTTAAAAACGGGGAAATATAACGATCCCAAAAAGAAATCTGAATTTTGAAATCTGATTGCATCCACTTCGGTATCAGCCGCACGTATTTTCTTTGCAATGTGATTTTACTGCTTGGACATCGCTCATTTTGAATTTATCATTATTTTCAACTCTTCATATAATTTATGTTCTGTAGTAGCGATTTTCCACGGTCTTGATTTTGTCCCACCCGCTGAAAAAATGAAACAATCAATTCATTGCAAGTTTATTTCTATCACCCATAAAACCTTCATTGCTGAACTCATCCGAGTTTGTCTTAATTTGTCGAAAGTTTTAGAAAATTTAGATCTTAATTGAGGCGATAAAACACAGGAATAGGGGGATTTCAATGCTCTAAATAAACCTCATGTAACAAGGTCATGAAAATTTTTATGAAGTCATGAAAAATTCCTTGAAAAGTCATGGAATTTTTTCATGATCGAAATAGAGTACGAACCCTGAAAAGCAAAGCAAAGAGTGAAAATTGAAAGTTGTTTTAAAAGCCTTGTTTTTATTAATTATTAATATATTTTATTTTTTTAAATACAGGATTATTGCAACAGTTAAAATTTTCAAAAGCACGGAGATTTTCCGGTCATTTTCCATCAATGAAAATCACGCGAATGTATGCTGACGACAGTCTGTTATGATTAATCGCTCATATTGCTGCATTAATAAAACTATTTTTGTTCACAAAAAAATTTAAAAAACCACACAGCCTTGAGGCTATTGGTGCCAAATTTAACCACACCTGTTTACATATATGTTCACATTCATTCCAAATTTCATCCAGAACGTAGCATTACTTCTGGTGATATGGCACTCTCAATGATAAAGAAAGAACGTTTGATTGCACCGCCCCTTCATTATTTCTTGAGATATAGCAGTCACAAGTGACAACGAAAACCATTCTATAGCTCAGCCTCCGTTTGAACTATCGACACCAAAATTGAATCAGCACCTGTACTTGTTAGGGGCAACAAATGAACTAAATTTTATTTGATTCCGCCTGTTACTTCCTGGGCAATAGCAGGCGTCAGGGTTGGGTCGTCAATGAACGAACGGGTCAAAAAGAACGAATCCTCAAGATGAACCGAGCCGTTCGTTCACTTAAAATAAACAACTCTTCTTTTGAGCGGTGAGTAGTTTGGAACATTGTGTTGATGCACTTGTGAGGAAATCTCCCCTCTTTTTTTTGGTAATTGCTAGATTGCTTTTCTGCATCACAAGGAACATCCTTTTCAGTGCATAAAATGTGAGCTAATGAATGTGAAAAAATCCGACTTTTGTCGGATGTCTTTAAATCTACAAGCTCACGTTTTGTGCATTGAAAAACATTCCTTGTAATGCCAAAACACGTGTCTGCAGTGTTCCTGCACATTTGTGCTTTTGACGTCGTTTTATTTTTTAAGAAAAGGTATTTTTATGCTTCAAAAAACCATTTTATAATATAAAAAAGCATAACAACTTTCATTAATCTTCAAAATTTGAATTTCACTTTTAAATTTGAATTGTAAATGATTACAGTATATTATATGCTTGCACTTTTTTATTAATTGTAAAATCTGCTTTGAACAATGTTCAATTTTTTACAACTACTCGATATTGTCGGTGTACCGAGTAGTTACAGAGTACTCAGTACTTCTGTCGTAATTGCATTCTTCTTCAAATTTTTAACTCTCAATCAACGTCAAATTTCCTTTTTCTCTATTTGCAGTACAGTATATTCATTCCAACTTTTTTACTTTCGGCTTCATTTGTCATTTTTCTTGAATCTTCGCAGTTCATTTGCAGTTTTCCAATGCATCCATCAGTAATGTTTTATGAAACTTGTTTGGGCTACGAGCAAAATATTTGGACATTCGACTTCCTGTCCCACGCACCTGCTAAAATTCTCCTCACGTTTTCTGTCGCCAAAATTATTTCTAAAAATAGCTTTTATCACTTTTCTGGCAAACCTTTTGTTTTCTATAACATCCCTATCATCTGTATTGATTGTGCTTCTCTTTTTTTACTGATTATTACTGTCTAATGTTGTTCTCCAATAAAAAAAAAGTTGCACTTATTTTCTGTTCTCATCTGTACTGTGGAATATTTTTTGGTGAGACTTTTTTTTTTGTAATCTGGTACTCCGGGTGACAGAGTTGTTCAATGGGGGGGGGGGGGGGGGGAGGGACATTCAAGTATAAATATATACGTAACTTATTGACTCTTATATTATTAAGTACCTACCTATTGCTACTTATAGATGATTCTAATCTAGTTACAAGGGACATGAATTCTTCATTAAAAATTTCAATTTGTACGCACGGTTTTTTCCCTAATAAAATAGTAACCAAATTTTTCAACATTTTTGTGCATGTGAAAATGAAAATGTTCAAAATATAATGCAATAAATGACTAAAATGCTATAAGTGACAATTTGGAACTGAAGGGAGGAAAAATACAAATATATTTGAAAGTTTTGGCACAGCTTTGTGAAGATTTTCTTCTCTTGGCTATGGTGCCATTTCAGGATCTAAAACATCCGCCTGTAATCGTAAAACATCCGCCTAACTACTTTGGGAAAAGGCCAATAATTTGTTTCTAAAACTTGTCAAGCTACCATTGTTTTTCAATATGTAGTTACAGAATGTATTATATTGAAAAAATGAATTAAAAAAAGAATTCTTAAAATTTTAGTGCATCTATTTAAACATCAATTTATTGTTCTTTAATCGACAAAGATTTAAAAAAGAATTTTCGTTAAAACATCATGTAAAACTTACATGCAGAAACCATCAAAAACATTAAGCTTTTTTCTTTCTCCGCGCCTAAATATTGCACATTTTATAACATTCTTTTGAGTTATGTATGGAACTGAAATGAGTTAGTTGTCTAGGTAGTGTTTGGAATTTCCTTTCAATACTATACCAACAGTTACACAAGAAGTTCCGTCTAGAACTATACGAGCCTACTTTCCCGTGTATCCATACTACTTTCTACTACCTGATCAATATTCTCAAAAATAGCTAAAATCGCAAGTTGTTTCAAACATATATTTGCTAATTTCTAGGAATAAAGTATTCCTCACACATCTAAAAAAAATTAGATGCGTAAAAAAAAGTACTTTTAAACAAAGCAGCTAATACACTTTTTTCCCCCCAAAAAAATTCTTTAACAGCTTTCAAAACGAAAAAATAATAATTAAAATTAATAAGCTTATTAAAATAAATACATCATATCAAAAAAAAAATCGTTTATTTTTCCCCTGTTGCCAAAAGTAATTTTTTAAATGAATTAATGCACTTAACAAAATAAATAAAAACAATAAAATGTCAACTTAAAGAAATACTTTTCATTGTCAAAAAAAAAAAAAAACAATCGTCTGCGCATATCTTTATGTAGAAACATAAATGACTTCGAGTTTATTCGCCAAAAACTGAATACCTAAATTGAAACTTTAGCGTAAAAATAAAAACAAGTCATATCAACAATAATTATTTCACAGTTAAAACCATAGCTGCGGAGTCGAAGTCAATCTCATTTTGAGATAAAGGAGTCGAAGACGAATATCCAAGAATCGGAGTCAGTCATTTGGCCTCCGTGTATAATTTTTTGCCAAAGCTACGAAGTCGGGGAGTCGGAGTCCGATTAATTGTCGGAGTCAGGTGCCTCTAAATTCTCGGAGTCTGGAGTTTGGCGTCAAGAGCTATTTCCAACAAAATTTGTTTGAAATAAATCCGCCTTCAAGTACGGAATCTACATTGACTTTCAGTTTCCCCGTAGGCGCTAATGTTAAGGGATTTGAACTGTTCAAAATTGAACGGAAAATTGTTCAAATCAAAAATATATTTTACATACAAGTTTTTTATCAAAAGCTTTTTCCTACAAAGTTTGTTTGAAGCGAGTTCGCCTCACAGTTCGGAATTGCCATGAATTTCCCCGTAGGCGCTAATGTTAAGTTTTTTTGAACTGTTCAAAATTGAACAAAAAATAGTTCAAATCAAAAAGTGAAATATGGGAATGAGGTGTCCTCGCCGAGATCTTTCGAATAAAAAAAAGTTTGTTCGAATTGGACTATTCACTCAAAAGTTATTGGGGGGGGGGGGGGGGGGACAGACAGAAAGACGGACCGACAGACATTTTTCCCCATTTCAATACCCTATTTTCCAATTTTTAATTTTTCAATATTTATTTAATTATTTTATTTATTTTTGACAATTTTTTTGTTTTTTGCGATATTTTTAAGATGCATTAAGCCTTCTTTCATGCTTTTTTCTTCTTTTTCTGACTTTTACTGGGAAAGTAGGCTAAAAAGTTTTGAAGTTCTCCCAACAGTGAGTCTCATGTGCAGTTTGAAATGATTTGAATTAAATGAGAAAAAAAGTGTCACATACAGTTTCGATTAAAGAATTGTTTTGTTGTGTGGGTTGAGGTTTTTTTTTTTCCTTCATACATTGACGACTGGTCTTGAAAAAGCTATTTGCAACATTTTCTTAACCACATTTTTTTTTTATTTGTTTATTATTTTTATTTTTTTTGCTTTTTCATAAAGCATTTGTACTCATTTTTCATTCAACTCATAAATGGATCAATCATTATTGTAAAATTACTTATTGCAGTAAAAAAGGAATTATACGAACATTAAAAATAAATATTATCAAAAGATATTTTTGGGAAGAAAGAGAAATTACTTTTATAACAACAAAATAAAATTCATGATACAATATTATTCTCTATCTAAAAGGTTAGTGAACTTAGGACTGGGTGAAATCACAAAACAAAATTAACCAGGTCTGAAAGTTTTTCTTTTGGAAGATTATTATAACTGAATTTGCATTTATGTAAGCCGAAAGGACATTAAGACCTTTTGGTGAACTTAAAAAAAAAAAGAAAGCTCTGTAGTAAAAAGCAAGTTGCCCTAGTTCAACTTGCCAAATGTCTTCAGTTGTTAATTCAATAAAAGTGCTCAAGAATTATCACAAGTCAAGGTTTACTCTTAAGGATAGGAGAATAATGCATTTTTTTTCCAAACGTAAATTGTTAATTTTTCTACTATGCTGTAGCATCAGAAATAGAACTGGTGTTGCTTTGAACACATTTTAAGGCATTGACTATAGTTAGGCTTCAACATTTCTGACATATGTGTCCTTTTAAGCTTAATAGGATTTAACTTTCATCAGAGAATTGATTTTATGTCTGTCCTCCTGCAACTGTTATGACACTTGGCCAGCTCTCGTTATGATTCGAAAGAAAATGATACACTGTGTATGTGTTTTTTAGTTTCTTAATTTTTTTGAAATGAAATTTTACGTAACAGTATATCACACACCTAATACGACACCGCCACAAGTCAAAAAATGTCGATTTTGAATTATATATATAGCCAGGTGCATTTGCCTAGTGCAAAACTTTTGGCCTTATTTTTGAGATGTGTCAGTGTGTTACTATAAGAATTGAAGCTAAGGAGCTTCAATCACATTTCAATTGATTTTTCTCGAAAAGTAGTTTTTGCAAATGTGGTGGTTTTGTACTAGGTGTGATATGTGCTAGCTTTACAGTTTACGAAATAAAGTATTGAGAAACTTTATTTCCGAGAATGACCTCGGGAAAATTAAATAAAATCTGATAATAATTCAAATTGTCTGCCAGTTAAGTGAATTCATACTTGTGCATTCTAAATGTGTTTGAATGATTCTTTGAAACTTTAAAAATAAGTCAAATTTTACCTTTTTTCTGAAAAACATGTTTTTTTTTTTTTTTTTAAAGCGAGTTTAATAGAGGTCATTGTAAGGGAGAACCGAATTCCTTACTAAATCGAATTGCGGACAGTCAAGTAAAAGCAATGAGCAATCGTGATTGCTCAAAAAAAAAAAAAAAAAAAACACGCTTTATTTTGGTACTAAATTTTTGTGTGTGTGTGGAAGGTGTGGAATGGTCGGTTCGGGAGAAATGAAGCAATGGAAACTGACTTTCAATTTAAATAATATTTTATTCAAAACAAATGTATAAGTATAAATAGGAAAAACAAACATTCAACATTTATAAAATCAAATTCCCATAAACAAATTAAATATTTCCCCCCAACATACATCAGCAAGAAATATCACATTATTCGTTTTCTCTAAATTTCAGTTCTAAAACGTCCTTAATAAACAACCCTGAACACAATGCCACATTGTTGGTACTGTCCAGGAAAAACTAATGGAAAAAAGTTCATACCCCTGGGAGTCCACACACAAGCACTTGACACTAGTGATGTGGATCGGGTAAATACCCAGCGGGTAGGTAAATATTTTTTGGGTATTTACCCGAGTATTTACCCAAGGCCTAGGTAAATACCCAAAAACTGGGTATTTTACAAAAAAATGCAAAAAGTGAAAGGGATTTTTTTTAAAAATATAAATATAAAATAATTGGTAAAACTGACACATACATATGTATTACACAGTTTATAATATTTTTTATTGAAAGACTTGATGAAATTATGAAAGAAACATGTTGTGATACAAAGAATCTTTCTTTTCAATGTCATAATTGGAGAAGTATAAGCAATTTTATGATGAACTTCAGAATTTCAAAATCACAATCTAGGTTAGTCATATCCAAAATGGAAAAAAAAAAAAAGGAAGCATGAGGGATGTTTGGAAAAATAAAATAAGGAATTTTAAAAAGACTGTGATGCTATTTATTGTTATTATTGCTGTTTATTTGATAACGTGGCAAATATAGAAACAGTTTTCACATTAGTAAGCAAAAAAAAATCAAAATATTGTTTTCTGTTGCCTTGCTCATTTGCATTTGCTCCCCCAGTACTTCATGATGAAGATTTATTCAAACTATTTTTAATGCACGCAATTAGTGATGTAGGGTGGGAAGGTAAATTATTTTTTTGGGTATTCATCCAAAAGCAGGGTAAATCCCCTAGTAATTGCGCATTTTGCGAAAAATGTTTGGGTGGTATCAAAAGGTGAGGATTTTTTTTTAAACATAAATCGTAAAATGAAAGATTAAAATATAAAAATTTATGTATTATAATTTTTTTACTTAAATGCTTGATGAAATCTTATCACTAAAAAAAAACTGTCAGAATTTAGAATGAACTATTCTAAAACTTAAATGGTATGTTTGCTTTTTTTTGTAACAAGTTAAGCTTTTTACTTTTTGTAGAATGACTTTTTCTATCTGAAGTTTGACTATCAACATTGAGTAGGCATATCCAACACATTTAATGTTAATATCATATTAGATTGCTAAGTTTCTTCACACAATAATTCTTTAAATATGTGATCAAAATACATTTTTTTGGCAAAAATTTATTGTTTTGTATATGGTTGGTTATATATACATAGTAGTGGAATACATACAGAAAAGTATTTTAGTTGAATATAAATTTTTGAAATAAATACCCGGGTAAATACCCATTTTGGGTATTTACCCAGGTATATACTGTTGGCATAATTAAAGTTAAGTTTAAAATCCAAAGGTTAAGATATTTAAACTAAGCCAACATTAACTGGCCGTGTAATGTCAAGTTGGAGACAAGCAAAAAAAACATGTTTCAGAAAAATACATTTATTAAGTATGACTAGAATTTTATAACATCCCCATAAAATACAACCCCAAAATATCATAACAAAAGTGGTTCCAGTAAATAAAAGAAAAATGTCACCAAAATGTCGATGTCGTCGCTGGCCGGTCTGAAGGATCAACTTGAAGTCACACAAAAGGTCCGCCGGATCACACTTCAGGAATGTCCGTAATGGAAAGGCAACATTAGACAATTCGTAGATCGGTGAACATCTCAGGTAGACACGTAGGAACTCACTTCCCCGGCATTTTAATTGGCCGGACACAACACAAGTGTTTCTTCACCTGGACTCACTAATTCCAGGACTTGGAAGATTTAATATCACATACCACAAAAAACCCCCGCTAGCATCGCGGGGAAAAACCCCCCCACACGTGAGCCGGACTAGGCTTTACGATCAAAACAACAACTGGGGATCGTTGAGAGAAGAGAGACTGCTGCCAGCCACTCGCCACAATATATATGTTATATCAACCAATGAGATTCCATGCCTCGATGACGTCACCACACTAACTTCTACTTCGACCATCACTCATTTGTTTATTCCACTGCCGGAATATTCGTACTCCTCTCCATAGCACGTGCGGTCAACAAGTGGAATTAGTTCGAATCAATCAGGTGACAACTCAACTCTTCTGAATCGACACATCGAGACATGCAATCTTCGATGGTTTCAGTAAACAGTCGCCATTAATTATGGCGTGGGGGAATCGTCGATTGAAGTGTTAGCACCAACTAGTTGACAAGTTCTACTTTTACCAGACTGGGCTTAAAGTAGGTACACTTAACTTTAAATTATTTTCTTTAAATTATCGGCTGTGGACCGAGAATAAAAAATAAAATAAAATAATATTTTATGCCAACATATACCCTATGTATTTACCCCTAAAAATAAATACTCGGGTATTTTACATCACTACTTGACACACAAAACATGAAGGCCACATCCACCAATAGGATGTACTGTGGAGTTGAAAAAAACCCACGTCCACTCGTCGACGACAGATCGTCCTCTGTCAATGGTCACTGCATTCCAGGCACACCCCTGCCACAGTAGAGGACTCCTCACCATTTGCAGCACAGGAAATTATTCACCTGGTTTCCATGCAAAACAGGAGAACATTCAGTAGTAGAGTCTATTAGAGGTCACCTCACCCTAATAGGGGACACGCAGTCTGAGAGATGCCTCACCCCACACCGACCGGCTCGGAACCCGGGACGAGCAGCTTCGGATCCTCCGGTCCTGTTAAGCCTAATTCTCAATGCTTCTTTCTAAATTTTAATTTCACAAAACCGCCTTCCAAACATAGGGTACTGTTTTAGAACTCTTCCTGCACTTCTAGCAGGCAAAACGAATTTTATTTTACATTTCTTTAATCAACTTCCATGTCCCCTGCGTGGACAAATCAACCAGAGCTCACATCAAAACAAACCGTCTGCAGAAGGGAAGCAAATCATGAGAGATCGATGGATCGATTGACTTTCTATTCAAACCATCTCCGTTACCCCCATGCAATGACGTGACGGCATCAAAATTTGCATCTGTTGCCTCTCAAAGCGACTCGAAACACAGTTAATATTTTAAATTATCTTCTTCACTGCTACCAGCAGAAAAATCCTCGACTCTCGAGGCCCGACGTCACGTCCGCCGATGGGCGAAACACGTGACCGACTTGTCGGGTGTTTAGTCACCGGGGATTTCTATACGCCCGCCAGATAATTACGTCTTTTGAGACCGGGAATCTATTTTTTTCGGATAGGTTTGAAATCACGGGTAAGTTTTAAACAATAAAAATACATTCAAGCCTTTTACGAATCTCTCCGAGAACCAAAATAATGGCTTTTGTCGACACCCGTGACGTATCGCGCAGTGACGAAAGCTGGTCTACGTAGCCAAAACGTGTGAAATCCGAGATAATTGGTATTCTGCTGTACTTGGCATTATCATGTTTTTTTTTCTTTTTTTTTTTTTTTTTTTTGTCTTCAAATACAGATTACTTTTGATTAATTGGTTTGTATATCATCCAACAGGAGAATGATGAGCCTAGGGCTACAAGGGGACCAGGAAGACCTAAGGCTGCAGCCAAGGAACCAAAAAAGGTACCTTTCTTCGCAATGTGATCTAACAAAGCTTCTTCGCTATTGAAGGTTGGTGTCTTACACAGTTTTTGTTTTAGGCAAGCAGTAGTTCATCTGCCTCTTCTGGAAAACGTAGACGTGGAAGACCTAGGAAAGTTGTAAGTCTCTCCAAATTTTCTCAAATATGAATCTAGAAAGGATCATTTTTATTCCAAATCCCAGTTGCAATTTGCAAAATATTTTTTTCCTGAACAAAACTTTAAAAGGACACTTATTGAATGATCCTCGTATTAACTATTTCATGCTAGTAATTAAGTATGTATTATAATTAATCATACTTTCACCAAAAGTCTTTTCTTAAGGGTGGCTCTCTTTTTCCCAGCTTCCAATTGGGTTTTAAAAGGTAAACTCCCTTTGTGACAGACATGAACATGAGACAACTTTTTGTTGATTTTCAAGTAGTAAATTTTAATTGATTGGGAAAAAGTTGTCAGGGGGTGATGGGAATATTGGCCATGGTTGCAAAAAACACTAAAATTTTGATTCAAGAACAAATATTTTTAATTAATTGGGTTCAATCCTGCTGTGAGAGATAATGACAAAATTGCGACATAGATTTTGAGTGACCATATGTTATTACCATTTGCTCTTAATTGGTACGGATGTCAAGTCTAAATTTTTTTAAGAATCAAAGTTACTCTAGGATGTGTGAAGCAGAGAAAAAAATATTGAGAAATTTGTAAACAGTAACATAATATCAAATATTTATCAGTGTGACAGACATGATGCATGTGCAATAGGGTTGGTCACAACGTACATGGGGGAAAAACTTTTTTCAACTAATCTTTTGCGGCACCCCCCTAAAATGTGCCAATAGACTAGAAAATGTGATTTGGAAAGTTTCCAGTCATTTCGATGATATTAACACGTGCCTCCAAGAGGCTAAAATTGCGGAAAATGGCAATTTTTAGCAAAAAGACGTAGTTTTTCATCTGTAAAATCAAAACTATTCATTCTAGAAACTTAGTTCTGGTCTCATTTTATAGGGAATTTTATTCTCTTTAAGTCTGATTTCATCTAAATTCTTGTAAAAATTGATTGAGCATTATTCAGGATTTTTCAAGTCAGTTCGTAGCTAATATCCTCAAAATTGCGTAAAAAGAATGAATCATTATAATATTGCTTCTTTTAGTTAATGGTTGTAACCCCCTTGCAATGTTTAGCTATCAGAGCAAAAACAGTAATATTATCAGAAATATATGCAGTGAAATCCTGTTGCAACGAATACCGATACAAGGAAATATCTGTTTCAAACGAAAGAAATTTTCAGCTCTGTTTTAATTTCCATTACGTTGCTTGAATTTCATTGCTACTAAAACCTCGTTACAACGAAGGAAATTTCTGGTAATTTGAAGTTCGTTGTAACAGAATTTCACTGTAATATAGTTATGTCTTTAAAACTCAAAGCTAAAACAAACAACTGCATGTAAAACTTATGAAATAGCTGACGAAACGTTGCTTTCCTCCTCGGTGGTCAGCGCTAAAAACTAGCTTAAAAATCCCAGTCTGGTAAGGGTTTTAGACCCCCCCAGAGAAGGGAAAAACTACGATTCCCAGGAAAGTGGCCTGTGTTCTCAGACGAGGCCTTGTTAGGGCTTTCGTTAAAATGACAGTCCTTTTATGGCTCCTTTCTGCAGTACAAACCTGCGTTTTCCGAGTGCAGTTGTTACGGAAAAAGGTTTTGTACTTAGCATGTCTTAGAAGTTAGTTTGAAAGCGGTTTTGATTTGTGAAATAGGTACGTCCACTAGTCCTCAACCAGATATTTTTCAAGTATTTGAGGATGAATGGTATAGATAAGAGGCAATTCGAATCAAGTATAGAAGATTAAAAACAAAATAAGCAATCCAGGTGAAATTTCAAGCTTTCTTTTTGAGAAATAAAAACAGTAGCAGCTTGGGGATGGCTATAAAAAGTTCATTCCACTTTGCTTAACTTATTTAGGGAGTCTTTCGCCAAACAATGTTACTTTTCGTTATTCATCACACGAGATGGATGGCCATATGAGGCAGTGAGGAGCAAAGAGACGCAGGTGGACTGTTTTAAGTTTCGAGTAAAACTCGTTTAAAGATCAGAATTGAATTTTTTTTCTAAATCATTCTATACAGTAGGACCTACCAGGGCTACAAGTATCATCTCTTTCCCCAAGACAGAGGCGAGGTTCACCTACCATTTGTACTGGTTATCTCCAAATTTTAAATTTTGCCACTTAATCCCTCACTACCAC
Source organism: Uloborus diversus (assembly GCF_026930045.1). Classification (NCBI taxonomy): domain Eukaryota; kingdom Metazoa; phylum Arthropoda; class Arachnida; order Araneae; family Uloboridae; genus Uloborus; species Uloborus diversus. The sequence goes on from NW_026557876.1 coordinate 847,600, forward strand.
ATATGACGTAGTGAGAAGCAAAGGGATGTAAGTGGACTTTTTAAAGTTCCTCATAGAATGCGTTTAAAGTGCAGATCCTAGGTAGGCTTTCGTTGAACTTTTTTTCTAAGTCATGCTACAGAGTTACTACTCTTGCCCCTAAGCAGAGGAGACGTTCCTCTATTATTTGTAATGATTATCTCGAAAATTTTAATTTTGTCAATTACATTCCTTTGCTTCTCACTGCCTCATATACTCTTTAAGAATATATCTTCTCAGGGATCAGATTTTCTTAATTGATTTAAAGATAAAAGGCGTTGAAGATATTTGGTTGTTTATCAACAATATTTATTAAAAAGTATGGTTTACTGTCTGCGATCCAGCATCGGCCCCCAACCGAGATCTACAGTTAGTAAAATCTTCGGTTCAATACAAGAGTATTTATGAAGATGATGTAGGCACAGAACTACCTAAAATAATTAATCATTTGTGGTCCCTGAACTCGGAGAAGGTTGCATTTCCCTTTTTGATGATACTTTAGGGAGAAAAAAGAGATCGAAACAAAGACGGCCGCAAAATTAAAATCCGAAGTAGGAGATGATGAAGATGATTGTGATGATAGGGATTCAAAAGCACAACTCAATCTGAAAGAAGCTTAGTTTACTGGACAAAGAAGTAGATTTTTTCATTTCTTCTCAAACGTTTTAAGAGATACAATTTTTTACAGAGATTCGAAATCGATACAAAGTTTTTAAATACTGACCTCGATGAATGAATAGTGTGAAAACCAATATTATATTAAAGCTAAAAAGATAGTAAACAGTTTAAGGGTTGTCAATGTCACAGCTGAAACAAGTGTAAAACTAATTTCTAACTAACGATAGTTTCTATTACAAGCTATGTCCGAATGCAGGCACATTTTTCCACATTCATCAAAATCTGTCATATCGAAGCCATTACCACTTTAACTTCTCAATGAAAAGTAATAACATAATGATGTATAATTTAAGTGTAAGCAATAAAACATATTAGATTTTTTCTTTTCTTTTTGTAATTTTTTAACTCTGCCTTCTCTTCTAAACTGCTTAGTTATTTTATTTTAAACCAACAATTTGTTGCATTTAATATTTAAAGTACCTCCAAACGAAGCCTTTTTTAATGGATAAATTAAAATCGACAATGAGCAAATAAATGTAATTGAAAATTGTAATGCTTTAGATCTTTGTATGAAAATTCCTTATTGATGGTATCTTCCGTGACCTAACCTGGGAAATGTCCAGTACCATTCTATAAATTTTGTTTAAGAAATGGATAAGATTTCTCATCACGAGAGAATAAAATTTCCCATAAAATGAGACCAGAACGAAGTTTTTAGGATGAAACGTTTTGGTTTTAAAGAAGAAAAACTACGATTTTTTGCTAAAAATCACTGTTTTTCTCAACTTTGGCCTCTTTGCGGCACATGTTAATATTATCGGATTGAGCTGAAACTTTGCAAATCGTGTTTTCTAGTCCATTGGCACATTTTAGGGGGTGCCGCGGAAGAAATTCGGAAATAGATTTTTTGTGACCATCCTAATGTGCAATTTTATATAAACTTAACTATTTATTCTTTAAATATCACTCTCTTTTTCTTTCACTACAACTTAGAGATTATGTATGATCAAATAGAGTGGAAGCAGTAACAATTGCTGATATTTGTTGTATCTCATACCAGACAGCAGGATCTTCAGGTTTTCATTAAAGCATGTCGTTTATTTTTGTTGGTACGAAGCATTTTATTTGTACCGGTTCTGCCCGAATTCTGATCATTATTCCACGAAAAATATCATCATATTGTACATTTGCCACATTGCATATTGTGATGTGTTGCTTTTTCCCTGGAAGTATTTTTTGTTACCGCCACAAGTAATGAAATTGAATAGAGTACACTATTTAGACTCTGAAGTACAGTCGGACCCTGATTTAATGAATTAATCGGGACCAAAACTTTTATGCGTTGAATCGGGGTTGTTCGTAATATCGGGGTGCGAAAAAAATTAATTTCTCTTATCTTAAAGCCTCAATAGGCAATAGACTTATATCCAGCAGTTTTCTTATTATCCCGATATTTTAAAGTACTCATAATCCGATTGCAGAAATGAATTTCCATTATGTAAAGAAATTTAAGCAATTTTTTGTTCAAAATGTTGCAACTCATGAAAATGATCACAAACACAAAATATGGAAACCCTTTTTAACTTTAAAAAACGTTTAGTTCCTTCTTGCAAGTAATTTCTCTTTGAGTTGTGAGCCAAAACAATATTTCCTCGCTTGAGAAAAATAGTGACACGACTCAAAAAAGACAGAAAATAAGATTTTCAACTGATAATACAGTTTAAATAAATGGATCTGTTATTTGGAATAGAGGCACACGTCGTAGATAGCAAAGTTGCCGGTTTATGGCAACTTTGATTCGAGTCGCACTCCCTCTTATATTTTCCCTTTTACGTCAAAACAATTGTGGGAAACAGTTTCATATAATTTGAACAACGACGGTTGTTGCCGACTTGCATCCGAAAGTGTGAACCGGCACTTGTACAATTGTCCGAATCAGAAGAAAATTTTCTTTAGAAACTCGAAATGTACTTTTACCAAAAGAAAACATTTATTTAAATTAAAAAACATTTAGGTATCTGACACCAGGTCTAAAATTTATAATTTTCTTCAAAGAATGGATTTTTCTTTCTATATATATTTTTAAAAATGTAAGGTAAATTTTAAGAAATTCTAAAATTGAAAAATACAAACAGCCAAGTACGTAGCATTAAATAATTTTTTTTTTGCTCTCCTGCAATATCTAAGCATCTCACATAGCACTCAAAGATACGGATTCATACTAGTTTGTTACTTTTTTTTTAATGTTGTGTTATTCATTTCCAAATGTTGATGTGGAAATGTGTTTGCTAATAATTTTTGAACTTGATATTTTAATTAAACTTGTAAGCCATTTTTCAAAAGATAAATAAAAAAATAATTAAAATCTCTTGGGGTGGCATAGAGCTAAATTCGGCTCTCGTTTTGAAGTATGAAATTTTGTGAAGGGGCCGCAAAACAAACCCAATTTGTATCTGTATCGACCCATGATATTGATGCCATTCATAAATTTTCATAAGTTAAATATTGTTTTAATTCAACCCTGTTCGGGAGTTGGATTAAACGTAACTATTTTATATACTTTCAAAGAACGCAACTTAAGTGTTTAACTTTCTTTGATTGATAGCAGTGATGGGGGTGCAGCCATGAATTCTGCTGTGTGTTCCATATTTCGTTCTGATTCTTTACAAATCTCTTTCAGGCCCAGCGTGACCTTGAAAATTGCAGCACGAGATGCAAGGAATCGGGGGCAAAATTACGATCCCAGGCCACGAATGCAGGCCTCCTAAAAGCGGAGACTGGCAAGGAACTGCAGGTACTGATTGTGATTTGTGAATATCTTTTTGTCGTCCAATACAACTTGTGATTCATGACAGAAGTCCAGTTTAGAAAGGCTTAGTTTGCGAAATGTGAACAGTGATCATGAGTTTCTGGAGGAAGTTTTTTGTCTTTGTGATACCTGCCCTTTATTGGTAAACAGCTCTTATGCTAACTTGCGCAGTGTCTGCTCCTCTCATTAAGTTTTTTTTTTTTTAACTTCACCCCATTTCCTTTCTTCTTCTCTTTTCTTCCTTCTCCTCCTCTGTTGGCAGGCCCCCTCGAATTCCTTCCGATTCTCAGATTCTGTCGAGACTAATCAACGCGTTTGGGGTGGTTCAGTTTTAATTTTTTGGTTAAGAGCTAAGGGAACTACTATTTACAATCCACACGCAGTACAGATTCGAAAGATTCGAAAGGGCTTCTGGTTCTCTTCCGACAACAAACTGTCCATTGTTCTCTCGAGGACGCTAACAACTCACAGTGCTTCGATTAGTGCTGGCTGGGTGGACAAAAGTCATGTTCGAAGTTCTCAACTTTGGTATTGGGATGATGCAAACAATAAACCAAAACTTGATACATAGTTATTTGTTTTTGTCTAACTCCCTTCCGTCACGTGAGTAATAAGGTTCAAAGGTACGTATCCGTGTGTAATAGAATAAATCAGTTGAGTTCCAGACATCGTTTCATCACACAAAATTAAACTGTTCTTAATTTCATATGATTTTATTGGCAAAATGGAATCTCTATTGACCGACACACTGAAGATGCTTTTAAATCATTTTTCAACTTGTAAATTGTAATCCCATTAAAAACACAAAATGTACGAAAATGCCGAGCTTCACTTCCACCGTAAAAAGTAGTGAAAGTTCAAGTCAGTTGTTTTAGTTAATATTTTGGGAAGCGTCTTTTTAACAACCTATATGAAATACACAAATTATAACAATGGTATAATTGGAATTCTATACTACCTGGAAGTTGCAAACACATTCTATCAAGTGCAAAAAAAAAAAAAAAAAAAAAAAAAAACGTTTTTAATCAATATCTTCGTTAATTAATGTCATCCGAAGAAGTAACCTAGCTAAGAACGCTCAATCAACTCTCTCCTTTCGAACACTTTTTTTTTTTCAAACTCAGTAAATCTGTTAAGGCGCTAGAGTGCCACAGACAGATACGCAGATACACAGACAGCTCAAACTAACAGGTTATAAAAATGAAAAAATGAGCCAAGATCAGTCAAAGTGAGGTTCTGTGTAGAGGGTGTCACCGATAAAAGAATTAAGGGGTATCGAGTTCCACAGCAGTTCTTCGAGGAATGCCAGATTGTTCTACTTTCGTCGAGTCATTTTGAAAACAATTTTTAACTTTCTTTGATACCGGATCTTAAACTTCCGGCGAGTTTTAATCGTCAATAAACTATTTTGAAAACCTTTGTGTACTCCAACTATAAAGCAATTTGCCACGTCTTTAATCCATTATGAAGGAAAGTAAAAAATTGTTCACATGTCTGTTTTGTTGGGATCATTTGTTTTTTGAAAGCTAATCAAAAGCTATAGTCTTTATTTTCACTTAACAGTCTTTATTTTTTTATTTATTATTTTTTTTCTAGTCCACAAATTTAGGGACAATTGAAAAAAAATAGTGAACTCAATGTTTCAACTATTTGTCTTATAATCATCTCAAGGTGGCGAATTCAAGCTTTAGATTTGCGAATTAAATTACTTGATGGATCATTTTTCACTTTAATGAAACTTTAACTATTGCTACAAACTCCGTTCTGTTAGAAAATTACACATTTAATTTTAAACATTAGCATCCTTGTTTTTGCAACGTTTGACAAACAGTTTTGTTTCGATTTATTTGAGGAAACATTTCAAAATTGCGCCATGAGTCAGTCAGTCAGCATAAAAAGTATACTTTTCAGATCTTAATTGCGTTATAACTATAAGGGGTGAATTCATAACATTTAGGATTATTGATCTCAAAGCTCGAAATGATCCACGCAAGGTAAAACACACCCTGGCAGATGCGTTGCCTGATTTCCGAACTCTGCTCGCACACTGCCGTGTGTCTAAATTTTGTCATGATTCCGTCGATAAAACGTAGGCTAAAATACATCGACACTCGATCTTTGTCCTTCATTTCTTGAATCAAGAAAATAGCGGTAAAAGGGATACTTGCAAAGAATCACAATGGAAATCTTTTGAAAATCTTCCTCGGCTCTCGTAGGGGGCCATGCCCCCCTTCTGGAGCCACCACCAAGACAGAGAGAAAGTCTATTTCATCTCCTGGTTCCTAAGGGAGTCATTACTTGAGAAGCCATTTAGTATCATCATAAAGTGAACATCCATCAAAATAGGCCCATTTCAATGAAAACCTCCCAGAAAAAAAAAAGAAAACAGCCTTTGACTTTTTTTCTGTAAAATTGTCGCAGGAAAAGGAACCGTCCTTTTCCCACTGTCTTTTGGAAGTGTTGTTTTCTCTGTCAGCGAGTCGCGATTCCGCTGTCCATCCTAAGAGCCCTGTGTTCTCTCTGTTCCAGCGGAGTGGCCGAGGAGCAGATGGGGAGCTGCCATCGACGTCCAAGCGTCAATCCCAAGATGGCGAAGGAAAACCTCCCAAGTAAGTTGTCCGTGGATGAAGTGACATTGTGCTGTCGTTCATTCAGAACGGGAAGGGAAGTCTTCCCTATTGTGTCACATTTGGAGATGTAAAAATTATGGAAAATTTAAAGTGTTGGTAAGGAAAAAAAATTCGGGGGAAATTTGGGGGGAAATAGAAAAATAGAATTTTTTGTCAAATAATGTGTCACATTCTAATGGATTAATTAGTTTAATTATCAGATGGTTTTGAAATTTCCAAGGCTTTCCTCAATCCAAATTGTTATTTAGTGCTTCCAGGGTTGTTTGGTTTAAACCGTGGTTTAAACCAATTGGTTTTTTAAAAAAAAACCATGCGGTTTTTTAAAAAAATGTTTTTTTTTTAAAGGCCAAAAAAAAAAAAAAATCCATTTTACAAGTTTACATTGATTTCCTCACACATATTGAATAAGAAACAAATTAGGATTGGAAAAAGCTTCAAAGCTTGTCTTTTTGTTCAAGACAATCAACTAAATGAATTTTTTCTAAAGACTGTTGGAGAAAACAACGGTTCTTTGGTTTAAAGCAAAATATTTTTAATCAGTTACAAACAAAAACTGTAAAAATACATTTATAAATAAATATACAGGGTGTCCGAAAAGTCCTTGACACATTTAACCTAAAATACCATTGTTATGTATCGAGGACTTTTTGGACACCCTGTATATGTAATGTATTCAACTCATTTCAGATATATGTGTATAAATCTTTTTACAATTACATAAAATCAACTTTACACCACAATAACATATGCATAAATACATAGCAACTTTTACGTTATAAATTATTATTTTTATGTTATTTAGTACTTTGAACAAAAAGCAAGTTTTGAAGCTTTTCCAGAGCCTAATCAATTTTTGAGTTATGAATGATATCTAAATGACGAAAATATATGCACTGCACTCTTCTGAAGCTGGTTTTAGTAATGTTGAAGACTTTTAAAAACGGTTGCATTGCATTTTTCAAATTCTTTTTCCTGGCTTTTTCACCACTCAGTCACTGTTGCAGAAGATATAATGTTTTTGGCAAAACAAATTTTCTTGAAATAGAATTTGCTACACATTTATTTGTTCTAAAGAGTTTGCATTTAATATTTTTTAAACTTCAATGCTGGATGCAACATGTATGCCAGTTAATAAGCTGTCATTTAAGCCATGTTACACCAATTTTTGTATTTTTGATTCGGTTCTTTGTTTCAGCGATAGTCGATATCTTTTCCCGAGTCTTTCCAAAACAAGAAAGGAGTCGAATATAGGGCAGCACTTTTTTTTTTAAACTTTGTCAGTACAACAACAATCGATTTTTTGACTGTTCTATCATGTACTGTTGTACATTTTGCTTTACTTCAATATTTGCGACACTGTGTATATAAAAATCAGCGTTATGTAAGATCAGAAAGAAAAAATAGGAAAATTGTTCTTTTGAAAAGATGATGCTTAAAAATATAACTTTTACCTTTATTCGATAATTATTCATATTATGTTGGTTTTATGAAGTTTTTTTCTTGGATCTTCATTATATTTTATCTTAACCCGCATCACAACCACTTCTTGAAGTATCATAAAGGGTCTATATATACATGCATACTAATATGTTAATCAAGTCAAACATTTCAATCATCATTTCCCCGCAGAAAGCTATTTTAATTATTTAATTTAGTTACAAGATTTTGTTCTTATCTCTTTAATTAATCAAGAAATTAGGTATAATGTGACTACTAAATAACTGTAAGTTACATGGAACCTTAATTACCTTCTGAAAATTAATTGTTTTTCTCGCAAATAGTGTTAAAACCAAAAAAAAAACGGTTTTTTTTGGAAAAAAAACCGGTTTTTTTACCATCCCTGAGTGCTTCATCTCCTCTCCCTGTCGATGCCATTCTTGCGTCAATTTCATTTTTGCTTTCCATTTGAATATTTTAAGGGTTTTCTTATAAGTCAAATCATAAACTGACATTTTTGCACCCCACGGTGAATATCCAGGCTTTTAATATGTTCCCTGTTGAAAACGAATAGTCGCTGAAGTGCTACATTTTTTAAAGTGAAACACGAAAACATCATTTTGTAAAACAAAAACAAAAAAAAATGTTTATTAGCCACTGCATCATTATCTATCATCGTTATTTGTTATCTACCAGAGTTAAGGGTCCATCAACTGGAGTTTGGGTTAAAACTTAAAACTACCAAAATATCCCCAAACAGGCAGTCGCTGCTTTCAAATGTACATGGAAGCAAATTACCAACCCCCATACCATGACGGGCGACTTTCTAGTGAAGTTAAATAACACAATTGGGGGATTATTTTATGCTTCGGAGCAACTGTTGACATAGTTTAATGTTATGGAGCATTAGTTTAAGCTTTAAATTCTTTGCACGGGTATCGCCGTGAAGGTACAGCTAGTATGTATATAAAGTGAAAAATTAAATGCCCGCCGAATCCCCCCGCCCAATTTTAAAAAACCATCGGTTAGCCATGCCACTGGTTAGTTGTGTACCTTCAAATTTTCTGATCCCCAGCAAATCTGATTTTAAGGTCCCCTACTAAAAATCGTATTACTGTATATTTGAAGCACAATTTTTCGATTTTGTTGGCCTTCTTTCTAAATTTTGCGAAATTGAAGTTTTAAAATTGCGATTGTAAGCCATTCTTAAATTGCCTTTTTGCAACTTCGATTTCTGAGGAAAAGTTCCAAACCCCCTCATCCCTTCCCCTAACTTCATCCAAAGTGGTCCACGAATGCGTTTAGAGGATTTTATGTAAGATGTAAGGAGAAGTTGTTCAAAGATGAGACTTCCGGAAAACGGTTTTGATATTAAAGTTCCCGAAACGCAATTTTAGATCATCTTCGGTAATTCAAAAAGGTTGAGGGTTCGGAGGCTCGCTCCCGGAAATTTTCCGAATTTAAACTCCTGAACCGCGATTCTAGGGCACCTTTGATGACCTGACGATAAGAGATAAGGTTCCGGGACTGCTCCAGTTTTTTTGAAAATCAAAGTTTAAAAATCACAAATTTTTGGGAAGGTTTCGGAACTTGGCCCCGGAATTTTTCGAAATATAAGTTCCAAAAAATGTAGTTTTAAGCAATTTTTGAACATATTGCGAAGAAAGAGGTTTTTTTGGACTCTCTTCCGGAATGTTTCCGAAATTGAAGTTTAAAAACACAATAGGCTGTTTTTGGTGAATTAAAGGAAATTATTTAGAGGATCTCTTCCTCCTAACTTTCTTGGTAAAGTCCGTATCTTTTATTTGTTTTGAGGGAAAAAAATGAGAAAACTTAGTAGGTAATATATTAACAATTGCCTGCAAAAAAAGTAATCTTAAAACAAAGTAGCTATTCCATTTCTTTTCTTTAAGTTAGGAGGTCAAGAGTTGATTCGATTTTCCCACCTAATGTCAGGGACACTCTTTACTGAATAGGCCAGCTAGGCCATGACCTAGAACCCCGGCCATTCGGGGGGGGGCCCCCAAATGGCGAAAACTGTTTTAGCAAGTGGCAAAAATTGCAACGTATGGCTATAAGAGGGCCCGGAGAAAGTGTTTGGCCAACGACCTCTGATATCTTACTGGGGGGGGGGGGCTAGACCAATAGGCTCAGAGGCCCAGAATCAATATAAGTCAATTGTCTGCCTGAATCAATTGTCTGCCGGATTCGGATATCTGGCTCTGCATTTCTTTTTATTAACATTGCATCTTTATTCATTTTTACGAAATGCTGTTTCAGAATAAGGAATTGAGCTTTTTCACAACTCATTTCCTCAAAAACAAATTAAATGCATTTAAATGTAATTTTAGAAACCTTTCTATTTTCATGTAGGGTGTGTACGAGTCGTTCTGCACATTCAATGAAACACTAAAAGAGAGGAGCCCCAGATCACATCGTAGGGCACAAACTTTAAACGTAAAATATTTCTGCGTATAAACAACCCTAGTTTCAACTTATAAATCAATGTTGTTGTTGAAACTGAAAGTAGGTAATTTAAATAGAATATTCTCCATGTTTTGTGTTCATGTTTAATGACCGACGTTGTTAAATCATTGATGTTTATGCAAATGAACCTTGTTTTCATTTTTTACCCCCATTGCTCTTGGTGTGGCCACAGAGTGTTGTCCAATGTGTAAAGCTGTTGTGGCGGTCAGGGACTTTTGCTTCACTTTCCCACTCAAGCACGTGTAAACTGTAACGATGTTTTCAATATGCTCATCTTTACTAATAATAAAGCTGAAAGTCTCTCTGTCCGGAGGATGTCTGGATGTCTGTAGGATGTCTGTGACGCGCATAGCGCCTAAACCGTTCGGCCGATTTTCATAAAATTTGACACAAAATTAGTTTGCAGCATGGGGGTGTGCACCTCGAAGCGATATTTCGAAAATTCGATGTGATTCTTTTTTTATTCCAATTTTAAGAACAAAATTATCAGAAGATGGACGTGAAATTATCATAACGTGGAACCGTCACATGGGCACAAGCCAATGGGCGAGATGCGAAATGATCATAACGTGGAACCGTAACACGGGCACGAGCCAATTGGCGAGAAAATTCACCATACATTGTTTGTAAATATACAGGCGAACCAAAGGACCTTTCAATTTTTCTATTACGGGCAAAGCCGTGCGGGTACCACTAGTAATAAATCTAGTTTGGTGGAAATCGAGTGCTGTCTCTCAAACTCCAATCCAGTCAAATTCATGATGGAGTAAGAATTTCGGACATTGAATCAATCCAAATGTCCCGTACCTGCATCAAGCTAAATATGCTTAGATTTGACAGTTATCTTTCACTTTGGAGGTTTTCTAGTCCAGATTTCATTCAAAAAGATTTCATGGGATCAGAAGTGGGAAAGTGATCGAAATTCCTCCCGCTTTCAGTTTGAACGGAACGTGAATCTCTCTCTCTCTCTCTTCCAGGAGACGCCATCCGGAGGACGGAGCTGCGTCGGAGACGGACGACAACGGGCGGACCGCGTTGCATCGTGCGGCAAGGTGCGGAGACACGGAGAGGATTAGAGCGTTGCTGGACGGAGCAATGGACACGAGGGCGAGGGATGTGTATGGAGGGACGCCCCTCCACCTGGCCCTGTTGTATGAGAAGGAGGCCGCGGCAGAGCTGCTGGTGAATGCGGACTGCATCACGGATCTCGTGGATAACTACAGTCGCACCCCTCTGCATCACGCTGCCGGGAGTGGGTGCGTGAATGTCATCCGTATGCTGCTCGCGGGGGGAGCAGACGGAAGTGCGAAAGACAGAGATGGATGGACGCCCCTCCATGTTGCCTTGTCCTGGGGGAAGGAGGCCGCGGCGGAGGTACTGCTGGAGGCCGCCCCCGAATGCGACGGGCCGGACCGTCGGGGCCGCACCCCCCTGCACTACGCTGCGAGAGCAGGTCTCCCGCGGATTGTTCAATCTTTGCTGTCGAGGGGTGCGCGTTTGAAGCTTAAAGATAGAGATGGACATTGTCCCCTGTATTTAGCCTTAACGGAACGATACGACGGTGTGGCGAGAGTGCTCCTGGCGACCTACGCGTGGAGGGACAGCGAGATACATTGGGAGGAGATGCGGCTCTCGAAGGATGGCGAGGAGCGCGGCGTCCGACTTCTCTCCGAGTGCGAGGCCGAGATGAGGGAGGCTCGGGTGGAGGGGTCCCGCCTCTCCCTCCGCGACCTCGCCCGCCGACCCCCCTCCCGCCTCGCCCGGTGCCTCTCCGACGAGGCGATCCGGCGGCTCTCGGACCGGGACCTCCTGGCGCGGGACTTCCCGCTCTTCGGCGACCTCCTCCTCGTCCGGCTGGGGGAGGTCCGGGAGAGGAGGGCCCTGGAGGACCGCTTCCTGCGCTGCTTCCCCCTCCTTTGCCCGCCGCTGCCCCCCACCTGCACCGACGTCCTCCTCGCGTGCCTGGCGGACGACGACCTGAGGCACTTCGCCCGGGCCGCGGAGCTCTAGTCCCCGAGATTCCGTTCGGGTGCCTCGCGATGGGAATGGGAAAATAGAGATCACAGGACTTTGCTCGAACTGAATGAACCTATTGTTTATGAATGTAGAAAGTGCCCGAGATAGTTGACTGAACTTTATCTGCTGTTGTTTCCGTGAACGAACTCGTTTGTCTTGTCAAGAATTATTCTGAGACACCTTTCAAATGGCTTTGTCTATCGTGTGCAAAATGCTTTGTGTGTATCAATCACGTAATAAAAGGAATATTCAAGCCATTGATAAAATCTCTTTTATTGTACCCTATTGGCACGAAAGAAGTAGAGTGAGCCGAAAATGTTGACCCTGCTAAAAAAAACTGAGAATGACGTTCACATGGCTCGATGCGTCATCGGGGAATATTTCGATAATTGGGAATCTGTCTCGGCCGTCTCATTTTTTGGGGTAAATATTTTTATTTCGGTAAAATACCTCTGGCACTGGAGCCAAAAAATGGACGCCAATGCAGAAAGATCGCCAGATCCCCAAGTGTTGAAATCTTCCCCAGAATATGCTTCTGCGTGCAATTCACCAAAAAAATTGAAAATCGCATTTTTTGGACTTACGTCGGTCTTGCTCTGAGGTACAGATTTAAAATTACTACTAAAAATTTTGGGTATTTGTACTTGCAGCTTTTGCAACCGAAGTCTGTTTATTATTGGGCAGTGCCTGATATGACAAAAAAAAAGCTTATAATTTAATGCATTAGTTATCTTACTAATGTATGTAAACAATGTGTTGAAAAGCATGCATCCATTTAGCCGAAAAGGAAACTGTTTCGGAGCTGCTAAGAATCTGTTGAATGCAAAAATGTGGGTAAATGGCTGTGAAGACTTGACGGCACAGAAGAGCGTTTGTCGGGTGTCTCTTCGTCCATAGGCTCACATTTTTATGCATTGGGAAGCAGTTTCCTCCACACAATGCAACGATGTACGTTCATTCACATATATGCAGTCATTTACATTTTCCAACATTGTTTATGTTTATACTTAGCTCAAATGTTTTGATTCGTTTATCTATGTCAGTTTGAAGATTCACTGTGACAAAAAAACATGACATTTCATGTAAAACCTGTGTCAGTTTTTTTAAGCCCCATAGAAAAAAAAATTTTTTCTTTGAGTCATATACTTTTCCTTTTAGTTTTATACTAAAAAAATCGGACGGTGCATATAAAAAAGAGCTCTTTTAACATTACTGTGAAGCACAAAAATGCTAAATAGAAGAGTTGATTTTTTTAAATGAAAAGAATCCACTTTTTTAACTTTGTAGCCTTTGATTTTATTTTACAATCAGAAGTAAAAATAAAATAAGTAAGGTCTTAAATTTATTCTGAACAGTGCTATACCCTATGAATTAAGATGAATCTTTGAGGGCATCATTCATTCGTCTATGAACTATGATCGGCAAGTCGTTTTATCTGGGGTCCTGGGAAAGAGTCATACCTTACGATCTTTTCAAAATTTTGCTCACAAATTGATATTAAAAGCAGTGGTGTTCCCATCTCCATAAACGCTGGATACTCTCAAACATTTTTTAGACACGGCGTACACCCTGAAACTTCATAAACTTTCATATTATGACATACTATGTATATGATCACATACACAAATTGTGCGTAATGGATTACTGGAAGTATACCCTCAGAAAAATTGGTGGGAATATCACTGATTAAAAGTCCTTTCCGTGGGAAGAAACGTTACATTCAGAATAGTTTTGTCAGCAGGTTTTATTCCACAAATACAAATAAAACAAATAAGCAATGTTCGTTTCAGTATCAAAAGTAAAGATTTATCGTAGATAAAACACAGAAAATTGAAAATTAATTAAAAAAAGGTTCTTACATTTCCGTGAAGGACTTGCACAAAATGAAAATTCTTTCCAAGTAATGGAAACTAAAAAGGTCAACGAAACTAAATAATTGTGTAGCTACATATCAAGTAATAAATGTGAATGCAAACAGTAAAAAATGACCGGTTTCAGAAACATAGTAAGTTTTGGTTTTACGGCAAGGGACAAGTGCCAAATGACACAGATAATGGGACTTCGACTTTCAGAAAATACCAAATTTTAAGTACAAAGTTTACTGCATAAGGGCATAAAAGTCATTTTGCCGACATCAAACTATCAACAAACACAGCCCGATCATTCTGATATTGGACGAGAGGGCAAATTTCTAATTCAGGACCCCCTCCCCTAGAGCCCGACTAAGATTTTTGAAGAAACGGGGCACCAAAAATCCTTTTGCAACCCCACCCACTCCCGCTCATTCTATATAAGGAGGCAATAAAATATGTCGATACTAACGTATTAACAGAGTCGTGCTAAATTTGGTGGAGCCTCATATCACAATATACAGTCGAAGCTAGATAACTCAAAGTTTCTATCGGGTTCCAAACTCTTGAGAACGTTGTGGGAACTTCTCATAACTCGAATGTTGTAGCCGGTCCCTTGGGACTTCGAGTTGTCGAGAGTTGACTGCAGTATATACATTTAGTATACGATAATTATAATAGCTGTGGTTAAACCGTAAATATCAAAGTTTTCGATGATGTAACTTTTTATTGTAAATACAGACTAAACGAGTTGTTTTGGGATTTGCAAACGAGATCAAATTTTTAAGGGAAAGTTTTATCATCAAATAAAGAGTTTTTTTTTCTTGGTCTTCGCATTTTCAAAAATATCAATGACAACATTCTACTCATTGAAATCATTATTTAAGCATAATAATGATAAGGATGACAGCTTTCCTTGCTGCAAAAAAGATCGCAAAGGAGATTTCATTCTTTTTAACGATGAAAATGATCGTTAAGCAGTGCAATTGGATATTGGCAATGCTAAAGAAAATGCGTATAATAGTCTCAACATTTGGAAACCCTAAAGAGAGGATTAACTAGTAATTGTTTCAAAATGTCCGTAGCTTCATCTTTCATTTCAATAAAGTTACTGAATTGCAATAATCCATTAGGGAAATCTGGCTCTACATCTTTGGCATAATCGCTTTTAAAAAATTTTGCAGCCTCATATAAACATTTGGGTTATTTTGTATTTTGGGCCCCCGTGAAATCTAAGAGGAGGGACCTGTGCCCGTGCGGTAATCAGGCTCTGATAATAAAGAGAGTATTTCGTATTAAAAAAAATGATTCGTCCATCATTCTTTACCAACGTGTCTTAGTTAAAAACTTCCAAAAGATCGCATTTTTATACATAGAAAGAAGAGTTTATAAGCCATTTTCGATCGGAGCGCGTGTTTTAGTGGTTGTCTTTTCTTGCAAGTTGTCGCGTTTGTTGATTGTTCATTTCGAGCAATTATGAGCGGCACGTGAATTGTTAATTAAATAAAATATTGTTGACCAATTTCGCGAAACCCGTAACTTTGCTGTAATGCTTGCTTTGCAATAATGAAAAATCCGATCCGAAATGGTTAAACTTAAGCTGATGCGTGGGCCTAGAGTCTCTATATAGAGAGTGTTCCGTTTTAACTTGCAAGACCTTTATTTTCGCAACCGTTAGTTCTAGATGTATACTTCCAATTGTAAAAATATTCAAGATTAGATGTGGAGCTACGATATTGAAAGTTTGAAGTAAAAATAAAAATAAGTCAAAAAATACGAAATTCAACTTTTTATACGGGCCCCAGTAGGTTCCCTCATGGGCGGATTTATGGGGGGCAGAGGGGGGCAATGCTCCCCCAGTTTTGGGATTACTTTATGTAGTAACAACACATCTTCCAAATATTTAAAAAAAAATTATTATTTTTTTTTCTTTTTTGAATAGTTCAGAAGGGCATGCGTGGATTTAGAGGGGGCATAGGGGCAATGCCCCCCAGTTTTGGAAGGACTTTATATAGTAACCACACATCTTCCAAAATCTTAAAACAAAAAAATCATGACTTTTTCTTTTTTGAATATTTCAATGAAAATGAAGAGAAAAGCGAATGTCCTTTTCTGGTGAGAGAAGAGAGGGGGGGGGGAACGAACATTAAATATAAATACTACAGCTGTCACTGGGGTGTTGAAAATGTGTCAAAATACACTATTTTGGACTGAAAAACCTTTTGGGCAAGTATATGAATAAAAATATAGGCTAAACGAGCTATACATTAAGCTGCAACACTTATAATAATTGACGATTATTTTAACAAATTAGAACCTAAAGCAAGGGGGGGGGGGTGACTCCCCCCCTCATTAGCGCTAACAGAACGATCTACTCGTTATGATTTGTGTCCACATTTCAAGTATATTTATGCATACTATTTATATTTTTAGTAGATTAATTGGCCTTTTGAGAAATTCTAAAAAACATAGTTTTTTCTCTCTCTCTCTCTCTCTTTTTAAGAGAGAGAGAGAGAGAAAATAAATACTACTGCAAACTGAATAAATTTCAGTTATCCGAGTGTTCTGATTAAATGAATCTTTTTACTTAGAGGGAGAGTACAATTTTACTGAGTACAATTTTACTTACTTTATAAATACTGTTTAAAAAGTAAGGTAAGTCATAATCATCTAAGTCTATTTGAGTCAGACCTTGTCATTATTGAAATCTAAATAATTGAGTCATCAAAAGTTTTGGAAAATTTTGCTGAAATTTTATAAAAGTCTATAAAAACCTAACAAAGATTGGTAAAATCGTAAAAATCCTTTAACCGTAAAAACTGACGAATTTTCGTAAAAATTACAAACAAATCAAGCAAAAATTTGCAGGTAAGAGTGAATTACAAACAGGGCCGAATTTGCCTATAAGGTAAACAAGCTATTTCCTTAGGGCCCCTGCTTTGAAGTGGGTCCCTAATTCCCCCCAAAAAAATTCTTGATTCGTTCCATAAAAAATAAAAATTGCTTGAAAAAACTAATTTCATTTTTAAGTGCTTGAAAACCTTGAATATTTGGAAAAGTGTGGCTACAAACCTTAAATTTCAAAATTTCGAACAAATGGTAGAGGGGGAGGAATGCCAAAATATGTCAAATTCAGCTCCTTGCCACATCCTGTATCAAAAAGGTAAAAATCATGGTTCTCACCTTTGTAACATATTATTTGAAGTAAATTTTTGTGACTCACATGTTTCATATCTTGCTATTTATTTAATCCCAAATGCAAAATTTTGGAAATTCTTTTGGTGTTGCTTGCTTTTATCTTACTTCTGCATATTGTCAATCTGTTTAGCCCAAAAATAAAATTACACTCTACTTCTATTCCTCTTTGTTTTCTGTCCCACTTGCAACTGAATAGAAGTTGTTGTAATGAGAAATCTATAGTTTTTTTTTCTTTTAAATTTAAAATAGCTATTTCTCACAAAATTAGAACAAGACTGTAAAAATTTACATTCAAGTATTAAAATATCAGAGACTGGAAATTACAAATGAAGTGCGTTAAATAATTTTATTTACTCTAGAGTCCTTGAAAATAATTAGATAAGTCTTTGAAAATCCTAAGCAAAGTGGGCTCCAATTAATTCTACTGCATATTGTTAATCTGTTTAGCCAGGAAAAAAAAATACACTACCTCTATTCCTTTTCGTTTTCTGCACTACTTATAATTAAAAAAAAAGTTGCTGTAATGAGAAATCTATAGTTTATTTTTTCTTTCAAACTTAAAATGGCTGTTTCTTACAAAATTTGAACAATACTGTATAACTGTATAATCTGGTTATCAATTTCTATGTCTATACAATTAACCTTTATAAGGCTTCAAAATGCAGAATTTTATATCCATTTTACAAAATTTCCTCCGGGGGAGAAACTCCCGGCCCCCTAAAATTGGAGCCCTGCGTCACTCTCTTGATACCACTTCCCTCTCTTTAGGTCAATTCAAAAAGGACAGCATGAAAACACGCATTAATGAAAACGACACTCAAAAAAGTAAAGCATGGACTTATGCATCACAGGAAACAGACAAAAACATGAGAGTGGGGGGCAATAAAAATGTTGCTTAAAAATAAAAAAAAAGATCCTGCCCCCCCCCCCCCCCCAGGAACAGTCCTAAATCCGCCTATGGGTCCCCTAACTTATGTTTTACGGCAATAATCTCCATTGGAAAATAATTCCAACACAAGAAGTTTGAAATTATTACGACCAATATTCACCGAGATATGAAACGCAGCGTTTTGTGACTTACATCATTTTTGACTCGACGTTTTGAGGGGAAATATAGCGTGGGGGGGGGGGCTGAACAAGTGGTTACAATTATATGTGGTGCATAGAGTGTGGGTTTTTTAAATTGATCGAGTTTTCGTCGTGTGTTTTTGCATTTGCTATTTTATCAACCAGTTCTCTACGAATTTAAGAGTATTTCGGCACATGTGATCACGTGATGATACATTACTTGTGCGATTTTGGGACGATTTGTGCTGTTTGGGAAGAAAGAAAGTGAGAAGAGCGCATGTGCGATTTTTCGTCCTACAAAACAACTATGTCATTTTCCGTCACACAGAAAGGTAGCGGATCGGAATTTCAAAGCCTTCGCATAAAAAGCTTCACTTCAAATTCAAAACTGAATTAATGGAAAGAGTAAATTTGTTAAAACAACAAAATGAACAAGCATATTTTTAGTAAATTGGGGTAATTTTTTATTGCTGGAGTCAAATATGAGGATATATCTAGCTAGCTCCGATATTTAGGTTTGGTGACCACATGTGTTGAAAATCTGGATTCGCATCTATTAGCTATCTGTAATTGAATAATACGCAGCTTTTCCAACGAGCGGTTGGTATTTTTTAGATCTTCCAATATTCGTTGTGATACCGTTGAACTGGTGCAAAACTCATGACATATCATAAACCGATATCGACGCAATGTAGATTTCCTCACATTGTTGGTCTTTTCCAAATATGGTTGACACCCCGTTTACACTGGCCGAGTAATACTAGTTTACAGGCCCGTGCTGGCCCATCGGAACGAATCCCGGTGCGCCCTCCTCTTATGGCGCCCCTTCCTTCATTTTTTTCTTTTTGTCAGCAAATGTAAAATTTTGTAGAAATCGCCACAAATGGATTTTTTTAAATAATTGTGACGTCTAAAACCAACCTCAAGCGCCCCACAGATTGGGTGAACTGGTGAATGAACCAAATAACTTTTCCTTTCTTTTGTGCCCAATTCCGAAGATTTCCCTCTAAATTTAGAGAGAAAATTTATAAGCTGCGAATATTGCACTCCCTAGAGGGGCGCTGAAGCTCTCCACTTCCTACCTTAGGTTAAGACCCGGTGGCATATAAGCTACCTTTACTCCTGTTCGGGCATAGGAATATTTCAGGCCCTCTCATTGGCTTATTCGAGTGTCAATCAAAGTTTCAAAGCTGTGACGTACTGCAATGTTGCTAGCCGTCTCTCGCAGTGTTTCCTGTTTGTAATCTGCTAAAAACGAATAAGCATTTGCAAATGAGATCTTTAATTGAATGTTGCTGACAAAAACAGCATTATTATTTCCAATGAATTTCATCCTTTGCAAAACAAATGAAAGCTGCCTTTGAGAAGCTATGCTTCGAAATAAAAATAGGTGGCGCCATCTTTAAGCAAAAAATGCATGTTTTACGACATCATTTTAATTTAAATTGAAGTTATTTTTAAAATAATTCTCACGGTAAATTATTTTGTTGATGGAAAAGCGAATGCCACTATTTTTTATATTCTTAGTGATATTTACTGCAATTTAAACAGCTCTTCTTATAAAGAAATGATTACCATTTAAGTTAATAATAAATACTTCTAGTATATAATTTAATACATAATAATTTCTAATAAAATTTTCTCTTGTGCCAGTTTGTTTCTAGCTTATTTCTATTGAATATGAGTTTGCATCCGAGAATATGACTTCCAATTGAATATTGAGTGAGTCTGGCGAACATATCCTTCTTGTCTCATACTTATTTCATAACTCATAAAATAATGCTCTGCTTAAAAAAAAACATGTGAAATACATAATTAAGCGAATAAATAGCATTATCTTTAAGCAAAAAATATCGCTTTTGAAGAAGGTACTATTGGTGTTTAATTAAGCTCATTTGTCAACTAATTCTCAATATAAGTTTTTAAAATTAAACAGCGAATTCTTTATCTTTTAATATTCTTCATAATAGTTAAAGTTATGTAAAAAGGAATAGGTAATTTAAATTCTTGAATGAAATAATTGAAAATAATATTAAAAAGCAATGTTTCTAAATGTAAAATTATATACATGTTATTTTAAGTCAAATCACTTTCAAGTCAAACTTTCAGAAATCGCACCCTTTGACACCTTAAATTCATTTATTAGTTTGAAAAAAAAATTTCACACACAGTTGATGAGGCAAATCAAGAGAAATTCATGCAGTTTCATTAACTATTTAACTTAAATACATTTGGGGAAAAAAAATTTCACAAAATTCTAAGACTTGAAAGTTTGAAATCAATATATGAATGTTTTGTAATAAATACAACTAAATGGTTTAGACTGGGCCCATGAAGAGATCAGCAGCTGCTAAATATTTTCAGCAAAATTATAAAACAGTTTTCCTTATTTTTTTTGCTGTACTGCTGATAAGACCTTCGTGGTTTCATGAATAGTTCGGAAATCATTTGAATGTAATCATTCAAACACATTAAATATCATACATTCATTGAAAAAAATTTAAAGTATTTTTAAGAATTTGAATTTAAAATATTGTAAAAATATTTCTTTCTTTGAAAAGTGTCAGACTTAAGTTGTCTTTGAAACAAGCTGTTTTACAACTGTGTGTTTCTCGTAGAGCTTGAGAAGTTGAAAATTAGGGTGAGCACACTTTCATAATTTGCATTTTTTTCCTTGATGTACATATTTTATTAATAAAAGTGTTTTTGCGTGTGTGTGTATGTGTTTATGTGTAAGTGTTACAAAACTTCTTTGGTTCTGAATCGTTTTGCAACTGTGAATGCATGAAAATGTAATTTCTTTTCATATGATGTGGAAGAATTATTATTTTAATAATACTATGGCTTTCTAGTCCAGTCACGTGTACTTGAAAACCAACAGGGAATTAATCATGATTTATTCATATTGAACTCACATAAAAATAAAGTAAATATTGTAAAACAGATGTACATAATATATCAGCCAGATACAGTGTGAAAAAATAGATATAGCAACGAGAAGGAAAAATTATACGATAAACAATTTATTTACTGGCACAAGAGCAAATTACATTAGAAATTAGTATGTATAAAATTATTCAGAATAAATATTTGTTATTAGCTTAAATGGTAATCATTTCTTTATAGAACAGCTGTTTAAATTGCATTAAATATCATTAAGAATATGAAAAACTGCGGAATTCGCTTTTTAATTAACAAAATAATTTACCGTAGGATTTATTTAAAAAATTATTTCAATTTCAAAGGCAGCTTTCATTTGTTTTGAAAAGGATGAAATTGATTGGAAATAAGAATGCTGTTTTTGTCAGCAACATTCAATTAAAGATCTCGTTTGCAAATGCTTATTCGTATTTAGCAGATTACAAACAAGAAACACACCACGAAAGACGACTAGCAACAATACAGTAGCGTCAAAACTTTGAAGCTGTGATTGACACTCGAACAAGCCAATGAGAGGGCCTGAAATTTTCCTATGCCCGATCAGGAGTAAAGGTAGCTTATATGCGACCCGGCGAAGGAGACAAATGAATTTTTTAAGTATCTTTCTTTCTGTTGCATTTAAGATAGAAATAAATATTGTTCCTAAGTGTTCAAATATTTTAAAGCTAGTAAAACGACAAACCAAATAACAAAATGATTGGAATGTTCTCCGTTCTGTTGATATGATTTCCGGTGGTTTTTTTTTTTTTTTTGTTATCTCTCTTTCATCAGTCAGATGGCATTTCAAAGAAAATAAGTCAAAATGGATCGTTATTGAAACATTTGTCGACAGTATGAAGTTGAAAAAAAAAAAATTAAATCCCCATCACGGAACAAAATTGTAATATCTCTTTATCAAATCAGTAATGTTAGATTTTAACACTAGCGCAAGTAATAGTATTAAGTAGTGCATCTATTAGTGTGATGAGTTAGAACTTCAAATAACGGCTATTTTGTTTTACGTTTGCATCGTTCTACACGAAATAATTTATTGAACCCTAGTTTCGTTTTCATTATTTTTCACCGTATATTATAACTACAAGTAAAAGTGTCGAAGTTATCAAAATAGTACAAAAATCAAAATTTAAGTAAGAAGTTAAGTAAATCAATAAGCAATATATCTTCACGACACCAGAAAATAAAGATTCGCTGTACTAACAGATTTTGTATTCCATTGAAAATGCATGTATTAAATACGTATGTTTTTTTTTTTTTTTTTTTTTTTCAAATTTAATCCATATTAAAGGAACTATACATTTAAAACTATAATATCATATGAAATTTACCGCTGACATTTTACCGAGCTGTTCGGCTAACAACAAATAGATGCATGATTTTGGCATTGATTATCAAAGTATATTTGTAAGATATATTTAAAAAACTTATTTTTTGCTGATAGCTTCTACGTAACTAATTTTAAACTTTTATTATGTTGCTGCGACACTTTCTTTAACAAAATACAGACGACAAAGCAAAGATCAACAAAATCCAACAATGGCGTTTGTAAACAATATGTAAAGGTTGAAGCTGCTCTGTGATTGGTTCACATTTCCAGTATCGTAACTGGGTAACCTCGAACCCAGACGACTCAAAAATACCGCGTCGGGAATGGGGTCTATTCATATGACGTCATACTCACGGATCACGTGATCTCGATTTGCCGCGAAACTGCTGTTTACAATTTGCATGGCTGCCGCGCAGATTTAGAGCATTGGAGCAAAATGGGAAAAACGCGTTTCAAGTTTAAAATTCTAAATCAAATTAATTTTTTAAACAACTGACAACGTGATCCACCGAATATTTGAAGCAATCAACTTTTCTTTTGTGCGTTCTTTTAGAGGAACATATTTGAATACATGTTGAAACTAACGAGATAAAGAGATTTGTTCATCGTGCAGTGATCCTAACCGTAAATGTAGGCACAGAAAATAAAATTTATTTTAATTTTTACACTCGAAGGACTCAGATCTAAGGTAGAATTCAAAGGTGATATACAAGTAAATGTTTTATTTAGCTTGTAACAATGAGTGAAAGCTTCGTTATCATCATCATATTTTATGCATGACTGTTTACCCATACATGCCAAAGCTATGTAATGTTACAGTTGATATTTTTGTCAACCTAAAACCACTTCAGATCTGCATTTAAGATTCTGTTGAAATAGTATTTTCACTGTGTTGGTATTAATGAACAAAATTCAGTTTTATTTGCTTCAAGCTAAATGGAAATTTTACCTGTATTTCTTTTTGAATTCTATTCCTTGTACATATTGACAGAAAACTCTGTTTCTTCAACAGTTTCATCAAAGACTACAATGTACTTCCGAATTCTATACTTCAACTGAATAATTTTTTTATTTTTAAAGTAGCTGCATTTATCCCATGTTGACAAGATATTTGTCCTTACATTGTTCTAGCTGTGCTACAGAATACTCTTTAATTTTCATGTTTTAATTTAAAATGATTATCTCTTCTTCTCTACAGTTGCCATATAAAAATAAAAAAGGATATCTTTTAAAGGGGGGGGGGACTCTTCAAAGGTACCGCTAGAAAAGAGGACTGCCTAGATAAATATTACTTTGCACTAATTTTCCGTGTGAAGCTTTTCTTAACTTACATATGCAAGATAGCAATATACAATAAGTTCTCAATTTCTACCAGGATAAGTGCAAACATATATTGCACAAGTAGAATGAAAGGGGTATTTTTTGAAGTTGAATACTATTATAGTAGTACCACTTTCCTTCTATTTGTACGATATAAGTATGAATGCATGAAATACACCGCCAGCTCAGTCAATTTCAATAGGAATTGACTGAGCTGGCGGTGTATTTCATGTATTTCTGCCTTAGCCCTGGCTATAGGGCGGTAACTTACTGAATATAAGTATGAATGCTCCGCTGCTTTTCTAGTACACAACAGCTGCATTGAAAAAAAAAGGTATTTTCTCGTGAATGGGGACACTGCTACTTACCACAGCCTGGGCATCATTTTCAATTGATCGGACCCTGCCTGTTCAACGTTTTTAGGGAAGGGGGTATCAGAGAGATTGACAGCACGGTTGAACTTGGTTAATACAAAGTGTCAAATATCTGCAATTTTGTTCGTAACAGCTGTGAATGAGTGATACTGTGAAAAAATGAAGAAATGTTTGCATATATTTAAAAAACATTACTACTGACACACACACTGTATTCTTACTATTAGTACATTGAGAAAAAAAAACCCACTTATTTCTTATAAATGAATATTTTTGAAAAATTAAAATGATCATCGACAATCGTGGAAAAGGTTTTTAATTCACAAAGGAAGATGAACACTTTCATATCCGAGTAAATTGAAATGTGCACAGGTAAACAAATGTACAGTTTTTATTTTCTATGTAAAATATTTAGTATTTTCTTCTCTATACACAATGGGACTTCTACTATCTGAAAAAATGGTAAATAACTTCCAAAAAAGAAAATTACAGAATTAAACAACGAACATTTTAAGTAAAGAGGTCAGGAAATTTTGCTTGCCTTAGCCGAAACCCTCAATTTAATGTATGTATTGTACATGAACTTTTTAATGTAACTAAATAGCAAACCAAACTTAATGAACAAGATGATCGTTTTAGCCATGATTTCTTTATAAACACAGGTCGTGTTAAGAGAGTTTAACTGCATCAAGTATATCTCGCACCTAATACAACACTGCCACAAGTAAAAAATTGTCGATTTTGAGTTGTATATACAGTGAAGCACCGTTTATGCGTTTTTGAAGGGACTGTATGAAAAGAGCATATAAATGAAAAAACGTATAGTAGGAATGCATTAATGTGTATTAGAATCTGCAGGAACCAATTTGAAAAACGTATAACTGATAAAAGCGAAACATATAAATGGTGCTTTACTGTATGTCCTGGTGCATTTTAATTAGTTCTATTAAAATGCAAGACAGTCACAAGTTAAAAACATTTTTAACCTTATTTGTGTCAGTGTGTTAGTAAAAAAATTTCAGCTAAGGCGCATTACGTTTAGATTCATTTTTCTCGAGAAGTAGTTTTTGGAAATGTGGCAGTGTTGTACTAGGTGTGTAATATATTTATATATGCCAGCATCAGACAGTGCTTATTTAGCAAAAAATATCAGCTACTGAGAGTTGGTCCAGTTATTCTCATGGTCAAATTTGTTTCTATTTTTCATTCTGCCATTACCTAAAGATGAACCTTCGAGCTTTGACAAGTATAATTCTCAATTTAATCCACCAACCACACATTTACTTATCCTGTCAAAGTATTTTTTGTAGCCCTGCCATAGGCGGCTGGTACGGTGGGGCAACTGCCCCCTCACTTTTAAGATGATTTTATAGAAAAAAAAATTTCGAGGGTGAATAGATTTATTTGGTGAAAGTAAAAACTAAATACACTAAATGAATGAACTTTTTACATCTTATTTCATAAGAATGGATAAGGGAAAAGTCTGTGGTGGCCATTCGGCTCGATTTTTGATGCCATATTCCACATTTTTGGAAGTTATTAAATCAGTAATATTAAGAGACAGTAATATAGGCCAATTTTCTGGAAGAATAACAACAAATCAGCTTCAGGGACCACGCCCCCCCCCTAACACCTCTTCACTTCTTTTGACCCCCACTTCTTTGGTGCAACAGTGGACCGTGCAACTTCAGACATTTTCAAAAGCCAGATTTTCGTCATTTTGACGGAGACTGAAGGCTAGCAACCTTAAAAATTTTTTTAGTATAACGAAGGAGTCACATCCATTGGGTAACCAATCCCATAGTTATGCAAGACGCAGTAAACCAATTTCTTCTGTAAAAGTGTACCACCTTTGCATTTTTCAATATTAAATTGAAAACGAGTCATTTTCATTAAAAAAAGAACTATCTGTTTTGATTATTTGAAACTTTACTGGTAATTAGAAATATGCATCACATAAAATGTTTAATACAAGAATTTAAGGACATATACTTTATTTAGAACAACAAAAAACTTCTAAATTGCAGTAGAACTCCAATTATCCGAATCAACCGGACCCCATTTAGATTGTTAGTTTTTCTGAAAAAGGGGCATATTTTAATCTTTTTACTGCATGAATGTTGAAGATCAGAAAAACTATTTTTAAAGAAAAAGAACTTTGAATTAATCAAGTTGAAAGGTAGCGCTTTTGATGCTATGTGTACTAACAAGTGCCGCTGCAGAGAGAAGGATAATAGCACGAGTCGACAGAATCAGTATTTTAAAAATCGCAGCAAGTGCAATCGCCTTAATTTTTTGCTCAAATTCTGAAAGCGATTCGGATAGCTGTTGTAGAGTTCTACTGTATGTTTATGTATGGCATAAAAATAAGAAAAGCTTAAACTTTTCAAAAACCATTTTATTAATTCAATTTTTAACAGTACTTATGCCATTTACTTAAATCATACATATTACAGGTATCTCTTGCATAACATGGTTGTCTAATACGAGACTTTTTTATACATAGTTTTTTTTACTTTTTTTTGAACTAATTATGTCCTACATATTATTAACCATGTTATATGAATCTTTAAAATAATGTGAATCAAGAAATGTGTACCATGTTATATTGAAACCATGTCTTAAGGTAAATATTTTATAAAAGCTGAAATCTCAACTAATTAGGACATACAAATGAAAACTGGCTGCTAGAACATATAACAGTTCAAGAAAAAGCGTTATCAACTTTCTTTTCTAAGAAAAAACGCATTTTATCAGGAAAAAAAATCGGAGCTCTTCTATAGCAATAAAGTTTGTCTGCGCAGCGACGACCAAATAAAAATAAAAAATAAAATAAAATTATTCTATTATTTCATTGTACTGTTCATCATACTTACACTACACTTTTTTATTTATTGTTTGCAAAATTTAGCTTATGCTTACTCCTAAATGTTATTTTCTTACAATGAATTGGAAACAAACCAATTATTGTGCGTGTGTGTGTGTTTTTTTTTTTTTTTAGAACACCAATGAGAAAATAAAGTATTTAAAAGTTACTGTATACGTGGGTTTAGAACAATTGGTATTAAACAAAAATGAAATTCTATCTTTTGAAATTCATGTTATATTAAAACCATGGGGTATTAAATTAAAACTTTGTACCGTGTAATATCAAAACCGTGTTGTAGAAACACCGTGTGTTATGAAGTATGCCTGTATACAGATATGCTAGTCACCGCTCAATAAGATTACTTAGACAATAATTTTGATAACTTATTCAATTTTCAGAAAATTTTTTAGGGGTCGATCCAAGTTTTATTTTTTGGGTCCCCATTTTGTTTGAAAAAAATATTTTTCTAAATTTTCTTTATTTTTGAAAATGAAATTATTGTGAACTGCTAGGTTATATATGGGCATGGCAAAATGATGCTTGTGCAACCACAATATGAAGTACAGTACAACCTCGATATCTCAAATCTCTCGGGACGGGGAAAAATTTCGAGATATCGAGTTTCGAGTTATCAAAGTTTTAAAAAAATTACACTAGTAACTCTCACATTTACACACACGTACGCTATATGCATTTATATATGTACTATGGGACGACTTCGAATTACGATCAATAAAGTAGTCTTCAATATTTCACTAGATTTGAAATTTTCTAATTGTCGAAAGTGCACAGGACGAGATTTTGAAATGAACAACAATTTCAACTTGGTTTTTTCACCTAAAAATTTAAAAATTCTAATTTTATCTTTAAACAGTACTTTCACATTCAAAAAGTATCCAGAAGCCATTTTGTAGAAGTTAAAAAAGCTGAATGATAAAAATGAGGAACGCATTTTCCGTTTTCGCTTGAAAACTGACGGAAGAAAAATCGAACCCCTTTCCTCAAAGTGGACAACATGTTCGAGAGAAATGCACAAAGATTCTAAACTCTGGGGAAAACACTGCACCCCCTTCATGCCAACACTCTCCTATTATCTTGCTCCAGTCCCCTATTCACGAAATTTCGAAGAAAAGGGATGATAAACGTTAAGCAATCGTCTCTGGAACTGGTTTTACTACAAAAATTGCCAAAGCAAAACGACAATTGAAACTTGCTTCTGTGCAAAAATTTCGACAAATCAAGGGTTTCGAAAAATAAATTTCGAGATAACTATGGAAAATACATAGGGGTTTTTATAGAAAATGCTGGGGAAAAATTTTTGTTTCGAGACATCAAGGGTTTCGAGATAAGGAGGTTCGAGATATCAAGGTTTGACTGTATAAGAAGGCAATTGTTAATGTCCAAGTGATAGAATCACAAAAACCGTTTTTTGGGGGTCTGCACTTTGTCACACTGGATCACCACATGGCAAGGGGAGACCCTAATTCTTGAATTTTATTTCATGATGCGAATTTTTGTGAATGAGCCGCTTTTACTGTGTGGAATTTTGTGAAACGGCCGCTTTTACAATGCAGATTTTTGTGAAGGAGCCACAAAGTGGACCCAATTCAATTCCGAGTCGACCCTATTTTGGCGAGCGCAGGGCCGCATAGAGCCGATGCGGGCCCCTTGTCAGTTTGTTCGCCAGGTCTCCCTCTTCTCATAAAACTTGTAACATTTATATGCCTCAGATTCCAAGCTGGGCCCCTAGTTCCCGACCAGGGGACTAGTCGTGAATTCCCCCCTTGCCCTGACATGGCCTTCGAGCCAGCAACAAATATTGTTCGCTAATTTTGCCAATTAATGTTGAAAAAAGAACAAATGTAATTAAAAAACACATGCTGGTATCATTGTGGTACTCTACTCACCAACATTTTTGCTGTTGGTTTTGATATGACAATCAAGACTCTGAAGAAATACAGTGTTTTTTTGCAGAATTTTTTTAAGAGAATTTAAATTCAGTTTTAACTTTCATCAACATCTTGGTTGAATTTGTACTGTAATGTAAATGTGTAAATTATTGTTTCTGAATTCAATGAAATCCATCAACTTGAAACAGCAAAACATGCAAAAAAAAAAAAAAATCAAGTAAGTTCAATTGTTAATGGAGTTTTTTACCATAACAACAAACAATATCAATACATCCTGATTGTTACATTACGCAAGCAAATGAAACGAATGTAAAAAATTGAACATCAAAACACCATAATTGAAATAACATAGAATAAGAACTATTCTTACCTGTCAAAAACCAAAAAATTGTAGCATATAGAACAAAAAAGTCAGCAATAGAGTATGGTAGATTTTAAAGTATACTAGCACTCTCTTTTGCTGCCCATTTTGTTATCGATGTTTCCATAATAAAGTTCGTTTGGTGCAGTAGCGTATTATATTGGCTTCAAAAGAACGATGCGGGGAATGACAACAAAAAAGGCTTGTAAACATTTTCTTTTTTAAACATTCTTTGATTCTTACGCCTATAGTGCACATTCACTAAAATCAACAATGAGAACTAAATAAAAGACCACAGAATACTTAAGACGAATCCGATTGACTTTTTACACGCTTTCTCTTAAGACTTTGGATCGAGCAAATGACAGGTATGGAAGCGTCTACATTTTACGCTACAACATGATCTTGATTTACTATTCCCACATTCGAGCGCCAAACAGAAGCGCAGCACAATGTAATCTTTCTCCCAAACCAAAAATATAGCATGAAAACAACAAAAACATAATTTTAATCCTGAATTTTAAAGGCGAACTTTTCCAGTACTTAGCATTGATATTCAAAATGTAAACTCACGGATCACGTGGTTTCCCCTAACCTCGAACCCAAATCGTGAATAGACCCCATTCTGGTGCGTTCGTAGTAAGCTCACGGTTTCCACTCGGAATATTGGTTCGGAAACACGATGTTTCGATACCGGAGCGCTACCGTATCGGAAAAAATGATTCTTCCAGATAATAGGAACAGGAAACATGCCAAAAGAGTCGCCAAAACGAACTCGTCGCCGCATTTATGCCAACCTCTGGTAATCGTTATTTGGAGTACTGATCACGGATTTATTTACAC
Organism: Uloborus diversus; assembly: GCF_026930045.1. Taxonomy (NCBI): domain Eukaryota; kingdom Metazoa; phylum Arthropoda; class Arachnida; order Araneae; family Uloboridae; genus Uloborus; species Uloborus diversus. The sequence goes on from NW_026557876.1 coordinate 877,672, forward strand.
CTGATTTGATTTACACGAGGCGCTGTGATTATGATCCGCAAAAATTGTTTATTTCTTGCATTTGTGTGTTTTGTATTTTACTTTTTTGTTTTAATTTATTCATTTTGATTTGTACTTTACATTCCTAACTGGTATGCGACTACTAATTATTGGTGATTCGATGATGAAATACGAATTTAAGAAGTTGATGTTCCCAGAAGAAATGTAAAATTGATGATATACCGGCATGTTCTAAAAGTGAATGGAATAAAAATCTTGATATCCTAACTGCCTATAAAGTAAGTATTTTTAAAGTTAAAACGCATTATCTTTTGAAACGGTTGGTTATTTGACAGCATCGTAGATGACTTCCAAATCATATAACGCAAAATTCCAAAATTCAGTAAGTAATAATTCACTTGCTGCAAAATCATATCATAGTCGGCTCTTACAAATGAAGAATGTGTTGTGCCAGGGACGAAATTTCTCGGTCAGATTATGTTTTTTCTACCAGCAAATATCAATTGTCATTGGTTCCTACTGTTATTTACAGGAAAAGATATAGAATGATCAACTTTTAGGATCTTAAAGGTTTGCAAAAATTTAGATGTTTATTCTGATTTTATAATGATATGGAGAAACTTCGTTTGTAAACTTTTAAATATCTTTGATAGTGATGTAAGTTATCCTCCTCATAACACTCACATTGATAACATGAATTGTAGGGTATGTGTTTGACTATTGAGAATTTTGCTCAACAAATGCTCAATAGTCAAAATTTTATGTCTTCATTTGATATACTTGCCAGGGTTCAAAATTAACAGTGGTCCACTAGTCCAGGACCAACCACAAAAGTATCTACTGGACCAGCGAAATACAAATTGTAGTGGTCCACTTGACCAGGGAAGTTTTATTTCTGCTTTCCTTTCAGAAATTGTAAGCATCACAATTTCGATACCATAAGAAAGTTTGCACCTTTATTTACAATGTTTAGATTTTCAGTCTGCAAAAAAGACTATGTTAAAAGATTTCTATAGCATTATAACATAGTGATTTTACCTCTTGTGTCATGTCGATTAAAAATTGTAAATTGTCTCTATATTATCATGTTACTTTATTTTGTTTTTTTTCCCTTTTTCCGTATTGTTTAAAGTCAGGATGTGATAATGGACCACTAAACGTGTGCTGTTCTGGGAAATTTAGATTTTACTAGTCCATTGGGCCAGTGACGTATTTTTCTAAATTTCAACCCCTGCTTGCTTTTAGGAAGCAAATTTATAACACTCTTGTGGGTTGCAAATAAATAATTACATGTGAAACTGATTTTTGAAAGGTAAGAGAAATGAGTTATTGCTCTACCTTTCTCTGCATACTTACCTCACAAACTACTTTTTTATGGTAATGTACTTTATTTTACAGCTGCTGTGCAGAACTGATGAGGGCAGTTTTAAATTCCAATGTTTGAATTATTGCAAGTCTCTTGGTGGCAATTTTTTTCATGAGAGACAGAAGACCCACAAAACTAAGACTGATCCATACCTTATCCGAATGCGGAGTGGAAATCAATCCTAGTGTATGCTCATGCAGTAGTTCATTTCATGCTACAGTTTAAAAATTAAAATGCATTTTTTGTTCTTTCTTTCTTTCTTTTTTTTTTTTAAATCTTTTTAACACAATTTTTAAACACGCCAGCATTAATAGCTGCCAGTCCTAAGCCTGGATAAAGTGTGAAGGAAAATTGTACAACATTTTAATTAAATTTGTTTGTAGGTATATTATAGCAGGAAGAATTGGTTTTAATTAGTGCCAACCTTTCTGTTGATGCTTTTCAGTTTGCATTGGAAGAAATTGAATTTCAAGGAAATATACATAAATAGTTTTAATTTGCTGTCAAGTATTACTATGAAATTTGAAGAAATCCTAAGATTTAAATCTCATTTCCAAAGTGTCTTGTTTAATATTAAATCTTTTCTTGCTTTTACAGCTATCCTACGACCTTTTGTTTTGAGCCCTAAGATCCAGAACTGGAACCAGGAGTTTCAATACAAGGATTGGTCCAATCTCACAATTTCCTTTTCAAGTAAATGTTTGTACTGAGTAGCATACAGCAGGAAGATTTGGTTTTAATTAATGCCATCCTTTCTGTTTGTGCTTTTCGGTTTGCATTATCTCTTCAAAGTTTCTTCAGAGAGCAGTGGATGAATTTTGCAGAAGCAGCTTTAAATCTACATTGAACCCTTTAAATTGCTATCAATAAATCACAAGTATAAACAACTATATATATTTGATGCACTTCTATGATTGTAACATATTTTTTGTGTATTCAATATTGTAATAAAGTATGATACCCAGCATTTAAAAACATGGACTCAATTTTGATGCAAAAATGAATTGAATGGAGTTGTCATTTGTCATGTTTGAACTTTATGCATAACATTGAATTTATTTGTTCAATTATGTAATATGTGTGCAATAATGATGAATTCTTATAAGTTACAATTTAGTAAATTTGAAAAAGTAAATTTTATTTCAGATTGATTTGAATAATCATGAACAAGAGCAGGGATTGTTAATATTCATATTGTATTCAGTAAGATTTAGTTAACAGTGACTAAAAAACATGTCTTTAATTTTAACTAAGAGCAACATTTTCTTTTTAAACTAAATAAATGCGGTAGAAACTTGTTACACCTCAAGGATTGAGGGATATATTTTGCACTTGCCTCATAACTTAACCATGGTATAACATTATTCATTATTGCCTTCCCATTGGGCAACAAATTATAAAAATTAAAATGAAGAAAATGTGCATTTAACTTGGGTGTTAATGTTTGACAGCTGTACTTTACATGTTATATTTTTTTCCCGTTATAGAACTCGGGCAAGAGATGAGAAGAATTATAGTTACATTACATGAAAATTCCAACTTTGTTTTGTACATGCATATTAAATGCTGTCATAATTTCTTTTGTTGGCTAAGGTTGCAGAGGGCTCAGGGCGATGAGACCCCTGGACCTGGAGAAAGGCACTCTTTACAATCTTCAAAGTAATTGTGTGTTTAGTATTATAATTTGCATCTGCAATAGTTAATCAAGCATTCTTTCATAATTTAACACATATACATTACATGATATCAGGCCTGGCTCCTGGGGTAGGCAATAGCCTAGGGCAGCAGATTTTAGGGGTAGAAAATTTCAAAGTTGAAACATTTTTTTCTTTTAAGTATGAATAACTGTTTCAGAATCATAAGATTCTCTGCTTCAATGCAAAAAAATATATATATTTAAGACTGTGTACCAGTGCTTGAATATGCTAAACATAGTTTTGAATTGAACTAGAAATTCAATTAAATTTTAGAGGTGGCAAATTGCATGATTTGAAAGTCTTTTGAAAATATTAATATCTGTTTCTATGGCATAAGATGCACTACTTTAATGTTAAAATCTAAGTGTGTACCAGTGCTTGGATATGCAAAAATCAGTTTGGAATAAAACTAGAAAATCGCTTTAATTTTAAGCACTTTACTATTATTTTTATTTTATTGATATATTATTATTTTTATTATTCAATGGGGGGAGGGGGCACTTGTCAATATCGCCTAGGGCTGCAGAACTACTAGAGCCGCGCTACATGATATAAAAATAGTTTTGCACAATTCTTTAATCTTTTTGCTATCTACATAAGATTTAATTCAAAGGAAGCTGTAAAATGAATGAACATTATGGTCAATAGCCAGAAAGTATAAAATTCCATGCTGAGAATGATAATATGACTAAAAACCAAATGTTCTAGAAGAGAACTTTAATGCCCCCTAGTTGTAATCATTAAAAGTCCTTTTTTTTGTGAACAATTCAAAAAAAAAAAAAAATTATTTTTTGTGTAGTCTTATAATTTTTTTTCTTGTCTATCCAATAAACAGACATGCTGCAAAACTTTGAAATTTGATAGTGAGCACAGAGTTATTATAGGGGCTCATGTGAACAATTGAAGACTTTTTTTTTTAATATCATAAAGTAAAGAAACTTAAACAAAAAATCTCAAAAAATTCCATGACATAAAGAAAATATTTAATAGGGACGTTTATGGGGAAGTTCGTCATTAGTTCATAGACTAGTGTGCATCTAACCTTAGTAAATGAGATGATTTACAAAAATTCTTAATTCCAATTTCCATTATTTTGACCTAAATTACCCTTCATCTTCATTTCAAATTTTAGCGTTTACACACTTTTTTTTTTTTTAATTTTCTACAAACTACCTTCAGTTTCCACTAGTACAGCGCTGCACATATATAAACAAACCATGTCATGATTCACACCATGTGGTATATAAAACAATCTAATAAAATAATGTGGTGTATAAACCAAAATATAGTCCAAGTGGTGTATAGCAGCTAAGAAAAGGTATATCTGAAAAACATAGAGCAGATCAAATTCATCTAAAGTCAAACCCAGTGGCGAATTTACCATATGTCGCAACTGTAAAGGGGATCCGAATGACGCACAAAAGTGCACTATGTTTTACATAGTTCTGTTTTAGAGAGGACCTCTAACTTTGTATTCTGACGGGCCCTAAATCTAAAACCGCAACTGGTCAAACCATCTATTTTTCCCCCCAAAATTAGGGCCTGGTTAAGACATCAGGGAGCCGTGTGTAGTCAACTCTTACAATTTTAGCCATTGACGAAATCAGTTTGAAAAAAAAAAAAAGCCGTTTGGGGTCACAGCCTAGTTGACCTATTCAGTAATCAGGCCCTGCCTGAAATAAAGTGAAAAATTAGGTATACCAATAATTACCAAAAATCGCAATCATGAAATCGAAACCTTTTGAAAAACCGAGATCAAAAAAACGAAAGCTTTTCATACACGAGTATAAACTTAACATTTCAATTTTCTTCATTTTAGTACATATATTTCCCCAAAAATGCAGTGAAGTTTTACCGATTTTCTTCAGACCATCTTACTGACCATATTCCTTGAATAGGGAGAGAAAAATTACCTTTTTTGCGACCTATATAAACGGAACTTAAAAAACTTTTATTTTCTAAATGTATTCATTTTCTGTTTTTCTATTCTGTTTTGTTCTAAATTCCAGCGCACGGCAGTCCAGTTCCTGCACTTGTTTGCAATTTTTATTTATTATTATTAATATTATTTTTTCAAAGATGTCCATTAAGAATGATGACGTACCCCTTCAGATGTTACAGAGCATCCACAAATTGTCCAAAACTTCTATTCTATTCTATTCTATTCAAGAGTCACAACTGACTACAACTGTATTTATGTCGAGGACTGCATACTAAGTGCCTTGCCTCCATTATTTTATATACCGATAGATGGCAGCACCATCACCGGATCGAACAGTTAATGGGAATTTAGAACTAGTCCAAGAGCTAATAGCTACCTGGTACTAGCACCCGCAGAGGTATCGTTTCACTTGGAGGACATTAAGACCACGAGCATATTTAACGTCGCCCAGTCCCCTTTAATGACGACGGTGGATCTTCGACCAGCGGGGATCGAACCCGAGGCCCTCCGGCCCCTCCAAAACTTCTAAAAATCTCAATGGCGCAGTCTGCATCGTGCTTTTTCTCATTATCGACGGGATCCTGACTATTTACGCATTAATACAATTTCTAAAGACTTAGTGCAATTTTTCTAGCCAAGCCACTATCTCTTATAACACTTTTTAAATTAGAATTGAGGCCTTGCCCCGAACCCAGACTAGTATATTCCATATCACAGTAAAAAACAAAATGGCATAAAATGTATTTATTTTTGCATCCAGTTTTAGGAGCCCTACGTTTTCAAAATATCCTGCTTCTTGTTTTTTAAAGACGGGACGTCAGTGTATATGTGTGTGTGTGTGTGTGTGTGTGTGTTTTTTTTTTTTTTTTTTTTTTTTTTTTTTTTTGAGCAATCACGATTGCTTATTGTTCTCACTTGACTGTTTTTGACGTTCCTTTGATTTTTCCCACCGCCACCCTCCGCACCATCACCGTCGATGGGTTCCTCACGATGCTGCACCTCCAGCGAAGCCGTCTCCAGGTTGCATCCATGTCCTACACACACGTGCATACATACACAACTACACACACACAAACACATACCCACACGCATACATACAGATACCCACACATACACACACAAAAACATCAACTACCCACACATTCATGCCTGCACACAGACACAAACACATATGCCTACACACACATACACCCCCCCCCCCACAGGCACAAACACACATGCCTACACACACATACACATAACCCGTACACACAAACACATACCCCTACACACAAACACACACGCCTACATACACACACTCGTGATTGCGAAAAACATAATTTGAATTCAAGATGTCAAAATTCAAATTAATTTTTCTTTTTCTTTGGGGGGGGGAGCAATTAAAGGTATTTTTCAACACTCATTTGTGCGCAAGTGTTTTTTTTTTTTAATAAAAATTTAAAATTAGGATAATTTTACATTCTCAAGTACTTCAGATTATTCTGGAGGCCAAATAATTGAGCATTCAACCTTCATTTCTCGCGACATATCATCATCGTGAGCACATGAGCCCTAAAAATTGGGGGCACAGGGCCGCAGTCCCATTGATAGAGTCCCTATATGAAGTGAGTTTGGAGCATTCGATTCTCTCCCTACTCTTCTGACGATGCTCATGGAAGCATTAATTAAAATTTTACCAATTTTTCTCCGTTTCTTGTTCATTATTATTATTTTAATTGTCATTATCTGATTTTTAAGAAAAAGACTCTGCGAATGACCTGCTTGTCCTGTACAATCAAATCACAGAAAACACCAAAAATGAATTGACATAAAACGTAAAAAAAAAATAATTTAATTTAATTATGCGATGTTTACTCTTGTTTACGATTTTTTCAAGACTTTTTTTTACGTTTGTGAAAAATACTAGGACGTTGTTAAACTGCCTTCACGAACAATAGAAAGATATCTCGCCAGGTCTCTATTTGGCGTGGTTTATCGCGCACTTGGCAACTAAGTTGTTTCTCTGAAAAATGAAAAATTTTCTTCTGAACTGCCGTTGCCAAAATATTTTCAAATAAGGTAAATTCTTATGAACTGTAAAGGCAAAGCTAGATTTACAAATACAAACTCTCATTTCGTTTATATGCGTGTGCAAATAGAAATTAATGCATGTACCAACGTTATTTCTTCCTTAAAGTGTACTTGCTAAGTTTTAATCAGGGCCAAAAGCCAAGTGATCGTGCTTTCCTATGTGTGGGGCAGGAGGACGTGGATTAGATTCCCATCAGTCAAGGCCACGTCAGCTAGAAGCCCCAGAAACTAGGGTTCCGTCCATTGAGGGGGCCCGTCTGAGAATCAAAGAAATGTAAATTTTATAAGTTTTAACGGAGACCCATCAATCATTTTCGGAATTATTTTATGACGATTCTCATATTCGTATTTTATCATTCGATAAAACTGAAATTTCATTCAGCAAAATGAGAATGTTCCGGCTTCCGAAAATTTTAGTTCAAGGCGTCCCTGAATGTGTGATCTAATATCTATTCCCCCCCCTCCTTGAGAAATAGATAATTTTTAATTCAAATTTGTGTATGATCAAGCTCGTCATTTCGAAGTCTTCATGGGAGAGGGGGGGGGGGGCAAAGGGTTTGTGTTCAATACGTTTCATAGGGGAAAAACAAAATACTTATAAAAATGCCTAATTTTATGATGTTTCTAAAATCCAGACACGTCTCGAACAAGGGCGCCCATATAGGGAGCTCGAACCCCCCTCCCCTTAGAAATTAGAACTTCCTTGCTTTTAATACTTTTTCTTTGCAAAAATGTAAAAACATTTCTTCTCCAGCCGTTAATGAATAAATAATTAAAAATATCAAATTTTAATGACTCTAATCTGTCCTGAAATCCGCTTCTATGGGGGAAAATATCCTGCTAAACCATGGTTAAAATATCTGAGCCCCCTTACAATTTTGCATTTGGGCGCCCATGCCCTCCAATCACCTAAATGACGGGTCTGTGTATAGCATTTTAAACATTTAAAAACCTTTTTGGTATCGTTGAAAAAGGAAACAAACATTTTAAAATTGCTATGTTTCGTAAATTTTCAAAATATTTTTAATTCTTTTTTCTTCTACCACTTGCACACGACTTATACACATACTAGACGGATACGAAGACTATTTGCCTTCTTCCTCAATCGGCAAATTCATGGGTAGTCACATCCCCTCCTCGGTTATGACCAAAGACAACCTAAAATTTAGTTTTAAAATTTCCAATTTTGGAAAGTTTCCAAGACGGGAGGGGTTTTGTAGTTGCAATGAAAATGTATAAATATATATATAATTTTCCGCTAAATATTTTCCCAAATCCAGTCGTGTTGCAGAGGAGAGCAGCAGAAGCAGCGAAGCCTCCCCCCCCCTCTCTCATATATGCCTGCATTTACCGATTCCCCCAGGTATTTTTAGACGAGCGTAATGCGCTCTGCTCTAAAATTTTGGCAATTTGAAGTCCATTTCTGAGTTTTACACAATTTCTGTCTTACATTTATTAAAACCCTCTTCCAACATCAGCCTATTTGTAGGGCAGGATTTGCAAATTTATCAACGTTCTCAAAAAAAGATGAAAAAATCGAGGGAAAGTGAAAAATGACAAAAAAAAAAAAAAAAAATCGTGGATCGGCGGAAGAATTTCGTTTGCTTTTCTAAATCCCGCATTTTTACCACAATTGCGATTGTAATTATCTAAAATTAAAATAAAACTGATTATAAATGCCCAATTATGTCTTCCTTCACCAAGGTTTTTTTACATTATAATTTTTTAAAAAATTGCGGTAAATCTGAGATAAGGCACACTTATAAATCTTGTAGAAGGAGGGTGCGCACCTGAGCCGATGCGCGCCATCACTGCGTCAATGTCTTTACAGTGGTTCCCATCCCCTAAATTATTACAAAGATCGCCCCCTTCCCAAATGAGAAAAATACCCCTCAAAACAGCTCCTCCCCCCATTTAAATGGCGCATTCTGCGCAATGACAGACTAGGTGGGCACTCAGTCCTGGTCTATTATGACTATTCATAAGAAGTCATTTAATCATTCTTTAACACTTTCAGGGGCGGTGGTAGCGCTGTGAAACCACCAATTTATAAATTTTTTTCTCTCTTTTTCCCTAATGTTTTAAATGAAGATCGCTTGAGTCCTCTTCTTTTCAGTTCAATGAACAAAATGAGATGGCATAATAACAAAATATATATTTTTCGTAGGCTCAATTTCTTGTCCAAGTCATCAAATTTTCAATTTTTCGTTTACCCCAAAATTGGAATTTTGTTTCAAATTTTCAAATTTTTAATTAGCGCTGAAAGAGTGAATCATTTTTCTTGAATTTACCTGAGGTACTCAATCATATTGTTCTAAATGATAACAATTTCATTTTTACATGTGTAAACATGTTTCTGTCTTTCCCCAGGTGGGGGGTGTGAACAAATGAGGATGCCACACCCATAGAAATTTTTTTTTTAAACTGAAAAATCTATGTCTAGATGATCAAATAAACCTACGTGTGGTGTTTTTTCTTCATATTTCTCAAAAATTAATGATGCCCCCTGAAAGGGTTAAAAATCACTATATGGATATTCTGAATTCAAGAAAAGAATTATAAACCTTAGAGAGAAGAAACTTTTATTTTATTTAAATAACCATTTAAAACCAGCCAAGATGCAATTCAGACTCAGAAAACACACACAAAACCTGGTTTCCAAAAAAAAAAATTAGTGAAGCACTTGAAGTGCTGAGTGACCATGATCCTCTTTGACATTTTATTAAGCCCATTTTAGCCCTCTTACACCATCAGTAGGGGTTCCCATCAAGAAACATAACTTTTCGGTTTCAGAATTGGAAACTTGCGATTGCTTCCCAGTAAGCTATCAACTATTTTGTTAAAATCTATCTCAATTGAAAAAATTTAAACAGTTTTTTTCCCTTTTATTGGTTGATTAAAAATCCTCTAGAGTTCTGGCTTTCGGCTCTGCCAATGCTCAATTTAATGTAAATGCTGACCCAAGTATAAAAGAGTCAACAAAAAAAAAAAAAAAACTCTATAAATGGGGTTAGTTGAAAACTAATTAACGTCCATGGTGCAAAAATCAATCCTCTCTGCAAAATAACAACGTTTAATTAACGTTTCAAGGCTTCTATGGTTTGAGAAACACCCCCCCCCCTCCTTTTTTTCATCTTATATAATGTAAACATGATTTTATTGGATGCAATAATAGCCCTTTAATTATCTTCCAAAAAATAGTAACATTGTTATGATGTGCACAAATTGCAATGACATTCCTTCAAGAAATATGAATAGTTAAATTAAAAAAAAGTTTTTCATCAGTTGGGCCAACACTATTGTTTTGTAATTACAATCCCTTTTCGAAGGGCAGTTTCACCAGAAAGTAATTATTTTAAGTATTTGATAAAACTGTCAGTTTGTTTGATGAATTAGGTAATGTTATTTAGTTCTTTTTATCAAATTTTGAACAATAGGTAACAAAATAAGAAGGGTTGTTTATTTGGCAATGAGAACATGGTTAAATCCTTAATAACCCTAAGAATTTTTATTAAAGAATACTAATTTGTTAAATGTTAATTCAAATGAATTTGTAATTAATACTTTCAAGACCACTGCTATTTAATATTTGCTGAAATGTTCTACTTAACATTGCTAAAGCAGTTAAGAATATTTTGTCTTCTAAAAAGTGTTTTAATGTTGAGAACATGTAGAGTGAAACTGAATAGTTTAAACAATGTTTTTCAGAAGTAACAAGTTTTTTTTTTTTTTTTCTGTGCAATTTTTAAATGGAAGTGCCATTCTTCCTCAATTTTGAATAAGCTATAACTTTATTGTTTTAACTAAGTTATGCTTTCACAATACATTAAAATCTGAATATTGTTTTAAATTCTTATTTAGTTTCTATTTTTAAGTGCATTAGTTTTTAGTGTATACTTGCATACTTTTTTATTGCAACTTAGAAAAAGTAAAAATTAGGTTATAAACTCTAACAAAGCATTTATTAGATGCAGGATTATAGTTTCAGTTTTAGTTACTTAATTCAATTTCTTGACTCCAGATATGCTACATAAATACAAAAGGCTGTCCATAAATGATGTCTTTTTTTTTTTTTTTTAAATATTTGATCCCCTCTCCAGTGTCACACTACATAACAAAAATACCTTTATTTCAAACCGTGATATGCAATGACTCTTCTTGTATGTTACCTTCTCCTTTCCCCTTGTCAAATATCCAGAATTAAAACCCCTCTTTCCTCTCAAAGCATGACATCATTTGTAGAAGACCCATAAGGGATAAAATGAAAGTAAAGAATAAAAATTCTACCAGTGCAAAAAATTTAGAGGCATATAGGAGGCTACAAGCACAAAACAGACAGCATTATCACACACATCAAGAACAATTTATTCCCAATTGCGTGTCATAGACAATTTAATAAAAGAAGCAAAATATATTCTGAAATTTCAGGGAATAATATGTATTATGTAAAATCATATGATACTTTGAAAGAAAGTAAAATTGCGTGAATACATTTTTAGTTTATCATTATTTATCTGCCTATTTGCAATTGCTGTCCCAGCACACAAAATTTACCATTAAAAACAACAAAAAAGATTTCATTTAAAATACTATATGTTTATTAACAAAATATGGCCCTATTAGGTACTATAAAAAACACAAGTAATACAATGTTTGCACAAAGCTAAACATTTTTAAGGAAAAATAAACATTTCTTCAAAATTCTTGATGTTATTAATATTGTTATACATTTTATCGAATTGTAAACAAGTATTATACTAACTGATTCTCTTTTTTTTTTACTCTTTCATTTTTGACAACTTTTAAATGAAAATTGAAAACCATACGATAATTATAAGACTAATTTCTCCTACTTGCCATTGGCAGAAGTTCACATATTGAGAAAGTCAACATGTGTACATAAAAATAAAAAAGGAAGTTCATCTAATTAGTAGTAAAAGGTAATATAAAACAACAAATCAAACAAAAGAAGCAATACTAAACAAAGTCATAAGTATGTCAACTGAAAAGCTACAACAGAAGAATTGATGGAGCACACACAAGTACAAATCTCTCTATTGTATAACAATTCGGTATTAAAACATGCAAAAAAAACAGCAATTCTTCAAGGCTTCTTCTGCGAAATCGTACCAACAGCAATTGATTGCTAATCAATCCTAAAATGGACATCAGAAAAAGAAAAAATATAGAAATTAGTTGCACATAAAACATGTATTTTTATCAAAATTATGCAAAAATACATTTTATGAGTAATCAAACAAAGAGGCTGTCTTGCAAAAAATAATAAATAGCTCAATAATATTTACATATCTTAGAATTAAGAGCTACAAATAAAACAAACTCCAAATAGTTCAAATTTTCTTTCAATTTCCCTAGTTTTGAATTATCAAGAGTAGACTATGGTAATCTTATACACTTGTGAATATGCATACAAAAGCAAGTTTATCTAATGTAGTGGTAAGCAAACCAAACCAAACAAAAGAAGCAGCTCTAAACAACTAATATGTGTCCACTGAAAAGCCACAACAGAGGAATTGATGGAGTACAACACACCAAATCTCACTGTCATGAAAGCATTCGGTATTAACACATGCAGAAGAAACAGCAATTCTTCAAGTCTTCTTCTGAGAAATTGCACCAACAGCACGGTCCTAAAACAAACATCAAGAAAAGAAAAAAGTGCAGTCATTATTTGTTTAAAATACATATTTGTATCGAAATAATGTGCAGATACATTTTATAAGTAAGCAATTATACCTGCATACAGAGAGACTCTCTTGCAAGAAACAATGGACAGCTTAATACATACATCTGTTGTAAATTAGAAGAACTAAAAAAAAATCAAACTCTTGTTCAAGGTCCCTGAGCTTTGAGTTATCGAGTCAACTATACTACCCTAATATACTTAGGAAATGCTTATAGAAGGAATGTCATCTAATGCAGAGGTAAGTGAAAATATAACATCAAACCAAATAAAAGAAGCAGCTCTACACAACTACTATGTGTCCACTGAAAAGCCACAACAGAAGAATTGATGAAATACAACACACCAAATCTCACTGTCATGAAACCATTCGGTATTAACACATGCAGAAGAAACAGCAATTCTTCAAATCTTCTAATGAGAAATTGCACCAACAGCAAGTGATTGCGAAGCACGGTCCTAAAACAAACATAAAGAAAAGAAAAAATGTTGTCATTAGTTGTATAAAATACATATTTGTATTAAAATTATGTACATATCCATTTCATTAGTAAGCAAGCAAACATTCGTACACACAGATAATCATACCAAAAAACTATAAATATAGTACAATCTCGAAAATCTGAGGTAATTGGGGCTAACGCCACCTCGGATTATTGAAAATTTGGATTATCCAGAAATATTTCCAGATTAAAATTTCAGACTTTTTGATGTCGTAAGGAGCACTTTTACTTCCTCATGTAAAGAGGAACCATTGTCTTCACAAAAAATATTATCACTAAAATTTCAGAATAAATTTCTTTTAATTACCTTTAAACGAATTTCAAAAAACAAAAAAGAAAATTCTGTGTATGTATTTATGTATGCAAATGTGTATGTTAACAAGCCTGCATTTTGACAGTTCCCAAATCCATTTCTATAAGTTTTGTCATTACGTCTATATGTGCTTGTATATCTGTCACATGAGACATTATCGGTCACTTTTAAGGTTTAAGTTATTGAATATACGACTTGTGCAGTGTTAAGTTGTGAAAATTCTTTTTTTTTTTAGTCCTATCGGGTGTTCCTAAAGGCATGTTAATACGTTCTTTGTGGTTAATCAATGTCAGTTTTACGTATCAAGTTATGAGATGCAAATCATCTCTCAATCCATATTTAGCAGTCGGTGAATATTTCGTGGCAGTTCTCTTTTCATACTGTTTACTCATATAGAATACTTTTTACAAATAATGCTAAGCACACAAGCATTTGAATGCACACAGATTCAACCAGCAGAAATCAACGAAAATGACTCTGGCTTCTCAAATCCACAATATCAAAGATGCTACAAAAAAAAAAAAAAAAAAAATGCTAGGCAATCCTAAACTTGCAACTCATAGAATATTTACATTTTACATATCATGTTGGGTTTTTTTTCTCACAACTTTCTCAAATTCTTCATTTTTTTGTGACAATGAAAGTAAATATTCTAAATTGAATAAGCAGAATGGCATTAATATCACAGTACAAATGGTATCTTTCACCGATTCAGAATGCAATTTGATGATTTTCGTGAGAGTTCGTCGCAGATTAGTTTCAGTGTGTGGTTCTGACATTCTTGCATGAGTTTTAGACCCAATGTGGATTCAATAAACGTGTAAGGATTGCATGTTTCTCGAGCTCATTTAGCATTATTACTAAGAACATTTAGCAAAATAGTTGAAAAAGAAACAGATGTAAATTAAACACACAGCATTTCATGAACTGATTCAGTATTTTCATAATTCATAAGCTAGTAAACCCTGAATAACACTTTTAATAATGCATAAGAAAACCACTTACTGCTATACAAATAAACTTCCAACTTCTTAGAATATTATTTTATGCTTCCTCCGGTAGTTCAGAGAAGAATAAATCTTTTGCCCTTTGCACATAGACATGCATTCAATTTAATTACATAAAAACACTAATATTTACCACTACAAAATGTACATTTTTATGCACACATGCCAGAATGCAACAACGTGCTTCGTTTGTTCATACAGCAAACCTACAATATTTCGAACCTTCGACCGAAATCACGCCAAATTACCAACCTTCAGTTCAAATTCGGTGCTTGGCGAGAAGGCATTTTAACCACTTCCAAAATACTAATTTAAAAAATATTATTAATGTGAAGAATTTCTACTTATGCCATTTTTAACTGTGACCAAGTTAAGTGCTTGTTCTGTCTTTATCCACATCTTTGAAGTGAATAATTAGAATCTTTCAACTGAGCGATAAGTTGTCAAATATGGTAAACCTGCAGCGTTTCCAGTTCCTATTATTAGTCAGACTATCTGTCCTGCCAGGGAGGCTCCTTTGGCAGCGGGGCGAAAAAGTGACCGGATTATTCCATCGCCAATGGTGGCGCTAGTGGTCCATCTCTCGCAGTTCGCTCGCCTGATTTAACCGACCCCCGAGTATTCGACTGTGTGGATGCCGGCAGTTAGCTAGTTTGGGGCCATTGATACGAAAAATTTGTTGGAACTCAATAATATCGCGCGGTCAGCACGATGGACCTAAAATTACTTTCTTTCTTATATTTGTTCTAGAATTTAGACATTAATTCTGTGTGTCCTCGATCTTCTTTCTCCTTAGTTCTTTTACTCCAATTAATTTATGCAGTTACTTCGATCAACCCTCTCCCCCCCCCATAAATTTTGCATGATATAAGCTCATTTAAAATTAAATATTTCACAGTAATATGTGCAACAATATTTAGTTTCTTTTTTTGTTTACTTCTGCTGAAAAAGCCGTTTTTCCCCTTTTTTTCTGGTGGATTAATCTTTAAAAACGATAAGAAAAAAAATAATTAATACTTTGTGTTAAAGCGCCACCTATGTTTACTTAAAAACCTCTGGCTGCAACCAATTCAGGGAGTTTAAGTTCAGAGCGGCTGAAAGAATGCTGCTCTCAAGTGTATGAAATTAATCATAATAAAAGTTATACAGTCCACTTTTGTTGTAGTTCAATGGTTGTGTTGCGTTGCAGAGTAGAGCCAACCGCAAGAAACCAGCTAATAGAAAAAGATAATCTTACCTAGAGGTAAGAACATGGTCCGTCGAGCCGGATATTAAAAAGAATGGCTCGTGAAGAAATGTAACGCAAGTTGAAGACGCATAGAGTGAAATAACTTACGCATTACGATTCGAATCCTGTACATGAAAGGAGGTGAGTAGCAATTTCAAGTTTGAAATTGGTGACTGCTAAATAACCAGAAAATGTCTAAAGACGCGAAGGAAAGTGAAATTGAGTTGACACGCGTTAAAGCAAAACGTTCTATCGTAAGAAGAGCAGTGACAAATTACGTCAAGAAAATTGAAGGCAATCTGAAAGAACAAGACGTTAACTTTGAGGAAATGTCTGAAAATTTAGAACTGTTAAAGCAAAAAGAGGCTGAATTGAAAGATATTGACTATAAGGTTGAAGCGCTAATTGAAAATCTTGAAGAATTAGATAGCGAGTTAGAAAGTGTTTTTGCGTATAACGAAAAAGTACTACTAATTAAATTTCGTGCTAAGAAAAAACTAAACGAGCAGAAGAAACCTGAGTTAAACGTCTCCAGTTTAAATAGCGCAGATAAAACAAATTACGGAAGTGAAACAATAAAGCTGCCGAAACTTTCCTTGCCCAATTTCAGTGGCAATATTATCGACTGGCTAACGTTTAAAGATCTTTTTAATGCAACAGTAACAGATGCTCAAAAGCTTCAATATTTAAAAACCTCGTTAAAAGGTGATGCTGCGAAAATTGTAAATTCTATTCCAATATCTGATAGTAATTTTAAAATTGCGTATAATTTGTTAGATGAACGATACTCAAATACAAGAGAGCAAACTTTTGCTCACATTAAACGCTTTTTGGATCTTCAAAGCATTCAAAATGAATCCGCTTCTGCTTTGTTGACTTTAGTAGATAATGTCAATGAAATAATTCGTTCATTAGAAACGCTGGGTCAATCGGTTGATAAATTTGGGGATACCTTAATGTTGTATTTAATATTACAAAAATTAGATACTTCCACTAAATTATGGTGGGAACGCCAGTCAAAGAATTCTGAAATTCCGAAACTTAGGGATTTAATAGAGTTTCTAAAAAGTTACGCTAGAACAATTCAAAACAGTAAGGGTTCAGTCGGTAAAATTCAAAAGCCCACAAGTTCTAAAGTTAACGCGTTGGTTGCGGTTTCTGTATGTTCATATTGTAAAGATAATCATTACTTATCAAAGTGTGTAAAATTTCGCAGTCTATCCGTACCGCAAAGATTTGATTTCGTAAAACAAAATAAACTGTGTTTTAATTGCATCTCTAATGTGCATCTAATTAGAAAATGTAAAAGTGGTAATACTTGTTTCAAATGTGGGAAGAGGCACCACAGTATGTTACATCAAGAAAATGAAAATAGGTCGATACCTAGGTTTCCTTCTGTAAGTGCTAAAGAATTTATTCCTTGTTCAGTAGAAACGAGTTTAGATTTAAATCGCAAAAATGAAGTTACGTCTATAGTATGTGCAAATAATTCAAATGGTAATCAATTGGGAACTAGTATGAATAATAGCAATTCATCTGTTCTTTTATGCACTGCTGTAATTAAGATTAGAAATTCTAAAAATGAGTGGATAAGTTGTAAATGTTTGCTGGATACGGGATCAGAAAAAAATTTCATTAGGAGAGAATGTGCCAAGCAATTGGGATTGAAAATTAACCCTGCTCAAATTTCAGTTTCCTGTTTAGGAAGTTATAATACGCTAAGCAATGGAGCAGTCGAGTTAGTATTTTCTTCACATTTTGACACTGAATTTAAGATAGTAACCTCCGCTTACGTCATTGATAAAATTTGTGGGGAATTGCCCAATTCAACTACGCCTGTGAAATGTTTTAATGAGTATAAGGATTTATTGTTAGCAGATCCCTCTTATTTCAAGAAGGAAAGCATAGACATTCTATTTGGGGTAAATGTATTTTTTTCGCTTGTAAACGGAGAGGTAATAAAACGGGGTGAAAATCTTCCGTTCGCAGTATGTTCTAGATTAGGGTGGATAATCGCAGGAGCCACAACGCTCAGCTGTTGTGACTTAGAATCTAGGTCTGTTAATAGTTTAAGTGTTACTACAGATGAGCTAGTTAAGTCGTTTTGGGAATTAGAACAAATTCCGTCAACACAATCGCTTACAAGGGAAGAAAGGCTTTGTGAAACGCATTTCTTAGAAAATTATACGCGCAATAAAGAAGGAAGGTATTCTGTTAGACTTCCGTTTAAACCTAATAGAAAACTGTTAGGTAACTCCAAGGCCACCGCATTTAAAATGTTTCATAGTCTAGAAAAAAGACTTCTAAAAATGCCTGACATTTATTTGCAATACAAAAAGTTCATAACAGAGTATCTCGATCTTGGGCATATGGAAATCGACAATACGGTATGCAAAGAAAATGCTCATTATTGTATTCCGCACCATCATGTAATTAATGAGTCTAGTTCCACCACAAAATTAAGAGTTGTTTTTAATGCTAGTGCAAAAACTACATCTGGTGTATCATTAAATGATACGCTTATGAATGGTCCTAAGGTGCAGGACGATCTTTTCGCTATTTTATTGAGGTTTAGATGTCATAACATTGCAATTACAAGTGATTTACAAAAAATGTATCGCCAGATAGAGATTCATGATGCAGATAGAGATTTTCAAAAAATTCTGTGGAGGGATGACCCCACTAAACCAATTTCGACTTATAGGTTGTGTACTGTCACGTATGGTACCGCATCTGCTAGCTATTTAGCTACGCGAGTACTTAAACAGCTGGCAATTGATGAGGCAGCGAGATTTCCGAAGGCAGTTGATCTAATCATGCATAATTTTTACGTTGATGACTGACTGTTTGGCGCTAAAACGCAAGAGGAGGCGATTGATCTTATCCATGAACTGAATGATCTCCTTAGAAGAGGACAATTTAAATTGCACAAGTGGTGTACTAACAATTCGTTTGTGTTGGAAAGACTACGCAAATCAGAGGGCTTGTCCGCATGTTCTTCTAGTACCGCTGATTCTAAATTTATTAAAGTATTGGGATTGAGATGGAACCCAACGCTCGACGACTTTACGTATAACATTCATTTTTCGGATAAGCACAGAGCCTTCCCTACAAAAAGATCTATTTTGTCTAGTGTGTCAAGCATTTTCGACCCCCTTGGGTGGTTGTCGCCATTTATTATTACTGCAAAAATTTTGATTCAAGATTTGTTAAAATGTCAGTTATCGTGGGATGATCCTGTGCCTCCGGAGCTTAAGGAGCGATGGATTAACTATAGCAACGATATTTCTCAACTTGAACCTGTAACTGTGCCTCGAAGAGTTCTTTTGCACGAAGCGTCTAATATTGAACTGTATTGTTTTTGTGATGCCTCTGAGAAGGCATACGCTGCAGTAATTTACTTAAAATCTTCTGATACGTCCAGTCATCTAGTTAGCTTGTTGACATCGAAGACTCGTGTTTCACCATTGAAAACAATATCGATTCCGCGCCTTGAACTTTGCTCAGCTGTGTTGTTAGTGCATTTACTACAAATCGTTCTTTCGTCATTACATATTCAAATTGATGCAATACACGCCTTCACAGATTCCACAATCGTTTTAGCATGGTTAAGATCTGAGCCGTCACGTTGGCAAATATTTGTTGCTAACCGGGTTTCTGAAATACAAGGGATCCTTCCTATTCAACACTGGCGCTGGATTCCTTCAGACCAAAATCCAGCAGACTGTGCAAGTAGAGGACTTTTACCCTCTGAACTGCTTAAGTTTGACTTATGGTGGTCTGGTCCTCCTTGGCTTAGACACGAGGAAATTCCACATGTAGAAGTACCATCGTCAACGGACGCTCCAAAAGAAGAGCGAAAAAAGGCTTCGTGTTTATATGGAACATCGTCTGTTGATTTTCCAATAATTGTTAAAGTTTCATCATATGTTAAATTACGCCGCATGATAGCATGGTGCCTACGTTTCATTAAAAATGCTCGATATCCCAAAAATCGAAACATTGGCTATCTGACTAGTGATGAAATGAAAGCCGCTAGAAATATTTTGGTGAAGATAGTTCAAAAGCAAGAGTTTTCCACTGAGTATCTTCATTTGGAGAATAAAAAACCACTTCCTGCCAATAGTAAATTACTTTCCTTAAAGCCATTTATAAATGAAGATGGTGTAATACGTGTTGGTGGTAGACTGGAAAATGCTCCTTTTTCAAATGAAAGAAAACATCCCATTCTCCTGCCAAAGAATCACCACTTAACTACCATTATCATTCGCTCCTATCATGAAACAGATTTACATGCGGGTACTATTCTTTTGTTATCTGTTATACGTAAGGAGTTTTGGATAATTAACGCTAAGTCGGCCATTAAAAAGGAAATTTGGAAATGCATTAAGTGTTTCAAACTCAAGGGAAAAACAGCAACCCAGGTGATGGCTGATTTGCCGCGTGCTAGAGTAATGGCATCACGAGTGTTTTCAAAAACCGGTCTAGACTTTGCAGGACCCTTTCTAGTAAAACCGCGATCTGGCCGCGGGGTTAGAACCTTAAAAGTTTACATTTGTATTTTTGTGTGTTTAGCCGTAAAGGCTGTGCACATTGAAATTGTTGGCAACTTATCTGCAGACTGTTTTATAGCTGCACTAAAACGATTTGTGGCGAGACGAGGAAAACCAAGTGAGGTATTTTCGGATTGTGGGTCAAATTTTGTAGCTACAAATAAAGAATTGAATAGAGTTATTGCACGTCTCCAGATGGAAGAACCCATTCATAATTATTTCGCCAACGAGGGAATTAAATGGAGCTTTAATCCGCCTTCCGCCCCTCATTTTGGAGGAATTTGGGAAGCAGCTGTCAAATCCGCTAAATCTCACCTAAAACGTACAATAGCAGACCAAAAATTGACTTTGGAAGAATTTTCAACGCTAACGACACAAATTGAATCTTGTTTAAATTCCCGACCGTTGAGCCCTTTGTCAGAGGATCCATCCGAAATGTCTGCTCTTACTCCTGGGCATTTCTTGGTTGGTACATCGCTTTCTTCAATACCAGAAGAAAATCTTCTCAACGAAAAAATTCCCCCTTATCGCTGGAAATTAACTCAACAGATTTTTCAGAGTTTCTGGAAACGATGGTTAAATGAATATGTTTCCGCGTTGCAACAGCGATCCAAATGGGTACGAGAACAACCAAATATTAAAGTAAATGATTTAGTTTTAATTACAGAGGACAACGTTCCTCCTCTGAGGTGGAGGTTAGGTAGAGTAATGGAAGTTTTCCCTGGTTCGGATCAGAATGTGCGAGTTGCTAACATAAAGACCGATACTGGATTTTTTCGCCCACCAATTCATAAATTAGCAGTTTTGCCTAATATGGACTGATGAACTTTAGGTGACGGTTACTAATGGATTGGTAAATAATTATGTTTTGTAAAAAGGCTTCTTTACATCTGTTTTATTATTCTACAAACGTTAATAATGTGTATTTCATATTTGTTGCCAGTAATGTATACTTGATAGTAGTTAGTTCTCAATTGTTTTTTTTTCCTATAGTTTATCATATAATTTTTGAAACCATATATGTTTCAACGTGGCCCGGTATGTTAAAGCGCCACCTATGTTTAGTTAAAAACCTCTGGCTGCAACCAATTCAGGGAGTTTAAGTTCAGAGCGGCTGAAAGAATGCTGCTCTCAAGTGTATGAAATTAATCATAATAAAAGTTATACAGTCCACTTTTGTTGTAGTTCAATGGTTGTGTTGCGTTGCAGAGTAGAGCCAACCGCAAGAAACCAGCTAATAGAAAAAGATAATCTTACCTAGAGGTAAGAACACTTTGAACATTGAAAAAAACTGCTTTTTCGTTAGTTAATTGTGAACAATTAAAAAAAAATCTTACAAGAAAGTGCTATTTAATTCAAGCGTTAATCTAGTTTATTGCTTATATTTATCAAACTAAGTTTCGTTTTCACTTACCATAATTTCTTGGTTCTTTTATTCCAATATTTGGTTCTGTTACACCGAGTTTCTTTATACTGCACCACCCCCCACATACACAAATTTCGTGCGATATTAGCTCATATAACTTAATATATTTCACTGTATTATGTGCACCAATATTTAGTTTCGTTTTTGTTTAATTAATTACTTTTGCTGAAATAACCTTTTTTTTCTTTTTTATTTCGTTGGATTTATGTTTAAAAACGATTAGAAAAAATATTAATACTCTGTATATTGAAAAAAAAAAATTTGTTTATCGTTAGTTATTAGTGAACAATTACAAATAATGTTACAAGAAAGTGCTCTTTATTACAAGCGTTGATCTAGTTTATAGCTTATATTTATCACATTGTTTCGTTTTCACTTACCATAGTTACTTTCTTTCTCCTCCTCCCATACATAAATTTCGTGTGATATAAGCTTACATAAAACTTTATGTATTACGTTTAGTTTGAAATTGTTGCTCTGCTCTGGATTTAAGTGAAATTTGAAGGAAAAAAAAGCAAAACATAAATATTTTGATGAAAAATATAAATTAAACAGTTCAATCTTAATTTCAATTGAATTCTCTACATGAGTGCGTTATTGAGTTTTTCTACTACAGTGGAGTTTCTATTATTCAAGTTAAGCATATGTGAAATTTAATAAATAAGAAGAAAAAGGACATGGAAATATAACTAGAAGAAAACAAAATTAGTGATTTAAATTCCAAAACTTTAGTTGTTCATTGCTACTCTCTTTCTATTTTTTTAAATGAATAACTTTAAAATCAAGTCTTCTCGCTTACTCTTAAAATTAAATGCATAGTACTCAGAAAAATTATGAAAACCGGATCGTAATTTACGGGTTTTATTGGGAGAAAATGTTTTCAAAAGTCAGCTAAAATCATTTTTAGTTTCATGGC
Organism: Uloborus diversus; assembly: GCF_026930045.1. NCBI lineage: Eukaryota > Metazoa > Arthropoda > Arachnida > Araneae > Uloboridae > Uloborus > Uloborus diversus. The sequence goes on from NW_026557876.1 coordinate 900,397, forward strand.
AAATGAGCAGAACAGCCATATCAAAAACAATATACAAAATAGAACACAAATTGCACAACACATAACAAGAATGAATGCTCGCTAAAGTCGTAGCAGAAATACAAATTAAACACATCGAATGCAAAATATGCCAAAAACCTAGGGTGGAGTCAAGTATTCTATGCTTCTCTGAACAGCTTTCATGGCGAAAGTAGTTTAATACTTCCAAATATACAGGTGATAGTTTTTAAAACACACTTGTTTACAATGCTTCGCTACGAGCGAAAAGATATAAGCAGTGCGAGAGATGATACTCTAGCGGCCTCTGGCGGAGGTGGAATTTTGTTGCCAAACTGCTAACATGGAGATTCGTCTCCTTCCTTTTACTCCCTGTGTCCTGCTTATGCAGCAGAGTCTTCAATAACCGAAGAAAGAGTAAGTAGATCAAAAATAGTTTGTTTTCATAAAGTAGTTAATGTGAATTCGTTTGCATTCTGTGAAATTCATATAGGCGCTTCTTACAAAGTTTGCTCATGAGTTCCTGTTTTTTCGTGTTCCTCGCGTTGATCTAAGTAAGTGAAGCTTGGAAAAATATCATATTTAAATGAAACTTTTAATGCCGGTGAATGATATGAGCTTTTTTTTCTTTTTTTGTTGGTTGTTTTTTTGTCTTTTTTCTTGACTATTACTGTCTTTTTATTTACTTGAAGGATTATTGCAAGAGGAAAATTTTAAATTTGTCGGAACTTTTGATTTTCACTCGGATAATTTTCAATTTCATTGGCACTTTTTTTCTTTTTTGATGACTTGTTATGTATAGAGAAGCAAAATGAGTTTCCTTTGGCCAAACAATAAATAAAATGAAAAGTTGGTCATATTGTCATGATTAAAAGTGGTACCATTACGAGATAATATCTAGTCCTCCCCCCCCCCAATTAGTTTCCTATTCCACTGACCGAAAAAAATATGAGAACGCTCAAAACTACTCTCCGGAGAAAATTCCTTCAATATGGAATGCGTTCATCGGTAATCGATCTCCTAATTTGTCGTGTGCAAAAACAAAAGCAGAGAATATTCTTTCGACCTTTGAGAATGTGAGACACTGAGGTAAAAGAAGACTGGATAATGAAAAAGAAATCTATCTGTCTCGAGACAAAATACATTTTGCTGAGGAATATTAAAATTATGAATTAATTTCGTTGAAAAACTCAAAATCATTATCAACCCCTGGCTGTTTTCGTCAATGTTTATCTTCCCAATATTCTTTAGTGGAAAAATTGAATTTTTGAGCAGTTCAATTTGAAATGCTCAAACATGATAGCAATGATTGCAGAAAAATGGTTACAGAATTAAATATGTCACTTGGTTTTCATTTCAGAAAACATTTTGAAACAGCCTGCTTCGGAAGTACTTCTCGAAAACGGTGACATACCGATCGGAGGAGAGACGGACTCCGTAAGTTTGATTGATTTTCGAGAGATTCTGTTTCAATTCTCTCAAGAAATCCAAATTTAAAGATCTGAGACTGCCGTAAAATGCAAGATGAAAAAATATTTGAAATGAAAGATCCCTCGCGATCTCTGAATTTCGAAAGGTTATAGGACTCTTGCACTGTTAGCTAAGAGGTTTGACCTCGGAATGGCAGATTGACATGGGCCGTAAAGTGCAGTTTTTGAAACCAGCCATAAACATTTTGTTAAATCACTAGAAAAAAAAAACAACTACAGGGTTACCACTATAGGGTTTATACCCTGGGTTCATAAAAATAAAGATAAACTGTCCGAGTTTCTTTTCACTCACAAATATTCGATGTGTACGCCGTTTGTAATGTGGCACACATCAAACATGCATTTTTTTTCTTTGCAAAAATGTAAAAACATTTCTTTTGCCGCCAATGATTAACTTATTAAAAACGTCAAACTTTAATAACTCTTATCTGCACTGAAGTCAGTTTCTACGGGGAAAATAGCCGAGACCCCCTCCCCCCCCCCCCAAGTTAAAATTTGGCGTAAGGGCGCCAAGGCACACATGGAGCAATTGTGAGTGAAAAAAAACTTTCACAGTTAATCTTTACTTTCATGTATCTTGCATATAGTGCTAAGTGTAATAGTTTATGAAACATAAATTTTTAAAACCGGGATATTCTTTTATAGGCCAGTGGTTGGGGAGTGAAAAAAGGTCGAATACGGAAGTCATTGGCGGAAAGCTGGAAATTGCTTTAATCTATGCCGTATGGGTCTGGGACAGGGTTGCCAGACGTCCCGGATTTCAAGGGACAGTCCCGTATTTTGGAAAATTGTCCCGCGTCCCGGGGAACATCCATACGGGACGGCTAAAGTCCCGTATTCTGGATGATAACAATATTTTATAGAACGAGACATTATTTTAAGGGAAAAAATAAACTTAAAAAAAAAAGTGAAATAATGAGCAATAAGAAAATCATGTGACTGCAAACGAAAAAATTATTTTCCTTTCGATTTGGTTTGTATGTTTTTGTTTTGGCGGCAGACCATGAGGAACCGAATGGTTGCTTCCAGGGGAGGGTACAGAAATAATATTTGGAGGGGTCCCGGAAATTGCAAAGCCCCCCCCCCCCATAAAACGTTTCAAAACAAAGTTTCCATGACTTTATTTTTAAATGTTTTTTAGGATCCCTTGAGGGCAAGTAATCTCTTTAAGTACATAAACATTATGCACTAATATACTTTGAATGCGGATTTAAAATATGTTTAATTTATATTTCAACTATAAAATACGAAGTAATTAAGAAAATCATAGCTTCATAACGTATAAGTTTTATTTAAGAATGCGGAAATTATTTCTTTTGCGAATTTCAAAGCATCAGATGCTCATTTATTCTTAAAACAATGATACAGTTGAGGTAACATTTTAGTACAATATGACACTTCAATTAATAATATGGTTTTGCCAAGAAACTACCATATGGTTTCCTTTCATTTTGTATTTTTTATAATCTGAAAAAAGAAGTCCATTATTTCACAAATTACTTTCTGAATTAAAGTGACTTTCTAGGTTAAGTCTACACACTTTTTTTTAAATGTTAATAATTATTGATTATATCACAGATGAATTAATGAACGAATCCCGATATTACATTCCCTTAAGTTCAAAACCAATAAGTTAAACGCATTCTGCTGCTCTGGTCTCTGACTCCAGTATTACTTCTTCAGCAACCAGAAATGTTTTATTCAAATAAGCTTTGTGTTCTTTTTAAAAAACTAAAAAAATTCTTTATGTTATAGAGAAATCAACTAAAAATAATGCTTGAAGTAGTGAAATTAATTGATCCCTTTGGGAGGGGCCTGCCCCCCCCCTAAAATCCGCTACTGGTTGCTTCTTCTTTGCTCATAAATCTCTGCGTATGCGTCGGTAATCGCAATGAAAACGATTTTTATACTAAAAGGCGACATTTTGTGAGGTTTAATGCTTTGTTGCGAATGAATTTTTCAGATTTATCATGAATAGACGTCTCAAAAATCCCCCTCCCCCCCTTTTCTGTAATAGAAACCCTGTCCCGTATTTACTGTTCCTAATTCTGACAACCCTGGTCTGGGATGACCATACTGAGTTTTCGCCCTTCCACTACGTGAGCTTTAGCCGTTATGGGCACATTAGTGACAAAAAAACCTGCTTTTTCATTAATGTAACAATAGCTCAAAAGTTGCGCTTCCAATGGCCATACATATGGACAAAGTACTTGCAGAGATTGAAATTCTGAACAAAATGAGTATCTATATTGTATATCTTTGTTAAATTCTAAGCACACAACTTAATTTCAAAGTTTGGCTAAAATCACTAATCAAGCGCTTCAAGCCAGAACGTACCTTTCCCACTCCCACCCCCTGGAATAGAACGCCGTAACACCAAAACTGACGGCGGTGCTTTTCCACCTTCGAAAGCAGCTACACAGGTACGTATTCATCAGGTTGACTTAGATGTTGCTGAAAACAATATTTTTCATCACAATGTAACAGATAAATGAAAAGGGATCCTATCTTCACACAGAACCAATTTTAGTTCTTGAAAGGAAGCGCAAAAATACTGTTAGGTTCATTTCAAGTAGAACTATCCAGAGGAAATGACTGGTTTGAGTGACATAGTTTGAATTAGAAAATCAGTACTATGTTCAGGTTAGAGAAGTTTTGCAGTTAACTTTTCCTGAAGTAAATCATTTTTTTTTAATTTACCACAACTTGAAGAAGACTTCATTAATAATATCAGATGTTTTGCTGTGAGAGAAATGGCACTATATTGCTCAATCAGTGATTGCAGGAGTGAACTATATCGGGAAAACATGACTGACTTGTGTGTGATTTGGGATAAATTACATAAGGAAGGTGACGTGATTGAAGTCAAAGAACGTGGAGTTCAAAACTTTGCTGAAAGCAGCCATAAAACACTCACATGTCAAATGAAGCGAGAAAATTTATGTTGTTATCCATCGCCATCCCACGAACTGTCAAACTTTCGCATCTTTTCAAATGTTTTAGCCATGCTGAGCGTATTATTGTAGGCGATCCACGTGTATACAATATACTGTTTGTACCTTTTCATGCCTAGTTATGCCAAACTTTACATTTATAAACATAATGGAGTTCATACAATAGATGAATCCATTCAGCTTACTTTTAAATTAAGATAAGTTCTCTATTCAGTACATTTTTAAAAATTTATAAAAGCGAGATACAGCTTAGATAAGATGTGATTTTGTTTCATGCTTTGTTTAAAGATAAGGTTTCTACCATCATATACGTTTTTAGTTTAAAATAATATGATCAACAAATATTTTTCTTAACTATATTAGGCATGGTGTAAAAGAAAACTGCACATTTTTATTTTATTCTGAACTGTAATTACGGATTAAAAGCAATATTGCAAGAGTGAAGATCTGTTACGCGCACAGAAAGAGGGACCTTTGTAGTTTTGCCTGTTGAAATTGGGATAGTATAATGCAGTGCAGTCAAATTTAGAGCAATTCCTTCAAAAACTGCAAAATTAATTTATAAAAATAAAATCAACTGATTTTAATTGACAGTTTTCTTTAAAAAAATATCGCTTAATTCAAATCAATTTTTGAGCTGTAACCTTGATTATGCTTACCTTTTTTAGGGGATTTTAGTGAAAAATAGCCGTGTTATTGGCTCGGAATTTAGTTGGAATATTTTTGAAGAACCACTAAGAAAGTTTCTCAACTCAATTTAGCGCCAATGACCCCTCCCTATTTCCCAAACAGAGGTAAACATTTTCAGAGTCGGAGTTCAACTTCTCAGAGCCTCACAATAGAGCCGAACTCATCGTTTTCTTTTGAAATTGCAAAAAAAAAGAAAAGAAAAGAAAGAAAAAAAACATCAATTCATTAATTACTTAAATTTTAAAATCTGTTTGGATTCAAATACTTTTATTTTATAAAGACCAGGCAGCTGCTCTTCCTTCCCACCTACTTCCTCTGGATATGTCCGTGGACATTGATTGAAACATATAATAAGAAATATGAATGCAGTCAACTCTAGACAACTCGAAGTCCAAGCAGCCAGCTAAAACCTTTGAGGTATGGGAAGTTCCCACAGCCTTGTCAAGGGTTTGATGCCTAATGAAAACTTCGAGATGAAGGAATATTAGACTTATGAGGTTTCAAGTTATCGCAAGTTGACCGTAGATTGTCAAATTTTTCTTTTCTCTACAAAACCTTTTCTTTTTCCGAAAAATAAAATTATATTGACATTTACACTTTACAAACCTGACTCCCCCCCCCCTCAGTTTTAGCTTGGATAATTTAATACTTCTTATTGGCAAAAAATGAAACTGGTTTTTGCCAATCGTAGTTCAAACTGAAATAAAAGTGAGTGAATGTGTGAGAAATACTTTATTTGAGTTTTTACTTACACTTAAAAAGTGACAGCACAATATTTAAACACAATAAAATTGTAGCAGATATAGGATATAGACCAACTCACTATCAGTGCCACTCGGTAAACTACAAAAATAGATTACTTTTATGAAGAATGGGGCTTGCAAACTTGTTAAACAGTGATTCTTCTAGAAGAAAGCTTGTTTTGACAATGATTGATTTGATTAGCCAAGATTCATTTCATTTTTAACCACTTTTTAAGTAGATTCGCCCACAGAAGAATTCCAACAATTGTAACATGGACTGTACTAAGGAATATATTTTCACAGGTTTCATAAAAACGGGATGTTTTGTCTCCAGTTTTCAGATTCTTAGCCAATCAGTCCTAAATCCAATTCTCTTTAAAGCAACAGCAAAGCACATTTTCTAATTTCAACTCCAATTTGATCCATAGCACTGCGATGCCGAAATAATCGATTAGCAAGTTACCAGTGTGACAGATAATTTTGTTAATTAAATCTGCCAATATTGATAAACCAGCTGGTTTTGAGAGGAACAAGTGTGACACTTGAATTAAATCTTCTGCAAAAAGGACAAGAGAAGGGTCAACGAAATGCTTTTCGTCCACATGGTTGCGCATTTGCTTGCCGATGCACCATGTTCCGTTCACTTAAATACAAAAACTACAAACTTTCATGTTGTTGCAGTGGCCGCTGCTTATGTGAATCAACTTGGTTCTCAACAGCTTCAATAAAGCTGAATTTTGTTATTTTTGGAGATTTGATTTATCAGTGCAGTTTAATCAATTAACCGGCATCCACTGTATTAGCCTTACTTTAGTCATCTTTTGAATTTTTGAATCACAGAAAAAAAAAACATGAACACTTTACTATACATAAAATATTATAAAGTATATACTCTACATAAAGAGTAGAGAAGAAGAGAGGGTATAAAAGAGTAAAATATATACTCTTTCGAGCTTATTTGCAACTTATAGATATCAAAAGCCTCCAACTAAAAGTACTTTTAAACCCTACAAATTTATGTACAGTGAAATCCCGCTACAACAAACTTCAAGGAGCCTCACATTTTGTACATTGCAACGGGAATTTGGTTGCACTAGATTTTAAGCAATGCATTGGAACTGTAACCAGAAATCAAAAAAAAATTTTTTTTTTTGAAACAAATATTACACTGAAAAAGTTTGCCACAACTATTTCACTGTATTCTTTTCGATCAAACCACTTGAGACTTTTGTAAAAAGTTTTCAATACATCACAAACTGAACACAAGGAGGTAGCAAAGGAGTAGAATTAAGGGATATACCAATCCCCAAAACTCAAAAATTCCCCCCCTTTTTTTTTCACTAAAAGCAAACCATCTCTATTTCCGTATTTTTATCAAAATAAACATGCGTATATTGTATAGAAGTTTTTCAGAATTCAATTTTTATATCTCAAGACCATAGGTTGATACGAAGGTCAACTCTCATTCTTTCCATGTAAATTGGTTTATTTTTTATAAATTGGAATTTTTAAAACATTAATATTTCCCATAAGATATTTGGACATTGGATAATTTATAACGTTCAATATACAGTGAAACCTGTTTATAACGATACTGTCAATAACGATAACATGCTTATTACGACATTTTTTTAGGTCCCAACAGTATCGTTGTAGACAGGTTTTACTGTATAAGGGGACATAAAATTTATCTATCATGTGTAGTATTTACAAAGTTTTTGTTTTCACCTATGCATTATCAAATACTAAAATTAGTCAGAGACTGTTAGATGCTTGAATTTAAAGTGATAAGTGAACAAATTTCAGAGGTTTCCGTTTCCTGAAGATTTTGAAAAAAAAAAAAGAGGAAGTTTCTGCTCTTAAATAACTACAGAACATGTTTGGCTTAACAAAACGAAGTTTTACATTACAAAACAAATGCCACTCATTGAGTTTAAACGCAAGTCACTATCGCAATGTGCACTTCAGATAAAGATTTTAAAGAAAGCGCATGAAAATGAAGAGAAATTAACTTGAAGTAAGTGAAAATCAGTAGTGAACGAAAGCGTATTGCAGTATCACTTGATTTGCAAAACATTCCGCTGTAACGAATCTCTTCTGCCAGAACATGATTGAACATGTTTAAAAATAATAAAGCACATGGGGTACAATTATCTTTTTGCAATTAAGAGATAAAAAACACTCGAAACATGCAATGCGGAGTCAATCGCTTTATCGATAACATTATGCATTCATACCGATAACGCAAACATAACAACGAAGCTAAGTTAGTACTACTTGACAATAATGAGAGTTTTACGGATTAATTATACTACAACACTGGACGCTAAACGCAATACCCCTTTAACACTGAAATATATAAAAATACTGCACAAATAAGAGCTTATTTCGTAAAAAGAAATGCGAAACAGACTACAGCTCGCAACAAATGGGGAAAATCAACAAAGCTTGCTATGGAGAATGTGATTATGGCCACGGTTAGTTATAGGTTTCGGTCCGACATTGAGCATCCGGGCAACGCCCACTTCTTCTCATCGCAATCTCCAATCGTCTGCGATATGACTTGTCTAATACTATATTAATAAGCAAATGCAGTTATCAGTCATTCATAAGTTATTACTAAAACAATACTATTCCACACTAATAACTAAGCAACCAACTTAGTGAAGCCTAAAGAATGCAACGCCGCGTGCAGCGGGGAGCTCTATCGAAGGTCGAAGGAGGAAGATAACATGCCAGCAATGCAAGGGACGCTGGCTATAAAGAACTGTGCGCATGCGCAAGTATCAACGAAGGTCCACCTGCTCTATTGTGTACTAACTACCTTGACGGCGACGGCATGAAATCAATACCATCTTGACGGCGTCAACATGTATGCAATGCTGATATTGTAAGGTAATATCAATATTGGTATTTTAAGATGAATGCAATGTTGTATACGTGTTGTTATTACAATATTGCTTTTTAATCTTTATGCAACCCCTACTCGGCGCCCAATCTTCCTAGACCATGATTTAGTATACTGAAATAGTATCGACTCTGTAATGGATATGTTTGTATTTTAATATCAAACAGATGATGAGACTTGGTATTAACTCTTTCGAAACTAGTTTAAAAGCTACACTATTGCATGATTGCAGACAGAAAAGAATAATGGCTAAGTTTTTCATCATTATTTTAGTGTTAGTCATGCATGTGAACTTGCGCATTTCTTTTAAACTTCTGTCTAGTGTTACACAAAATCTGTGGGTGGTGGCGAAAAACTGCATCTTTGAATTCATTTTGCATGAACATCAGGTATTTTTCTCCGTGTAACAGAAAAAAGTTTTTTTTTTTCTAGACTAGTGTTATTAATTTTCAATTTTTTGTGTTACATACCTACGATAAATCTTTACTTTTGATACTGAAACGAACATTGCTTATTTGTTTTATTTGTATTTGTGGAATAAAACCAGCTGACAAAACTATTCTGAATGTAACGTTTCTTCCCACGGAAAGGACTTTTAATCAGTGATATTCCCACCAATTTTTCTGAGGGTATACTTCCAGTAATCCATTACGCACAATTTGTGTATGTGATCATATACATAGTATGTCATGATATGAAAGTTTATGAAGTTTCAGGGTGTACGCCGTGTCTAAAAAATATTTGAGAGTCTACAGCGTATACGGAGATGGGAATACCACTGCTTTCAATATCAATTTGTGAGCAAAATTTTGAAAAGATCGTAAGGTATGACTTTTTCCCAGGACCCCAGATAAAACGACTTGTCGATCAGAGTTCATAGACGAATGAATGATGCCCTCAAATATTCATCTTGATTCATAGGGTATAGCACTGTTCAGAATAAATTTAAGACCTTACTTATTTTATTTTTACTTCTGATTGTAAAATAAAATCAAAGGCCACAAAGTTAAAAAAGTGGATTCATTTTCATTTAAAAAAATCAACTCTTCTATTTAGCATTTTTGTGCTTCACAGTAATGTTCTTTTTTATATTCACCGTCCGATTTTTTAGTGCAAAACTAAAAGGAAAAGTATATGACTCAAAGAAAAAATTTTTTTTTCTATGGGGGCTTAAAAAAACTGACACAGGTTTTACATGAAATGTCATGTTTCTTGTCACAATGAATCTTCAAATTGACATAGATAAACGAATAAAAACATTTGAGCTAAGTATAAACATAAACAATGTTGGAAAATGTAAATGACTGCTCACATGTGAATGAACGTACATCATTGCATTGTGTGGAGGCGAAAGGAAACCGCTTCCCAATGCATAAAAATGCGAGCCTATGGACGAAGAGACACCCGACAAACGCTCTCTTCTGTGCCGTCAAGTCTTCACAGCCATTTACCCACATTTTTGCATTCAACAGATTCTTAGCAGCTCCGAAACAGTTTTCTTTTCGGCTAAATGGATGCATGCTTTTCAACGTCATTTTTTACATACATTAGTAAGATAACTAATGCATTAAATTATAAGCTTTTTTTTTTGTCATTTCAGGCACTGCCCAATAATAAACAGACTTCGGTTGAAAAAGCTGCAAGTACAAATACCCAAGATATAAAAGTAGTAATTTTAAATCTGTACCTCAGAGCAAGACCGACGTAAGTCCAAAAAAATGCGATTTTCAATTTTTTTGGTGAATTGCACGCAGAAGCATATTCCGGGGAAGATTTCAACAATTGGGGATCTGGCGATCTTTTCTGTATTGGCGTCCATTTTTTGGCTCCAGTGCCAGAAGTATTTTACCAAAATAAAAATATTTACCCCAAAAAATGAGACGGCCGCGACAGATTCCCAATTATCGAAATATTCCCCGATGACGCATCGAGCCATGTGAACGTCATTCTGTTTTTTAGCAGGGTCAATATTTTCGGCTCACTCTACTTCTTTCGTGCCAATAGGGTACAATAAAAGAGAATTTATCAATGGCTAGAATATTCCTTTTATTACGTGATTGATACACACAAAGCCATTTCAAAGGTGTCTCAGAATAATCATCTTGCGCATTTCTTTGCATGAATTCTTTGCATTGAATTTGCGCATTTCTTTCAAACTTCTGCCTAGTGTTACACAAAATCTGTGGGTGATGGCGAAAAACTGTTTGCATATTTGAATTCAGCGCATCATTTTACGTGAAAATCAGGGCGCTTATTCCAAGCTCGAAATTCACCTTGCGAGATTAGTTCTGATCGCCTCACTAGATGGCGCTATAGGGAAAAAAGCGATCTCGAAAGGAAATTCTCGCAAGTAGCGATTCCAATCGCCAAAAGAAGGGGAAAAGTGACTTTTCGGGCGCTTATTTGCGGAGCGAAATCTCGACTGCCCTAAAGTAGGTGAGATTGTGCGATTTTTGTGATACAATTTGGGAGTTCGTCTTTCTGAAAGGTATTGGCTCGAGGAAAACGAATTTGGATGTTGCCAAACTTGGAGATGGTGCAGGGGGCAAGGGGGGATTAAAACTGCACTGAGGGGGGGGGGCAAGTGGTTTTCGTTAAATTTTTGTGATACAAAAATGGGAGTTAGTTTTTCTGAAAGGTATTGGCAAGCAGAAAACAAATTACAATGTTACGAACCTTGAACATAGTGAAGGAGAGGGAGGGGGGTTAAAACTGCGCTGGGGGGGGGGGCAAGTGGTTTTCCGTTAAAATTTTGTGACACAAAAATGGGAGTTAGTTTTTCAGAAAGGTATTGGCAAGCAGAAAACAAATTAGAATGTTACAAACCTTGAACATTGTGAAGGGGAGGGAGGAGGGTTAAAACTGCGCTGGGGGCAAGTGGTTTTCCGTTAAATTTTGTGACACAAAAACGGGAGTTAGTTTTTCTGAAAAGTATTGGCAAGCAGAAAACAAATTAGAATGTTAGGAACCTTGAACATAGTGAAAGGGGGGGGAGGGGAAAAGTGGTTGTCCGTGGAATTTTTGTGATAAAATTACGGCAGTAGTTGGTTTTTCTGATAGGTATTGGCATGAGGAAAACGAATTAGGATGTGGCCAACCCTAAAAATGGTGCAGGGGGCGGGGGGGGGGGGTTATAACTGAAAACATAAAATAGGTATATATGCAACATTTTTCGCTTTGCAATAAGTTTTCAAAGCTTAAAATGCTTAATTTAACTAATAACAACATTATAATGCACAAACATCCGAATTAAATTGCAGACACGTGTTAAGAACTTCTTTTTCAATGTAAAATGTTAGTTTGTGAATGAAAATGCATTCGGCTACGGTTGATAACTTCCATTGATTCCACTTTCTTGTAACCAAACCCATCATTTAGGAATTAAGGTAAGGGTGGGGGGGGGGGAATCGGGGGCACTCCAAATTTTCAAGATATAATGCATTTGAAATAATTAAGGGGCTAGGAATTTCCTACTCCCTCTTATTTTTTTGACCGTTCGACGGCCTGCACAAATGCGTCTAGGGCAAATTTTATGTAAAAAGCGTTTATAAATTTTATTTTTCTTTTGTACATTATCCCACTTAAAATTTAGTTTTTCACAAAAGTACTAGTTGTTTCTGAAAATTGTATGAATTTCAAATTTACACAGAATATACAATCCCTTTTTTTTTTTTTGCGTTTTAGCGGGGGGGGGGGGTGACATCACAAATTACCGCCCCGGGTGTCACCCATGCTAGGTACGCCACTGACGTAGGTAATTTTTTTTTCCTTTTTTTTTTTCTTTTTGTCTTCTTTTGCTATAAAATCCTCCTCCCCCTTTTTTCCTAAATTCTTTATTTATTACCTACTGTCAATATTCAATTTCAATTGAATTCAATTTGTAAGATAATTTATTTTCCTTTATTGAAATTTGATATTGATTAACTAATTACAAAACAGTAGAAAGGCTGGTAATTTCTGGGGAGTTGTTTCTAAAATTTGATTTTCCATTTCGCCAACATCAAAATTAGCAATATTATATAAATACTGTATTCGATTATACTGTAAGCATTTGTAAATTGGCTGCTATATAATATGATGCATTTCAAGGAAAAGAGAATGCTTCAAAATGCTCCTTTTTTCTTTTCTTCTTCAATTTAGGATCTTTCCTTTGGGTTGAACTTTAAAGTTCTTTATCAGCTGAAGAGAAATAATGATTGAAAAATTTATTCCTTTTACGAATATTTTTCAATATACATTTACAGAAGCAGAGTATTTATTTATTTTAAACTGCTCTTGTAACCAAGATTGCTGTTTTGACTTTTTAATCTTGAAAATAAAGATGGAATTGTGTAATCATAGGTACAAGTTGCTTGTTTTGAAAAAAAAAAAATCTAGAAAAGTACTGTTTTGAGGATATCTTAAGATTGGGTCTTGGAAAACAATACCTAGAAAAAATGGAATTTGAAAACCGGAATATTGAAGAAGTAATACTTTTTATTTAGCATATGCTTATTTAATTATAATTTTAAAGGAGAAGAGAAAAAAAAAATCTGGAACATGTCTTTGAAACTGAGATTGTTGTTATAATTGCAACTGGAGCGGGGGGAGAGTTGGTTTTCACATTACTAATCCTAATATGGAAGATTATATATTCTGTTATGTCTGCTCCCATCCCCAAAAGCTCAATTAGCACAACAAACCTTTTACATTTTGTAGGGGTGACCCTCCCCCCGAATATCCGGAAGACTCCCCCTCCAAAAGCAAGAGCCCCCCAAATAAAAAAATACCCCTCAAGTCCCTTTAAAAATTTCAATGGCGCAATTAGCGCCATTGAAATCCCCCCCCCCCATTTTAGTGTTTTTTTATTCAATTTGAATTAGCAGATTTTTTCATCAAGACTTTTGGATGCCTTTAAACCTTTCGCACTCTGCACTTCATTAGACACGGCAACAACATAATATTCAATCCACGATTACGAACTATTTATATTTTTTCATCTGCATTTATGACGGTTAAGATTTTTTTTAGTATCATTATTTTTTTTAAGTTATTATTATTATTTCGATTATAGTTTCTTGGGAAAAATATATTTCATATAAGACATTCTTACTAATATAGATGGTGTTATACAGTAAATCAACAAAATTTACGGATAATTTTTATCAAATTTATGTATTGGCTGTTTTAACCTCTTCGATTTTTGTTTTAGACACTGTAATATTGAAATATGCAAAAAATACGACTTACTTTTTGCCATTCGACTAAGCTTTTTGCACCGGAGCATTCTGCCATTTTTCCTTTGTGTACTATTTTTTAAAATTCTCGGAGAATTAATTTTTAAGAACATCAGGATTTGCTTCAAGAAAATCTAAAATTATTTCGGCGTGATTCTTTGTAACGTAAAACGTATTCTTTGAAGAATAGCCATTAGCGTGCCAGTCGTCAAAGTTCGCGCTTTTCCGTCCAAGAATTAAACAAAACAAAACTAGCTGCACTGAAAGGGCATTGGTTGGAAGAAGTCACGTGTACTTCCTGGCCGAACAAACTAATCGAAAAAATTGGCGCCTCTTCGAAAGACAGCTGCGAGCTGTTCAGAATTCAACGTTGCGAGATTTTTTCGATAACATCGATCACGTGACGGGAAATCTCGAAGTCGAAACGTAAGTAGTTTAGAATGACCACCCAGGTCCGTATAACAAAAAAAAAGTTTTTTTTCTACACTAGTAATATTAATTTTCTGTTTTATATACCTACGATAAATCTTTACTTTTGATACTGAAACGAACATTGCTTATTTGTTTTAATTGTATTTGTGGAATAAAACCTGCTGACAAAACTATTCTTTATGTACCGTCTCGTACCATGGAAAGGACTTTTAATCAGTGATATTCCCATCGATTTTTCTGAGGGTATACTTCCAGAAATCCATTACGCTAAATTTGTGTATGTGATCATATACATAGTATGTTATAATATGAAAATTTATGAAGCTTGAGGGTATACGCTTTGTGTCTAAAAAATGTTTGAGGGTATACAGCGTGTATGGAGAAAACCTATGGGAACACCACTGTTTTCAATATCAATTTGTGAGCAAAATGTTGAAAAGATTGTAAGGTATGATTTTTTCCCAGGAACCCCAGATAAAACGATTTGCTGATCTAAATGAGTTCATAGAGGAATGAATGGTGCCCTCAAAGATTCATCTTAATTCATGTGGTATAGCACTGATCAGAATAAATTTAAGACCTTACTTTTTCTATTTTATTTTTATTTCTGATTGTAAAATATAACTAAAAGCTACAAAGTTAAAAAAGTGTATTCATTTTCAGTAAAAAAAATAATCTCTTCTATTTAGCATTTTTGTGTTTCACAGTAGATGTTAAACGAGCTCTTTTCTATATGCACCCTTCGATTTCGAGTACAAAACTGAAAGGAAAAGTATATGACTCACAGAATTCTTTTTTTCTCAGCTTAAAAAAACTTACAGGTTTTACATGAACTGTAATGTTTTCTGTCGCAGTAAATCTTCAAATTTACAGAGCTCAAATGTTTTTTATTTCTCAATCCAAGTATAAACATAAGCAATGTTGGGAAATGTAAATGATTGCACTCATATGAATGTACGTACATAGTTACATGTGTGGAGGTGAAAGGAAACTGCTTTCCAATGCATAAAAATGCGAGCCTATGGACGAAGAGACACCCGACAAACGCTCTCTTCTGTGTGGTCAAGTCTTTACAGCCATTTACCAATATTTTTTGCATTAAAAGTGATTCTTCGCAGCTCCGAGTTTTCTTTTTGGCCAAATGGATGCATGCTTCTTAACATCATTGTTTACATACATTATGCATTAAATTATAAGCTCATTTTTGTCATTTCCCAGTAATAAATAGACTTCAGTTGCAAAAGCTGCAAGTACAAACCCAAAATAAAAAAAATTGTATTTTTAAATCTGTACCTCAGAGCAATAACGCCGTAAGTCCAAAAAATGCGATTTTCAATTTTTTGGGGGGGGGGGGGAATTGTAAGCAGAATAATATTCCGGGGAAGATTTTGATCATTGGGAATCTGGCGATCTTTCTTCATTGGCGTCCATTCTCAGTTCCACTGCCAGCGCGAGAGGCATCTTACCAAAAAAAAAATATTTACCCCGAAAATGAGACCACCGCACCAGATCCCCAATTATCGGAATAGCCCCCGATTACGCATCGAGCCATGTGGATGTCTTTCTCAGTTTTTAAGCAGGGTTAAAATTTTCGGCTCACTCTATTTCTTTCGTGCCAATAGGGTACAATAAAAGAGAATTTATCAATGGCTTGAATATTCCTTTTATTACGTGATTCATACACACAAAGCATTTCGCACATGATGTACAAAGCTATTTAAAAGGTGTCTCAGAATAATCATCTTGACAAGACAAACGGGTTTGTTTACGAAAACAGCAGATAAAGTTCAGTCAACTATCTCGGGCACACTCAAAAACAAAAGATTCATACAGTTCAAGTCCTGATCTTTATTTTCTTTTTCGCCGGGGACTAGAGCTCCTCGGCCCGGGCGAAGTGCCTCAGGTCGTCCTCCGCCAGGTACGCGAGGAGGACGTCGGTGCACGTGGGGGGCAGGGGCGGGCAGAGGAGGGGGATGCAGCGCAGGAAGCGGTCCTCCAGGGCCCTCCTCTCCCGGACCTCCCGCAGCCGGACGAGGAGGAAGTCCCGGTCCGAGAGCCGCCGGATCGCCTCGTCGGAGAGGCGCAGGGCCAGGCGGGAGGGGGGTCGGCGGGCGGGACCCCTCCGTCAGGGCCTCCCTCATCTCGGCCTCGCACTCGGAGAGCAGCCGGACGCCGCGCTCCTTTTGCTCCTGTGGGAGCCCCATCTCCCCCCAATGTACCTCGATATTCCTCCAGGCGTAGGTCGCCAGAAGCACCCTCGCCACATCGTCTTGTCTACACCACAGGGCCAAGTACAGGGGACAGTGTCCATCTCTATCTTTAAGCTTCAAACGCGCACCCCTCGACAGCAAAGATTGAACTATCCGCGGGAGACCTTCTCTCACAGCGTAGTGCAGGGGGGTGCGGCCTTCCATGTCCGGCCCGTCGCATTCGGCGGCGGCCTCCAGCAGCACCTCCGCCGCGGCCTCCATCCTAGAGATCACGGCAAAATGGAGGGGCGTGCTTTCACTTCTGTCTTTCGCACTTGCATTCGCCCCTCCCGCGAGCAGGATACGGACGACATTCACGAACCCACACTCGGCAGCGAGATGCAGAGGGGTGCGCTTGTAGAAATCCACCACATCCGTGATGCAGTCCGCGTCCGCCAGCAACTCCGCCGCGGCCTCCTTCTCATACAACAGGGCCAGGTGGAGGGGCGTCATTCCATTCAGATCCCTCGCCCTCGTGTTCCATCCTCCTTCCAGCAGCTCCCTGATCCTCTGCGTGTCTCCGCTCAATGCCGCACGATGCAACGCGGTCCGCCTGAACCAATCCGTCTCCGACGCAGCTCCGTCCTCCGGCCGGCGTCTCCTGGAAGAGAGAGAGACAGATTCACGTTCTGTGCAAACTGAAAGCGGGAGGAATTTCGATCACTTTCCCACTTCTGCTCCCATGAAAACTTTTTGAATGAAATCTGGACTAGAAAACCTCAAAAGTGAAAGATTACTGTCAAATCTAAGCATATTTAGCTTGATGCAGGTACGGGACATTTGGATTCAATGTCCTAAATTCTTACTCCATCACGAATTTTACTGGATTGGAGTTTGAGAGACAGCACACGATTTCCACCAAACTATATTTATTACTAGTGGTACCCGCACGGCTTTGCCGTAATAGAAAAATTGGAAGGTCCTTTGGTTCGCCTGTATATTTACAAACAATGTATGGTGAATTTTCTCGCCAATTGGCTCGTGCCCGTGTTACGGTTCCACGTTATGATCATTTCGCATTTCGCCCATTGGCTCGTGCCCATGTGACGGTTCCACGTTATGCTAATTTCGTCATTGACTCGTCCATCTTCTGATAATTTTGTTCTTAAAATTGGAATAGGAAAAGAATCACGTCGAATTTTCGAAAAATCGCTTCGAGGTGCACACCCCCATGCTGCAAACTAATTTTGTGTCAAATTTCATGAAAATCGGCTTAACGGTCTAGGCGCTATGCGAGTCACAGGGATCCAAACATCCATACAGAAAGACTTTCAGCTTTATTATTAGTAAAGAAGAAAAGAAAAGAAGAAAGATAAAGAAGTAAAGAAGAGAAGAAAGATAATTAAGTAAAGAAGAGAAAGATAATTTTCAGAACAAATTCTTTCCCATTTTATTAAATTTCTGTGAAAAATGGGATTAAAATTAGAATAGAAAAAGAACAAAATCGAATTTTCGAAACATCGCTTCGAGGTGCACACCCCCCTGCTACATACTAACTTTGTGCCAAATTTCATGAAAATCGGCCGAACGGTCTAGGCGCTATGCGCGTCACAGACATCCTACAGACATCCAGACATCCTCCGGACAGAGAGACTTTCAGCTTTATTATTAGTAAAGATGAGCATATTGAAAACATCGTTACAGTTTACACGTGCTCGTGTGGGAAAGTGAAGCAAAAGTCCCTGACCGCCACAACAGCTTTACACATTGGACAACACTCTGTGGCCACACCAAGAGCAATGGGGGTAAAAAATGGAAACAAGGTTCATTTGCATAAACATCAATGATTTAACGACGTCGGTCACTAAACATGAACACAAAACATGGAGAATATTCTATTTAAATTATCTACTTTCAGTTTCAACAACAACAATGATTTATAAGTTGAAACTATGGTTGTTTATACGCAGATATATTTTTCGTTTAAAGTTTGTGCCCTACGATACGATCTGGGGCTCTGCTCTTTTAGTGTTTCATTGAATGTGCAGAACTACTGGTATACAACCTACATGAAAGTAGAAAGGTTTTAAAAATTAGTTTTAAATGCATTTAATTTGTTTTTGAGGAAATGATTTGTGAAAAAGCTCGATTCCTTATTCTGAAACAGCATTTCGTAAAAATGAATAAAGATGCACTGTTTTACTAAAAACAACTGTAGAGCCGGATATCCGAATCCGGCAGACAAAGCGCAGGATGTCCGGTATCATCGCTATCCGGCGCATCCCTAGTACGCATGCGAAGAAAACTGCATCGATGAACTGTTTTCCAAACATTATAAGAACACTTTAATGTATGAGATCTTCACCTCTTTCTACCCACTAGTGTTCGCCCAGTGGTCGAAATTCCACCCTGTTCACGATTGAATATTTGAGAAACCTTGTATGAATTTAACTATTCCCAACATTTTTATTTCTACTTTTACTTTCGTTTACTGCATATCCGAAAACAGACAATTTTTATACGTACACGCAATGACGAAAGGTAATTTTTTCCAATTTTGCTTTTTGTCCGTCAATCTCAAAATATATCGATGAGAGGGGTTATTTCGGTAATGGTGTCGTTTTCGAAACTTTTAAAGTGTTTTTTCTGAAAAAGCAAGTTTAGAAACATGGATTTTAGCCATTTTTTAAATAATTTTAAAAAATTTAATATTTTTTAGCAATTATTTTAGTTGGTGCGCAGATTGAAATTCAGTTTTTACGCTTCTGCACATGGCATCAAAAGTGATGAAATGCCATTCGCTGATGCCATTAGCACACGGCGCAAATGGTCACAGCGTGGAAAGGCGGTCGACAGCAGAGCGTAAACATTAAGCACGGCAATGGAGTAGCGTGCCAAAGTACATCCCTTGTAACGTCATAAAGATCACGCTTTATTTCCAAAATTGAACGTTTGAAATATTAATAAAAAATAACCGTCGAGAAAACAAAAGTTTTTTCTGGCCCCATGTTATTTCTTTTACTTATTCTATCAATTTCAGTGACTAAAAGTAGTACTTTTGACTGAAGAAAACAGCCCCATTGAGAAGTGGTCGTCCAATTCCTGGCTTGATTCATTTTATTTTGGATACCATGTTGCTTTGTGCTAACCCTATGCAAATAGATTCTTCCTGACTCTTTGTTTACGTATGCAAAGGAAAAAAAATTTTGCGCTGGCATTGGAAACAAAAAAATGGCCGTCAATGGGTAAAAATCGTTAATAATACAATTTTGGAAATTTTCCCGTATGAAATGAAGCATCAAAACTCAGTTTATACGAAAAACTTCTGTGTGAACAATATTACTTATAAAACGTCTACTATTACTGAGTAAGTAGCTTCTTTGTCGTTAGAAATATAAATTTCCAAGTAACAAATGAACGAACTCTACTCGTGGCAACTGTTCATTCAAAAACACTGGACATGATAATAATAGTGCAATTTTATTTAAAAAAAATGGCTTTTGTGATATGTTTACGGTTTAGGAAATAACTGACTAATGCACTTTTAGAAATTTTTGACCCCTCTCCCCTTTGTCACAAAGTTTCACACTTCACCATGCTCCCTGTTTCCTTTGCCACATGTCATACTCTTTTTAATAAACTTTCTTATCAAAAAAAAAAGCTTGATGTCACATTTTCTCCATTGTATGTCCCTCTTGTCATTTCTGTCCTCTCCTTTGTCACAAACTTTTACTATTTCGTGAACCCCACCTTAAAGCGGGACTTCATTCCTACTCTTTGCTTGTGTATGCAAAGAAAAAACATTTCTCGCGCTGCAATCGGTGCCAAAAATTTGACGCCGATAAATGAAGAGCGCCCATTTCCCAATTATCAAAATCTTCCCGAATGAAATGATGCTGCAAAACTGAGACTTTACGTAAAACTTCTTCATGAACAATATTTCTTCTAAAAAGTTTAATACTATTGAGTAAGTTGCCTTGACCTCTTCCATTTGAAATATAAAATTTCAAACTGACAACTGAACGAATGATACTTGCTACATTAAAAATTGTCCATTCAAAAACACTGGACATGATAATAATAGTGCAATTTTATAAAAAAAAAAAATGGCTTTTGTGATATGTTTACGGTTTAGGAAATTTCTGACTAATGTACTTTTGAAAATTTTTGACCCCTCTCCATTTCGTCACTAAGTTTCAATGAACTTTAAATTAATAAGTTTTAATAAATTTTCTTATCAAAAAAAAAAGGCTTGATGTCACATTTTCTCCATTGTATGTCCCTCATGTCATTCAGACGTGTGACCCAAACAGCATGAAAAATACTGAAATTGCTTGGCTGTGCGAACTAACACAACACTGTTAGTATATTTTACTACAACTGAAAGCTCTCCCATGTATTTTTGTGTCAGCAAAGTAGACTATTTTAATTCGATGCATGCAATTAACTGGAACATGTTGAATTTAACTTCGAATGCTCCTTCTTTTATTATACGTCCAGTATTTTGCTGTCTCAAAAAATACTGATTTCAGTAAAATTACTGAAAAATCACATGTCTGGTCATTTATTTCCTCCCCCTTGTCACGAATGGTTAATTTAATGAACCCCACCTTAAAAAGGGACTTTATTCGTAGTCAGTTCCTCGCAATTAGACATTTCTCTACTCTTTTTTTTTACGAATGAAAAAGAAAAATATTTTTCGCGCTGGCATTTTGGTGCCAAAAATTTTACACCAATGGATAAAGTTCGCCCATTTCACGATTATGGAAGTCTTCCTGAATGAAATGATGCCGTAAAACTCCTTTAATACATAAAACTTCTGTATAAGCAATATTCTTTGTAAAAGTAGGCAGAAATACAAAATTTTCAACAGTCAAATGAACGAATTCTACTCGCGGCAACAGAATTGTCCATGCGAAAGCATTGGACGTCGTAATTAATACGCCAATTTTATCAAAAGTTTCACCTTGAGATTTGTTGCTGGCGATAGCAAATGCAGGTATTATTTTGAGAAGATAATTTCGTCGAAACTGAAAGTCCTCCCTCCCTCACTGCGTAAAATGATTTATTTAAATATTAAAATCTCGAAAACATAACCAAAATGAAAATATTTTTAATGCCCATAGTTGCCCAAAAAGCCTCAATAATTTTTAAAAAAAATGCAAGAGTTGCATTTCTTTATGGTCAAGCGCGAAATGGCAACGAATAATATTATCTAGCAATTTCTTCTTGTAAGTCGCGTGAAAAATAAAAAAAAAATGAATTTTCACTAACTTATAATTGCTTCTAGATCCTTTTCTAGTCATCTTAGTGGGTTTTCGTTTTTTTGCCGCAAAAGGGGGATAAACGTTTTTAGAAGTAGTTTTCACGAGCTTTCCAACCATACCAAGCTCAAAGCACTAAAATGCATTTTTCGTGTAGAAAAAGTAGTTTAAAAAATGAATTAAAACTTAATGTTTCACGCTTCCGACAATGAATTTCAACAATGGAAAAGAGATAAATTAAAATTTTTGAGTTTCGATAACTAAAAAACGCTTATAACTTTTTTCTAATGGATTTAGGTTGTCGGACCTTGGGCGCCCTGACAATTTTTTCGTTAGGAGTATTTTTTAAAGACCTTTCCAACCATTAAAATTCTAAAATACTGGACCATCCGTTCGCGTAGAAAGAGCCAGTTAGGACGAAAAAGCGTTGTTTATTAACATCAGTTAATTAACGTTCGATTTCAAAATTTGTTATTGATGACACTAAAACTCGGCAATAACTACCGAACAAAGAAAGAATGAAGGAAATCGGTTCACAAACAGAGGAATCGGTACCGAAAGAAAACGCCTCGCCTATTAATATACAAAGATACCCCCTTTAGTTTGCATTCGTCCTTCACGGCTTATGAGAACTAAAAGGTGGGGGAACGTTATTGGGGTTGGAAAATACGTCACGTGAACGAGTGGCAGTGGCGTGAGTACATACCGCAAGGCCCCGGATTCGCAAGGGGCCTAAAAATGTGTTTGATCTTTGTTTTCATTCAATTTTATTAAACTTTTCCGTGAATCAAACTTGGTTTGAAAAGCTTAAACATAAGAGCAATAAAAAAAGTTGAGGAATTCATTAAATTCATGAACCTTAGGGACACAGTGAGGCACCTAGAATCCCAGAACCTATTGATTTAGGGCCTCCGATTAAGATATCGGGGGCCCTTGGCCAAACGCACTTTCGGGGCCCTCATGTAGCCAAATGTTACAAATTTTTGCCACTTTGGGCCCCTAAATAGCAGGGGCTCAAGGTCACTGTTTATTCGGCCAATTCAGTAAGTAGGCCCCGAGTAAAGAGAAGGGGGCCCACGGTCCAACTTCCAAGCGCGAAAACCAAACCTTGGCTCGGTACAAAGAGTACCACATGCCCTCCCTAGACCATCACTGGCCACGGAAAGAAGGGAAAATTCCTGAATGAAGAGGAAAGGAAGGAAACAGTCCTGACCGTACCAAAGCCAGTTAAAAGAAGTTTTTGAGTAGGATCTATCTTTGGGGGGTGGAAGGGGGCGAATCGGAAGAGGTCGGAAATTTTTTTGAGCTTTCTTTTCATTCAATTTTATTAACTTTTTCTAAAAATCAAACAGTTTTAAATGCTTATATTGATTCTGGGTCCCTGAGCCTATTGGTCTAGCCCCCCCCCCCCCGAGTAAGATATCAGAGGTCGTTGGCCAAACACTTTCTCCGGGCCCTCTTATAGCCATACGTTGCAATTTTTGCCACTTGCTAAAACAGTTTTCGCCATTTGGGCCCCCCCCCGAATGGCCGGGGTTCCAGGTCATGGCCTAGCTGGCCTATTCACTAAAGAGTGTCCCTGACATTAGGTGGGGAAATCGAATCAACTCTTGACCTCCCAACTTAAAGAAAAGAAATGGAATAGCTACTTTGTTTTAAGATTACTTTTTTTTTTTTTTGCGGGCAATTGTTAATATATTACCTACTAAGTTTTCTCATTTTTTTCCTCAAAACAAATAAAAGATAGGAACTTTACCAAGAAAGTGAGAAGGAAGAGATCCTCTAAGTAATTGCCTTCAAAACTGCCTTTTGTGTTTTTAAACTTATATTTTGGAAACATTCCTGAAGAGAGTCCAAGAAACCTCTTTCTTCCCAATATTCAAAAATTGCTTAAAATTCCATTTTTGGAATTTCGATTTCAAAAATTCCGGGGCGAAGTTCCGAAACCTTCCCCAAAATTTGTGATTTTTAAACTTTGATTTTCAAAAAAAAAAAGCTGGGACAGTCCCGGAACCTCATCTCTTATCGTCAGGTCATCAAAGGTGGCCTACAATTGTGTTTCAGGAGTTTAAATTCGGAAAATTTCCGGGGGAGAACCTCCGAACCCCCAATCTTTTTTGAATTACCGAGGATCATCTAAAATTGCGTTTTGGGAACTTCAATATCAAAACAGTTTTCCGGAAGTCTCATCTTTGAACAATTTCCCCTTACATCTTACATACATACTATAAACGCATTTGTGAACCACTTTGGATGAAGTTAGGGGAAGGGATGAGGGGGTTTGGAACTTTTCCTTATAAATCGAAGTTGCAAAAAGGCAATTTGAGAATGGCTTACAATCGCACTTTTAAATCTTCAATTTCGTAAAATTTACAAAGAAGGCCAACAAAATCGAAAAATTGTGCTTCAAATTTACATGAATACGATTTTTAGTAGGGGGCCCAAAATCAGATTTGCTGGGGGGAGGGGGGCAGAAAATTTGAAGTTACACAACTGATCAGTGGCGTGGCTAGCCGATGGTTTTTTTTTAATTGGGGGGGGGGATTCGGCGGGCACTAAATTTTTCACCTTATGTATACATAATAGCTGTACCTTCACGGCGATACCCGTGCAAAGAATTTAAAGCTTAAACTAATGCTCCATAACATTAAACTATGTCAACAGTTGCGCTGAAGCATAAAATAATCCCAAAATTGTATTATTTAACTTCACTAGAAAGTCGCTCGTCATGGTATGAGGGGTGAAAATTTGCTTCCATGTACATTTGAAAGCAGCGATTGCCTGTTTGGGGATATTTTAGTAGTTTTAAGTTTTAACCCAATAACCAGTGTATTGACCCATAACTCTGGTAGATAGCAGATAATGTTGATAGATGATGATGCAGTGGCTAATAAACAGTTTTTTTTTTTTTTTTACAAAATGATGTTTCCGTGTTTCACTTTAAAAAACGTAGCACTTCAGCGACTATTCGTTTTGAACAGGGAACATATTAAAAGCCTGGATATTCACCGTGGGGTGCAAAAATGTCAGTTTATGATTTGACTTATAAGAAAACCCTTAAATATTCAAATGGAAAGCAAAAATGAAATTGACGCAAGACTGGCTTTCGACAGGGAGTGGAGATGAAGCACTGAATAACAATTTGGATTGAGGAAAGCCTTCGAAATTTCTGAACCATCTGATGATTAAACTAATTAATCCTTTAGAATGTGACACATTAATTGACAAAAAATTCAATTTTTCTATTTTTCCCTCCATTTTCTTTTTTTTTTTTTTTTTTTTTTTTTTGCTGTAACCACCACTTTAAAATTTCCATAATTTTTACATCTCCAAATGTGACACAATAGGGAAGACATCCCTTCCCGTTTTGAATGAATGACAGCACAATGTCACTTCATCCACGGACAACTTACTTGGGAGGTTGTGGAGGTTCTCCTTCGCCATCTTGGGATTGACGCTTGGACGTCGATGGCAGCTCCCCATCTGCTCCACGGCCACTCCCCTGAAACAGAGCAAACACAGGGTTCTTAGGATGGACAGCGGAATCGTGACTCGCTAACACATCAAACAGTAGTCCAAAAGACAGCCGAAAAGGATGGTTCCTTTTCCAGTGACGATTTTACAAGAAAAAAAAAAAAAAAAGAAAGTCGAAGGCAGAGAGCAGTCCTTTTTACTTAAAGAGTTAACTTTCAAAACGGATTATATCCAGTTTTATAATTTTTTGAAAAAAGAAAAAACACGTTTTACGCAGAAACACTAACTGTTTGAATTTCGAATTTCCCACAATGTTTTGGTAGTGGCTATTCGCAACAACAAGTGACTATTGGCATAAGTCTAGGAATTTTTACTTCACTTTATCAGACCTAAATTATCAATTTTATTTTGGACTACGAATCAGAATACTTGGTGATGTTCTGCAACGTAAAATCATTTAACCAAAATTGTTCTGCAAGTACTTCGAGCGTTGTATACACAAGAAACCAACCTGACCTTTTCCACAAATCGGGTGTCCTAAATCAAAATCGTTTTATACAGGAGGTTTCCTTTCTTTTATTTCTCAGTTTTTAAGACTCTGCTGTTGCTATGCATTTCTGTGGAACCTTAACCGATTGAGGCTCTAATAAAATATTTTATATGCCTTTTAAAACGCACAGAAAGAGCAAAGATACAAAAATCCCAACCTAGGTGTCGAACCGCGGTTTTTTTTTTTTTTTTTTTTTGGTTTATTTTACATAGAATGAAGGAGCAATTAAAATAACGTTACTAAATGAACAAAATAACTGAAATAATAAAAATATTGAGCCAAATTAGGGCAGCACATAAAAAAACACTTCAAAACTTTCTAAATAATTGAAATATTTTCAGAATGTAAGAGGGTTAACATCTCAAACAAGACACGCAATTTTCGGCAATGGACGTGTTTCAATGCGTTGGCATGTTTCCAAAACATACTTTAATGGAGGAAATTGCAGTGGATGAAGATCGATTGGGAAAAATAAGGAAAAGGGGAACCGAAAACGCTAGAAAAATCAGAATCTTTTCAGATTTAGAATAATATGATATTTCTGCAGAAACTGCGGATGTCAACAGAAATTTCACAGAAAATTTGTCTAAGTTTTCCTCACGCATTTGAACAGAACTGTTCTGCAGCTCAAGCAGCTGTTCTGCGACGCATGTCGCAAATTTTATATTATTCTGCATTGGGGGTTTGAAAATATTCTTTTGGTATAAAACAGTAGATATCATCTCTTTTGCAAAAAAAAAAAAAAAAAAAAACACGCATTTTGTTCAGAAATATCTTTAAAATTGACACAAAATGTTCAACATTTTTTAATACATATATATTTTTTTACTCTACTTTACTCCTTCCTACTTTATTCTTTTGACTAAACATTAAAAAAAAAAAAAAAAAAAGGACCTTCAATTCAATTAAGTATGACCAATAAAACCACCCAAGCCGATTCAAATAAAAACGTTGTAGGTATTAATAGAGATCACAACTAATCACAATATTTTATTAAAACTTATCACATTAGTGATATTTATTATGTAATATTAATTTAGTAATCATAATTTAAGGTCGCACTTGCCTAACATATGGTTACAAATCTTGTAAATAGTAATTGTTTCTACGATTAATTTGCTGCAGTCTGGCTAATTTTGGCGGTTGTTCCATCAATTTTCATCTGAAATTATCGTAGTAACTTAACCGGTAAATAGTTTCTTGTAATGAGTATACAACCCCCTTACATTCGAAATGACGCATATGGTCCCCTGATCAGATTTCTGAATGGAATAAAAAAGAAAATATTGGTAGAACGTAATCGAAATTTCTCAATGGAATATTGTGGAAACTTTCCGGGGATTTATAAATAGCCAAGGCGGAGTGTTCAAAGTTAGTCTTGACTGAGTCGTCGCGCTGTTGAGTGTGTAGGGTATTAGGGTGATTTGCCAGTGGTTGACCACCTGCCAGTAGTTGACCACTCGAGCACTAATATGTGCAAAACAAGAATAAATAAGTAGATATTTTCAATCTGATTGCCGGAACTAATTTATAGCATCCCATGTTCTCTTATAATTTATAATTGTAACTAAAGTTTTGAATGGAGGTTAGGACGGTACAATTACAGAGACACATGAAAAATTTCAAGAAAATCACTTTTCTTACTAGTGAGAATTGTCATGAGATAATATGTTTAATTGTATTCCTTGACGCCAAATTTTATTCTTTAGGTTCATTTGCTGATGTATGCTGATCATCCATGTTTATGCTAAGTAAATAAAAAAAAATTGCATCATTTTACTAATCATTCATGCTGGGATTGAGGGGTGGTCAACTACTGGTTGTCTAAAATGCAATTAATGCTAGTAGTTGACCAGAACGGTCAAGTAACGAACTTATGTTGGTTTTAAAGCTTTTTTCTCGAAAACAAAATAATTAAAACATTTTTTAGCTTAAGATAAACTACAATGCTACTTTTGTTCCAAAAAAAAAGGTATTTTTGCAACTAGCCACCTGTCTGCTGAACCAATAGAACCAAAATTTGTGTTACGGTTATTTGAACAGATGCTCTCCTAATAGCGAAAACTTTAAACAACGTAGTTTCAACACAGAATTTATTACAGTGACCTAATTTCGGAAATTTCGAATTGCAACATCCACATTTTTCTTGCGCAAATTGATATGCGTATTGAAAAACCTCATATTGCGCTGTAACGAGTGGCGAGTGACCAAAAACTGCAAAGATAAAAATTGTTTATCCTAGTGAGAGTATAAAAGATAAGCATGTCGCATAACTCACAGGGTAGGACAGTAGTAGAAGCACCAACCACTAAACACCATGTGCAAAGCTTAAGGAAAAAAATCTGTAAAATGCAGAGTGGAAAGCGTCTTTCATCAGACGGTGCTTAATTTTTCGAACAAACTATTTTCGTCCCACGTCGATGGATCGAACGCCATTTCTGGCTCATCAATACACTGATCAATTCGCGCAAGGAAGACGTTGGTGTTGTCCTTTGAACATTTTGAGATTCTATCACCGTAACCATGAGATCACTGCTCTGTTTAAAATCATAAATCTCTAACACATTCCTTTAAATAACTGTTCTAAAATTTTGGATCGATAGGTTCAGCGAATAGGCCGCAAGGACTCCGTACAAAAGGAAATTTACTGTTCGACACCACTACAAACTATTAAGCATTTTTCATTCAAGTGTTACTCAACAGTAATGTTATCATGTTTAGGCATTATTCTGGCAGCTATGCCGACTAGATTCATTCGACTTACACGATGGGGATGTCATATCTGCTTGGAGTGGCTGCTGTGGATTTGGCGAGAAATTAAAGAGATATCGCTAAGTTGGCATCCTTTTTGGCAACTTATTTTTGGTGCCAAATTTGGCGAAAAATTGCTAAATGTCGCCAAATGTGGCGACTTTTTAAAATTCAATAGGTCATCGCTGGCAGAGTTTGAAAGTATGTGCGAGTGTTGATTTTAATTTAGTTTGCAGATTATCCGCGGTTACAATGTCACCCTATTCTGCAGATAATTGGGAGTTTACTGCACTTACACTGATCACTCATAATACCAACGCATGATTTTTAGTAAATATTTAAGCATGATACGAGCGGTCTAGGATGGCTCGATTCTCTGCCTTCGGCGTCTCATATATCAATGATGTCACATGCTTTTCTAGTCTATAGACTCGGCAACAAATTGAAGATGTAATATAAAGTTGGCACCATTTTTTGGTGACTTAGTTTTGGCACCAAATGTCACGACATTTTAACCTATTAGTCATCACTGTCGTGTAACCATCATCAAAGTCACGTGACACGTCATCCACCCAACAACCAATCAGGAGCGACCTTTAAGTGCACACAAGCATGCATGCGGTTCAGGGTTAGGTTTTGGACTGTCCAAAACTGGTTTAGGACAGGACAGGTGGTTTTTACCGTCCAAAACTGTCTAAAACTGTCCAAAACTGTCTTAAACTGTCCAAAACTAAAGGGGTGTAATATAATCGATTTGTTTTGATGCAATATTCGCAATACATAGATATTAATGAAGTTTAATTAATGAGTATTCAATAATATTTTTCTCCAAATGTTCATTTAAATATATTTTACTTAAAGAAATGCCAGTAACTAGTACATAAAAACTTCCTTATGTAACAGTTAGTAGAGTTATGAAAGAAATACACAACACTACCAAGACAACTAATTTCAGTTCCATTTATTTATAACTCAAAGGAATGCTATTAAATGTGCAATAAATATTGAGGTGAAAAAAAAAAGTTTAATTTTTTTTTAATTGTTCTCATATAATTTTTATGTAATGTTTAAAAAAAAATCACTTTTTAAATCAGATTAAAGAACAAGAAATTGATGATTTAACACTTAATTATAAAACTCTTGTGCTATTCTTTTTTTAGTTCATATTTTTAATATAATACATTCTCTAACTACAAAAATTTGTAATTTATTGCATTTAAGTCAATTATTGAACTATATTTTGAACACTTTCTTTTGCACATATGCATAAATGTGGAAAAATTTGGTTAATGAAGAAAAAAACTCCTGCATACAAATTGAAATTTTTATTGAAGAATTTAATTTCTACATAACTAGATTAAAATCAGCTGCATAAATAAGTTAAATATTTATACTTGAATATTCACATTGAATAAATGCATTAAATATTCCAAAAAATAGTTTTGACACATTTTGTTCTGTTTTTGATATTTTCTCACAGAATATAGTTTCTTAAAAAATAGTTTTGGACACTTTCGGACACAAGGGCTTTGAACAGGATGGTTCAAACCTTGCCAATCCTGCTTTCATTTGCACACATGCATAAACATAGGGAAATTTGGTTACTATTATCAAAAAAATAATAAATAAAAAATAACATAGACTCATGCATACAAATTGAAATTGTAATCAAGAATTCAACTTCTATGTAACTAGATTAAAATCAGCTGCACAAATAAGTTGAATGTTCTTATTGAATAAATTTTCAATCTAAAGCATTACTTTAATACATTTTATTCTGTTTTTAATGTTTTTTCACAAAATACAATTTTTCTAAAAACATAGTTTTGGACACTTTTAGACAGTTTTGGAGACAAGGGTTTTGGACAGGACGGTAAAAACCAGGGTTTTTACCGTAGTGTCCAAAACCTTGCCAACCCTGATGCGGTTAGATTTTAATTTAGTAGCTTTCAGATTTTACATTGTTTAAAAAGTGGTCAACTACTTGCACACGCTGCTCAACTACTGGAAGTGAGTGGTTAACTACTGGCAAAATCTCCCTTTTTAACATCTATTCGAAATAACTTAAAAAATAGTACGTAAAACAGAAAATTAATTAGGAACCGTTTATCCTGATAGTTTTATACACACATAGAAAAATTTACAATTTTTGTCCAGTTTTTTTTTCCTGTGAAATTAAATAGAACTTGTAGAGATTTCCACTAAATGGTCAACTACTGGAAAATCACTCTAGCTCTGTTTTGCAAAGCCTTTGCGCTGTGTGTTTTGCGTATTTCGATGTGAATATGTGTGTTACCGCTGAGTTTACGGTGTTAGTTGACATTTGCCTAATTGCTGAGAATAATTTAGCAGTTGTTAACTACATTTCCTGTATATAGTTGTAAATAAATATCCTGTGTTTTTCTCAAAAACTGTGTCGTCGTTTAAGAATTTCTTGAAGTGGCTGGACCAGGGTTGGCAAAAACCCGGGTTTTTAAAAAAAATCCCATGGACCCAGGTTTTTTTAAATAAAACTAAAAAAACTCAACTGAAGCTGGGTTTTTTAAGAGAAAGGTGGGGGTTTTTTTTTTTTGTCTTTTTTGAGGGAAAATGTAGGGTAATTGTAGCATGTTCGAACCTAAGTATATGGACAAAGCACAAAAATTGTCTTGGGGGAAAAAAAAAAGCTGGAAAATTCAGCGTTTTCTGAAGAAAAGTATAAAAGACGTTGAAACCCAAGAATGGTGAAGTTTCCGGTTTTTTAGTTTCCATAATTACCAACAGTTAAGGCAAATTTGCTTCTCGAGTGATAAAATCTATTGTTTGTTTGTTTGTTGTTAGATATTACTACCTTTTTTTTGCATTTTACTTTGTTGTATTTCATTTTGTTATGCAAAACTACGGTAGAACCTCAAGTAGTTTAAATCCCTTTTTACTGAATACCAGCTTAATCAAGACATTTCTTTGAATTTTACGTTGCCTGTTTTTCTATTTCTGTGTACGAAGTAAGAAATATTAAACTTTTTCATATACTGTACAACCTATTCTGTTTTCTGTCCGACCGTTTGTAAAACCTGTTAATTTCTATAAAAAAAATATACCTTGTTTATTCAAGATTTGTGACCTGTTGGTTTGCAGAAAATAATTCACATGAAAGCCTTTTAGCTAGAGTAGTTTCCTCTGTACAATCTACAAATATTGAGAAAATCGGACGTGACAGGACTTAATCAAGATAATTTGAGTTATTTATTGACCAGTGAAAGAAAAAGGTTAAACATATTTATTTAAAATCTTAGAAGTATTTTTTTTAATGCTTTTAAGAGTTAAGAAATACTACTAAAATTGAAAATTCATTTTTAATGTTCATTGTGGTGAAGAACAAATAAAAATAAGTTTAAATTGTGAAAGTATTTAAATTAATTAATTTTTTTAAAAACAACTCAGAAAATTTTTAAAAATCCAAAAGTGGGCTAAATAATGGTTTTTTTTAAACGTTTTATTTTTCAAAAAAAAAAAATCCATTTGGTCCAATCTGGCCAACCCTGGGCTGGAGTGGTGACAATATAAGAGACTTGCACAATGCGCAAGGTACTGCAATCTCTTAATATCACGCTTGATTGGAAATGCTCAGTCGGTGCTTTGCTTCGCCATTTTATTCGTGAACTGCATTTGAATTGGAAGCGGCAAATTCAAATTTGGATGTGAGCCCTTTTGATATGAAAGTGAATGGAGTGGGCACTGGCAAATAAGGGATAGGTTCCACTTTGCTGTAGAAGACCTGGCGAGAAATAAGGGGACGGATAAACACCGTTTAGGTGATAAAAACAATCCCGATGAATGAGAAAATGTTCTCAGATATGCTCAAAAGAAAACACCAGACATTGTTTACAGAATGAACCAGAATGATTTTTTGCAGGTGTCCAGTTTAAGACAACATTTTCAGCAACCATAAGCATCTGAATAAATGGGTACAAGAAACACCTCGCTAGGGGGCAGGGGGGGGGGGAGATGCGGTTGTCTTCAGAAGACCTCCGTAAAATA
This sequence comes from Uloborus diversus, assembly GCF_026930045.1. Classification (NCBI taxonomy): domain Eukaryota; kingdom Metazoa; phylum Arthropoda; class Arachnida; order Araneae; family Uloboridae; genus Uloborus; species Uloborus diversus. The sequence goes on from NW_026557876.1 coordinate 933,075, forward strand.
GAGATGTGGAAATAAAAGAGGAAGGACAATGAACCTCAAAGAACTTCTCGTTCAAGATTTGGGAAAGAAGTTCAGTTCCACGCTGCCGATTGATCGGGAAAAACCTGGACACGTCCTCTCTTGCTCAAGTTAGATTCCTTCTGTATATCACCCGTTTTATACAAATCTACATTCTAATTAAACATTACTTAATATTGTTTAGTTTAAAGTTTCATTGGTATGTGTTTTGCTCAATGAAAGAATTTTTTGAAGTAAACATAATGGTATCTAAACAACTTTTTTTTTAATATGTGGATTATATGTGGAAAAAAAAATTTCACAAGCAAAAATTTAATCAAATATTCCTGAAACACATAGCACTTTATTTATGCACGCACTTTCTTTTAAAAATTAAAATGCTAGCTACAGTAATTTCTCGAATTTTTCACAAGCTATATCTTTCTTTATTAAAAATACTAGTTACCACTATTTACAACCAAGCCCTTTGAAAATTGAACTTGTTAAAAAGTTACAAAAAATTAGGATGTTCAATGTCACTTAAATTTGTTTTCCCGAAAGTACGACAGCTGTGAGCGACGAGTGTGGAAAGTGCTTCCACCAGGATATTTCTGCGATTTAAGCGGGATATCACGGACGGTTTACTCTTAGTATGTTCGGGATTACTGTTGGAATCTTATTAGAATATTATATCTTATTTAAGTTTATGTGCTAGCGCCAATGATAAAGCATCCGCAGTTAAGGCATTTACAGCTACATGAAGTATGAAATTTAGGAATTTCTTTTACAAGTATCATTATTTTTTTTCATCGAAAATCTCTTCCATTCTTCTACAACTTCTTAGACAACGTGTATTTTTTGTGTTTTATACTAGTTCTAAGCTTTTCAATTGTTTATAAAGTGGTAAATGACAAAAATAGTGTACATGTGTTGAATAAATGTCATTAAATCGAGATTTTAAAGATTTTGGATGTTTCAAAAATCTGTGGGTGACGGAATATTTTTACTGTCATATTCTTCTTCAGCACCCCCTAAAATATAAAAGTCACCACTTACTTGATGAGGAACAGAAACCTTGTTGACTAGTGTTATTGACACAAACAAAATCTTTTCAATAATGCGTTATTAAATTTCAGCTGGAATTTTCTTTTAAAAACTAACATTTGGACATGGAGGTCTATACTACTATTTAATGAGTTCAAAATTTGTCACGGTTGTGTCGTGGTTCTTCTTAAAACAGAATTGGAACTCACTACTCGGCCAAAGTGCTACTCGGTACGTCTCTAGCAATTACCAAAAAAAAAAGAGGGGAGATTTCATCACAAGTGCACCAATATAATGTGCCAAACTACTCACCGCTCAAAAGGATCATCTTAAGGATTGGTTCTTTTTGACCCGTTCGTTCACGAATGACCCATCCCTGGCACCTGCTATTGCCCAGGAAGTAACAGGCGGAATCACATAAAATTTGGTTCATGTGTTGTCCCTAACAAGTACAGGCGCTGATTCATTTTTGGTGTCGATAGCTCAAACGGAGGCTGAGCTATAGATTGGTTTTCATCGTCACTTGTGACTGCTATATCTCAAGAAATAATGAAGGGGCGGTGCAATCAAACGTTCTTTCTTTTTCATTGAGAGTGCCATATCACCAGAAGTAATGCTACGTTCTGGATGAAATTTGGAATGAATGTGAACATATATGTAAACAGGTGTGTTAAATTTGGCGCCAATCCATGTCCTACACACACGAACACCTACACGCACACGCACGTACACAACACTCACTCACACACATGCATACATACATTTACGCACCCACACACATGCACGTACACAAACACACACGCTCGTGATTGCGAAAAACATAATTTGAATTCAAGATGCCAAAAATTCAAATTAATTTTTTTATTTTTTTATTTATTTATTTTTTTTTGTGAACAAAAATAGCTTTATTAATGCAGCAACATGAACGATGAATCATAACAGACAGTCGTCAGCGTACATTCGCGTGATTTTCATTGCTGGAAAATGACCGGAAAACCTACTTGATTTTGAAAATTTTAACTGTTGCTATCTTGTATTTTAAGGAATAAAATTTATTTATAATTGATAAAAACAAGGCTTTTAAAACAACTTTCAATTTTCGCTCTTTGCTTTGCTTTTCACTGTTAATACTCTATTTGGATCATAAAAAAATTCCATGACCTTTCAAAGAATTTTTCATGACTTCATAAAAATTTTCATGACCTTGTTACATGAAGAGAATTAGGTACAGATGTGATATACCCCCCCCCCCCATTTGGCGACATCCGATTTTTTGCACAAAATTGAAATATTTTTCTCGCCAATGAGGCGATAATTTTTTAAGCATGGCATCACTGGTGAAACTAACCTGTGTTTGCCAACGCGAAGACAATCTTGTTCAAACTTGTTTACTTGGGTTGTTTACTCGGTTTTACGCAGGAGAGATACGTTTTGCTTCGTGCAATATACCTTACAGGAAAGCTTGCTTTGTGTTAGTTTAAATTCAGTAGTTGTTTTAAAGTAAAAACTTTAGAAAATGCCAGTTTCTTCAAACTTGAAGGTTAATTAAAAGTTAACTCCAACGTGATGTGTATCTGTAACGTGCCATTGTCATATGATGTTTTGTTTTGGACTGAGTGTGAGGATTTATGCCATAAAAAGGTAAGTTCTTTATTTTAGAATTCAAAAAAAAAAAAAAAAAAAACTCTCACTTCCGAAATTCTTTGTTTTTTACAAACCCTTGAGGGGTTCTTGTAGTTTTTAACTTTATTTTTACTGTATGTAAATTAATTTTACGAAAATAGTACGGTTATTTTGTTCAAAACATTAATTCTTATCGATGCCACGAATTATTTAGACATATTCTATTAACCTGCCTCCTTTAGGTACTGAATTTCTGAAAATAAGTTGACTCCAGCATTTTATAAAAATATAAAGGTGTTATGTTATGTAAAATATAATAGGTATTTTGAGAGCAAGTCTGTACAGAAAATAAATGTATGGTATTTTTGTATTGTTTATGTTTAGGATGTTTTGTTGAGACATTTCTACTTTTCATACATCGAAATTTAAGTAATTAAGCGCTTTTTTGGCTGAAATAGTTATGGATTTTGGGGATGTTTTACGCTTTAAACATCGCGATTTGAATCGCTTTGCTCTTTTTTAGCAGAGTATCAGAAAAGTTTTTGTTCGATGAAATGCATGTTCGGAAATAGCTTTTATTTCTATTGGTACATATTTCATTGGTGAGCTGTTATAGTAATTTGTCAATTTAAGCATTTTAAATACTTTCTGGTAATTGTTCTTTGTGTACAAAACCTTCCTAGTTTCTGATATTTTTGAAGCGTATATTCGCGATGTTTTTTGTTGTGGTTTTATGTTGTTTTGATATATATTGTGTTCTGAAGTGCTTTGATCATGTTTTTTTATCTGATTTTTTTCTGTTGGTGCTAAAAAAAGCATCGCTAAAAACGATGTATGACATATGTCGTCATACATCGTTTCCTTGGCGACGCTTTCTTGGCGCCAAGAGGAAAAAGTCGCCAAGGGTGGGGTATATCACATCAGTTCCGAGAGTTACTCTTTGACTTGTCAAAATTTGGAAATGGACATTAGCAAAACTTTTATGTGAGTGCCACTACCCCCATCGAAGCACTCATCCCCCCCCCCAGTCATTGAGAAAATACCAAAAACTAAACTATTCACATTTGTCAAACAGTCGGAATGATAATGATTGGGACAAAGGTTTAATGCGTCATTACAAAGTTTCGATAAATTTGCTTCCAAAGTTGCTGTTTAGTGCTGATCCCATCATGTCCCCACTCTGAAATTTTTAGGATGCATTTATTAAAACAAATTAAAAAACATATATTTTTTTTCAAAATTTTTAAAGGACACTAACTTTAAAAAAATTTAAATTTTAAATTTAAAAAAAAATTAAAAATTTAAGAGAAATATGCAAGTTGCATGTCAAATTAAAGCTCATGCAATTCTCTTTAAAATGAGCTGTTAACCAACTGTATTGACCCCATAGCACTAAAATTGTAGCATTTTTAAGCACAACAGATGAGTAAAAAAACGTGAGTTTTTACACATTTAAAAAATTAATAACTCATTAACCAAAAAAGATAGATTTTTTTAAAAAAGTAGATCTGAATTTAGAATGTCAAACAGTATAATCCCTGAAAGTTTCATGAAAATCTGAGATGGTCATTTTGAGTGATTGGTTGATTTGACATGGAATGACCCACAATTAAAAGTCAAGAGAAGGCAATCCGTACAAGTCCAGACCTTAGTTTTAATATGCAGCTCGCACAGTAGTGTTTAAGCAAAATACAAACATTTTGAAATTGGAATCTGTTCTTGTATTGTAGATTATTAAGACCCTGAAAGAGGGGTGTTACCATAGATGTAATTGTTATAAAAGTAAATGCGAAGCTACTGTATTTAAAAATATATTAGAATGACGACCAGATAGCACAGCATAAATCATCATCTTCAATTTTTAAGTTATAAATGTAACTTATTGTATCTACTGTATAACTCTTGAACTAAGTTTGGAGGAAATTTCTGCAAATTAAGATATAGGTAAATAAATAGTAATAATAAATTGAGCGACATTACTTTACGTTTTGTTGTCATGCAGGGACATACTACTGGGACCTTAAAAAATTGATGTTTGCTTTTTTTTTGTAACCAGTTAAGTTTGCAGAATGGCTTTTTATATCTGAAATTTGGATATCAACATTGATTAAGCATATCCAGCACTTTTAATGTGAATATCATATTAGATTGCTAAGTTGTTTCACACAATAATTCTTTAAATATGTGATCAAAATACAATTTTTGGGCTAAAATTTATTGTTTTGTATATGGTTGGTTATATATAGTGGAATACATACAAAAAAGTATTTTAGTTGAATATAAATTTTTGAAATAAATACCGGGTAAATACCCATTTTGGGTATTTACCATGGGTATTTACCCCTAAAAGGAAATACCAGGGTATTTTACATCACTAGGAGAGTAATAACAAAACACACAAAGACTCACTTACCGAGTTCATTTCGAATTCAATTTTTCTTTTCTTGACACTCGTGAAAATACTCGATTTCTTTCTTTTTCCTTTTGAGGATATCCTGAAATCAAAAACAAATGAAACATTATAAATTTAAACATATTTCTCAGCAATTCACAAATGAATTCCTCGCAAATCAAACATTTTAATACCGAAGCATTAAAGAGACCTAAGACTTAAAAACAAGGGATTTAAATCATTTATTAACATGAACACCAAAAACTCGATCCTCCCCCAGCCCTGCCTTAATTATCTGTTCTCACTAGTGATGCGATTAGTGCTTTGGCCGAATACAGAATACCAAACATTTGGCCACGATACTTTCCAAATGGCTTCCTCCTTTTTGTCTAAAAATTCATTTCATTAACAGTTCAATGTATAATTAAAGGTTTGAAAAATGATTTTCAGCATGTTTTTAATAAAAAAGTATAACATTATTTCAAACATTAAAAGTATTTGGCCAAAAAACTACTGAAATCCAGAATATGCAATCAAACTCTAATTTTACATCCCACCAGCCTGTATTTTCTTCGAATTTTACATTTTTTTATCGGGTGCAGTGTATCTGCTCAAACTACTTAAAAATCATATTTCTTCGAAGAAAAAAAAGGAATTTCTCTTCTCTTAAGAGGCATTTTTTCATGAAGCTACTGAAATAAATAAGAAAAGAAGATGAATTAAACGGAAGTGATTTAGCACGATCACAATACTACATCACATAATTTTTATCCTATACGCGTGTATTGAAATTAACAGTAACAAACAAATTTCTCAATAAGCAAATTCAATTTCTACTGCTATTCCAATAGAAAGAATATGATTTATACCTAGAAAACCCCAATTTATTGGGATAACCCATTAAACCCATATTATTTCAATGATTACCACGGAAGGTACTCGCGAACAAAATTTTGAGAAGCGATGTTTATCAGTTCTAGAGCACGAACACTATATTACACCGCAACAGTTTCGAATAGGTTTAAATAGTTTCCTTCAACAAAGTTCGAGTCTTCGTCAACACAGAACTAAAATAAAAATTACCAACCCCGTTAAAAATAGTGACACCAAAGTGGTAGAAGAGTCTGAACACATTATTTCCAGCATGATTGGTACGTTGTTTCAAAGTAAAATTCTCCGTAGAAATATATTCACAAAGTTGCAAGTCAAACACAATGTGAAGCAAAGTAAAAAAATAACAACGTCATAGAACGCTGCGGTTAGTAACCGGTCGACTGGTGAGGTTCGTCGAACGCAAGGAATGCTTGCGTTCGACGAGCTCAACTGGTAGCTACCGGTGATTCGATTCGATCACGTGACATCTAATGATCACGTGCTTCAATCAACTAATCAACATATTAATACGGCAACCGGTTGATGATAGAACGCAGCGGTTAGCCATCGGTTACTCAGTGGTCGACCGGTTAGGATCGTCGAACAAAACCAATTACAGTACAATAGCGAAATGAGAAATAAAAACGAGCGCGTTCTATTAAACAGCATGGTAACCTGGATACATTAAAGCAACCCCGAGTAAAATGTAAACAGAGCCGCCCCTTTAAATAGTGAGGTAGAAATTGCAATGCGAAATATTGCTGTTTATCACGATTTACTGTTTTTTGTGTTGTGAAATATTTCCGTTTTCGTAGGGTTTCTTCTGAATCTTAATTTACATCTGTATTGTTGTTATGTTTGGAAAATTCTGCTTGCTGTGAACATTCGCAATAAACTCACATTGAAAGAGACGCAGAACAGATTTTAACATGGTAGATAATACATGCTGTTTCAAAATGAGTTTCTTGGACTGTTGATTTTTTTTAATATTTTTGAGAATAGTAACTGAAATACGATCTGAGTGTGCTTCTCTTATGTTGTTGATGTTTTAATTTAATGGTTTTCTCTGAACAATATGTTGAAGATTTTGGTTAGTTCATAAAGTTTTTTAACAATAAAAATGTCGGGAAAAAATCTGTAAAAAATACTACCATTTAATGACCTAAGAAATACATTTTATCTCAGGAAAGAATATACTCCTTTTCATTTAATTTGTAATTTCACCTTCATCTGTCTCAGTTTTTAGTTTTATAAAAAAAATAAATAAAAAGGGGAAAGGATGGGTGGGAAGATGTTGAGTCACTGCTCCTATGCTCTGTGGGGCTCGTGAGAATTTGAGCGACCTGTGTCAGCCTTTGCACACTCCCCCCCCTCCCATTTCCTAGAAAAATTGAAATGACACGTTTGGCTACCACCAACTACTTGCAATCAGTAGTCATTGGCCCCAGGAACTGTAAGCTGTTCCATTTCGATTGTTTTATGCTCCGAGCTTGTGTCACTCCTTAACTGTACTAAATCATTATAGTCTAATAGGTGTGAGTTCATTTGTATGCTAATGATAATAATATATTCAGAGCTCTAAATTTTTTTTTTTTTGGTCTTGTTAATTTTGCCTGAATGAACTGATAATTGATAACAATTTGCAGATTGCACCAAAAATCTTAATTATATTAAAATGCTCCCTATCAAAGGAGTTTACAGCAAATATTGTATAATTGACTTTGAATTCATAGCACCTGTGATAGTTAAGTTAGAGGGGGGAGGGGAGCCAAAGTGAGTGCCCTTGGCTAGTGCATTGTTGCACCCTTTGAACTTGTTCGTTTCCGTTTTTTCCCTTACATTCATGGCATATGAAGCAATCCCGAAAACTTGCAGAAGGGGTTGCTATTCATATTGTATTGTAACTAACTCTGAATTTGGAGCACTTCAGAAGTGATTGGTAGTCGGGGGAAAGGGGGAGGGAGGCTCTTGAGCCAAAGTAAGCACCCTACAACATCTGAGCCACCCATGTTTTTCTTTTTTAGGTTCAAAGCAATCCATATAAGTTTGCAGAAGGAGCTTGCAGTTAATTGTTCTTGCATTAAAATTAATTTTGAACTCATGGCACTGTGGAAGTGGAAGGAAAATTGGGGGAAGGGCCAGATCTGAAGCCTAAGTGAGCGCAAGATATGGCACGCTTCTCCATGACATTCAATCGTCTTCTCAACTTCATACTTTGTGCAGAATAGGAAGCTGAATAAGATTCAGTGCAAAAGGTTGTGAGAACCCATGGTGCGCCTACCAATCCTTACACTCTTATGAATGAAGAACCTTTCAACAGAAGACATTTTGACAAAACCTTATTCTTTTGAAAGTCAAAGCGTCGGAGTCATTTTTCCTCCGATTCCTCAGCCTTGGTTACCACCTGCTTTCTCGACACTAGCTCGCTTATTAGTAATGGCAGATTAAATCAATTAAATTACCTGTCTTATTGGTAAACTTGCTGCTAGTAAGTGTACTTCATTTAATGATAGTTGCTTCGAAATAAAAACTTTTTGCAATTGCTAATTAACAGTGAAATAAGAATCAAACAGATCAAAGTGATATGGCATCAAAAAAAATTGAGTAAACTACAAGAAAGGCCGGCATATCTTTCAAGATTCAAGACAGGAACTTAACATTTTGTTTGATTGCTGCTTCCAATTTGAAAGTTAATGATGATTATGAGCAAGACTTGAAGAAAAACATTTTTTTTACACATTTGTCAATTATGCATGTATGACATCCAGAGACTGCAATTTCATCCTTGTTATGGACTCATCAGTCTGGAATGGTCAATCACCAAGCTGAAGGCAGATGTCATCTCATTGAAGCTAAGAGTGCCAACAAACCGGTAACCAAATTTAATTGAGCAAATCACAAGGGTTCACAGCAGTGGTGTGCTTCAACTAAACAATCGAAGGCAATGCATGGGTATAAAGCAGAAAGTTACCGTCCTTCAGACTGGGCTAGGGCAGAACTACATGCAATATACTGACATCCCAGTCATGATATCCAGAGACTGCAGTTTCATCCTTGTTATGGGCTCATCAGTCTGAAATATTCAAGAACCGAGCTTGAGAGGCAGATACGAGACTCGTTCAGCTTGAATGAGATGATTTCCGTATGTTGCCTGTAGTTCTACCTTAGCCCTGGCTAAAAGGTGGTAAACTGCTTTATACCCATGCTTTGCTTTCAATTGACGAGTTGAACTGCACCATTGCTGGGGACTCTCGCTGGTGTGTTAATTTTAATTTAGCTACCAGTCTGTTGGCACTCTAAGCATCAATGAGATGACATCTGCCTCCAGCTTAGTTATTGACTGTTCCAGACTGATGAGTCCATAACAATGACGAAACTGCAGTCTCTGGATGTCATAACCAGGCTGTCGGTATATTGCATGTCTACCTTAGCCCTGATAACTTACTGCTGATTATGATAGTTCCATGCACGTTTTTCTGCAATAATGTAATTGTCTTTAAAAGTTGTGCTGTAATTAAAGTCACTGAAATAAAGTACTTTTTGAATACATATCTGTGCATTAAAAACTTTTCAAAAACTAATTAAAAAGTATGGCAAAATACAAATCGTCTTAGGATCCTGATTTTGCTTCATTAGTTTTTTAAAACGAAAACGTGGACACTTTAACTACTTTAATTTGTTTTTAAAAAAGTGGTTCATTATCTACATAGTTTAAAATTAATATGAAGTGTTGATGTTCAATATTTTTCACGGATCATTCTTTTTGGAACAGCCTGCATTATGATTCATTAATTTTGTTTATTTAAGGGTGTATTTGGGAGGCTTGTCAAAAACATCTCATTCAAACATTTCCCTATTGTTAGTATTGAATACAAAACAAGTTGCTTCAAATATCTCGAAAACTACTTTCTACAGATACAGCCATTTACCTGCCCACTGCACTATAAATGTTGAAAGGTGCACTGAATTTTACTTGTGCCAAACTCGTCAGTAAAAACTTGAAATTGAAACAACCACCAATCAATTAATTTTTAGAAATATCTTGTTTTTTTTTATGTTTTTTATTTTTTAAAGGGGACAGACACATCTACTCTTTCTCGATACCATCTGGATGTGCCCAAGTCTTTATGCACGATATTTAGTATTATGTAGCAAAATTCTGAAAAGAGGCCTAAATTTTATGCATAAGGATAACATTAGAAACACTATCACCTCACTACAATCCTTGATTACAAAAGCTTTAGTTTGTAGAAAACCAATCCAATTTTATTTGTTAAATTTATATAGGTCTTGCATACTTATATTCTGATGGCATTAAAACTTCACTGACTCAACAGTCTTTGTGAGCCCAAGAATCTTTTTTGTCCAAAAATATTATTATTTTCCTATGTCGTATACAAAAGGTGTATATATTTTAAATCTTTTTTCATTGTCTGCTGAGTATTTTCTTAGAATTCAATTCAACTTTTTAAACCTCTTGTAAGCTTTAAATAAATAAATAGTGCACATTGTTTTTTACCCTTTTTTATGAAGTAATGAACTGAAGTTGAAAATTTTGACAACTCATTATGCCCTTTTTCAAAATTAATAAATTTGATTCAATTATAATAAGGTTGCGAATGATATAAAATTTTTAAAATCATGAAATAAGAAAGAGATTTCAATTAAAATGGCCTTAATTTTTACTATTTAAATTCAGGGACCTTTGGGAGTCACTGTAGACCCCTTGTCAGCTAGGGGTTGCCAGCCCTCCATAAACATATCACTTCCAAGCTTGACCCACTATAATTGGGGCAAACCTAACCTGGGAATATTGTGAAGACTACGCAAATCCCAACCACAGCATTACAAAGCTGCCAGTTTAGGTTTAGGGCTTAGGTGAGGTTAGGTTTAGGTTAGAGGCCAGACATGGCCTCTTGTTAACCCCGTCGAAATTTAAACTTCCTATAAGCAGGCCTGTCATTTAGGAGGGTCAATTGCCTCACCGCTAGCTTTGAGAAATTAATGTATAAGGGGTTGTAGTTTTTGCAATAAAATTTGTATTGAGTAAACACCCTCCCCCACCCCTCAAACCCTGAAAAAATTCAAAATGACAAGCCTGCTTATACGAAGTGTTAGCAGTTCAGAAATTCTAAGAAATAAAGAATTTCTGTACTTATTCATGTCTTGAGTAAACCAATGTGATATAAGCCAGTTGTAATAATTACTGTGAATGAGAAACAATTACCTTTTCACAGATTATAGGTAATTCAAGTATTTGGTAAATATTCACTTTAAATTACTTCAGAGTTACCAGAAGATCAGTTTTCAGTGGCTGATTTTTGGGCTTAAGTTGAAATATATTTTTGGGAACCCCTTTGTCTATAATTATTATCATAATTGGCTGGATAGCCCACTGCGAGCTTCGGCCTTCTTCGGGAGATCCCGCCAGGCTGTCCTCCTCTTTGTCGTTGACCTCCAGTTTTTGATTTTAATGAAATCAAAATCAGTGTCCACACAGTCGACTCATCTCGTTTTTTGTCTACTCCTTGGTCGCTGTCCAAAAGGGACGGCATTGAAGACCGTCAACGCAGCTCTATCATTTTCCATTCTCAAGAGATGACCAGATCATCTCATTCTTTAGTTTGGTAAATTTCAAAATATTGATAGCTCTAAGAAGTTTATTAAGTCTTTGTCTATCATACAATAAGTTAAAAAGTAAAAAAAAAAAGGCTGCAATTTTGAATCATATTTATAGCCTTATGGTCCTGGGAGCCCCTTACAATTTTGCAACATGGTAGATCTGCCACTGCATCTTTAGAATTTTTTTTTTTTTTGTCTTGATGCTGTGTCCTAGATATTCTGGTCTAAATTCGGATTTTTTAAATGCAAAACCGAAGTACATCGTATTTTCAGAACAACAGTAAGATATCTAATCCCAGATATAACACTAAGATATCTTACTATTGCTTTGAGGGGACAATATAGGGTTTTGTTTAAAAAAAACACAGCCCAGATTTTATTAGTATTTAAAATAGATTGATAGGATATTCCGTTATCATTCTTTATTTTCAACTTTAACTTTTTAATCTACCAGTAGGATTGCTGGAAAGGTAGGAAAAATTCTTAACATTTTTTGACCGTTCCAAAACCCAACTAGTTTTTAACTCATACGTAAAATGCATTTTCATATTTTTCGGAAAATATGAAAGGAATATCGTCTGCAATTTGAATTATGCATAACTTCAACACATAGAAGAATCAAACTGAAGTATATTTACGAGTTAAAATACATTGAATCAATACTGAATTGAAAGAAATGTCAAACATATCCCAAAAAATCCATATATTTTTTACATTATATTAGTCAACAATATAACAACTTTTTAGTAATGCTAACAAAATTCGTGGTTGTTTCACAAAATAAGATTGTATGTGACAAAACATAAGTTTCAAGGATTTTTCACAAATTAATTGTGCAAAATAATTGTACAAATATAATACAAGTTAAAATATGAAAGCCATAACGTATGAAGATGAAGCCAAGCTTTCACGACTGCACACGGAGCATTTGTAAACAAAATTTATACTCAAAGTCTCAATACAAAATGTAACTAGCGTAATATCCATCCACGACTTGCAACATTTAAAAATTTGATTCATCTTGTGTTCAAATAATTGTTTAATAAGACCAAGAATATCGTTCAGAGATTTAAAAAATACAGAACTTTATGACAATGAGAATCGCGACTATTATAATGAACTTTGTTTTCAAACACAGGTTGCAAGCAGCGGCGCTTGCGCAGAGCATAAGCAGCATTGCGCTCCGCAAAGAGCAGCACTTCGAAATTCTCGTCAACCATTTTGGTAGCTTTCGAATTTCGCCAATGCAGTGTAACTGAGGGTTTCAAAATTCGCTTTCCGGCGCCCAAAGTGCTCAGCGCCCAATCTTCCCATTTTGAAATATAGTAACTTTTCAGTAGTGTTGCCTTTTAATTTTCAAAAATGTTTTCCCCCTATACTTTTCGTTTTGTTTTTAAAAACTGCCTATATGTTTCTAAAAGAAGTTCTTTTATTTCTCTCATTTATTCTTCAAAATTACTTGAAATACTTTGTACGTTTGTGTGTGAGAATTTTATCTTTTTAATGATACTGCATATTTTTCATGTAAACCTCATCTTCTTAACGTGCTGTAATTTCTACCAACTGTAAAACATACTATTTAGATAAATAATGCAAGATGATTAATTATGGTTTGTTTTACATTTCTTTTTAATAAATTATTATTTGGTTTTCATTTAAAATTTGATAAATATCTAAGTGGCCAAAGTTATCCCGGCCGGTTTTATCCATGGTTAAAACTAGAGATCCTATGTACGGAGAGATAGGACAACGGCGCGCCGCTGTCCGCCATGTTTAGTCCAAGTGTTGTAAGCTCGAAATGCTGCGCTGTGTGAATTTCTAGATTTCTCACGGAATATAGGACATGAAATCTTTGAAGAATAGATTGATTTTTCTTCTCCTTGTATTTTCATCAAACGGAGTGAGCGCCAAGTCTGGCAATCTGGTGCGAATCGTTTCGTATCGTCACAGCGCCTACAACGAAATTTGGACATAAAACGGCCGCCGCTCTGAAGTTGTCCAATCTCTTCGTATTTAGGATCTCTAGTTAAAACCACCACTACCCTGTTGTAGGCATTGTCCAATAATAAAAAGACTTCAGTTGCAAAAGCAGCAAGTACAAACCCAAAATTAAAAAAAAATAGTATTTTTAAATCTGTACCTCAGAGCAAGACCGACGAAGTCCAACAAAAAATGTGATTTTCATTTTTTGGGGGGGGGGGGAAGATTTCGATCATTGGGAATCTGGCGATCTGTCTTCATTGGCGACCATTTCCAGTGCCAGCGCGAGAGGTATCTTACCAAAAAAAAAAAATAATTAAATAAATAAAAATATTTACCCAGAAAATGAGACGACCGCACCAGATCCCCAATCATCGAAATATATCCTCCGATTACGCATTGAGGCATGTAACGTCCTCAGTTTTTTAGCAGGGTCAATATTTTCGGCTCACTCTATTTCTTTCGGGCCAATATGGTAAAATAAAAGAGAATTTATCAATGGCTAGAATATTCCTTTTATTACTTGGTTAATACACACAAAGCATTTCGCACATGATGTACAAAGCAATTTGAAAGGTGTCTCAGAATAATTCACAAAAACAACAGCAGATAAAGTTCAGTCACAAGAGGTTCATACAGTTAGAGCAATGTCCTGTGATCTTTATTTTCCCTTTCCAATCGCGAGGCACGCGAACGGAATATCGGCGACTAGAGCTCCGCGGCCCGGGCGAAGTGCCTCAGGTCGTCGTCTGCCAGGCACGCGAGGAGGACGTCGGTGCAGGTGGGGGGCAGGGGCGGGCAGAGGAGGGGGAAGCAGCGCAGGAAGCGGTCCTCCAGGGCCTTCCTCTCCCGGACCTCCCCCAGCCGGACGAGGAGGAGGTCGCCGAAGAGCGGGAAGTCCCGCGCCAGGAGGTCCCGGTCCGAGAGCCGCCGGATCGCCTCGTCGGAGAGGCGCCGGGTCAGGCGGGAGGGGTGTCGGCGGGCGAGGTCGCGGAGGGAGAGGCGGGACCCCTCCGTCAGGGCCTCCCTCATCTCGGCCTCGCACTCGGAGAGCAGCCGGACGCCGCGCTTCTCCTTATCCTTCGAGAGCTGCATCTCTTCCCAATGTACCTCGAATGTCCTCCAGGCGTACGTCGCCAGGAGCACCCTCGCCACACCGTCTTGTCCCCACCACAGGGCATGGCGCAGGGGACAGTATCCTTTTACATCTTTAGCCTTCAAGCGCGCACCCCTCGACACCAAGGCTCTCGCTATCCTTACAAAACCTCTTCTCGCAGCGTAGTGCAGGGGGGTGCAGCCATGACAGTCCGGCCCGTCGCATTCGGGGGCGGCCTCCAGCAGCACCTCCATCGCGGCCTCATTCCCCCAGAACACGCCGTGATGGAGGGGCGTCCGTTCATCTCCGTCTTTCGCAACTGCGTCTGCTCCGGCCGCGAGCAGCGTACGGATGACATTCACGAACCCACTCTTGGCAGCGCGATGCAGAGGGGTGCCCCCGTTGTCATCCACGACATCCGTGAGGCAGTCGGCGTCCACCAGCAGCTCTGCCGCGGCCTCCTTGTCCCACAACAGAGCCAGGTGGAGGGGCATATTTCCATTCCGATCCCTCGCCCTCGTGTCCATTGCTCCGTCCAGCAGCGCCCTGATCCTCTTCGTGTCTCCCCACATTGCTGCACGATGCAACGCGGTGTACCCCATCAGGTCCGTCTCCGACGCACCTCCGTCCTCCGGCCGGCGTCTCCTGGAAGAGAGAGCGAGATTCACGTTCCGTTCAAACTGAAAGCGGAGGGGTTGCCGATCACTTTCCCACTCCTGTTCACATGAAATCTTATTTGAATGATCTCTGGACTAGAAAACCTCCAAAATGAAAGATAACTGTTAAATCTAAACATATTTAACTTGATGCAGGTACGGGACATTTTGATTCAATGTTCTAAATTCCTACTTCATCATGAATTTTACTGGATTGAAGGTTGTTAGACAGCTCACGATTTCGACCAAACTATATTTATTAAGAGGAGATTAAAACATCGTTACGGTTCACACGTGCTCGAGTGGAAAAGTGAAGTCCCTGAAGGCCACAACACCGGCAGCCTTACACATTGGAAAAGACTCTGTTGCCACACAAAAGCAAAGGTGGTAAAAAATGGAAACAAGGTTCATTTGCATAAACATTAATGATTTAACAACATTGGTCATTAAACATGAACACAAAACATGGAGAACATTCGATTTAAATTACCTATTTTCAGTTTCGACGATAACAATGATTTATAAGTTGAAACTAGGGTTTATACGCAGAAATATTTTTCGTTTAAAGTTTGTGCCCTACGATATGATCTTGGGATCTCTTTTAGTTTTTCATTGAATGTGCTGAACTATTCGTATACACCCTACATGGAAATAGAATGGTTTCAAAAATTATTTTTTAATGCATTTAACCTGTTTTTGAGGAAATGAATTGTGAAAAAGCTTCGATTCATTATTCTGAAACAGCATTTCGTAAAAATGAATAAAGATGCAATGTTACTAAAAACAACTGTGAAGCCGGATATCCGAATCCGGCAGACAAAGCGCAGGATGTCCGGAATCGGGTGTCATCACTATCCGGCGCATCCCTAGTATCCATGCTAAGAAAACTGCATAGAAGAACTGTTTTTCAAATATTATAAGAACACTTCAATGTATTAGATCTTCACCTCTTTCAACCCGTACCCCCTTCAGGTTTGCATTCATCCTTCACAGCTTATGCGAGCTAAAAGGAGGGGGATCGTTATAGGGGCTGGAAAATACGTCACGTGTACCAGTGGCAGTGGCGTGACTACGTACCGCAAGGCCCCGCAATGCGGGGGCCCCGGAGTCGCAAGGGGCCCAAAAATGTTTGAGCTTTGTTTTCATTCCATTTTATTAAATTTTTCCCGGAATCAAACTTGTTTGAAAAGCTTAAACAATAAGAGCGTTAAAAGTTAAGGAATTCAATAACTTTATGAAACTGAGGGACACAGTGGGGTCCCCTAGAACCCCAGAACCTATTGACAAGGGACCCCTGATAAGATATCGGAGGTCCTTGGCCAAACACTTTTTCGGGGACCTCGGGTAGCCAAATATTACAATTTTTTTGCCATTTTGGGCCCCTAAATGTCAGGGGCTCTAGGTCACTGCCTAGTTGGCCTAGTCAGTAAACAGGCCCCGAGTAGAGAGAAGGAGGCCCACGGTCCAACTTCCATGCGCGAAACCCAAACCTTGGCTCGGTACAGAGAGTACCACATGCCCTCCCTAGACCATCACCTGCCACGGAAGGAAGGGAAAATTCCTGAATGAAGAGGAAAGGAAGGAAACAGTCCTGAATGAACCGAAGACAGATAAGAGACAGCCAAAAGAAGTTTTTTGAGTAGGATCTATATTTGGGGGTGGGGGGGGGGGCGAATCGGAAGAGGTGTAAAAAATTTCTGAGCTTTGTTTTCATTCAATTCTTAAAACTTTTTCCGATAATCAAACTTAGTTTTAAATGTTTATATTGATTCTGGGCCCCTGAACCTATTGGTCTAGGGCCCCCCGAGTAAGATATCAGAGGTCGTTGGCCAAACAGTTTCTTGGGGCCCTCTTATAGCCATACACAGGACCGATCCTAGCAGGTGTGCACCGCACAAGGGCGGCCAAGAGCCGCATCATATAGTTCTTATAATCAAGCAAAATTCCTCAAGAATTTATCACAAGATGAGTTAGGAACATTTTGTTGCTTCATTGTCCATTAATATCTACTCTTTACACACATGCTTCATTTGGTTGCAAAATTTATGAGAGAACTGTTAATCAGGCATGGATACAGGGGAGGAGAAATGAGGGAAATGGCCCCCCCCCCCTCCTGAAGCATGGAAGGGTGCCTTTTAAAAGGAGCACCGAGGGTGGCACTAATGTTTACCCCCCCCCCCCTCCCAAACTTTTATAGACCTAAACAATGAAGACATATTTTATTTATATAAAAAAAGAAGCTATACTGATTAGATACTCTCGCAAGCATTTCAAACAACAAATTCTGTGTTCAATAATCATGGATGCGTGGACAATAAGTAGAAAATTGCGACTCCCTGGGAGTCAAAAATATTTGAATGACGAAACAAATTTTGTAATTTTCCCCCTTTACGGTAATTTTTTCTAATTAAGATCCCGGATGAACTGCCCGGTTTCTGATCAGGTAGGAGGACAGGGCTCTTGCACTGGGAAGCAAATTTAAATGAAGCTCCAAAACGAAGATCCAAAAGGATGACATGACCTCCTTGAGGAGACTAAAGAAGGCTTAAAATTGCGTTTCTACTACTTAACTTTCAGAAACTTTCCCTGGTTGAACCACCGATCTTAAGGAACCAATTAAGTCTCTGATTCACCCCTTCCACCTTAACTTAATCAAACATAGCCTGAAAATGTTGGCTCTAAATTCCAAAGTGTGTTTTCAGAGGACAGCTTTTCCTAATGTCATCAAAAATTGCTAAACGGCATTTTTGGATTTCTTTTTCGAAATTTTTGCGATGGAGGGCCCCGAAATCCATTCCCAAACATTACTACCAAAGACGGTCTCAATTAGCGTCTTTAGAGAGGCCTCTCATCCCACCCCCTTTCACTTAACGTATTGAAAAACAAACTAAAACTCCGTTTTTCAAACATAAGTTTCAAGAACTTTCGGAGAAGGACCCCATATCCCCTTTTTCTCCAACCCTATCACTATACACTTCAAAATTTCTTTTTTAAAAGGTTCCGTGGAGCCACAGAACCCTTCCTGTCTAAAGTAGCCCGAAATTGACTTCAGTTTCAAAAAACAGTTCGTGAGGGCACACTGAGCCCCCGCCCGCTCTTTGTCCCATCTTTATCAAACAATGCCTAAAATATGATTTTGGGACTTCAATTTCTAAGAAATTCCGGATTAGAACTGCTTAGCTTATGTAACTTTTTACGGCGAAAGGGTATACCCATCAATGGTCGAGGTGAGGTGGACAAAAGCCAATAGTTATATTTTTTAGATATTAATATCGAAAAATGTCCGAAAGATCCACCGAATCTTCCCAGTTTCGCTAACGTCACTAAAGATAATATATAATTACGCTTTTAGAAATATCCGCTTGGGAGCTCCAAAACCCTACCTTCCCAAAAATAGCCCATAATGGATATTTCGGTTCAGAACATTTTCACGTTATAATCCCCTATCGTTTCCAATATAGCCAACAATGGGTTTTTGAAATAATAGTGCCGAGAAACACCAGGTGGAATGCCGCCAGATCCCCTACCGTAAGCAAAGACAGCCTAAATTTGCGTTTTAAACTTCAATTTCGAAAACTTTCGATAGGAGATGATTGAATCTCCCTCCCTCTAGCAACGTCAACAAAGGTTACCCAAAATTGCGTGTTTAAAACTTCAGTTTCGGAAAATTTTCGGGAAGAGCGCGATCCTTCCCAAGCTACGCTCACCAAAAATAACTTCGAGTTGATTTCAATTTTGAAAGAATTTTAGGAAAGAGCTCCAATATTACTTTCCCCTGAAGTCTCGAAAAAATTCTTAAAATTGCGATATTTGACGTCAATTTTGAAAATTTCTCCATGCACCTTGAATATGCCCGACTCTTTTGTCCTTGCACCCGAACACAACCAAAGATGAACTAAAACTATTTTTCATACGCTAATTTCGATAATCTTCTCAGAGCAATCCCCCCCTCCTCCATCCTTCCTCTGATGTCACTGAAGACAGACTATAAAATGCGTTTTTACGACTAGTAAATTTTGGCATCTATTACTTTCTTAAAAGATGTAAATTGTACTTAAGGAGTTTCTTACTATAAAACTTTTCTTCCTTCTTATAAGTTCATCACTTTTCTGTTTTCTTTTTCTTTTATTTTTTTAATTAGAACTTGGTATAGATATTTGAAGAAAGATTTATATGTACGTTAAAGGTTAGTCAAAATATGCAAATTGCTCTTGAGGGGTGGCTCATTAGGTCTTTTCACACGGGCGGCCGACATCCTAAGCATCGGCTCTGGCCATTTTTGTCACTTGCTAAAACAGTTTTCGTCATTTGGGGTCCCCCCAAGGGCCGGGGCTCTAGGTCATGGCCCAGCTGGCCTATTCAGTAAAGAGTGTCCCTGACATTAGGTGGAAAAATCGAACCAACTCTTGACCTCCCAATTTAAAGAAAAGAACTGGAATAGATACTTTGTTTTAAAATTAAACTCTTTTAGCGGGCAATTGTTAATATATTACCAACAAAGTTTTCTCATTTTTTTTTCTCTTCAAAACAAATAAAAGATAGGGACTTTGCCAAGAAAGTGGGAAGGAAGAGATCGTCTAAATAATTTCCTTTAATTCACCAAAGACAGCCTATTGTGTTTTTAAACTTCCATTTCGGAAAAATTCCTGAAGAGAGTTCAAAAAACTTCTTTCTTCCTCATATGTTCAAAAATTGCTTAAAACTTTTCTGGAACTTCGATTTTGAAATATTCCGGGGCAAAGATCCGAAGCCTTCCTAAAAATTTGATTTTTAAACTTTGATTTTCGAAAAAAGCTGGGACAGTGCCAGGAACCTCATCTCTTATTGTCAGGTCATGAAAGGTGGCCTACAACTGTGTTTCAGGAGTTTAAATTCGGAAAATTTCCGGGGGAGAGCCTCTGAACCCTCAATCCTTTTTGAATTACCAAAGATCATCTAAAATTGCGTTTTAGGAACTTCAATATCAAAAGTTTTTCTGGAAGTCTCATCTTTGAGCAACTTCCCCTTACATCTTACATAACATCCTATAAACGCATTTGTGGACCACTTTGGTTGAAGTTAGGGGAAGGGATAAGGGGGTTCGGAACTTTTCCTCAGAAATCGAAGTTGCAAAAAGGCAATTTAAGAATGGCTTAGAATCGCATTTTTAAAACTTCAATTTCGCAAAATTTATAAACAAAGCCAACAAAATCGAAAAACTGTACTTCATATATACAGTAATATGATTTTTAGTAGGGGGCCCAAAATCAGATTTTCTGCGGGGCAGAAAATTTGAAGTTACACTACTGACCAGTGGCTTGGCTAGCCGATGGTTTTTTTTAATTGGGGGGGGGGGGGGATTCGGCGGCCACTTAATTTTTCACTTCATATACATACTAGCTGTAGCTTCACGGCGATACCCGTGCAAATAATTTAAAGCTTAAACTAATGCTCCATAACATTAAACTATGTCAACAGTTGCTCCGAAGTATAAAATAATCCCCCAACTCTATTATTTAACCTCATTAGAAAGTCGCCCGTCATGGTATGAGGGGTGAAGATTTGCTTCCATGTACATTTGAAAGCAGCGGTTGCCTGTTTGGGGATATTTTGGTACTTTTAAGTTTTAACCCAAACTCCAGTGGATTAACCCTAGCAGATAATGATGCAGTGGCTAATAAACAAATTTTTTCATATTTTACAAAATGATGTTTCCGTGTTTCACTTTAAAAAACGTAGAACTTCAGCGACTATTCGTTTTGAACAGGGAACAGATTAAAAGCCTGGTTATTCACCGTGGGGTGCAAAAATGTCAGTTTATGATTTGACTTATAAGAAAACCCTCAAATATTCAAATGGAAAGCAAAAATGAAATTGACGCAAGACTGGCTTCGACAGGGAGTGGAGATGAAACACTAAATAACAATTTGGATTGAAGAAAGTCTTCGAAATTTCTAAACCATCCGATGATTAAACTAATTAATCCATTAGAATGTGACACATTAATTAACAAAAAATTCAATTTTTCTATTTTCCCCCAATTTTTTTTTCTTACCCACCACTTTAAAATTTCCATAATTTTTACATCTCCAAATGTGACACCATAGGGAAGACTTCCCTTCTCGTTCTGAATGAATGACGACACAATGTCACTTCATCCAAGGACAACTTACTTGGGAGGTTGTCCTTCGCCATCTTGGGATTGACGCTTGGACGTCGATGGCAGCTCCCCATCTGCTCCTCGGTCACTCCCCTGGAACAGAGCAAACACAGGACTCTTAGAATGGACAGCGGACCGATTTTGAAAAAAAAAAAAATTTTGTTAGAAAGGAGAGTTGATCGAGAGTGTTCTTAGTCAGGTTGCATCTTTGGATGACATTCATTAACGAAGATATTAATTAAGAACTTCTAAAGGGTTTTTCACGATTCTTGCAGTGAAAACGTAGTTAAAAATTTCAAAATGTAATACCAAAATAAAGAGAATAGATAAAAGAAGTCTGATAGAATGTGTTTGGAACTTCCATGGTTCATAGAATACAAATTTTTACGTTTTTTTAAAGCAGATTTTAATAACGGCTAAGCGTTTATTCACGCAGTTGATAACCGAATTCATTGTTGGCTGACAAGGAAATTAAAAGCAATGATTTAAAATTATTTGTTGCCAGTTTCTACTTAATAGCAAATAAAATACTTGACATTGACTTTTAATAATATAAGGCTTTTGAAAGGATTTTCAATTTTCCCTTTTGGTTTTACAGTTGCAACTCAGTCGGGGCTTTTTTTTTAAATTTTAGTTACTTTCAAAACGGATTATATTCTGTTTTATATTTTTTTTGGCAAAAGGAACAAAAAAAAAAAAAAAAAAAAAACTTTTTACGCACAAACACTAACTGTTAGAATTTCGAATTTCTGACAACGTTTTGGTAAAGGCTATTAGCAATAACAAGTGACTAGTGGCATAAGTCTAGAAATTTTCCCTCCCTTTTATCAGACCTAAATTGACAATTTCGTTTTGGACTCCAAAGCAGAATACTTGGTAATGTTCTGCAATGTAAAATCATTTGACCAAAATTGTTCTGCTATTACTTCCAAGTCAGTGTTTTTTTCAGACTGTTTGCTCTAGGGGGGGGGGGAGCACTTTGAAAGTTTGGGGGGGGGCAAGGATGTATTTAAGGAGGCAGGGCACTTTAAGAGTTCAGAGGGGGCAAGGTCGTATTTAAAGAGTGGGACATTCCCCCTCCCCCCTCCTCAGAAATAAATTCAAAACTAAAAACTCTGAATCATTTTATGATTTCAATTTGCGAAGTAACCTTCATGTTTGGTTTGTCCGCCCCTCCTCAAATAAATCCCTGTATGCGTCCACGGGCGGGACGATATGAGCTTTAAAAAACTCCTGGTTCATTACATGGCTCCCATAAAAATGTAACAGATCAAAAGACTGACAGTACTGCAATATTATGAAAAAAAAATATTATTGGCAAATGCAAAAAAAAAATCAATGAAAACATTTTTTAATCATTCAAACATACACAAAATCACTCTAAACAAGAAAAACAGTGTAATCAAGTTTCATATTGACGGTCCTCCGTCACACTGTAAATGCATGAGAAACTTTTAAATTTATAAAACACGCAACGAAGCATGAATACCATGCAATAAAAATTATTTAAAATGGAACACATTTACGGAAACAAATATTCGTCGAATCGCTTCTTCTGAAGTCGAAATTTGTTTCATTAGATTGTCTTACAATTCCTAAAACTGACAATAACATGTAATAAAATAAAGAAAAATAACTCTCTTCAAGTTTCAAAGGAAATAAAGACAAGGAAAATGATTAGAGCCCGGATTATGTGCACTAAAAACACTTAAAATGCATGTATTCAATAAAAGCTAAAAACATATGCGCTACAAACGAAAAAAATATTTGCTTTCTTTTTTTAACTTACGTGAAGAGAAACTAAGATCTTATTAAAAACGCAGTAATATGCATTTTTTTAAAAAAGGCAAAACCGTTTTTATGCATTTATATGCACTAAGCGTCAAAAGGGGCCAAAATTAGCGACTACATATAAACATATGGGCTGTGGGACTAAGGCATAAAAGGAGCTTAGAAAAATGGTTTCGTTTGCTAATTTTGGGGACTACAAAAAGTGATATTTTTCTGAGTCCTGTGACTGTCTATAAATAAAAAAAAAAAAAAAAAAAAAAACAATGTTCCCAAAAAAGTACCGCCTCAAAACATTTTTACAGACCGTTAGAGATACATGAAAAGGAGTGAAAATGGCAAGAGGTGGACAAATTTTAAATACATCGAACATATTATTGATGTACATTAAAAATACTCATGTACGTTCAAAATATTGTGCATGTGCATTAAAAAACTTTTATTTTAAAGAAGCAAACATGTTATTCTAAAGTGTCATTGTCAGAATCACTGAATCCATCGATCCGGTTTTCATGTATAAAGATATATTTTCTTCTTGAGAGTTTACACTCCTACTGTCACTGGAGCAGGATTGTGTACGTGAACAATTTTACACCTTGCATGTACATCTCTTCGAAGAACACCAAGTTTTCTGGCATGCACAGGAGATTAGTTTTGTTTTTGTACATTAGTTCTCCACTGCATTTCAATACTGCCCGCATTTATAATCCGCTCAATGCTCCGATGAAGTGGGAGCATTGACTGGAGTGGCGCTCAACCTACAGCCCGCGGGCCAAATGTGGTCCTTGAAGCTGACCCACGTGGCCCGTCGTTGTGTTCAGTGTTACAAAACGAAAAATATATTCCAAAACCTTACAAAACTACGAATCATCTTCTTTCAGTGCCATGAATTTTGAAGCCAAGTAGTCATAAATTAATTTCTAAAATTTTGGTTAGAAATTGTCCTTCCTTTCTCTTGTTTTCCCATGCTATCTAGAAAAATTTAAATCTTATAAATAAATTTTAAATTTTTTCTGCCTCGCAAGATTCCCATTAGTGTGAGTTACGGCCCGCGGGTAAAAAAAGGTAAGCACTACTGGATTAAATTATTCCAACATCAGCATTGAACATTTGCTTGATAGTTAGTGCACAAACAAGGGGATAGGGTGTGAGTAAGTCCTTGATTCAGTCATATTTATCGCTGACTTTCGTCAAAGTTAAGCCTGTGACATATGGGATTTCGATGTTTATTAATAACTTTTTTTTTTCTATTTCTTGTTACCAAAAATCCGAGAATGTATTCTGAATCTTCACAATGTTTAAAAATTTTTGTGCCCAAAAATAATTTTTCGCGTTATCGTTAATGCTAAAACTGTTAAAAAAAAAAAAAAAAAAAAATGCCCTTACAAAATCTGCTGTAAAAAATTTTCTTTATCAAGAGCTTTTTCCAACAAAGTTTTTCTTAAACAAATCCACCTTTAAGCTTGCAATTTATATTTGCCTTAAACTTATCCGCAAGTGCTAAGATTTAGGTCTTTGAACAGTTCAAATCAAAACATGAAATACAAGAATGAAGTCTCGTCGGCGAGATCTTCCAAAAAAAAAAAAAAAAAAGTTTGAATCGTACTTATCCTTTATCAGTTATTGGAGGGAGGGAGGGAGGGGGGGGGGGCGCATTAGCAGACAATTCGAAACTCTACCTTCCAAACGTTAAGTTTTCAATATTTAATTATTTTATTTATTTTGAACTTTTTTTGTCCTTTGCAATATTTTTACGATACATTAACCTTAATCCATTTAACCATGCACCTCTCTAGTCTTTATCTATTTTATTTTACTTTAAAGGGAAAGTTGGTTAAAAATGAACTTAAAAAACATCGTCTGCAATCAAAAAGCAAAGTACTTTTAAAAAAGGGGGAGGGGGGGAACATCGTGATATGAAAGTGAAATATCCTTTTTTTTTTTAATTTATCGTCCGCTAATGTTTTTTTAATGTGAATTGGCATCTGTTATAGTTGTTTATGATTTTAAGATTTCGTAAATCAATTACAGCTATTCGTGGATTTCTTAATCTATTTTTTGTGAAGTAAAGTGCCTTTTAATGTTTTGTACTTAACAATGTATATCTGCGCTGGCTCTAGTGTAATAAACGAAATCTTGAGATTAAGATCATGCAGCACTGCGGATTGATACAATTTTCGATTTCCTTTTTGTTACGAAATTGCTAAACAAAAATAATTTAAAACGCATTAATATATTTTGCAACAAAAAATTGAATAAAACAGTAAAATTGTGGTTGAAAAACGGTTTCTTAAATTTTTAGATTTCAAATATTTGGCGTAATAGCACAACCTAGAGTCAACATCTTTTGTATAAGCGCTAACAGGCCATGGAACAGAGTTCCTATTTCAAATACTAATTAAAACTCAATGAGACAGTTTCTGCATGGGAACATTGCATTTTTCTATTGAGTTCACCAATAATAATAGATTTTTAAGCAAGTTCTCTTAGTCCCCAAGATTGGTAAACGAACTTGAAAGAAATTGGTATTTGGCCCATAGACTAATATGCAAAAGACGATTTTGTAATATGTGCAAAAATGAATAATTAAATAAAATAATAAAAC
The DNA here is from genome assembly GCF_026930045.1 of Uloborus diversus. Taxonomy (NCBI): domain Eukaryota; kingdom Metazoa; phylum Arthropoda; class Arachnida; order Araneae; family Uloboridae; genus Uloborus; species Uloborus diversus. Next base: position 958,890 of record NW_026557876.1, read on the forward strand.
TAAGTAAAGAAACTAAGTAAAAATGAAATTAAGTTTAAAAAAAAAACTTGGGGTTTTTAAAAACTGAAATATTTTTAATTTTTTGAATTGAAAAAATGGATAATATTACTAAATCTGAACATAAGATATTAATTGTCAAATAAGCACGCATGAGAAACTTTCAAAGAGTTATTTATTTTACTTAAAATTTAAAAACAGATTATAAGGGTAACGTAATGGGACCCCCAATTAGTTTCAATTTAGGATTTCGATTGCATCGTTAAACAGAGGCGTATTTATTATTGATTAGATAAAGATTTTTAGTTTTAAAAAAACCATATCATGAGTGGAAGTCTTTTTTTTTTTTTTTTACAATTTCATTAAAATTAGTTTTGACAAAGCTGTCAAGCTGAAAAAACTTGGAGAATGACTTCTGGACACCCTTGTAAATTAAATATTGGAATTCATTCTTTCATACAATTTTTCAAAAAAACAGTACAATATTATCATGAGTGATTATTGTAAATAAAGTTTTCAACTAAAGAAAAAAAATGCATTAAAAGGCAAAAATTACCCTCAAAATATTTTGTTTTTGACTCTGATTGCAAAGATAATCGCTAAAGACAGTAAAGACCTTTGTAGGGAGACTCAAACAGGGTCACATGTTAGAGTTCTAAAAGGATTACGAAATAAATCTGTCCTTTAGGGAAATCCACGTTGATTTTAAAAAGTTTTCTAATTGGCGAAAAGTCTTGTTGGCCTAAAACCTGTTTAAAGACATAAAGAGGGGGGGGGGGAGTAATATATGCCAAATTTTCATACATTTCTTTTGAAAAGAAGACGTTAATGCCACCATGTTATGTCATTTAGAAGAGGATTCCCTCCATACAATGATCCTTATCCAGATAACTTTTGATTTCTATGAGATGTACCATGACTCCATGAGTGCCCACAGAGTGAGAGAGAGAGTACATGTCCTAAGGCTCCGGTACGAATCTCACCAATGTACTGTGAGAGTTAACGACTAGATAGATTAAGGATAACGTAGTTCCAACCACCTCATACCTACAACAGAAATAAGCGGACAACAAAGGAAAGAGGGCAATAAAAAGGGGGGAAATTTATCTTGTTCTTTAATTAAATGCACGTACATTTCCAGGGGGGGGGGAATATACTTTTAGCCATTTGTTGACGGCAAGAGACTTTCCATCGACAGTGACACAATGGAGACCACAGAGGCCTCCTCCCCAGATGATAAAATTCTGAATTTTCTATAATTTCCTTTTTTTTTTAAATCTTTACTAGCAAAACAAGTGTAATCGAAATGTTCCTTGTAATGCAGAAACACATGTCTGCAGTGCTCCTGCACATTTGTACTTTTACTGTTGTTCCATTTGCTTTTGAAAATTATTTATGTTCAGCGCACTAGAAGTATAGATTGATATAATTTGTTTTAACTCCAACTTGATTAATCCTACCTTTTATGTATTTGTTCATTTTTAGTTTAAAAAATAACTTATTTGTAAAATTATTCACTGAAACAAATTTTTTAATACATTTTCTGTTCCTCAATGTTCTTTGGGTCTTCCTTGTAGATTTCAAGGTGCTGAAAAAGAATATGTTTGCGAAAGTTTTCTATCACCCTCCAATTTTAAGAAATTTCATTTATAAGTTTTGGATTATTTATGCTATCTTATGGCAGTTAAAAGCATGCTATATGTTTCCTCCATATGCATTTGATCCACAGACACATTTTTTTAAACTCATTAGTGCGATAGAACACGTAACAAGAGAGTAGAAACCGTATTCACTCTGATTAAGTTTTATCTACGGGACCTCGAGCAGATGGAGCTAGGCGCTTCGTATCATTCTGGTTTCACGCAAGATCGCGGTTGTCGAAGCTTTCTTTGGGCGCGTGGAAATGCACGGCCATCGGTCCCCGTAGCTTATTCTTGCACAATGAAAGTATCCCGCGAAAATATGAAGATACTGATTCATGAAATGGACTACTCACATCACAATTGGAGCATGTGGGCAGTTTTTTTTAAAAAGTAATTACCGTTCTCATTGGTCTGCAACTCGATGATGCAATATACTGATACTTTCTGTGTGAGTGGAACAGCAGGGCAATACATGGACATTATATCGAAAAAGAAATGGCCAGAGCACAAACGATGTATTGCAGGTGAGGGGAAAAAAATGCAAAACGTTTCTCTGATCGATTAAAGAAAAAAAGTATTCTCCACCTTTACGCATAAAGTTGGGATTGATGAAGAATTTCACTAAATCAACGGATAAAAGCAGGAACAGTTCCCGTCGCTCATGTATGCAAGAATGAAGGAGGGTATTTTCATTGAACCACAGATTATGAGGGACCAAATTTTTGAAGCTGGTTTAAGTGATTTAGGAAAAACAGCATCGATTGATTTTAAAAATGTCGTGACACAGTTCTTAAGATATAATAAAAGTCCTAACGGAAGGGCTCGGGCGTAAAAAGTGGTATCGGACAAAATTGTAAAAATCGAGTGATTTGATGAAAACCAGATTTAGATAAAATGAAAAGCTTTCTACGAACACAAATACTAACTGGAAAATTTTCTGCAAATATTTATTTTGCCAAACTCACCCTTGAATAAAAAATTAAGTTTATATTCAGATATGAAAGAGAGAAAAAAAAGTGCTTTAAATCATTTATTTATTTATTTTTTTACAATAACATAGTTTGCTTATTTTTCATCAACTGAAGAAAACTGCCAAAACCATTATTTTCTTTACACATGTGCTTTAAAAGGCTTTAACAGAATTAAACTGGGATTTTCTTAAAAATTCCCTTTTAATTTTTTTTTTAAATCAACATTAGCAGTTTGAAAAAAAAAAAATTCTGCAGAGCCAAAAACTTTCTGTGAACGCCGTTCGCGCGTTCGTCTATATTATGCAAGACCGGTGAAAACAATGACATGTGGTCGTATAAACTGAAATCTTATACAGTTTTGATGTTTCCCTCACAAATGGCGACACAAAGTAATTTCTGCTATGTGGCATCACGTCCATGTAAATGGCGGTAAGTGGTAAAAATGGCGAATAGCGAACACGTGACCGGCACTTCTGGTGGTAATAATGGGCGTGAAATCTCGGCTAAGTATGGTGAATGTGATTCTGATGACTCCGATAAAGACTCGGAATACGTTCCTAGTGATGATGGATCTAACATTAAGGTAGGAATGATTATTATTTTAGGTATTTTAATATTTCTATGCAGCAATGTTGTGTGTATTCAGATACCATCTTTTACGTGCACTTAGAGTACGGCTGATAAGTTATCGTACTAATCCATATGAATGAAACAAAGAATACATAACTTCAACAGGCTTCGCCAACACCGAAACTTTCAACCGGACCGAGTTTCTACAAAAATGAGACATTTTGTTACAACTTCGGTATCCACCTCCTCGAAACCTTCACTGGAATATCTTTACGTGTGGGGGACGAATCGGCAGCCGAGAGGGGGGGGGGCGATGAAAAATAGGAAGCTGTCAATCGGAGACTTTTTCAGAACATAATGTCAAAGCTACGAAGTTCAGCCATTCCAGACAGCTGGCCAAAACAAAAATGGGTCTCTGGTATCACCGCCGCATTTTGTGTAAAATTAGCTCCTGACGTATATGTGCCCTACTTTCGTTGAAATTTCATTGATGAAATACAATTTAAAATATATTCGCGAAATTTTTCAGAATTAAAATATTTAATATTTTTTATAAACTTTGAAATTAACTTTGAGTGTCATCTACCAGATGGGTGTCACCCGGGGCAAACCACCCCCTCTCAATAACTTGGATTTAGAAAAAAAGCTTTTTTTCTCTCAAGTTACTGCTTTCAAAAATTGAAAGCACATGATTTGATCAATATCTATTGGTTAAACATTAAAGGGGGGCAAATTACAGACAATCCTTTTCAAATTTTTTAAAAGGGATTTTTAAGTCATCTCACTTTTTAACTCCTAACTATTGGAAAATTTGATTTTTAAATTGACATTCTAACGTTGCACGTGTCTTAGGTTTACAAAAAAAAAAAAAAAATGCGAAAGTGTCATAAAAAGGTGTATTTTACTGTGCATATGCAAATTTATATATTTATACTTTTCCTGTGGCAACGCCTCTGGGATTGCAGTTTTATACTGCGGTCTCTGGGACGAACAGCAGAAATTGTAAGACTGCGGCGGCATGATGTACACAATATAATTGTTCTTTAATAAAACCAAGCAAAACTACAATTGTGTCAGCCTCAGCTATTTCTCAAAATACGTTTTACAGTCCACTACCAGCGATCAACATATGGTCCAGCAGCCGGACAATAAAATGGCTAAAACATATAATAAAGTCGAGTTGAACCGATTAAGGGGACGCGTAAAAGCAAAGCTCACGATTATAACTAAATTTGATGAGAAAGATAAAGAATTGTGTGAGAAGACTAAAGTTGAATGCGAAAGTAAATTACGTGATATCTCGGAATTAAAACAAGAATTGAAAAGGCTCTTCGAGTTATACGGTGAGTTAAAGTTGGATGAAAAAGAAGAATTCGAGTGTGATGAAGTCTTCATGGAATTGGACTCTATCTGCGACACTCTGGAGGTAAACATTAAATATTTTCTTACTGGGTTTACTGATAAAACGGATAAGTCTAAAACTGAAGACTTTAGCGCTAACAATTCATTAAAGTTTGATTTGGCTACCAAATTGCCTATTATCCCGTTACCTAAATTTAGCGGTAGAATTGAAGAATTTGCTAACTTTAAGGGTCAGTTTCAATCCATGATTTCTGCTAATGAAAACATTTCAGAAACTCAAAAATTATTCTATTTAAAAGCTGCCTTACAAGGTGAAGCAAAAATTTTAGAAACTAGTGAGGACACGTTTAAATCCTTGTTTAGTGCATTAGAGGCTAGGTACGAAAATAAACGTACAATAGTGGATCTCTATATTCAGGAAATATTAGGATTAGAAAAAATAAATTTCGAAAACTCAAAATTATTGAGAAATTTATCTGATAAAGCTAAAAAGAATTTAAGAGGCTTAAAAGCGCTTAATTTAGAATGTAATGATCTTTCAAATGCGATAATAACGAACATCGTTCTTCAAAAGCTAGACAAAGATTCTAGAAAGGCATACGAATTATCTGTAGCTACTAAAGAAATTCCGTCATTACATGAATTATTACAATTTATAGATAACAGATCTAATGTGCTTGATTAATTAAATACGAGTATTTCTAACAAAAATGTAAAAGGGTTTCAAAATCCTATGTCAAAACCCAGAAATTTATTTATTAATGCCGATAAAAACATTAAACTTTGTTTTATGTGTAATGAACAACATTCTTTATTTAAATGTAAGCAGTTTAACAATTTAAATATTTCTCAGCGCTTAGAATTTGTAAAGAATCACAAATTGTGTAGAAATTGCTTAAGGCAACACAAGTATAATTGTCGTTCAACATTCAAATGCTCTGTATGCTTTAAAAGGCATAATACATTGCTACATTATGAAAAAGACAAAAATGGCAGTAATTCAGTACCTTCAAATGTAAATGTTAACAATTCGTTTTCCGCGATAAAAGAATTTTCGTACAAACAAGAAGCGTCACTCGTCAGTGTGCTTCAAGGTCAGAAACCTGAAAATAGTGGGGTAAATCAGAATGTTTCTATTAAAGAGTTGTATAGCGAGGAATATTTCAGTAAAACGGCTAAACGCGATGATTCTGATAGAGATATAGTAAAACTTCCAATAGAGGAAAAGAGTAGGTCATTAAGCAATTTGAAAAGCTCCAGAGATGCCGCACAGAGATATTCGCCATTTCTTACCACTCGTACTCGAGGGACTTTGATAGAGGAAGGACATCAAGATTTTCCCGATGCATGTGAAGTTGCACGCGGGGACGTTTGTGTCAATGACGTTCTGTCAGGTTCGGAAATTTTGGATCAGGCAAAGTTCCAACAGACTGATCTCATTCAAGTTTTGCATAAAGAAGAAATGGAACTCAATAAATCGATGTCTAACCATCCCGACTTACTACACACAAACTGTGAACATTCGTTAACGCCTCAAGAAATGACTGGAAAGACATTGGAAATGTTGCGTTCAAGTTCGGATTATTTTACATTTAAGGTGACTGTGAATCTCAAGGAAAATTACACGAAAGGTGAAGTTCCTTTTACGATTTCTAGAATTTTCGAACCCCATGGTCCAATACAACCATTCATTTCGAAGGATAAAATGTTCCATCAGAGACTTTGGGTGTTGTTACTCAACTGGTCGGATCCTTATCCCCCTAAGGAGTGGTGGAGTTTTTTGAAACAACATCCAGTTATAAATCAAGTGCAAATTCCCAGGCACAGTCTTCTTCCTAAAGCAATTACTATTCAGCTACATGGATTTGCTGATGCTTCAAAACAAGCTTTTGGGGCAGTTATCTACTTGAAATCGACAGATGCGTTTGGATACATAAAAACGAGTCTCTTGTGTAGTAAATCAAAGGTATCTCCTCTAAAAACCTTAACAATACCTCGTTTGGAGTTGTCATCAGCTCTGCTTTTAGCGCGACTTACATCCAAGATTATACCCATATTGCAGTTGCCAATAGATAATATTTATTTGTATAGTGACTCGACCATTGTTCTTGCCTGGATTAAAACCCCAGCGGAGAAGTTAAAGCCGTTCGTTTCCAATAGAGTAAAGGTAATTCAAACGATGAATCAAAATTACCAGTGGCGACATACCTCTTCTAAAGATAATATAGCGGATATTATCTCTCGTGGACAAGATGCAGATGTTCTCTTGACAAATAAACAGTGGTGGGAAGGACCAGAAATTTTAAAACAACCTCAATCACATGGACATTCATTTGAACTAAACGATCTTAATCAAGTTTTATATTACAGTGAAGTGAAGGATACTCATGAGACTGTCTTAACTGCTACAGAAAATGATTTGTTGGTAAATTTCCTGAATTTGAGTAATAACTATCAAAAATTAATTAATGTATTTAGTTATATTCTTAGGTTCATTTACAACTGCCAGAATAAAGTAAGGAAGATTGGACCTCTAACAGCTGATGAGGTCACTGCCAGTGAGTTAAAACTTTCATCGTTTGTTCAACAGGAAGGTCTTAGTGATGACTTTCAGTTCGGAAAAACCAGTAAAATTGTCAAGAAAATTAAAATTTTTGTTACCTTTTTTCGATAAAAATTCAAATGTCATAAGAGTTGGAGGTCGTTTGTCAAATTCTCAATTACCCTTTGATGCAAAGCATCCAATAGCATTGCCTAAAAATCATAAATTATCAAAACTCATTTTATTAGATTTACATCTAAAAAATTGCCATCTTGGTGCGCAAGCACTATTGCATGCATCTAGATTAAAATTTTGGATAATTCATGGAAGAGATCTCGCCCGGAAAATTGTACATGAGTGTGTGATTTGTTCAAAATACAAACCACGATTTTTAGAACAGAAAATGGGAGACCTTCCACCTGAACGCTGCCAACAAACATTTCCCTTTTTGAATACTGGCACTGACTTCGCAGGTCCATTTTATATTAAAAATAAAAATCAACGTAAAGGAGCATTACAAAAAATCTTTATTGCAATATTTGTATGTTTATCAACCCGTGCTGATCATTTTGAAATTGTGTCGGATTTGACGTCTGATTCATTTATTGCATCATTGAAAAGGTTTATATCCCGCTGTGGAAAATGTGCTGTTTTATTCAGTGATAACGCAAAAACATATATCGGTGCTCACAAAGAGCTCGACCGCTTGCATAAGTTAGTGAGTCAACCAGATGAGATTTTATCAAAATTTCTTTCTATTGAAAGAATAAAATGGAGGTTTATCCCACCCAAATCTCCTCATTTTGGAGGCATTTGGGAAAGTGGTGTCAAATCATTTAAATTTCATTTAAAACGCGCAATGGGCAAATTGATTTTTACTTACGAAGAATTTTTAACAATCTCAAATCAAATCGAAGGGATTTTAAATTCGAGGCCTTTAATGCCACTTCCGAGTGATGCAGAAGAAATAGAGGTTTTGACTCCGGCACATTTTTTAATTGGCAGAACAATGCTCACAGTGGTAGAGCCAGAGTTGTTAGATTTGTCTGATAGCAGATTAAAACGATGGCTGCAAACAACAAAAATAATTCAGCAAGTATGGAAAAATTGGTCGAGAGACTATTTATGCCATTTACAACAAAGGTCAAAATGGTGTTTTTTGAAGGAAAACATTGCCATTGGGGCAGTGGTTTTGATAAAAGAAGATAATATGCCTGTAAATTCGTGGAGCTTAGGACGTGTAATAAAGGTTTTCGAAGGCCGGGATAAATGCATTCGAGTCTGTTTGGTAAAGACTGAGGGTGGTACATTCAAACGTCCCATAACTAAGTTAGCAATTTTACCTGTTCCAGTGTAAAGTGGATGATTTTAATTAACTATATCTATTTTAATGTTTACATGTTTTAATTGTAATTGAGTTTTATATCTGTTCAATTTACTTCTGTGCATTTTATGGTATTTTACTGATAATTTTATTGATTAATATTTTTGAAATCTATCAATTTCAACGCCGGGAGTATGTATTTTACTGTGCATATGCAAATTTATATATTTATACTTTTCCTGTGGCAACGCCTCTGGGATTGCAGTTTTATACTGCGGTCTCTGGGACGAACAGCAGAAACAGTAAGACTGCGGCGGCATGATGTACACAATATAATTGTTCTTTAATAAAACCAAGCAAAACTACAATTGTGTTAGCCTCAGCTATTTCTCAAAATAAGTTTTACAGTCCACTACCAGCGACCAACAAAAGGGATTAATATTTCAACCTCTGTTTAGAGGTTTTCCCCCTTCTTGAAAAAATACAATTAAAAATTTTTTTTAAAAAAATCTGGAGTCGGGCGTTTCAAAATCCAGGAATTGGAGTCGGCCATTTTCCTTCCGACTCCGCAGCCCTGGTATCTATACTCCCGATGAATGAGAAAATGTCCTCAGATATGTTCAAAAGAAAACACCATTCGTTGTTTACAGAATGAAGCAGAATGATTTTTTTTTGCAGGTGTCCAGTTTAAGACAACATTTTCAGCAACCAAAAGCATCTGAATAAATGGGTATAAGGAACATCGGGGGGAGGGGGGGAGATGCGGTTTTCTTCAGGAGACCTCCGTAAAATAGAGATGTGGAAATAAAAGAGGAAGGACAATGAACCTCAAAGAACTTCTCGTTCAAGATTTGGGAAAGAAGTTCAGTTCCACGCTGCCGATTGATCGGGAAAAACCTGGACACGTCCTCTCTTGCTTAATTTAGATTCCTTCTGTATATCACCCGTTTTATACAAATCTACATTCTAATTAAACATTACTTAATGTTGTTTAGTTTAAAGTTTCATTGTTATGTGTTTTGCTCAATGAAAGAATTTTTTGAAGTAAACATAATGGTATCTAAACAACTTTTTTTTTTTAATATGTGGATTATATGTGGAAAAAAAAATTTCACTAGCAAAAATTTAATCAAATATTCCTGAAACACACAGCACTTTATTTATGCACGCACTTTCTTTTTAAAATTAAAATGCTAGCTACAGTAATTTCTCGAACTTTTCACAAGCCATATCTTTCTTTGTTAAAAATGCTAGTTACCACTATTTACAACCGAGCCCTTTGAAAATTGAACTTGTTAAAAAGTTACAAAACATTAGGACGTTCAGTGTCACTGAAATTTGTTTTCCCGAAAGTACGACAGCTGTGAGCGACGAGTGTGGGAAGTGCTTCCACCAGGATATTTCTGCGATTTAAGCGGGATATCACGGCCGGTTTACTCTTAGTATGCTCGGGATTACTGTTGGAATCTTATTAGAATATTATATCTTATTTAAGTTTATGTGCTAGCGCCAATGATAAAGCATCCACAGTTAAGGCATTTACAGCTACATGAAGTATGAAATTTAGGAATTTCTTTTACAAGTATCATTATTTTTTTCATCGAAAATCTCTTCCATTCTTCTACAACTTCTTAGACAACGTGTATTTATACTAGTTCTAAGCTTTGCAATCTTACTAATATTATATATGCAAAAGTTTGTCTGTATGGATGTATGGATGGATGTATGGATGTTTGTTACTCTTTCACGCAAAAACTACTGAACGGATTTTGATGAAACTTTACAATAATATAGCTTATGCATCAGAATAACACATAGGGTAGTTTTCGTCCCGTTATGGGGGGCAAAACCCCCTTAGGGGGGCAATAAAACACAATTTTTGTATAAATTCTCTAATATTGGGATGAAAAAATACTTGCACATATTTACATTATATGTCCATCGAAAGCTCTGATTTTTCTGCTGAAGATGGCACCTGTTCGAAATTTCTAAGTAGAATAAAAAACGAGTTATGAGCTTTTTAGATCCATGTTCGAAGGCTTTCCTCAACTCACTACAGTATTTAGTGTATCATCTCAACTCCCTGTCGATAGCGACAATTGTTGTATTGTTGACTTTCTTTGCTTTTCGTGATTGTTCAAGGCTTTTCTCAAGTCAAATCTTGAAGTAAGATTTTTGCACAAAATTGGCAAATAATACATGATTTGACTGATGATTTTCCATTTAAACGGAACTTTAATGTAATTAATGGTTTTTATTATTATTTATGCTGATTGAACACTTACTCATTATCCAAACAACCAGCAGATCGCCAAAATTTTTGCAGAAAGATTTCCGTAGCTGATGCATTTGGCAGTTTTTTCAACGTCGCTGTTTTTGAAGCCGAAGACTACGTCATAATGTTTCTCAGCTTTCACCATGTAAACAAAATATCGCCAATCAAAGAATTTTCAAAAGACTTTTTTTACTGTGTTAAATAATCCAGCAACTAAATTAGGCAAATCCATAAACAGCACAAAAACTTCCATTAATTTTCCTTTTTGCACAATTTTAAACAATCACCGAATTTTATTACTTATTTTGGTAACATTTCGGATGAAACTGTTTACCGCCATTTTATGGTGACCAAAAATATCTTAGCATCTGGTGACGATATCTCTGTAACGAAAATTAATATCATATCGTTTTACAAAGTAAGGAAAGAATGGGGGAGCATCATCGAAGGTACCCCGAAACGACTTTCGCAAATTCGGTAAAATCGCACCAAGAGCCATAATGATTGAAATTTCCCGAAATAACTAAAGCAAGTATAAGGGGATTACGAGCGTAGCTACTTTTTTTAATCACTTCGTACTTCATTAGCCATACAGAGAAGGTTTTAGACTCCATGTTAAAAAAAAGTATCAACAGATTAATCTTTTTAAATATGAGAAGATTAATTTCATGTTTTTTAAATTTGTATATGCTTAAATATAGTGCTTTCGTTTCTAAATCAATACTACTTTGTTCTTTATACTTATTGCTATTTTAGTGTAATGGGTAAGGAAGAAACTCGATTTTTAATCATGTCAAAAAGATGTGTTTTAAATTCTTTCACTTAAAGCAGAAAACAAAAGCAAGTAACGATTTTTTCTAATAATTATTACTGACCCAGGCAACGCCGGGTATTTTTGCTATTGTTTATAAAGTGGTAAATGACAAAAATAGTGTACATGTGTTGAATAAATGTCATTAAATCGAGATTTTAAAGATTTTGGATGTTTCAAAAATCCTTGGGTGACGGAATATTTTTACTGTCATATTCTTCTTCAGCACCCCCTAAAAATATAAAAGTCACCACTTACTTGATGAGGAACAGAAACCTTGTTGACTAGTGTTATTGACACAAACAAAATCTTTTCAATAATGCGTTATTAAATTTCAGCTGGAATTTTCTTTTAAAAACTAACATTAGGACATGGAGGTCCATACTACTATTGAATGAGTTCAAAATTTGTCACGGTTGTGTCGTGGTTCTTCTTAAAACAGAATTGGAACTCACTACTCGGCCAAAGTGCTACTCGGTACGTCTCTAGCAATTACCAAAAAAAAGAGGGGAGATTTCATCACAAGTGCACCAATATAATGTGCCAAACTACTCACCGCTCAAAAGGATCATCTTAAGGATTGGTTCTTTTTGACCCGTTCGTTCACGAATGACCCATCCCTGCACCTGCTATTGCCCAAGAAGTAACAGGTGGAATCAAATAAAATTTAGTTCATATGTTGCCCCTAACAAGTACAGGCGCTGATTCAATTTTGGTGTTGATAGCTCAAACGGAGGCTGAGCTATAGAATGGTTTCTGTCGTCACTTGTGACTGCTATATCTCAAGAAATAATGAAGGGGCGGTGCAATCAAACGTTCTTTCTTTTTCATTGAGAGTGCCATATCACCAGAAGTAATGCTACGTTCTGGATGAAATTTGGAATGAATGTGAACATATATGTAAACAGGTGTGTTAAATTTGGCGCCAATCCATGTCCTACACACACGAACACCTACACACACACGAACACCTACACGCACACGCACGTACACAACACTTACTCACACACATGCATACATACATTTACGCACCCACACACATGCGCGTACACAAACACACACGCTCGTGATTGCGAAAAACATAATTTGAATTCAAGATGCCAAAAATTCAAATTAATTTTTTTATTTTTTTTTTTTTTTTTTTGTGAACAAAAATAGCTTTATTAATGCAGCAATATGAACGATGAATCATAACAGACAGTCGTCAGCGTACATTCGCGTGATTTTCATTGCTGGAAAATGACCGGAAAACCTACGTGATTTTGAAAATTTTAACTATTGCTATCTTGTATTTTAAGGAATAAAATTTATTTATAATTGATAAAAACAAGGCTTTTAAAACAACTTTCAATTTTCGCTCTTTGCTTTGCTTTTCACTGTTAATACTCTATTTGGATCATAAAAAAATTCCATGACCTTTCAAAGAATTTTTCATGACTTCATAAAAATTTTCATGACCTTGTTACATGAAGAGAATTAGGTACAGATGTGATATACCCCCCCCCCCCCCATTTGGCGACATCCGATTTTTTGCACAAAATTGAAATATTTTTCTCGCCAATGAGGCGATAATTTTTTAAGCATGGCATCCCTGGTGAAACTAACCTGTGTTTGCCAATGCGAAGGCAATCTTGTTCAAACCTGTTTACTTGGGTTGTTTACTCGGTTTTACGCAGGAGAGATACGTTTTGCTTCATGCAATATACCTTACAGGAAAGCTTGCTTTGTGTTAGTTTAAATTCAGTAGTTGTTTTAAAGTAAAAACTTTAGAAAATGCCAGTTTCTTCAAACTTGAACGTTAATTAAAAGTTAACTCCAACGTGATGTGTATCTGTAACGTGCCATTGTCATATGATGTTTTGTTTTGGACTGAGTGTGAGGATTTATACCATATAAAAAGGTAAGTTCTTTATTTTAGAATTAAAAAAAAAAAAAAAAAAAACTCTCACTTCCGAAATTCTTTGTTTTTTACAAACCCTTGAGGGGTTCTTGTAGTTTTTAACTTTATTTTTACTGTATGTAAATTAATTTTACGAAAATAGTACGGTTATTTTGTTCAAAACATTAATTCTTATCGATGCCACGAATTATTTAGACATATTCTATTAACCTGCCTCCTTTAGGTACTGAATTTCTGAAAATAAGTTGACTCCAGCATTTTATAAAAATATAAAGGTGTTATGTTATGTAAAATATAATAGGTATTTTGAGAGCAAGTCTGTACAGAAAATAAATGTATGGTATTTTTGTATTGTTTATGTTTAGGATGTTTTGTTGAGACATTTCTACTTTTCATACATCGAAATTTAAGTAACTAAGCGCTTTTTTGGCTGAAATAGTTATGGATTTTGGGGATGTTTTACGCTTTAAACATCGCGATTTGAATCGCTTTGCTCTTTTTTAGCAGAGTATCAGAAAAGTTTTTGTTCGATGAAATGCATGTTCGGAAATAGCTTTTATTTCTATTGGTACATATTTCATTGGTGAGCTGTTATAGTAATTTGTTAATTTAAGCATTTTAAATACTTTCTGGTAATTGTTCTTTGTGTACAAAACCTTCCTAGTTTCTGATATTTTTGAAGCGTATATTCGCGATGTTTTTTGTTGTGGTTTTATGTTGTTTTGATATATATTGTGTTCTGAAGTGCTTTGATCATGTTTTTTTATCTGATTTTTTTCTGTTGGTGCTAAAAAAAGCATCGCTAAAAACGATGTATGACATATGTCGTCATACATCGTTTCCTTGGCGACGCTTTCTTGGCGCCAAGAGGAAAAAGTCGCCAAGGGTGGGGTATATCACATCAGTTCCGAGAGTTACTCTTTGACTTGTCAAAATTTGGAAATGGACATTAGCAAAACTTTTATGTGAGTGCCACTACCCCCATCGAAGCACTCATCCCCCCCCAGTCATTGAGAAAATACCAAAAACTAAACTATTCACATTTGTCAAACAGTCGGAATGATAATGATTGGGACAAAGGTTTAATGCGTCATTACAAAGTTTCGATAAATTTGCTTCCAAAGTTGCTGTTTAGTGCTGATCCCATCATGTCCCCACTCTGAAATTTTTAGGATGCATTTATTAAAACAAATTAAAAAACATATATTTTTTTCAAAATTTTTAAAGGACACTAACTTTAAAAAAATTTAAATTTTAAATTTTAAAAAAAATTAAAAATTTAAGAGAAATATGCAAGTTGCATGTCAAATTAAAGCTCATGCAATTCTCTTTAAAATGAGCTGTTAACCAACTGTATTGACCCCATAGCACTAAAATTGTAGCATTTTTAAGCACAACAGATGAGTAAAAAAACGTGAGTTTTTACACATTTAAAAAATTAATAACTCATTAACCAAAAAAGATAGATTTTTTTAAAAAAGTAGATCTGAATTTAGAATGTCAAACAGTATAATCCCTGAAAGTTTCATGAAAATCTGAGATGGTCATTTTGAGTGATTGGTTGATTTGACATGAAACCCACAATTAAAAGTCAAGAGAAGGCAATCCGTACAAGTCC
This sequence comes from Uloborus diversus, assembly GCF_026930045.1. NCBI lineage: Eukaryota > Metazoa > Arthropoda > Arachnida > Araneae > Uloboridae > Uloborus > Uloborus diversus. Next base: position 973,903 of record NW_026557876.1, read on the forward strand.
AGACCTTAGTTTTAATATGCAGCTCGCACAGTAGTGTTTAAGCAAAATACAAACATTTTGAAATTGGAATCTGTTCTTGTATTGTAGATTATAGAGACCCTGAAAGAGGGGTGTTACCATAGATGTAATTGTTATAAAAGTAAAAGCGAAGCTACTGTATTTAAAAATATATTAGAATGACGACCAGATTGCACAGCATAAATCATCATCTTCAATTTTTAAGTTATAAATGTAACTTATTGTATCTACTGTATAACTCTTGAACTAAGTTTGGAGGAAATTTCTGCAAATTAAGATATAGGTAAATAAATAGTAATAATAAATTGAGCGACATTACTTTACGTTTTGTTGTCATGCAGGGACATACTACTGGGACCTTAAAAAATTGATGTTTGCTTTTTTTTTGTAACCAGTTAAGCTTGCAGAATGGCTTTTTATATCTGAAATTTGGATATCAACATTGATTAAGCATATCCAGCACTTTTAATGTGAATATCATATTAGATTGCTAAGTTGTTTCACACAATAATTCTTTAAATATGTGATCAAAATACAATTTTTGGGCTAAAATTTATTGTTTTGTATATGGTTGGTTATATATAGTGGAATACATACAAAAAAGTATTTTAGTTGAATATAAATTTTTGAAATAAATACCGGGTAAATACCCATTTTGGGTATTTACCCCTAAAAGGAAATACCAGGGTATTTTACATCACTAGGAGAGTAATAACAAAACACACAAAGACTCACTTACCGAGTTCATTTCGAATTCAGTTTTTCTTTTCTTGACACTCGTGAAAATACTCGATTTCTTTCTTTTTCCTTTTGAGGATATCCTGAAATCAAAAACAAATGATACATTATAAATTTAAACATATTTCTCAGCAATTCACAAATGAATTCCTCGCAAATCAAACATTTTAATACCGAAGCATTAAAGAGACTTAAGACTTAAAAACAAGGGATTTAAATCATTTATTAACATAAACACCAAAAACTCAATCCCCCCCCCCCCCAGCCTTGCCTTAATTATTTGTTCTCACTAGTGATGCGATTAGTGCTTTGGCCGAATACAGAATACCAAACATTTGGCCACGATACTTTCCAAATGGCTTCCTCCTTTTTGTCTGAAAATTCATTTCATTAACAGTTCAATGTACATAATTAAAGGTTTGAAAAATGATTTTCAGCATGTTTTTAATAAAAAAGTATAACATTATTTCAAACATTAAAAGTATTTGGCCAAAAAACTACTGAAATCCAGAATATGCAATCAAACTCTAATTTTACATCCCACGAGCCTGTATTTTCTTCGAATTTTACATTTTTTTTATCAGGTAGTGTATCTGCTCAAACACAGTTCTTAACAATCATATTTCTTCGAGAAAAAAAAAAGGAATTTCTCTTCTCTTAAGAGGCATTTTTTCATGAAGCTACTGAAATAAATAAGAAAAGAAGATAAATTAAACGGAAGTTATTTAGCACGATCACAATACTACATCACACAACTTCTATCCTATATGCGTGTATTGAAATTAACAGTAACAAACAAATTTCTCAATAAGCAAATTCAATTTCTACTGCTATTCCAATAGAAAGAATATGATTTGTACCTAGAAAAACCCAATTTATTGGGTAACCCATTAAACCCATATTATTTGAATAATTACCACGAAAGGTACTCGCGAACAAAATTTTGAGAAGCGATGTTTGTCAGTTCTAGAGCACGAACACTATATTACACCGCAACAGTTTCAAATAGGTTTAAATAGTTTCCTTCAACGAAGTTCGAGTCTTCGTCAACACAGAACTAAAATAAAAATTAATAACCCCATTAAAAATAGTGACACAAATCTGGCAGAAGAGTCTGAACACATTATTTCCAGCATGATTGGTACGTTGTTTCGAACCCAAAATTCTCCGTAGAAACATATTTACAAAGTTGCAAGTCAAACACAAAGTGAAGCAAAGTAAGAAATAACAACGTCAAATTGCAAATTGCTGCAGACACGTGTTTCGGCGTTACGAGGGACACCTCTTTCAACGCAAAAAGTAATGAGTTTATGGATGAAAAGACATCTACTCCTTGCACTGAAAAAGGCGGTCCTCATAACACCAAAACAGGTGTCTGCAAAGGTGCCCATCCCCCCTGAGTTCAATGGCGCAAAACCCCCTTAAAAATCTCCCCCCTCTTTTATTTTTAGCTCTCTTTTTTTAAATATTTTTTTTATTTTTTAAAAAATATTTTTTTTTCAAATATTATTTATTTGTTTTAAATTATTGTTATTATTGATATTTTATTCAAAAAGTTCTGTGCTACGCCAATGACACACACACACACACAAACTAAATAAACAAAGAAAATTAAATACAAATAGAATAAACTGAAGTAAAATAAAATAAAATACAAAGAAAATGAACTGAAATAAAATCAAATAATTTTAAATTGAAAATAAATCAATAAATCAATTTAAACAAAAAATAAATTAATAAATAAATAAAACAATTTAAAAAAATCCCCCCCCACACAACAATTTAGATGGCGCAACTTGCACCCCCCCCCCCCCCCTGCGTGTCTGCAGCAACCTGCAATTTGTGGTCTTTTGACGTCGTTATTTCTCACTTTACTTTTCAGCACCAAGGTATTTATTTATCTCACAAAGTGAAGCCTCCGCAGAAACATCGGCTCAAAAGCGTTACGCACTTCAAAGAGCAACGTAAGGCAGCAGAGGGATGCGAGTGGACTGTTTAAAGTTCAGGTCCTCGGTGGGCTTCCATCAAAAGAAATTTCCAAATTGTACTGTACGGCAGCGGATACAGGGCTGTTAGTACTACAGTCGAGTCCCGACTTACGCGAGGGATGCGTTCCGAGACCCCTCGCGTAGGTCGAAATTTCGCATTGTGGAAAAAGGTATGCGTAAAACTTTTATAAACTACCCAGTTATTTTAGACACTCGTAAACTCCGCCTCAAACTGTTTTTAACCATTCTGTAACTATACGTTACCATTTCTAACATCAAGAACGCAATTTTTATTTGTATTTTTTTAAGCTGTTTCGTTCGACATAAAATACTGTTACGATGCAAAATCAATGATCGGTGGGAAAGAGGGACATAAAATAAACTAGCACCCACGTACAGTATACTAATAAAATAATGCACTCTATTGTATACTGTACACATGGGCGCCACTCTAAAAATTGGCCGGGACTGAAAAGCGCATGGCTCCATTTCGCAACACCGAAATGTTAGCGCTTAGTTTGTTTGATGTTTTAGACATATATAATGCTAATTTTTGATGCTGTAACTGTATAGTAAAACCAAATTGTAAGATTAAGTAAAAATTAAAACCCAAACAAAAAAATAACATATCATTGTCCAAGATTTTTAGGAGGTAAAAGCAGAAAAAGAACTTAATAATAAAGTACAATAAAAAAACTTACTATTTGCTACTGCAGAAAAAAGCTTCAGATTTTATAGTTCATGTTACATAAATAGTTCATATTTCATACAAAAAAATAGTAATTAAAAAAAATTCAGGTATGAGATTCTTGGCTATAAGATGCATTGTGATAAAAACTTTAATAAAATTTTCCAGATTAAGATAAGAATGGTTGAAATCAACAGATTGAGTGACTTATTTAATTATTTTTTTGGGCGAAAAAAACAGCTTATCTTTCTAACTTTAGCAGATGGGCCAGTTTTTTGTTTTTTGTCCTCAGAAGAATAAGACCTTTTTTGAGAATGGGAGATTCAAAAGTAAAGATTTGTTTCATCTATAAAAATCATTTTGAACATGGAAAAAAAAATCCGATGACCGAAATTTTTGAAAAGACGGAAGTGTGGCAACCATGACTGCACAGCAGATCCAGTAATGATATGTGTAATTTAAATAACTAAGATGACGATTTATGCTGCGTGATCAAACCGTTATTCGAATACATATTTTAAATACAGTTGCATCGCTCATTCTTTTATAACATTTCCATCTACGGCAACACCCCTCTTCCAGGTTTCTTTAATTTGCAATACAAGATCAGCTTCCAGTTTCATCCTTTTTGCCTTTTGCTCAGACACTACTCGGCGAACCGGTTAACTTTTACGGATATCCTTTTCTTGACTTTTAATTGTGCGCATGGAAGAGTCACTCATATCCAATTGTCGTGTTACCTTACTTTATATAAACAGCGGTCCTATATATATATATATATAAATATATATGTATATATATATAGGTGTCATTACATTTCATCAACTTTCGCATTTAGAATGAAAAAAAAATAAATAAATGGAAAATGAGGAGTAGAGTTAATTGTATGCACTAAGAAAACGATGTTCAGACTAGTACGCTGTGAGAACTTCCAGTGTCAGTGATGCTAAAGGGATGAAGGTTCCTTTGAGGGGGGGGGGGAATATTTTAGTAGCCATAACACAAATTCGATACTTACGCACAGCGATTCAACTTCCGAAAATTTTGGTGTTGCTGGCGATTAATTCGAGTTAGGCCTAAAATTCTTTACTGGGAAAAAATCGCGTTATAGCCATTTCGCGTAAGTCGAATCGCGTTGTAGCGGGAGTCGACTGTATCTCTTGCCCAAAGACAGAGGAGAGGATCCCCCACCATTTGTACTGGTTATCTCCACATTTGTAATTTTGTCATTTACACCCCTTTGCTTCCGCCTGCCTCGAGTCGTCTTTTCATGGATGCAAACAAAATGTCACATCCTATCTCGATTGACCAGAAAGTGTCTTTCGGAACCTGGAGCTCTCTAATTGTGTACCAAATGTACTGATGACTTATTTTCAAAAATCTGGAGACTTTATGTGATGGGAAAAAAAAGACCTATCTGCTAAAAATTCTGAATATTTTTTTTCTTTTCTCCATCATCATCGGTGTTTGTACAGAACTAAAAATTTGCAGCACGATCTTCACAAACTGTAAACCTTACATATTGTTGAAAACTATGTAGGAAATCATACTATTTTAATGATTATTTTTTGATTCTAAGTTGTCATATTTAACAAGAAAATGAAAAGATTGGTAACTCCCCATCCCCACCCCTCATTTTTGTCATACTATTCAATTTTATACTCATTTTGTGCTGAGAGAAAAAAAAAAACCTTTGCCCCATGTATGATTTATGCTTGTATTTTATCTACTTATGATTCCTTTTGTTTTTGTATCAAAAATTAGCCTCAAAAATAAAATAAGTCTTAACCTTCCAAATATGTACAAAGTAATTTGTTTTTTTCGGACTCGTACGGAAATTTTGTATTAATTCATTGTGTGAGTCAATGAATGGTCAAAGATTTGCAGTAGACATTTTCTGTAGCCAATCATTAAAGAAAACCCTTAAAAAGGTCAATGTACTAAAAGACCCATCAAGCATGATATACGTTTCAATGCATGGAAGTAAATGTATTTTTTGCACTCTAGGTATTCTGACAGGGCCGAATATTTGTTGCATCACAAATTCTTTCAAATGATTCCGCAGAGGTTGGAAGAATATTTTTGGCTTTTCGTTTTTGTACTTATTTCATAAGAAAATCAATAACCGCTTCACGCGTTTAATGTTGTTTCAGTTATATCCAGTCTGGATACAGTCGAGCCATTTATATCCTTTTCCGATCCACAGCAACAAAAAAAAAAAAAAAAAAACTAATGATACAACCTTAAAGTCACACATTTACCAACAATAAAAAAGAGAAAGTTAATAATGAAAAGAGCGACGATTGTTTTGATTCTCCCAAGTGAACGGGGCGGAAAAAATAGAAGTCAACTTTTGTGAAAAGTAGAAACAATTCTAACTTCATGGGATACGAACGAATCAGAAAATAAATTTTCCACTTCTTTGAAAAAAGAATTGATTGAAACACTTACTTTGGAGCTCTGAATTCGTTCTTTCTTTCGAGAGACAAAACACTTCAAAACAGAAAAAAATGGATGCCCGCACGCTCAAAAAGCAAACTACATTATATTACATTAGGCGGGGCAGTCGAAGAGAAGAGAGAGGATATTTGCACAGAGTGCTTTTCCTCTTCAATAATTACGACACATGGTAGTCGGCAAGGATAGGGTGTTAAGTGACGTCATACTGGTGGACAAACTCTAAGCGCTGCTGACAACTAAACATACTGGTTTACTCGGCTGTCAAAGCATCTCTTTGTGCCGATTTACACGATTCCCGCTTTCGGACATGTGACGTCATTTTGAGCTCGAAAACCAGTTTTCGCGCCTCCAAAACCTGCCTGACTTCGTCGGGAAGGGGTTGTGGATCGTCCACAACTCCAAGTCAGAAAAGCGAAGTCCGACGTGCGATGATTGGCTATTGATGTCACATGCTTTCGTTTCTATGGTAACAATAAACCTTCTAAAATCAGGGAAAAGGTAGCCATCTTTGTGTCTACGGCAATAGTTTTGATAAAGTGAATTTCAAAGTGTAACTTCGAAATTGAACAAAGCTACGTAAATCATTGATAATCGCGCGAAACGAATGAGCCTCTTTTTTATGAAGGACCATCATGCACTGGAAAAAAAAAGCGATTTTAAACATGCTAGGAACTGCAGCATAGCATCTATACGAATTAGCTGGGTAATTCTTATCGGCAGGATCATTTCTGCATATTCTGTCATAAGAATTATCTTGCTGGCAAAAAGAAGATATTATAATATTATTCTTGCTTATGGAGGCAATGAGAAGATTTACTAGATTTTCAATGTTACACCCGAAACCTTTTCAAGTACTAAGTACCATTGTGATTGTTTATCATAGAAATACTTTGTGATATTACTTACACCTAGTATGTAATAAAAATAATGACATTGTTTTCATTAGTAGCTAGAAGTGTTTAAACAATGTTTTAGGCAATATTGTAATAGCTTCATTTCATAACAAATGAAGAAATCTTTAAATAATTATCAACCAAATGTTGCAAAATCACCTTTTTCTTAGCAACTTCCAAGTAGGTACATATTCTCAATTATGGGACCGCTTATAGTTCAATGGATTCTTTTAAATTTACTGTGTTTTATTCTAGGGCATAATTGTACATAACTTATTATGGGACATAATAATATATGTACTAGTTATTGTAAAAAAAATATTCACGACAAATTGTTAAGTGCTGAATCAGTTCATGATTTGGCTGGGCTGAAGCTCTGTTCCACTCCTATTTTTAATCAACAATTGCACTTAATGTTGAAACAACAACAAATTTTGGCAAAATATTCAGTATTCAGCTGAAGATAAGGACTGAATTTTAACTTAATGATCGGTATTCAGTGCATCCCTAGTTTTTGGTTTATGCGGTCTTTAACTCTTTAAGACCGAGCCGTGAGGAAACTTTGCCGCAGTTAAGTCCTGACTTTTTCGCCTAAGCTATTTTAGAAATGGAACCGTCCACGCTGAAGATCCCTCGACCGTTCCTCTTCCGTTCTTCTGTTTGCTAATTGCAATAGGCGTGGTCAGCTGTCACCTTAATCGCTCACGCTTCGGACGCGCGGACTTCTTCACATTTGCTCTAATGGTATCTTTGATGGCATTCAAACTTATGTCGAGATGCATAGCAGTCATCTTGGTTTTTTTTTTTTTTAGAGTAGGTAAACAAAGAAAAAAATATATTAATCATAAATAAGAACATTACAGTTCAAGCACAAGCTTAAGATTTATTATGCAATAATTTAAATTTTCCAATTTCAATCAATTAAATTTGCACAAACTGATGAGAATAATTACCGAAAAAACGTTTTTGAAAATATTTTCAAATATTTGAAGAAATCCCCTATGTCCTCTTTTCCATTTCTGAGTATACTACGAACAAATAATAAAAGCTATCCCAGCCAGGAGGAAAAAAAAGGAAAGTTAAAAAAAAATAACAGAAAGATAATTTTTCAAGAGTAATAATGAAAAAAAAATATTTTCCTCAAAAAACGGGGGTTAAGAGAATGGTTAGTGGGGAAGCCACGAAATCTTATTTATTCCCCCCCCCCTTTTTTTTCTTTTTTAAAATAAAACTAGCCTATGTAATTGGATTTTGACATTACTTATTAAATGACAGATAAAAATGGAGTTTGGCGTCAAAATTTGGGATGAATAGCCACCGTAGACTAACTCTTCCAGGGTCGGATTTAGGGGAGGGCAGGCGGGGCTACTGCCCCGGGACCTCCACAATAAAGGGGCCTCCACAATAAAATTTTTACAAAAGATCCTAGCTTTCACGGGTCGAAAATATCGGATATATACGTATATATCAATATATTCGGATATACAGTAGAAGACCATTATGACGCACACCTTGGGACCAGAGCTTTTGCGTTATACAGGTTTTAGCGTTATATAGATCATTTCACAAATTTTGAAACTAATGTTCAGAATATGTCTAAATATTAGCACTTCAGAATGAATTTTATCTGCAATGAGTATTAAAGCACCAACATTACAATTAGTTATTCACAAATAAATATGTTTCACAATCAAAAGGAAGTACATTATCCTGCACTTCTGCTCGCTTCTTCGTTTGCATAACAGCTGCATTTGCAAGAGTCATCTGGTATTCTCTGTTTACTGTAAGGGAGGGGGGGGGGGTACTAATTTCCATTTAAAAGCTTTGGATTAAGATGGAAAGATGAAAAACTGTTTCAAAATAACAATTTTTATGTTTGCATAACAAAACAGAGGTATTTTTTAAACTTCAAAACCTATTGTTTACTTCTGGAAAGTTGTACGGTTTATAGAGAATTGCGTTATATAGGTCGGCGTTATAATGGTCTTCTACTGTATATCAAAGTATCGGATATTTTCGAAAATATGATGATCTTTTCGAACCCTGATTAGGGGCTTCCACTCCTTCGTTTGCCCCGGGGCCTCCACACTTCGAAATGCGGCCCTGAACTCTTCCAATTATAATCTTCATTCCAATGAAATAACATAAGAAAGATTCAGCTTTTTTTGGAGTTTTTTGGTTTTATTCCCGCAAAATAAATTAATCCGTAAAATCAATCCGAGTAGAAATAATTTTTCAGTCGATTGTTAATTTTTAACTCTGAAAAGTGAGAGGGCAAGGCCCCTTTACTTTTAAAAGTAAGGTAAAATTGCCCCCCCCCCCCAACCCACAAATACACAAGTTGCCATCGTAATCGTTCTAACTAGCTAATCGAATATGATAAAGATGAGAACATACAACTTTTTAACATAGAAATGCAAGATAGATAAATCTGTAAGGAACGAAAGTTTTCTTGTTTTGATGCAACTCTGAAATCGCTTAATTATTATTGACAACAATTTCATATTGGGGGAAGGGGGCGACATTTGTTTTCTCTTAAAAAGTCAATTAATTCTAAATTAATGTTAAAAGTGTAAATGCAACAGATGTAGAAGCACAGATTTAGATTTTCTTTATATTTATCAGTAAGTAAAATGCTGTATGACATAATTTAAAAAACTATTCCCTACAATTTATTCTGATGATGTTTTCCTGAATAATGCCATTTATACGGAAGTAAATATGTACTTTAATTTTTTTGAAGAATTGAACAATTAATTTATATTTTCAAGGAAACAAAGTTGTGGGATGTGCTACTGAAAGCAAGAGACAATGTTTTTATAAATTAATTAAATGAATTTAGGAAAGAATTAAATCCGATTTTTTGGTGTTTGTTACATTACAATCGTTAAAGGAATATTACAATGTGACTTAGCGCCATTAGAAATTTCTGTTTATCCCACTTCAGAGACAACTGTTTTTGAAGATTTAAGCAGATTGTCATTTTTCACCTTCTTTTTTGTAAATCATGGTTCTGAATTTACATGTTGACAAACTGACTGAATTTCCCAAATTAATGAATAACATGTTGTTCAGAAGAAAATTAGAAAATGCTATTTTGTGATTAAATTTTTATAAGTGCAAATATGTATTATATTGCTAGCAAATATTACTTTACTCAAAATTTTGAACTCTAAAGGTAAACTGGATAATACGATAGTTTGTAAATTGTATAATATCGTAACAAAATTCTTTTCTTTCGACCATTCTGAGAGAACTAGTATCTAAGGCATTTTCTTTAGTCACCCGTGCGACCTGAATACTGGAGTTGGTTGACCCATGCATACATTTTTACATATTATGTGTGTTTTACGTCCTGATGAAATTATGACCTCCTATCTCACTTTTTGTGGGGCGCTACTGTTTGGGTAACAGTTGTGTGGTGGGGTGCAGTATATTTTCACGAGCAAGTTTAAGCTCTGGGCAGATTTGTTTTGTTTAGATGCCTTCCAAGCTCTGATTTGCTGAATACTACTTTTAAATTTCTAGAACTGGAAAGAAATAATTACATTTGGGTTGAAAATAAAAATAATGAAAATAGAAATGGTTAATAGATGGCGAAATATAGCAAGTAGTAATTGCACACCCGTGTTTCGAGGTTCCTTGTAACCCTGAAGCATGTATATGCAGTTATTTGCAAAGTTTGTGCTTTAATGTTGTACGAATTATCATAAAAATTATACAAAACATTAATTTATAAATCGTAGAATATAATTTATTTTTAAAAAAGTGGTACAAAAAAGTGAGGATTAGAAGTGGAGGAAATTGAAACGAAATCGTACAACGCATTCATCTTTTCTCATTTTTTGAGGAAGCCCAGCGACATCAAGTCATTAGCAGCTCCCCATTCATGCAGTTGTCGCTATCACTTGCTAAATAGCTATCGGCTAGAAGAAAGGGTCTTCTTCGGGGAGGTCTCGCAGTAGGGGGTCTTCTTCTACCCACCACCCCTGAATTCGCAGAACTCGGCCGGATAGGGGCGGACTCGGATCTAAGCTACAAAGCCGTATACGGCCGGCCTCGGTCTTAAAGAGTTAAAAAAATTCGAGTTTACGGAAAAAAGACACACAGGTATAAATTTTACATTTAATGATAAAAATAAATACAATGTGTACAAGTTAATTACAACTTTTTTCTTTAATTTCCTGATAAATATTTTCTATGAGCATTCAACAGGAGTTGAAAAAAAAGTTATTACTCGTTTGATGGCTTCATAATAAGAATATTGAATGCAAAAACTTTGTTCTATATCTTTCTTTCCAAAGCTACATCAACATTGGAAAAGGATAGGCGTTACTTGCGAGCGCCAAACTAGAGTGAAAGGTGGGTGGACGAAAGGAAAATAATCTCAATGCATGTTACGCATGTTCATTTTAAGCTATATTTATCTGATATTTTTCTGTTCGTATACAGGAGGGGGGATCTTCAAGGTTTTTTTTTTCTTGCCATCATTGAATAAAAAATGACCATCAATATCTTTTATCTGACTAAAATTTCAATGTTAAATAGTTTCTTCTCGCATCCTTCACAATTAAACCTCCGGTTTTGCTAATCAACTTAGCTGAGGGTAAAATATTTATCTTCGTGTTTGTTGTTTTTATATTCAATTCCTTTGGTGTTTGCAAGTAGCGGGAGTCCCAAAAAAAAAAAAAAAAAAAAAAAAAAAACCCCTAAAGATACATTTCTGAACATTTCTATAGTGCAGACTGTGTCATGACCTCCCAGTAACTTCCCATCCATAATCACTTCTTCGACCACCAGACAAGGTGGTCGGTAAAACTAGCATTTGTAAAAACCCAACTGGATTTTTAAAGAATCATCTGGATTTTTTCAGGTAACTTTTAAATTTTGGTTTCTTTGAAAATTTAAACTGATTGTTTTTCAATTAAATCATGGAAAAAGTTAAATAAATAAACAATAAATGTAAAATCTATATATCTAAACAAAATATGATGTATGTTTGTGATTGTGTGTGTTATGTCCTCTATACAAATCCACAATTAGGGTCAGATTTTTGCCAAATTTGTCACAAAGGTTCTTTGATACTTTTAAGAATTTACATGAGGGGTTTCATCCCGCGGAGGACAACCATGGGAGGGGGGTTCCTTACACAAATACAGTTTATCAAATCTTGTGCAGAGGTTGTGTAATGCTTAGGAATACACATAGGAGGGTTTTCGTCTACCTATGGGGAGAACGCCCCATAAGAGGTTTTCCTTATACAGCTCCATAACTTACAACAGATCTTTGCGAAATTTGGCGCCTTTCCGCGATTTTTAATTTGTGGTAATTCCACTGCTTCATGTTATCATATATAAAAAATACAGTTTTTGCATTTGTATTATTTAGATGTGCGTAACATTTATGTATTGCGGACAATAATGTAGGTTAACATTTTAGTTCCGAAAAGTAATGACTTGACCATAATTACTCAATTCCCCTCCCCCTCCCTTTATTTCTTTTACTATTTGTGTATTTAAAAAAAAAAAAAAAAAACTTTTGGAAGGACTACATATTTGTTTTAGATATTAAATTTAATGCCTCTTGCAACGGTTCCGTGTTTTAGAGCTTTTGATTTCACCGGAAATGATTTCAGTTTCAGGAAGAGTTGGCAAGGTTTTGGACATTACGGTAAAAACCCTGGTTTTTACCGTCCTGTCCAAAACTGTCCGAAAGTGTCCAAAACTATATTTTTAGAAAAATTGTATTCTGTGAGAAAACATCAAAAACAGAATAAAATGTATCAAAGTAATGTTTTATATTGAACATTTATTCAATGAGAACATTCAACTTATTTATGCAGCTGATTTTAATCTAGTTACATGGAAGTTGAATTCTTTATTAAAATTTCAATTTGTATGCATGAGTTATTTATTTATTCATTTTTTATAATAGTAACCAAATTTCCCTACGTTTATGCATGTGTGCAAATAAAAGCAGGGTTGGCAAGGTTTTTACCATTGTGTTCAAAACCCTCGAGTCCTAAAGTGTCGAAAACTATTTTTGAGAAACCAGATTTTGTGAGAAAATATCAAAAACAGAACAAAATGTGTCAAAATTATTTTTTTGACTGTTACCAACCAAATTTTTCAACATTTATGCATGTGTGCAAAAGAAAGATTTCAAAATATAGCACAATAATTGACATAAATGCAATAAATTACAATTTTGTATAGTTACAGAATGTATAACCTATATTAAAAATATGAACTAAAAAAAAAAGAATAACCCAAGTTCTATAAAATAAGTGTTAGTCATCAATTTCTTTTTCTTAAATCTATGATTTAAAAAATAATTTTCGTTAAAACATCATATAAAAGTTATTTGCAAAAACCATTTTTAAAAAAAATAAGCCTTTTTTTTTTTTTGCACCTAAATATTGCACATTTAATAACATTCCTTTGTGTTATAAATGGAACTGAAATTAGTTGTCTCGGTAGTGTTGAGAATTTCCTTTCATAACTCTACCAACTGTTACATAAGGAAGTTTTTATGTAATAGTTATTAGCAATTTTTGAAGTAAAAATTTTTTTAAATGAATATTTTGGAGAAAAATATTATTAAATACTCATTAATATCTATATTTATACATTGCGAATATTGCAGTAAGTACGAATGATTAAATTACACCCCTTTAGCAGTAGCGTAGTTTTGGACATTTTAAGACAGTTTTGGACGGTAAAAACCACCTGTCCTGTCCTAAACCAGTTTCGGACAGTCCAAAACCCAACCCTGGTTTTAGACTTTAAAAAGGAATATCCTCTACTTCAATTTAGAAATCTATTCAGCACTCTGTTGTCATGTTTTGACACATATGAAACTTTGAATAATTATTTATAAATTTGAGATTAGAGGGATATTAAGAGCAGCGACAACTTTGATATTTAAAATATTTTCTTCCTCCAAAAATGCATTTGCATATCTAAAGCAGGGCCCAGCGCGAAAAATCACACCTGGGTTTTTTCGAGCAGGCATATTTGGAAAAACCCACTATCTCGATAAAGTAGATTTTTCAAAATTTTGTTTTATTTTGCAACATTTGCTTCAGAAACAAACTAAATATTGATCAATACGAAGTCCAGAAATCGACATCTTGCTTTATGGACAGTAAATCGAATATTATAAATTTAAGCTGCACATTAGCCGTTTCCCATTTTTAAAAGAAGTACTTATCAGACTAAAGTAAGCAATAATTATTTCAATCAAATTCCAAGATGTTTTTTTTAAATGTTGGGGGAAAATGCTTTGATTAACTGAAACTGGCCATCTTTTTTTTTAACAACAGCTCAATGCAAGGTTTCCAAGAGAAAAAGTCATAATTCAAAAGTCAATTCCGATCACCCCTCCCTTACATCCGCCCTTACTCGAAACAACTTCGAGATGAAGAGATAACTAATTCCTGCTTAAAGGTAAAAACGTACACTGTGTTCCAAAATTAAATATATACATTGCTTTCCTTTTGATACATTAAATAAATGCCAAACGCATTTTTTCAATACTGCATTTGTCTATAAAACCTCAGCCCAGGAGTTAACTAGAATTTTCTTGAACGTTAATGCATAAAGGCGCTCAAAAGACATTTGCACGACGGCCCCGATCAGGCTTGGTGCGGGCCTGCAAACACATAGATTTGTACATGTGTTAAATGTAGCCTCCCCCCCCCCACCGAAAAAAATTATTTCAGCACTGCTGTTATTATTATTCCACACTAACATGCAAAGCAGTTCTAAAAAAATATACTTTTGATACATCACTACAAGCATTTTATTATACAGTGAAACCTCTCCGAGAAGCCACCCCTTCGTTCAGTGAAAATGTGGACACAGAAGGGGTGGCCATTCTTAACAGTTTTCATTATTGAGCTCGAGCTGTACAACGAATTATATAATTCAACACTTTTTAATGATGTTTCAAGAAAATAAAGGGGTCAACATACACAGGTTTCACTGTATCACTAAATGAAAAAATGCTCCTCATAGAGTTCTGAAAATGTAATAGCAATAACACAGCAAAAATTATCAACTGTTGTTTTCCGAGCGGCTATAAGAAAGGAAAATTTTTTTTAAAAAAAGAACAGTGGTGTTCCCATAGGGTATATTCCATGTATGCCGTATACTCTCAAATATTTTTTAGACATATAGCGTATACCTTCAAGTATCAAAAATTTTCATATAAAGACATATTACGTATATCGTTGCCTCAGAGCAACACTAAGACATCTAATCCCCGAAATAACACTAAGATATCCTACTGTTGCTCTGAGGCAACGATTTGATCGCATACAAATATTGTGCGTAATGGATTACTGGGAGAATACCCTCAGAAAAATAGATGGGAACATCACTGTATGAGAATAATTTGCACAAGCCAAAAACCTCATTTTTGAAATTGATTAAAATAAGCAAATAAATAACAACAGCATGATGCGATAAGATCCTAGAACATAGACCATTCTATTTTTTAAATTAATCTTTGAATTTCAGGGGGCGGGAGGGAATGCTTGTTCGATGAACCCAGAATTATCTTCTATTTATTTTTTTAGCTTGGCTTAATGTTATGTATTGAATATGCACACAGTTTTTAAAAAAAAACAGCGGTAAACCATTACCGCAAAACACGGGAAAGCACTGTTTGGCGAATTTAGAATTTTTTACTTCTATTTTTTTAGCGTGGTTCAAAAAAAGATTAAAAAATAAATCAGCGCTATCCAAGACATGTTTTCTAAAAAATAAACCTTCAACATTTACGGAAAACACTTCCATTCTTTAACAATTAAAAAAAGAACAATAGGAAATAACAGAAGATTCAACGGAAACAAATATAAACAAACAGGAGCAGACGCCCTGTCAAAACACCGAACCGGTTACGAAATTTGCATACGCTTTCCGCCTTCGTGTAAATGAGCAACGATTTTCCTCTGACTTGTGACGTCACATGTCTGCCGTCCGATGTCCGAAAGCGGGAATCGTGTAAAAGGGGTCTTAGGGATTCTAACGACATGAAAACACAAAAATACCATCATCGAGATAAAGCAGTTTGAAGTTTTTCTTTTGCATAAGAGCACACAGCGAGCATGGCCTAAAACCACTCATAACTTTTTAAATATTTGAACTAAAGCAATGAGACTTTTCCCCCCGAGTTGAGAATAGTTTTTAGTTTTGAAATAAGCAATAAACATTTTCTGATCGTTTCATCATTTTTGAGGCACTGTGACCCCTTAAACTCGTCGGATCCAGTGGCGCCGACTCCATGGGGCCTGAGGGGGCTCGAGCCCCATCAAAAAAAATTTTGAGGGGGCAGAGCCCCCCAATAATTTAAGAAAATTATTAGCTATTTAATGCATTCTAAACTCAAATTTGTCTTAGTATTTTTTATTTTCCTAGTTTGGAGAGAGTTACCTTGTAAAATACATTCCGTAATGAGTTAAAACAATTATTACAGTAAAAAGCAGGTTAGCTGAAAAGCAGAAACGATTAAAGAACTTGGCTGTTCTTTATAACCACCGAGATATTTTGGATGAATTAAATATTTGACAAGTCGTCAACGACTTCAAATTCAGTAATCTCGTCAGGCGGTCGACATTTGCACCTTTCTAAAGAGAGCCCTAATATTGGTGTTCAGAGCAATTTTAAAAATGTCTGTAAAATAGAGGATTAAGTACATACACAATGTTAGATTAAAATTTCGAAATATTAGTACAGTGAAACCTGTGTAAGTTGACCACTTGCGGTGCAGTACTTTGGTGGTCAGTTTAGACAGGTGGTCAACTTATAAAGGGGGTAAAGATTTTTTTTTTTTTTTTTTTTTTGGAATTCTTGCACCATGACACCTTTTGTAAATCTTGCAATTGACACCTACTCTTTCTGTTTAACTCACTTTCATTGTTTAGCATTACTTTGAAACAATAATTTAAGATGTTATTCAAATATTTTTAGAGATTATTTTCCCAGAATGACATATGTGTCATGCAAATTTAAAATTTCAGTAAATTGATCAAAAAAAGAAAGCCTTATTGTTTATGAAAAGTTACTCATTTTATATTAATAGTTCCTAAAAATTTATAACTAATCAAAAATTAAAATTTTTTCGCTTAACAACAGAAGAAAAACAAGTTTGGGGAATAAAAGGGTTCTTAGTAGTTTTCCCATGTGATTAAACTCAAAAGGAGGTTTAGTTATGCTGCTGTTTCGCTTAGTTGGTAAAATGCTGGTCTGGCATCAGAGATATTCTTGGAAAGCTTAAAAAAAATAATAATAATAATAATAAAAAAATTTGCTAAATAAAATTTTAAAAAATAAACCAAGTGGTCAACTTACAAAAGGTTTTTTACAATACTCCAATCCAAACTTGGTGTTCATTAGTGGTCAAGATAGACAGGTGGTCAAGTTACAGAGGTTTTCCTTCATTATATAAGATAGGACTAATTCCGTTCCTGACAAAAGCGGTCAACATAGACAGGTGGTCAACTTACAAAGGTGGTCAACTTTACAGGTTTTACTGTACTATTATTTTATTACCGTATTACTATAGTACTGCATTAGTTTTTTTCGAATACTTAAATATTTTTAGGGTATAAGACAATAAAAACCGGCTATTTTAAATACTTTATTAACTAATATTAAACAAATTAACTTTGGATATTATTTTTGTTTAATGAACTCTGAGCCTTATTCAAAGCAAGTTTAAATTAGCTATTTCACTTATTAATCAAAGTGCGATAGCAACATTTTATGATTTATTTTTTAATGATAGTTTAAGATTTATTTAAATGTAATTTCAATCTTTTTACAGATATATATATACTGTTCTGTAATAGTCTAAAAACAAAATTATTATACTATAAATTAGATTAACTTTTTACGAAAATACCGTACAAGTGTTTTTTTTTTTTCGTTTTTCAAAGCCAAAACGTGTGTCGAGTTAGCGAGAATAAAGTTTTCGGGATTCTAATGTTGTTCTAAAATGCTTAAACTGTAAAATTTACTTTTTCCATCTCCAATTTAGAAAATTTCTCAGAGTTAGACTCGCGGTATGTCCCCCACCCTACCAATTTTTTGTGGGTAGGCGTCACTGGGAGTGCCCTTCCATACAAGTCAAGTGCCCTACTTTATATCAATGCCTAGCCACGGCACTGCACGACGACTTCGCCCAAAATAGAATTGTAAAAATGTCCCTCACTAAAGACAAGTGATATGATCTAATTGAACCAGAAAATTTGCATACCAATTCTTAGATTGACTTTGAAAACGCTATGCCACATATTGTTTGTTTGTATAAATCAGAAAATATGTAAATGGGCAAGTTCAAAAATCTGAACTTTTATTTATTTATTTTTTGAAAAAGGGGAGGGGGTCCGTGGAATTACATACCCCCCGGATCACCGGTGACGTTTAACCCACCCAATAATTTTTGCAAGTCGTCGCCCCTGTTCTTTTCTACCGGGTGTTCCGTTTTAACCTGCAAGAACTTTATTTTCGCAACCGTTAGTCCCTACGTCCAATTGCAAAAATGTTCAAAATCAGATGCAGAGTTAAAATATTGAAAGTTTTCAGCAAAAATAAAAATGAGTCAAAAAATACAAAATTTAACTTTTTACACGGGCCCTAGGTCCCCTAACTAATATTTAGAGAAATAATCTCCATTGGAAACTATTACTGACACAAAAAACTTGACATTGATGCGACCAAAACTCAAGGAGATATTCCAGTTCAAAGATTTAAGGAACCATACAGAAGATGAGATTGGAACTTATCGCCCATTAAGAAGAATGTAAGGAAGTTGAAGTAATAAAAACAAGGTATAATTAATTTTCTTTGCTGTTCAAAAATAAAAGCAAATGTTATGCCGTGATACGCAAAAACACACGACGAAACCTCGATCAATTTGAAAAAAACTCACTCCGTGCACACATATAGGTTGCGTTCGACGAAACTCACCGGTAACCGGTAACTAACTGGTTACTAACCGAATCGTTCTATAATCAACCGGTTACCACGGCGGTTACCATTCTAAGCAGTTGATTGGTTGATTGGAGCACGTGATCATTAGCTGTCACGTGATTAACTAACCGGTCGCTCTCGTCGAACGCAACCATAGTTGTAAACACTTGTTTCCTTCCAAAACTCAAAAGTAATGTAAGACACAAAACGCTGCGCTTCATATCTCGGTGAATACTGGTCGTACTAATTTCAAACTTTTGGTGTTGGAATTATTTTTCAATGGATATTATTTCCCTAAATATTAGTTAGGGGACCTGGGGCCGGTATAAAAAGTTAAATTTTGTATCTTTCGACTTATTTTTATTTTCACTTCAAACTTTCAATATCTTAACTCCTATCTCTAATCTTGAACACTTTTGCAATTGAAAGTATACATCTAGAACTAACACGGTTGCGAAAATAAAGGTCTTGCAGGTCAAAACAGAACACCGTGTATATAGCGGCTCTAGGCCGACGCATCAGCTTAAGTTTATAGCCATTTCGGATCGGATTTTTCAGTTGCAAAGCAAGCATTACAGCAAAGTTACGGGTTTCGCCAAATTGGCCAACAATACTATTTTATTTAATTAACAATTCACGTGCCGCTCATAATTGCTCGCAATGAACAATCACCAAACGCGATAACTTGCCAGAAAAGACAACCACTAAAACACGCGCTCCGATCCAAAATGGCTGAATAACTTGCTTTTATGCGGCTTATAAACTCTTCTTTCTATGTATAAAAATGCGATCTTTTGGAAGTTTTTAACTAAGAAACGTTGGTAAAGAATGATGGACGAATCATTTTTTTTAATACGAAATACTCTCTTTATTATCAGAGCCTGATTACCGCACGGGCACAGGTCTCTCCTCTTAGATTTCACGGGGGCCCAAAATCCAACTTACAAAATAACCCAAATGTTTATATGAGGCTGCAAAATTTTTTCAGAGCGATTATGCCAAAGATGTAGAGCCAGATTTCCCTAATGGATTTCAGTAACTTCATTGAAATGAAAGATGAAGCTACGGACATTTTGAAACAATCACTAGTTAATCCTCTCTTTAGGGTTTCCAAATGTTGAGACTATCATACGCACTTTTTTTAGTATTGCCAATATCCAATTGCACTGCTGAACGATGATTTTCATTGTTAAAAAGAATGAAATCTCCTTTGAGAGCTTTTTTGCAGCAAGGAAAGCTGTCATCCATGGGTGCCACTCTAAAAATTGGCCAGGACTGAAAAGCGCGTGGCTCCATTTCGCGACACCAAAACGTTAGCGCTTAGTTTGTTTGATGTTTTAGACATATATAATGCTAATTTTTGATGCTGTAACTACATAGGAAAACCAAATTGGAAGATTAAGTAAAAATTAAAACCTAAAATTAAAAAAAATAACATATCATTGTCCAAGATTTTTTGGAGGTAAAAGCAGAAAAAGAACTTAATAATAAAATACACTAAAAAACTTACTATTTGCTACAGCAGAAAAAAAGTTTCAGATTTTATAGTTCATATTTCATACAAAAAAGTAGTAATTAAAAAAAATTCAGGTATGAGGTATTCAGGTTCTTGGCTATAAGATGCATTGTGATAAAAACTTTAATAAAATTTTCCAGATTAAGATAAGAATGGTTGGAATCAACAGATTGAGTGACTTATTTAATTATTTTTTGGAAAAAAAAAAAAAAACAGCTTATCTTTTTAACTTTAGCACATGATCCAGTTTTTTGTCCTCAGAAGAATAAGACCTTTTTTGAGAGTGAGAGATTCAAAAGTAAAGATTTGTTTCATCTATAAAAATGATTTTGAACATGGAAAAAAAAATCCGATGTCCGAAATTTTTGAAAAGACGGAATTCCGTCCCTTGGACGGAAGTGTGGCAACCATGCTGTCATCCTTATCATTATTATGCTTAAATAATGATTTCAATAAGTAGAATGTTGTCATTGATATTTTTGCAAATGAAAAGACCAAGAAAAAATAACTCTTTATTTGATGATAAAACTTCCCCTTAGAAATTTGATCTCTTTTGCAAATCCCAAAACAACTCGTTTAGTCTGTATTTACAGTAAAAAGTTACATCATCGAAAACTTTAATACTTACGGTTTAAAATCACAGCTTATATAATTATAGTATACTATATCTCTTTTTTTTTTAAATGTATATACTACAGTCAACCCTCGACAACTCGAAGTCCCAAGGGACCTGCTAAAAGTTCCTTGTGCTTGAGAAGTTCCCACAGCATTCTCAAGAGTTTGGGACCCGATGGAAACTTTGAGTTATCTAGCTTCGACTGTATATTGTGATATGAGGCTCCACCAAATTTAGCACGCTGTGTGAATACGAAAGTATCGAAATATTTTATTGCTTCCTTATATAGAATGAGCGGGAATGGGTGGGGGTGCAAAAGGATTTTTGTGCTCCGTTTCTTCAAAAATCTTGGGCTCTAGGGGAGGGGGTCCTGAAATAGAAATTTGCCCTACGTCCAATATCAGAATGATCGGGCTGTGTTTGTTGATAGTTTGATGTCGGCAAAATGACTTTTATGCCCTTATGCAGTAAACTTTGTACTTAAAATTTGGTATTTTCTCAAAGTCCAAGTCCCATTATCTGTGCCATTTGGCACTTGTCCCTTGCCGTAACACCAAAACTTACTATGTTTCTGAAACCGGTCATTTTTTACTGTTTGCATTCACATTTATTACTTGATCTGTAGCTACACAATTATTTAGTTTCGTTGACCTTTTTAGTTTCCATTACTTGGAAAGAATTTTCATTTTGTGCAAGTCCTTCACGGAAATGTAAGAACCTTTTTTTAATTAATTTTCAATTTTCTGTGTTTTACCTACGATAAATCTTTACTTTTGATACTGAAACGAACATTGCTTGTTTGTTTTATTTGTATTTGTGGAATAAAACCAGCTGACAAAACTATTCTGAATGTAACGTTTCTTCCCACGGAAAGGACTTTTAATCAGTGATATTCCCACCAATTTTTCTGAGGGTATACTTCCAGTAATCCATTACGCACAATTTGTGTATGTGATCATATACATAGTATGTCATGATATGAAAGTTTATGAAGTTTCAGGGTGTACGCCGTGTCTAAAAAATTATTGAGCGTCTACAGCGTATACGGAGATGGGAATACCACTGCTTTCAATATCAATTTGTGAGCAAAATTTTGAAAAGATCGTAAGGTATGACTTTTTCCCAGGACCCCAGATAAAACGACTTGCCGATCAGAGTTCATAGACGAATGAATGATGCAATCAAATATTCATCTTGATTCATAGGGTATAGCACTGTTCAGAATAAATTTAAGACCTTACTTATTTTATTTTTACTTCTGATTGTAAAATAAAATCAAAGGCTACAAAGTTGAAAAAGTGGATTCATTTTCATTTAAAAAAATCAACTCTTCTATTTAGCATTTTTGTGCTTCACAGTAATGTTCTTTTTTATATTCACCGTCCGATTTTTTAGTGCAAAACTAAAAGGAAAAGTATATGACTCAAAGAAAAAAAAAATTTTTTTTCTATGGGGGCTTAAAAAAACTGACACAGGTTTTACATGAAATGTCATGTTTCTTGTCACAGCGAATCTTCAAATTGACATAGATAAACGAATAAAAACATTTGAGCTAAGTATAAACATAAACAATGTTGGAAAATGTAAATGACTGCTCACATGTGAATGAACGTACATCATTGCATTGTGTGGAGGCGAAAGGAAACCGCTTCCCAATGCATAAAAATGCGAGCCTATGGACGAAGAGACACCCGACAAACGCTCTCTTCTGTGCCGTCAAGTCTTCACAGCCATTTACCCACATTTTTGCATTCAACAGATTCTTAGCAGCTCCGAAACAGTTTTCTTTTCGGCTAAATGGATGCATGCTTTTCAACATCATTGTTTACATACATTAGTAAGATAACTAATGCATTAAATTATAAGCTTTTTTTTTTTTTTTTTTTTTTTGTCATTTCAGGCACTGCCCAATAATAAACAGACTTCGGTTGAAAAAGCTGCAAGTACAAATACCCAAGATATAAAAGTAGTAATTTTAAATCTGTACCTCAGAGCAAGACCGACGTAAGTCCAAAAAATGCGATTTTCAATTTTTTGGTGAATTGCACGCAGAAGCATATTCCGGGGAAGATTTCAACAATTGGGGATCTGGCGATCTTTCTGCATTGGCGTCCATTTTTTGGCTCCAGTGCCAGAAGTATTTTACCGAAATAAAAATATTTACCCCAAAAAATGAGACGGCCGAGACAGATTCCCAATTATCGAAATATTCCCCGATGACGCATCGAGCCATGTGAACGTCATTCTGTTTTTTAGCAGGGTCAATATTTTCGGCTCACTCTACTTCTTTCGTGCCAATAGGGTACAATAAAAGAGAATTTATCAATGGCTAGAATATTCCTTTTATTACGTGATTGATACACACAAAGCATTTTGCACACGATAGACAAAGCCATTTGAAAGGTGTCTCAGAATAATCATCTTGCGCATTTCTTTCAAACTTCTGCCCAGTGTTACACAAAATCTGTGGGTGATGGCGAAAAACTGTTTGCATATTTGAATTCAGCGCATCATTTTACGTGAAGATCAGGTCCGTATAACAAAAAAAAAGTTGTTTTTTTTCTACACTAGTAATATTAATTTTCAATTTTCTGTTTTATATACCTACGATAAATCTTTACTTTTGATACTGAAACGAACATTGCTTATTTGTTTTAATTGTATTTGTGGAATAAAACCTGCTGACAAAACTATTCTTTATGTACCGTCTCGTACCATGGAAAGGACTTTTAATCAGTGATATTCCGATCGATTTTTCTGAGGGTATACTTCCAGAAATCCATTACGCTAAATTTGGGTATGTGATCATATACATAGTATGTCATAATATGAAAATTTATGAAGCTTGAGGGTATACGCTAAGTGTCTAAAAAATGTTTGAGGGTATACGGCGTATATGGAGAAAACCTATGGGAACACCACTGTTTTCAATATCAATTTGTGAGCAAAATGTTGAAAAGATTGTAAGGTATGATTTTTTCCCAGGACCCCAGATAAAACGACTTGCTGATCCCTAAATGAGTTCATAGATGACTGAATGTTGCCCTCAAAGATTCATCTTAATTCATGGGGTATAGCACTAATCAGAATAAATTTAAGACCTTACTTTTTCTATTTTATTTTTATTTCTGATTGTAAAATACAACTAAAAGTTACAAAGTTAAAAAAGTGTATTCATTTTCAGTAAAAAAAATAACCTCTTCTATTTAGCATTTTTGTGTTTCACAGTAGATGTTAAACGAGCTCTTTTCTATATGCACCCTTCGATTTCAAGTACAAAACTGAAAGGAAAAGTATATGACTCACAGAAATTTTTTTTTCTCAGCTTAAAAAAACTTACAGGTTTTACATGAACTGTAATGTTTTCTGTCACAGTAAATCTTCAAATTTACAGAGCTCAAATGTTTTTTATTTCTCAATCCAAGTATAAACATAAGCAATGTTGGGAAATGTAAATGATTGCACTCATATGAATGTACGTACATTGTTGCATGTGTGGAGGTGAAAGGAAACTGCTTTCCAATGCATAAAAATGCGAGCCTATGGAAGATGAGACACCTGACAAACGCTCTCTTCTGTGCGGTCAAGTCTTTACAGCCATTTACCAACATTTTTTGCATTGAAAGTGATTCTTCGCAGCTCCGAGTTTTCTTTTTGGCTAAATGGATGCATGCTTCTTAACATCATTGTTTACATACATTATGCATTAAATTATAAGCTCATTTTTGTCATTTCCCAGTAATAAATAGACTTCTGTTGCCAAAGCTGCAAGTACAAACCCAAAATAAAAAAAATTGTATTTTTAAATCTGTACCTCAGAGCAATAGCGCCGTAAGTCCAAAAAATGCGATTTTCAATTTTTTTGGGGGGGGGGGGGGGGAATGTACGCAGAATAATATCCTGGGGAAGATTTCGATCATTGGGAATCTGGCGATCTTTCTTCATTGGCGTCCATTCGCAGTTCCACTGCCAGCGCGAGAGGCATCTTACCAAAAAAAAAATTAAATAAATAAAATATTTACCCCGAAAATGAGACCACCACACCAGATCCCCAATTATCGGAATATCCCCCGATTACGCATCGAGCCATGTGGATGTCTTTTTAAGCTTTTAAGCAGGGTTAAAATTTTCGGCTCACTCTATTTTTTTCGTGCCAATAGGGTACAATAAAAGAGAATTTATCAATGGCTTGAATATTCCTTTTATTACGTGATTCATACACACAAAGCATTTCGCACATGATGTACAAAGCTATTTGAAAGGTTTCTCAGAATAATCATCTTGACAAGACAAACGGGTTTGTTTACGAAAACAGCAGATAAAGTTCAGTCAACTATCTCGGGCACACTCAAAAACAAAAGATTCATACAGTTCAAGTCCTGATCTTTATTTTCTTTTTCGCCGGGGACTAGAGCTCCGCGGCCCGGGCGAAGTGCCTCAGGTCGTCGTCCGCCAGGCACGCGAGGAGGACGTCGGTGCAGGTGGGGGGCAGGGGCCGGCAGAGGAGGGGGAAGCAGCGCAGGAAGCGGTCCTCCAGGGCCCTCCTCTCCCGGACCTCCCCCAGCCGGACGAGGAGGAGGTCGCCGAAGAGCGGGAAGTCCCGCGCCAGGAGGTCCCGGTCCGAGAGCCGCCGGATCGCCTCGTCGGAGAGGCGCCGGGCCAGGCGGGAGGGGGGTCGGCGGGCGAGGTCGCGGAGGGAGAGGCGGGACCCCTCCACCCGGGCATCCCTCATCTCTGCCTCGCACTCGGAGAGCAGCCGGACGCCGCGCTCCTCGTCCTCCTTCGGGAGTTCCATCTCCTCCCAATGTATCTCGCTGTCCCTCCACGCGTAGGTCGCCAGCAGCACTCTCGCCACACCGTCTTGTTTACACCGCAGGGCATCGTACAGGGGACAGTGTCCACCTCCATCTTTAAGCTTCAAACGCGCACCCCTCGACAGCAAAGATTGAACTATCCGCGGGAGACCTTTTCTCGCAGCGAAGTGCAGGGGGGTGCAGCCAATACTGTCCGGCCCGTCGCATTCGGGGGCGGCCTCCAGGATTACCTCCGCCGCGGCCTCCCTCCTAGAGATCACGGCAAGATGGAGGGGCGTCCATCCCTCTCTGTCTTTCGCACTTGCGTCTGCACCCCCCGCGAGCAGGATACGAACTACATTCACGAACCCACTCAGTGCAGCGACATGCAGAGGGGTCCACCTGTAGGAATCCACCACATCCGTGATGCAGTCCGCGTCCGCCAGCACCTCCGCCGCGGCCTCCTTCCCACTTGCCAGAGCCATGTGGAGGGGCGTCCTTCCATCCATATCCCTCGCCCTCGTGTTCCATCCTCCTTCCAGCAGCTCCCTGATCCTCTCCGTGTCTCCGTCCATTGCTGCATGATGCAACGCGGTCCGCCCTTTCCAGTCCGTCTCCGACGCATCTCCGTCCTCCGGCGGGCGTCTCCTGGAAGAGAGAGAGAGAGAGATTCACGTTCTGTTTAAACTGAAAGCGAGAGGGCTCTCGATCACTTTCCCACACAGGAAATCTTATCTGAATGATGTCTGGACTAGAAAACCTCCAAATTAAATGAAAGATAATTATTAAATCTCAACATTTTTAACTTGTTGCAGGTACGGGACATTTGGATTCAATGTCCTAAATTCTTACTCCATCATGAATTTTACTGGATTGGAGTTTGAGAAACAGCACACGATTTCCACCAAACTATATTTATTACTGGTGGTACCCGCACGGCTTTGCCCGTAATAGAAAAATTGAAAGGTCCTTTGGTTCGCCTGTATATTTACAAACAATGTATGGTGAATTTTCTCGCCAATTGGCTCGTGCCCGTGTTACGGTTCCACGTTATGATCATTTCGCATCTCGCCCATTGGCTCGTGCCCATGTGACGGTTCCACGTTATGCTAATTTCGTAAATGACTCGTCCATCTTCTGATAATTTTGTTCTTCAGGGTTCATACTCTATTTAGATGAAAAAATTCCATGACTTTTCCAAGACTTTTTCATGACTTCAATGAAAATTTTCATGACCTCGTTACTTGAAGAGAATAACACTATTTAATCTCAAACTTGGTAGTATTTGGAAATGAGCATTAGCAAAACGTCTATATGAATGCCACAGCCTCATTGAAGCACTTACTCGTAATGGAAAAAATATAAGTGCACACTCTTATTTGTCTTCATCATATAAATTTAAGTAAAGTAAAAATGCAGTAAAGCGAATATGATGATGCTTAAATGTCTGATTTTTTTTTTAAACAGGCAGAATGATATTGAATGGGACAAAGGTTGAATGAGTCATCACTAAGTTTCAATAAATTTGCTTTAAAAGTTACCTTTTAGTGTCAACAGTGCCTTTAATCATCCACATAACTTGACAGTATTTTGGTTCTTTGAAGTAAAGCCACATAGTTTAGTTCTTTATGTTTCTAAACCAGATCTTTTTTGAAAAAACCATTCAGTAATGAATCAATATTCTGATTCAAAAGTATATTTGTTTAGTTTACAAATTTGCATATTTTCAAATGCATATAAATTAATAGGTTCAAAATTCCAGAACACGTTTAATTCCCGACATTGAAAGTAGCAGTGGGTCACCATGTATTAGTTTTGCGTACCGTATGTTGGCCACTA
Source organism: Uloborus diversus (assembly GCF_026930045.1). Classification (NCBI taxonomy): domain Eukaryota; kingdom Metazoa; phylum Arthropoda; class Arachnida; order Araneae; family Uloboridae; genus Uloborus; species Uloborus diversus. The sequence continues at coordinate 1,001,430 of NW_026557876.1, forward strand.
CTGTTTTAGAGCATTAGAATTCCTCTTGTTCTGATTTTCTAAAACATTAAAAAAAAATAAGATAAACTCTGATAAATTTAATAATCAAGTCCTAACGAGTGATGGAATCGAATTTGCATTCAATTAAATTGCTTTTTTTCTTTGAGTGGGCGTGGCAAAACTAAGAACGTGAAATTTGCTACTACAGAATATGAAACATAAGAAGTGTTGAAAATAACAGAAAATTCAAAATAAGTGATGTCCAGGCAGTAAAATCACATCGCAAAAAATGGCAAGCGACTGTGACAGAAGTGGATGCAATGAGATTTCAAAATTCAGATTTGATTTTTGGATTGGTCAATTTTCCACTTTTAATAGCTTTCATGTGCTATACTGTTAAATCACTCAAGATTTCTAATGCTCCTTTAGCTACTGTTTCTTTCTCTTTGTCCGGGAAATTTTTCCATGACTTGAAATAATTTCCATGACTTTCAATGAAAATTTCAATTTTCCATGACTTTTCCAGGTCTGAAATTTCGTTATTTTTTTTCCATGACTTTCCAGGATTTCCATGACCCGTACGAACCCTGGTTCTTACAATTGGAATAGGAAAAGAATCACATCGAATTTTCGAAAAACCGCTTCAAGGTGCACACCCCCATGCTGCAAACTAATTTTGTGTCAAATTTCATGAAAATCGGCTTAACGGTCTAGGCGCTATGCGAGTCACAGGGATCCAAACATCCATACAGAAAGACTTTCAGCTTTATTATTAGTAAAGAAGAAAAGAAAAGAAGAGAAAGATAATTTTCAGAACAAATTCTTTCCCATTTTATTAAATTTCTGTGAAAAATGGGCTTAAAATTAGAATAGAAAAAGAACAAAATCGAATTTTCGAAACATCGCTTCGAGGTGCACACCCCCATGCTACATACTAACTTTGTGCCAAATTTCATGAAAATCGGCCGAACGGTCTAGGCGCTATGCGCGTCACAGACATCCTACAGACATCCAGACATCCTCCGGACAGAGAGACTTTCAGCTTTATTATTAGTAGAGATGAGCATATTGAAAAAGTCCCTGACCGCCACAACAGCTTTACACATTGGACAACACTCTGCGGCCACACCAAGAGCAAAGGAAGTAAAAAATGGAAACAAGGTTCATTTGCATAAACATCAACGATTTAACGACGTCGGTCACTAAACTTGAACACAAAACATGGAGAATATTCTATTTAAATTATCTACTTTCAGTTTCGACAACAACAATGATTTATAAGTTGAAACTAGGGTTGTTTATACGCAGAAATATTTTTCGTTCAAAGTTTGTGCCCTACGATTGGATCTGGGGCTCTGCTCTTTTAGTGTTTCTTTGAATGCGCAGAACGACTCGTACACACCCTACATGAAAATAGAAATGTTTTAAAAATTATTTTTAAATGCATTTAATTTGTTTTTGAGGAAATGAGTTGTGAAAAAGCTCAATTCCTTATTCTGAAACAGCATTTCCAAACATTATAAGAACACTTTAATGTATGAGATCTTCACCTCTTTCTACCCACTAGTGTTCGCCCAGTGGTCGAAATTCGACCCTGTTCACGAATGAATATTTGAGAAACCTTGTATGAATTTAACTGTTCCCAACATTTTTATTTCTACTTTTGCTCTCCTTTACTGCATATCCGGAAACAGACAACTTTTATACGTACACACAATAACGAAAGGTTTTTTCCCCCAATTTTGCTTTTTGTCCGTCAATCTCAAAATATATCGATGAGAGGGGATATTACGGCAATGGGGTCGTTTCCGAAATTTTAAAGAGTTTTTTCCGCAAAAGCAAGTTTAGAAACATAGATTTTAAGCATTTTTTAAAAAGTTTTTAAAAATTTAATAATTTTTAACAATTATTTTAGTCGGTGCGTAGATTGAAATTCAGATTTTACGCTTCTGCACATGGCATCAAAGGCGATGAAATGCCATTCACTGATGCCATTAGTGCACGGCGCACATGATCGTAGCGTGGAAAGGCGGTCGACAGCAGAGCGTAAACATTTAGCACGGCAATGGAGTAGCGCGCCAAAGTACATAACTTGTAACGTCATAAAGATCACGCTTTATTTCCAAAATCGAACGTTTGAAATATGAATAAAAAATAACCGTCGAGAAAACAAAAGTTTTTTCTGGCCCCATGTTATTTCTTTTACTTATTCTATCAATTTCAGTGACTAAAAGTAGCACTTTTGACTGAAGAAAACAGCCCCATTGAGAAGTGGTCGTCCAATTCCTGGCTTGATTCATTTTATTTTGGATACCGTGTTGCTTTGTGCTAACCCTATGCATATAGATTCTTCCCGACTCTTTACGTATGCAAAGTAAAAAAAAATTTGCGCTGGCATTGGAAACAAAAAAATGGACGCCAATGGGTAAAAATCGTCAATGATACAATTTTGGAAATATTCCCGTATGAAATGAAGCATCAAAACTCAGTTTATGCGAAAAACTTCTGTGTGAAAAATATTACTTATAAAACGTCTACTATTACTGAGTAAGTAGCTTCTTTGTCGTTAGAAATATAAATTTCCAAGTAACAAATGAATGAACTCTACTCGTGGCAACTGTCCATTCGAAAACACTGGACATGATAATAATAGTGCAATTTTATTTAAAAAAATCGCTTTTGTGATATGTTTACGGTTTAGGAAATAACTGACTAATGCACTTTAAAAATTTTTGACCCCTCTCCCCTTCGTCACAAAGTTTCACACTTCACCATGCTCCCTGTTCCCTTTGCCACATGTCATACTGTTTTTAATGAACTTTCTTATCAAAAAAAAAAGCTTGATGTCACATTTTCTCCATTGTATGTCCCTCTTGTCATTTATTTCCTCCCCCTTGTCACGAATGGTTAATTTAATGAACCCCACCTTAAACAGGGACTTTATTCGTAGTCAGTTCCTTGCAAATAGACATTTCTCTACTCTTTTTTTTTTTTACGAATGGAAAAGAGAAATATTTCTCGAGCTGGCATTTTGTGCCAAAAATTTTACACCAATGGATAAAGTTCGCCCATTTCACGATTATGGAAGTCTTCCTGAATGAAATGATGCCGTAAAACTCCTTTAATACGTAAAACTTCTGTATAAGCAATATTCTTTGTAAAAGTAGGCAGAAATACCAAATTTTCAACAGTCGAATGAACGAATTCTACTCAAGGCAACAGAATTGTCCATGCGAAAGCATTGGACGTCGTAACAATACGCCAATTTTATCAAAAGTTTCACCTTGAGATTTGTTGGTGACGATAGCAAATGCAGGTATTATTTTGAGAAGATAATTTCGTCGAAACTGAAAGTCCTCCCTCTCTCACTCCGTAAAATGATTTATTTAAATATTTAAATCCCGAAAACATAACAAAAATGAAAATATTTTTAATGCCCATAGTTACACAAAAAGCCTCAATAATTTTTTTAAAAAATGCAAGAATTGCATTTCTTTATGGTCAAGCGAGAAATGGCAACACATAATATTATCTAGCAATTTCTTCACGCTAAGTCGCGTGAAAAATCAAATAAAAATGAATGTTCACTAACTTTTAATTGCTTCTAGTTTATTTTCTAGTCATCTTGGCGGGTTTTCGTTTTTTGCCGTTAACGGGGGATAAATGTTTTTAGAAGTAGTTTTCACGAGCTTTTCAACCATACCAAGCTCAAAGCACTAAAATGCATTTTTCGTGTAGAAAAAGTAGCGAATTAAAACTTAATGTTTCACGCTTCCGACAATGAATTTCAACAATGGAAAAGAGATAAAATTAAAATTTTTGAGTTTCGATAACTAAAAAACGCTTATAACTTTTTTCTAATGGATTTCGGTTGTGGGACCTTGGGCGCCCTGACAATTTTTTCGTTAGGAGTATTTTTTAAAGACCTTTCCAACCATTAAAATTCGAAAAAACTGGACCATCCGTTCGCTTAGAAAGAGCCGTTTAGGACAAAAATGCGTTGTTTATTAATATCTCAGTTAATTAGCGTTCAATTTCAAAATTTGTTATTGATGACACTAAAACTCGGCAATAGCTACCGAACAAAGAAAGAATGAAGGAAATCGGTTCACAAACAGAGGAATCGGTACCGAAAGAAAACGGCTTGCCTATTAATATACAAAGATACCCCCTTTAAGTTTGCATTCGTCCTTCACGGCTTATGAGAACTAAAAGGTGGGGGAACGTTATTGGGGTTGGAAAATACGTCACATGTACGAGTGGCAGTGGCGTAATGCGGGGGCCCCGGAGTCGCAAGGGGCCCAAAAATTTTTGAATTTTGTTTTCATTCAATTTTATTAAATTTTTCCGTGTATCAAACTTGGTTTGAAAAGCTTAAACATAAGAGCGTTAAAAAAAAGTTGAGGAATTCATTAAATTTATGAACCTTAGGGACACAGTGAGGCACCTAGAATCCCAGAACCTATTGATTTAGGACCTCCGATTAAGATATCGGGGGCATTTGGCCAAACGCATTTTCGGGGCCCTCATGTATCAAAATATTACAATTTTTTGCCATTTGGGGCCCCTAAATAGCAGGGGCTCAAGGTCACTGCCTAGTGGGCCTATTTAGTAAATAGGCCCCGAGTAGAGAGAAGGGGGCCCACGGTCTAACTTCCTTGAGCGAAAACCAAACCTTGGCTCGGTACAAAGAGTACCCCATGTCCTCCCTAGACCATCACTGGCCACGGAAAGAAGGGAAAATTCCTGAATGAAGATTAAAGGAAGGAAACAGTCCTGACCGTACCAAAGCCAGTTAAAAGAAGTTTTTGTGTAGGATCTATCTTTGGGGGGTGGAAGGGGGCGAATCGGAAGAGGTCTGAAAATTTTTTGAGCTTTGTTTTCATTCAATTTTATTAACTTTTTCTAAAAATCAAACAGTTTTAAGTGCTTATATTGATTCTGGGCCTCTGAGCCTATTGGTCTAGCCCCCCCCCCCCCGAGTAAGATATCAGAGGTCGTTGGACAAACACTTTCTCCGGGCCCTCTTATAGCCATACGTTGCAACTTTTGCCACTTGCTAAAACAGTTTTAGCCATTTGGGGGCCCCCCGAATAGCCGGGGTTCTAAGTGATGGCCCAGCTGGCCTATTCAGTAAAGAGGGTCCCTGACATTAGAAGGGGAAATCGAACCAACTCTTGACCTCCCAACTTAAAGAAAAGAAATGGAATAGCTACTTTGTTTTAAGATTACTTTTTTTTTTCGCCGGCAATTGTTAATATATTACCTACTAAGTTTTCTCATTTTTTTCCTCAAAACAAAAAAAAGATAGGGACTTTACCAAGAAAGTGAGAAGGAAGAGATCCTCTAAATAATTGCCTTTAAAACTGCCTTTTGTGTTTTTAAACTTTATATTTTTGAAACATTCCTGAAGAGAGTCCAAAAAACTTCTTTCTTCCCAATATTCAAAAATTGCTTAAAATTCCTTTTTTGGAACTTTGATTTTGAAAAATTCCGGGGCAAAGTTCCGAAACCTTCCCCAAAATTTGTGATTTTTAAACTTTGATTTTCAAAAAAAAAAAGCTGGGACAGTCCCGGAACCTTATCTCTTATCGTCAGGTCATCAAAGGTGGCCTACAATTGTGTTTCAGGAGTTTAAATTCGGAAAATTTCCGGGGGAGAACCTCCGAACCCCCAATCTTTTTTGAATTACCGAAGATCATCTAAAATTGCGTTTTGGGAACTTCAATATCAAAACAGTTTTCCGGAAGTTTCATCTTTGAACAATTTCCCCTTACATTTTACATACATACTATAAACGCATTTGTGGACCACTTTGGATGAAGTTAGGGGAAGGGATGAGGGGGTTTGGAACTTTTCCTTATAAATCGAAGTTGCAAAAAGGCAATTTAAAAATGGCTCACAATCGCATTTTTAAATCTTCAATTTCGTAAAATTTAAAAAGAAGGCCAACAAAATCGAAAAATTGTGCTTCAAATTTACATGAATACGATTTTTAGTAGGGGGCCCAAGATCAGATTTGATGGGGGGAGGGGGGCAGAAAATTTGAAGTTACACAACTGATCAGTGGCGTGGCTAGCCGATGGTTTTTTTTAATTGGGAGGGGGGGATTCGGCGGGCACTAAATTTTTCACCTTATGTATACATAATAGCTGTACCTTCACGGCGATACCCGTGCAAAGAATTTAAAGCTTAAACTAATGCTCCATAACATTAAACTATGTCAACAGTTGCGCTGAAGCATAAAATAATCCCCCAATTGTATTATTTAACTTCACTAGAAAGTCGCTCGTCATGGTATGGGGGGTGAAAATTTGCTTCCATGTACATTTGAAAGCAGCGATTGCCTGTTTGGGGATATTTTGGTAGTTTTAAGTTTTAAGCCAATAACCAGTGGATTGACCCATAACTTTGGTAGATAGCAGATAATGTTGATAGATGATGATGCAGTGGCTAATAAACAGTTTTTTTTTTTTTTTTTTTTTTGTTTTACAAAATGATGTTTCCGTGTTTCACTTTAAAAAACGTAGCACTTCAGCGACTATTCGTTTTGAACAGGGAACATAATAAAAGCCTGGATATTCACCGTGGGGTGCAAAAATGTCAGTTTATGATTTGACTTATAAGAAAACCCTTAAATATTCAAATGGAAAGCAAAAATGAAATTGACGCGACTGGCTTTCGACAGGGAGTGGAGATGAAGCACTAAATAACAATTTGGATTGAGGAAAGCCTTCGAAATTTCTAAACCATCTGATGATTAAACTAATTAATCCCTTAGAATGTGACACATTAATTGACAAAAAATTCAATTTTTCTATTTTTCCCTCCATTTTTTTTTCTTTTTTTTTCTTTTTTTTTTTTTTTGCTGTAACCACCACTTTAAAATTTCCATAATTTTTACATCTCCACAATAGGGAAGACATCCCTTCCCGTTCTGAATGAACAACAGCACAGTGTCACTTCATCCACGGACAACTTACCTGGGAGGTTGTCCTTCGCCATCTTGGGATTGACGCTTGGACGTCGATGGCAGCTCCCCATCTGCTCCTCGGTCACTCCCCTGAAACAGAGCAAACACAGGGTTCTTAGGATGGACAGCGGAATCGTGACTCGCTAACACATCAAACAGTAGTCCAAAGGACAGCCGAAGAGGATGGTTCCTTTTCCAGTGACGATTTACAAAAAAAAAAAAGTCGAAGGCGGAGAGCAGTCCTTTCTACTTAAAGAGTTAACTTTCAAACCGGATTATATCCTGTTTTTAAATTTTTTGGAAAAAAGAAAAAACACGTTTTACGCAGAAATAATAACTGTTAGAATTTCGAATTTCCCACAATGTTTTGGTAGTGGCTATTCGCAACAAGTGACTATTGGCGTAAGTCTAGGAATTTTCCCTTCACTTTATCAGACCTAAATTACCAATTTTGTTTTGGACTACGAATCAGAATACTTGGTGATGTTCTGCTACGTAAAATCATTTAACCAAAATTGTTCTGCAAGTACTTCCAGCGCTGTATACACAAGAAACCAACCTGACCTTTTCCACAAATCGGGTGCCCTAAAGCAAAATCGTTTTATGCAGGAGGTTTCCTTTCTTTTATTTCTCAGTTTTTAAAACTCTACTGCTGCTATGCATTTCTGTGGAACCTTAACTGATTGAGGCTCTAATAAAATATTTTATATGCCTTCTAAAACGCACAGAAAGAGCAAAGATACAAAAATCCCAACCTAGGCGTCGAACCGCGGTTTTTTCGGTTCATTTTACATAGCATGAAGGAACACTTAAAATAACGTTAATAAATAAACAAAATAACTAAATTAATAAATAAATTGAGTCAAATTAGGGCAGCACATAAAAAACACTTCAAAACTTTCTAAATAATTGAAATATTTTCAGGATGTAAGAAGGTTAAAATCTCAAACAAGACACGCAATTTTCGGCAATGGACGTGCTTCAATGTTGGCATGTTTCCAAAACATACTTCAATGGAGGAAATTGCAGTGGATGAAGATCGATTGGGAAATATAAGGAAAAGGGGAACCAAAAAAGCTAGAAAAATCAGGATCTTTTCAGATTTAGAATAATATGACATTTCTGCAGAAACTGTGGATGTCAGCAGAAATTTCACAGAAAATTTGTCTAAGTTTTCCTCACACATTTGAACAGAATTGTTCTGCAGCTCAAGCATCTGTTCTGCGAGGCACGTCACAAATTTTATATTATTCTGGATTGGGGGTTTGAATATATTCTTCTAGTATAAAACAGTAAATATCATCTCTTTTGCAAAAAAAAAAAAAAAAAAAACACGCATTTTGTTCAGAAATAACTTTAAAAATTTAAACAAAATGTTTAAAATTTTGTAATACATATATATATATATATATATATATATATATATATATATTTGCTCTACTTTACTCCTTCCTACTTACTTTATTCTTTTGACAGAACATTAAAAAAAAAAAGGACCTTCAATCCAATTAAGTATGACCAATAAAACCACCCAAGCCGATTCGAATAAAAACATTGTTGGTATTAATAGAGATCACAACTTTCATCACAACTTTTATCAAATCTTATCACAATAGTAATATTCATTATGCAATATTAATTTAGTAATCATAATTTGAGGTTGCACTTGCCTAACATAGTGTTACAAATCTTTGAAATAGTAATTGTTTCTATGATTAATTTGTTGCAGTCTGGCTAATTTTGGCGGTTGTTCCATCAATTTTCATCTGAAATTAACGTAGTAACTTAACCGGTAAATAGTTTCTTGTAATGAGTATACAACCCTCTTACATCCGAAATGACCTATATGGTCCCCTGATCAGATTTCTGAAGGGAATAAAAAGGAAATATTGGTAGAACGTAATCGAAATTTCTCAATGGAATATTGTGGAAACTTTCCGGGGATTTATAAATAGCCAAAGCGGCGGGTTCAGAGATAGTCTTGCCTGAGTCGTCGCGCTGTTGAGTGTGTAGGGTATTGGGGTGATTTGCCAGTGGTTGACCACCTGCCAGTAGTTGACCACTCGAGCACTAATATGTGCAAAACAAGAATAAATAAGTAGATACTTTTGATCTGATTGCCGGAACTAATTTATAGCACCCCATGAAGTGTTCTCTTATAATTTATAGTTGTAACTAAAGTTTTGAATGGAGGTTAGGACGGTACAATTTACAGAGACGCATGAAAAATTTCAAGAAAATCACTTTTCTTACTAGGGAGAATTGTCATGAGATAAAATGTTTAATCGTATTCCTTGACGCTAAATTTTATTCTTCACGTTCAGTTACTGATATATGCTGATCATCCATGTTTATACTAAGTAAATAAAAAATGCATCATTTTACTAATCATTTATGCTGGGATTGAGGGGTGGTCAACTACTGGTTGTCTAAAATGCAATTAATGCCAGTAGTTGACCAGAACGGTCAAGTAATGAACTTTGTTGGTTTTAAAGCTTTTTTCTTGAAAGCAAAATAATTAAAACATTTTTTAGCTTAAGATAAACTATAATGCTACTTTTGTTCCAAAAGGTATTTTTGCAAGTAATTAACTAGCTGCCTGTCCACTGAACGAATAGATCCAAAATTTGTGTTACGGTTATTTGAACAGATGCTCTCCTAACTGCGAAAACTTTAAACAACGTAGTTTCAACACAGAATTTATTACAGTGAACTAATTTCGGAAATTTCGAATCGCAACATCCACATTTTTCTTGCGCAAATTGATATGCGTATTGAAAAACCTCATATTGCGTTGTAACGAGTGGCGAGTGACCAAAAATTGCAAAGATGAAAATTGTTTATCCTAGTGACAGTATAAAAGATAAGCATGTCACATAACTCACAGGGTAAGACAGTAGTAGAAGCACCAACCACTTAACACCATGTGCAAAACCTAAGGCAAAAAATCTTTAAAATGCAGAGTGGAAAGCGTGTTTCTTCAGTCGACGCTTAAATTTTCAAACAAACTATTTTCGTCACACGTCGATGGATCGAACGCCATTTCTGGCTCATCAATACCCTGATCAATTTGAGCAAGGAAGACGTGGGTGTTGTCCTTTGAAAATTTTGAGATTCTATCACTGTAACCGCGGCCATGAGATCACTGCTCTGTTTAAAATCATAAACCTCTAACACATTCCTTTAAATAACTGTTCTAAAATTTTGGATCGATAGGTTCAGTGAATAGGCCGCTAGGACTCCGTACATAAGGAAATTTACTTTTCGACACCCCTACAATTTATTAAGCAATTTTCATTCAAGTGTTACTCAACAGTAATGTTATCATGTTTAGGCATTATTCTGGCAGCTATGCCGACTAGATTCGGGTACTGCGGCGACTTACACCATGGTGATGTCATATCTGCTTGGAGTGGCTGCTGTGGACTCGGCGAGAAATTAAAGAGACATCGCTAAGTTGGCATCATTTTTGGCAACTTATTTTTGGTGCCAAATTTGGCGAAAAATTGCTAAATGTCGCCAAATGTGGCGACTTTTTAAAATTTAATAGGTCATCGCTGGCAGAGTTTAAAAGTATGTGCGAGTGTTGATTTTAATTTAGTTTGCAGATTATCCGCGGTTACCATGTCAACCAATTCTGCAGATAATTGGGAGTTTACTGCACTTACACTGATCACTCATAATATCAACACATGATTTTTAGTAAATATTTTGAGTATTTCGATGTGAATACGTGTGTTACCGCTGAGTTTACGGTGTTGGTTGACATTTGCCTAATTGCTGAGAATAATTTAGCAGTTGTTAACTACATTTCCTGTACATAGTTGTAAATAAATCTCCTATGTTTTTCTCAAAAACTGTGTCGTCATTTAAGAATTTCTCGAAGTGGCTGGAGCAGGGTTGGCAAAAACCCGGGTTTTTTTTTTTTTTTTTAAATCCCATGGACCCAGGTTTTTTTAAAATAAAACAAAAAAACCCAACTGAAGCTGGGTTTTTTAAAAGAAATGTGGGGTTTCTTTTTTTTTTTTGTCTTTTTTGAGGGAAAATGTGGGGTACTTGTAGCATGTTCGAGCGTAAGTATATGGACAAAGCACGAAAATTGTCTTGGGGGAAAAAAAAAGCTGGAAAATTCAGCGTTTTCTGAAGAAAAGTATAAAAGATGATGAAACCCAAGAATGGTGAAGTTTCCGTTTTTTTAGTTTCCATAATTACCAACAGTTAAGGCAAATTTGCTTCTCGAGTGATAAAATCTATTGTTTGTTTGTTTTTAGATATTACTACCTTTTTTTTGCATTTTACTTTATTGTATTTCATTTTATTATGCAAAACTACTGTAGAACATCAAGTAGTTTAAATCCCTTTTTACTGAATTCCAGCTTAATCAAGACATTTCTTTGAATTTTACGTTGCCTGTTTTTCTATTTCTGTGTACGGAGTAAGAAATATTAAACTTTTTCATATACTGTACAACCTATTCTGTTTTCTGTCCGACCGTTTGTAAAACCTGTTAATTTCTAAAAAAAAAAAAAAAATATATACCTTGTTTATTCGAGATTTGTGACCTGTTGGTTTGCAGAAAATAATTCACATGAAAGCCTTTTAGCTAGAGTAGTTTCCTCTGTACAATCTACAAATATTGAGAAAATTGGACGTGAAAGGTTTTAATCGGTGTTGGGCATCAACTAAAAAAATCAACTAAATTTGTAATTGATTGATTAGTTGACTAAAGTAATCTGACTCCCATTTAGTTCAGACTAATATTTTAAAAATTTAATTCAATTGCAGACGAAGATTAACGTTAGTTTAAACGAACTCGTTAGTTGACTAAAAAAACTAATTTAGTTCTGATTGATTTAGTTCAGATTAAATTAATCAGATTGAATTTAATCAAACTAAAAGTAATCAGATTAAAAGTAATCAAATTGATTTGATTACTTTTTTAATTCAGATTAAATTCGTAAAACATAAATATCACATGAACAGAGGCACATTTGTATTTCTACGTGTATATATATATTTATGCAAGCATACACGAGTTAATGCGTGTACATACGACTACGTGCGGGTATACACGTATATAAACGTGTTATCCCGCGTATGTTCGTGTACGGAGGTATATTTGAAATTTTAAGTAAATATACATATTTATGTGTGATTACACCAGTAAATACGTGTATATACGAGTATGTACGTGTACACATGAGAATATGCATCTAGATACATGTTACCTCGAGTATACTCGTGTAAAAAGGTACATTTGTATTTCTACGTCATATTCCAGCGTGCGTATACGAGAAAGTACGTGTATATACAAGTGTGTTCGTGCACACACGAGAATATGCTTATAGATATGTGTTTCCCCGAATATACTCGTGTAAAGAGGTACATTTCTATTTAAACGTGTATATACATATTTATGCAGGCATATACGAGAAAATACGTGTATATACGAGTAAGTACGTGCACACACGACAATAGGCTTATAGATACGTGTTTAACCCGAGTATACTCGTGTAAGATGGCACATTTGTATTTCTACGTGTATGTGCATATTTATGCGTTTATAAGCGAGTAAATACGTGTATATACGAGTATGTACGTGTACACACGATTATGCGTATAGATACGTGTTACCCCGAGTATACTCGTGTACAGAGGTAAATTTGCTTTTAATTGTGTATAGACATATTTATGCGTGCACACAAGCGAAGATACGTGTATATACGTGTACACATGAGAATATGCGTATAGATATGTGTTACCCCGAGTATACTCGTGTAAAGAGCTACATTTGTATTTCTACGTTTATATACATATTTAAGCGTGCATATACGAGAAAGTATGTGTATATACAAGTATGTTCGAGTACACACGAGAATATGCATATAGATACGTGTTAACCCGAGTATACTCGTGCACAGAGGTGAATTCGTATTTAATCTAGTACATGCACTTTTATGCGTGCATATACGAGAAAAGACAAGTATATACGAGTATGTTCATGTACGCACGAGAATATGCGTATAGATACGTGTTTAACCCGAGTATACTCGTGTACAGAGGTACATTTGTACTTGTATGTTAAAATGCATATTTATGCGTGCATACACGAGTTATACGTGTATATACGAGTAAGTACGTGTACATACGAGTATTTTTGTACATATACGTGTATATACGTGTTGACTCGACGATATTCGTGTATACAGGAATTCTGTATTTCTACGTGTATATACCTACAAGTACGTGTGAACACAAGTAAATATGTGTATATACGATACATATTTGTAAATACGAGTTTATACGTAAAAATACGTGTTATCCCGAGTATATTCGTTCACGGAGATATGTTTAATTTCTAAGTGTATGTACAAATTTATTTGTGCATACACGAGTAAATACATGTATACACGAGTATATACGTGTACACAAAGAAATATACGTATGGATACGTGTTAATCCGAGTATACTCGTGAACAGAGGTAAATTTGTATTTAAACGAATATATACATATTTATGCATGCATATACGAGAAAATACGTGTATATTCGAGTAAGTTCGTGTACAAGCGAGAATAGATGTCTAGGTTCCTTTTTTAGCCCGAGTATACTTGTGTACAATGGTACATTTGTATTTCTATGTGTATATGCATATTTGTGCGTTTTATACATAAATAAATGCGTGTATAAACGAGTATGTACGTGAACACACGAGAGAATATGTGTATAGATACTTGTTAACCCGAATATACTCGTGTACAGAGAAATTTGCTTTGTATATACATATTTATGCGTGCATATAAGAGAATACGAGTATGCACGTATTCACACGAGCATATGCGTATAGATAAATGTTACGCCGAGTATACTCGTGTGTAGAGGTCGTTGTATGTACACGAGAATATGCATATAGATAAATGTTACACCGAGTATACTCGTGTGTAGAGGTACATTTGTATTTAAGATTGCATATACATTTTTATGCGTGCATACATGAGAAAATACAAGTATATACGAGTATGTACGTGCACACACAAGAATATGCGTATAGATACGTGCTTAACCCGAGTATACTCGAGTAGAGAGGTACATTTGTATTTTTGGTTAAAATACATATTTATGCGTGCATACACGAGTTAGTACGTGTATATACGAGTAAGTACGTGTATATACGAGTAAGTACGTGTATATACGAGTGTGTACGTGTATATACGGAGCTGTACGTGTTAACCTGAGTATATTCGTGTCTACAGGAATTTTGTATCTCTACGTGCAAACAGAAGTAAATACGTGTATATACGAATTCGTAAGTGTAAACACGAAATCTTACGTATAAATACGTATTTCCCGAGTCTATTAGTGCACGGATTTATATTCAAACTTCTAAGTGTACACAATGTTGATCAGATTTTCAGGGCAGATAGAGTACACCTAGACGGGGGGGAAACACATAGCAATGCATGGTCGGAAACACTTTCCTGGCGCGGTAGTGACAACACCAATCACCAAAAAGACAAAACACGAGTAAGAGAAGAGAACGTGTTCAGAATCTTTAGTACAGCAAAAAACTAAGGAAAAATAAAATTAAGGAGCCAACGATCATCATCAAAGAAGGTGTTCGAAATTACGACCCCGCCCGTAATATTGAAATTTAGCAAAAATACCGGGCGGGTCCCGGACTTCCTGGTGGAACAAAAACCACGTGTGCGCATGCACCGTCATCTGATGCTTCGGTTTACGTAGCAACATCTGTTGTATGCACCAGACAAATCTTAGCAGTATTTTTGCCGCATTAAAAATAATAAACATGTTTTCTCCTCTTAATCGTGCCCTGTCTCGCGCTTTGTGTCGTCACTATCGCGTCTAGGTGCACTGTATCTGCCCTCAAAGTAAACGCTGTACTGATACATCCTGTATACTTATTTATGTGTGCAAACACGAGTAAATACTTGTATATACGAGTATGTTCGTGTACATACTAGAATTTGTGTACGGATACGTGTTAACCCGACTAAATTCGCGTACAAAGGTAAATTTGTATTTAAACGTTTATATACATATTTATGCATGCATATACGAGAAAATACGTGTACAAACGAGTAAGTGCGATTCCACACGAAAAAAGACATAGATACGTGTTTAATCTGAGTATACTCGTGTACAATGGTACATTTGTATTTCTACGCGTATATGCATATTTATGCATTTTTGCACGAGTAAATACGTGTATATACGAGTGTGTACTTGTACACACGAGAATATGCGTATAGATAGGTGTTACCCCAAGTGTACTCGTGTACAGAGGTAAATTAGCTTTTAAACGTGTATATATATATTCATGCGTGCATATAAGAAAAAATACTTGTATTTTCGAGTATGTACGTGTACAGACGAGAATATGCGTATAGATATTTGTTTAACCTGAGTATACTCGTGTACAGACGTACATTTGTATTTGTAAGTTAAAATACATATTTATGATGCATACACGAGTTAATGCGTGTATATACGAGTATATACGTGTATATACGAGTATGTGCGTGTATACACGTATGTAAACGTGTTAATCCGAGTATATACGTTTACACACTAATTTTGTATTTGCCACGTGTATGTACATCAAAGTACGTGCAAACACAAGTAAATACGTGTATATACGAGTATATAAGTGTAACTTGTTATCCCGAGTATATTGGTGTACAGATGTATATTTTTATGTCCAAGTGTATGTCAATTGCAGATACAAAGAGGGGTCATGAAGGTCAGGACCCGCTCCCCCCCCCCCCCGCGGGGAAAATTTTGAACGTTTGCTTGAAAAATACAAAAAAATATCGAAACCATGAGAAAATGTAATAATCTTTTAGATTTTTTTTGGTGGGGGGGGGGGGGGGCATTACAGTAGAACCTCGATAATTTGAATTAATTGGAATCCGACCCAATCCGGAATATCGAAAATCCAGAGAATGAAAAAAACAAAACAAAATAAAACATACTCACTGAAAATCACCTTAAAAGGAAACACATAGAATTACAAATAAACAGTAAACATGTCTACTTTGTTATTACAAAGTCTGTAATCTTCTCCTGTGACAGTTCAATTTTTTCCCTATCGAATAAAACAAATTGATTCAAAGTTGCATTGTGAAGAAAATGGAACTCAATCAACGACATAACACGGTCTTGCCCGTGAAAGGGTTAGATAAATATTTAATTATTATGGAATTTTGACGATCGCTCTTTAAATGTAAAGGGAAATCGGTCAAATCGATCGAGCCGGATTATCCGGTGATCCAGACTAACGGGGTCCGTGGCGCCGACTTCAAATTTGTAAGGTTTGTTTTTGAAAAATTTTCGTGTTTTAATAGGTTTTTTGAAGGTGGGGGAGCCCCCCAGAATATGAGGGACTTTCTTATTTAAGGAGGGGTATCCCCTTACGTAAGTTACTCAGAAACAGACCATGCATCGGCCATCTGGATAAAAAAATTCAAGCATTTTATTCGAATAAGATCAGAAGTGGTGTGGCCTACGGGGGGGGGGGGGATTAGTGGGGCGGGGTGGCGCAGACTTCAAAATTTTAAGGTGTGTTTTTGGAAAATTTTCGCGTTTTTAACCACCCCCCATAATTTGAGTGGAGTGAATTTCTTTTTGAGAGGGGGGCATCCCTTCATATAAGTAACTGCAATAGGGAATAGGCATCAGCTATCTGGATATGAAAAAAATCAAGCCTTTATTCCAGTACTAGTGGTACCCGCACGGCTTTGCCCGTAATAGAAAATTAAAAGGTCTTTTGGTCCGCCTGTATATTTACAAATAATGTATGGTGAATTTTATCGCCAATTGGCTTATGCCCATGTTATGGTTCCACGTTATGGTAATCTCGTCCATCTTATGATAATTTTGTTCCTAAAATCGGAATAGAAAAAGAACTACATCGAATTTTCGAAAAATCGCTTCGAGGTGCACACCCCCATGATACAAATTAACTTTGCCAAATTTCATGAAAATCGGCCGAACAGTCTAAGCGCTATGCGCGTCACAGAGATTCAGACATCCAGACATCCTCCAGACAGAGAGACTTTCAGCTTTGTTATTAGTAAAGATTCTGTGAAAAAGGGCTTAAAATTTTAATAGAAAATTAATAAAATCGAATTTTTGAAGAATCGCTTCGAGGTGCACACCCCCATGCTTCAAACTAATTGTGTGTCAAATTTCATGAAAATCGGCTGAACGGTCTAGGCGCTATGCGCGTCACAGAGATCCAAACATCCATACAGAGAGACTTTCAGGTTTGTTGTTTAAAAAGAAAGGAAAAGGAGAAATATAAAGAAGTAAAGAAAAGAAAGATAAAGAAAGATAATTTTCAGAACAAATTCTTTCCCATTTTATTAAATTTCTGTGAAAAATGGGCTTAAAATTGGAATAGAAAAAGAACAAAATCGAATTTTCGAAAAATCGCTTCAAGGTGCACACCACTATGCAACAAACTAACTGTGTGCCAAATTTCATGAAAATCGGCCGAACGGTCTAGGCGCTATGCTCGTCACAAAGATCCAGACATCCAGATATCCTCCGGACAGAGAGAATTTCAGCTTTATTATTATTAAAGATAGTGAAAAAGGGCTTAAAATTTTAATAGAAAATAAATAAAATTTAATTTTCCAAAAATCGCTTCGAGGTGCACACCCCCATGTTTCAAACTAATTGTGTGTCAAATTTCATGAAAATCGGCTGAACGGTCTAGGCGCTATGCGCGTCACAGAGATCCAAACATCCATACAGAGAGACTTTCAGGTTTGTTATTTAAAAAGAAAAGAAAAGGAGAAAGATAAAGAAAGATAATTTTCAGAACAAATTCTTTCCCATTTTATAAAATTTCTGTGAAAAATGGGCTTAAAATTGGAATAGAAAAAGAACAAAATCGAATTTTCGAAAAATCGTTTCGAGGTGCACACCACTATGCAACAAACTAACTTTGTGACAAATTTTATGAAAATCGGCCGAACGGTCTAGGCACTATGCGCGTCACAGAGATCCAGACATCCTACAGACATCCCCCGAACAGAGAGAATTTCAGCTTTATTATTATTAAATCTTATGTGAAAAAGGGCTTAAAATTTTAATAGAAAATTCATAAAATCGAATTTTCGAAAAATCGCTTCGAGGTGCACACCACTATGCAACAAACTAACTTTGTGCCAAATTTCATGAAAATCGGCCGAACG
Source organism: Uloborus diversus (assembly GCF_026930045.1). NCBI lineage: Eukaryota > Metazoa > Arthropoda > Arachnida > Araneae > Uloboridae > Uloborus > Uloborus diversus. The sequence continues at coordinate 1,019,603 of NW_026557876.1, forward strand.
GTCTAGGCGCTATGCGCGTCACAGAGATCCAGACAACCTACAGACATCCTCTCGACAGAGAGACTTTCAGCTTTATTATTAGTAAAGATAAAGAAGATAAAAGATAAAGAAGACCAAAAGCAGTATTGTATACCAAATGGGGGCGGGGGGGGGGGTAGTGTGGGTCATGTTGCAAACTGCGTCACTCCAAAGGGGATGTTATTAAAAATTATTGATTTTTTAAGGTCTTAAATCGGTAAGGGGGGCAGCCCCCCAACCCCCAATGTCCCCCCCCCTCGTAACACATTAGGAGCTACTTAATATTCATTGGGGGGGGGGAGAAGAGAAAGGAACCCCTTAAAGAATCCAAACGCAATCTGTAGTTTTAACAGTGTAGATTTATTTCAATCTGATTAGATTTAGTATAAATTTTAATCTGACAAAATTTAATCTGATTACTTTAGTTGACTAAATCAATCTGATTAAATTAGTTTGACTAAATTCAATCTGATTAATTTAATCTGAACTAAATCAATCTGAACTAAATTAGTTTTTTTAGTCAACTAACGAGTTAGTTTAAACTAACGTTAATCTTCGTCTGCAATTGAATTAAATTTTTAAAATATTAGTCTGAACTAAATTTGAGTCAGATTACTTTAGTCGATAGAGGATTTAGTTGATTAATGCCCAACACTGGTTTTAATCAAGATAATTTGAATTATTTATTGACCAGTGAAAGAAAAAAGTTAAACATATATTTATTTAAAATCTTAGAAGTATTTTTTTTTAATGCTTTTAAGAGTTAAGAAATACTATTAAAATTCAAAATTCATTTTTTTATGTTCATTATCTGTGGTGAAGAACAAATAAAAAAGAAGTTTAAATTGGGAAAGTATTTAAATTAATTTTTTTTAAAACAACTCAGAAAATTTTTAAAAGCCCAAAAATGGGCTTAATAATGAGTTTTTTTCAAAACAACCCATTGGGTCCAATCTGGCCAACCCTGGGCTGGACTGGTAACAATATAAGAGACTTGCACAAGGCGCAAGGTACTGCAATCTCTTAATATCACGCTTGATTGGAAATGCTCAGTCGGTGCTTTGCTTCGCCATTTTATTTGCGAACTGCATTTGAATTGGAAGCGGCAAATTCAAATTTCGATGTGAGCCTTTTTGATATGAAAGTGAATGGAGTGGGTACTGGCAAATAAGGGATAGGTTCCACTTTGCTGTAGAAGACCTGGAGAGAAATAAGGGGATGGATATATGCCGTTTAGGTGATAAAAACAATGTTTACGCATTTCTTAACAGTAGATATAAACCACTTCGAGAAGAAAGAAATTCGTGGGTCGTTAGGTTATTAAAGATTCTGAAAACGAAAAAGAAAAAAAAAAACATTTTCTTCCAGAAGTGGATATAATCTGTTTTGAAAGTAAACCCCTCATTTTATCCAATATATAAAAAAGAGTATTGGTTTGTGCAAATTTTCGGATTTCGAATTTTGACAGATTCGAACGTTTTAAGGTGTGCCGATTCCATTTGGACCATTTTTCAAAATGTCTCTGTCTCCCTGTGAGTGTGTTCGTGTGTCTGTACGTGTGTGGTCGGTTTTTTTGGCCGCTCTACAGCAAAAACTACTGCATGAAATTGAACTAAATTTGATATCCCTATGTAAATTTGTGCCCCACGAATTAATCCAAGGGGGTCGATCAACTCTGAATGTTTTTTGAGTTGTGCGTTTCTGCTAGAATGTCGTACTATTTAACGATCTGTTCATCAGAGGATCGTTCATTCTTTTGATCCGCTCATTTGAACGACTTCGTTCATTTAAAAAACTGGCAGATGATTTCTCTGAACGACATACTCACAAACAGTTGAAATGTTTCATAGGATCAGTAACATTCTTCGAAGAAAAAAATAACTAAATTTATCTGAAAGTAAGAAATAATGGCTGTGAAAAATGAATAAAAGGAAGCTTTATTCAGGTTTTGATGCAAAAAGCAATTACAGTTGATTTTGTCAGACACTTCTCAGTTGCTGAACGGTAAGATTTGTTTTCCATTCCAAAAATCACAGATTCTATTTCAGCATGTCAAAAAATTAAAATATTAAACATTTCCAGCTACAGCACTGCATATATGATTACAGTGTTATCAATAGACCATGCAACGGAAAAAGCAACAACAAATATACAGGTAGCTCAGCCGGCGGGTTTGGGTTTTGGACTCTACGAAACTGGTTTAGGACAGGACAGGTGGTTTTTACCGTCCAAAAGTGTTTTAAACTGGCCAAATGTATACTAAAGGTAAAGAGGAGTAATCTAATCTATCAGTACTTGATGCAATATTCGTAATGCATAAATATAAATACCTTGTAATTAATGAGTATTTGATAATATTTTTCTTTGAAATGATCATTAAAAATATTTTGCTCAAAAAAATTGCCAATAACTCGATTACATAAAAACTTTCTTTTGTAACAGTTGGTATAGTAATGCAAGGAAATTCCAAACACTACCTAGACAACTAACTCATTTCAGTTCCATGCATAACTCAAAGGAATGTTATAAAATGTGCAATATTTAGGCGCCGAGAAAGAAAAAAGCTAAATTTTTGTGATGGTTTCTGCATGTAAGTTTTACATGATGTTTTAACGAAAATTCTTTTTTGAATCTGTGTAGATTAAAGAACAATAAATTGATGTTTAAATAGATGCACTAAAATTTTAAGAATTCTTTTTTAAATTCATATTTTCAATATAATACATTCTGTAACCACATATTAAAAAACAATGGCAGCTTGACACAATTTTTAGAAACAAATTATTGGCATTTTCCTAAAGCAGTTAGGTGGTAATTCAGTTTTAGATCACGAAATGGCACCATAGCCAAGAGAAGAAAATCTTCACAAAGCTGTGCCAAAACTTTCAAATATATCTGTATTTTTCCTCCCTTCAGTTCCAAATTGTCACTTATTGCATTTTAGTGATTTATTGCATTATATTTTGAACATTTTCATTGTCACATGCATAAAAATGTCGATAAATTTGGTTACTATTTTATTGGGGGGAAAAACCATGCGTACCAGGGTTGGCCGGATTGGACCCAATTGGGTTGTACCCAATGGGTTTTTTTTTGAAACTTTTTTACTTTTACAACAGGGTTGGCAAGGTTTTGGACACTACGGTAAAAACCCAGGTTTTTACCGTCCACCTTGTGTCCGAAACTATATTTTTAGAAAATTGCATTCCGTGAGAAAGTACCAAAAACAGAATAAAATGTATCAAAGTAATGTTTTATATTGCACATTTATTCAATGAGAACATTCAACTTATTTATGCAGCTGATTTTAATCCAGTTACATAGAAATTGAATTCTTGATTAACATTTCAATTTGTATGAATGAGTTCATTTATTTGCTTATTTTTTGATAATAGTAACCAAATTTCCCTCTGTTTATGCATGTGTGCAAATGAAAGCAATGTTGGCAAGGTTTTTATCATCCTGTTCAAAACCTCTGTGTCCGAAAGCGTCCAAATTTTGAGAAACTATATTTTATGAGAAAATATCAAAAACAGAACAAAATGTGTCAAAATTATTTTTTTGACTATTTAATATGTTTATTCAAGGTGAACATTCAAGTATGGTAACTTATTTATGCAACTGATTTTAATAATTTAGTTTGAGTAAAAATTAAATTCTTCATTAAGCATTTCAATAAGTATGCAGGAGTTTTTTTTTTCCATTTACCAAATTTTTCGATATTTATGTATGTGTGCAAAAGAAAGTGTTCAAAATTTCGTGCAATAATCGACTTAAATGCAATTAATAACATTTTTTTTTGCACCTAAATATTGCACATTTAATAATATTCCTTTCAATTACAAATGGAACTGGAATTAGTTGTCTTGGTAGTGTTGTGAATTTCCTCTCATAACTCTACCAACTGTTACATAAAGAAGTTTTTATGTAGTAGTTATTGCCAATTTTTTAAGTAAAATATTTTTTTAAATAACATTTTAGAAAAAAATATTAGAAAAAACTCATTAATTAAACCTCGGTTATGCCTATATTTGTGCATTACGAAAATTGCAGTCAATACGACTTGATTAGATTAACTTTATCATCCCTTTAACTTTATCATAGTTTTGGACAGTTTTAGACAGTTTTGGACGGTAAAAACCACCTGTCCTCTTCTAAACCAGTTTTTGACAGTCCAAAACCGAACCCTGTTTTACAATTTAAACTTCTTTTTCATTTGTTCTTCACCATAGACAATGGACATAAAAAATGAATTTTGAACTTTAATAGCATTTCTTAACTCTTAACGGCATTAAAAAATACTTCAAAGATTTCAAGAAATATATTTAACTTTTTTCTTTAACTGGTCAATAAATAACTCAAATTATCTTGACCAAGTCCTGTCACGTCTGATTTTCTCAATATTCGTAGATTGTACAGAGGAAACTACTCTAGCTTAAAGGCTTTCATGTGAACTATTTTCTGCAAACCAACACGTCACAAATCTCGAATAAACACAAGGTACATTTTTTTAGAAATTAACAGGTTTTCCTAACGGTCGGACAGAAAACAGAATAGGATGTACAGTATTTTCATTATCTTACGAAAAAGTTTAATATTTCTTACTCTGTACACAGAAATAGAAAAACAGGCAACATAAAAGCTGTAATTCAGTAAAAAGAGATTTTAACTACTTGAGATTCTACAGTAGTTTTGCATAACAGAATGAAAGACAATAAAGTAAAATGAAAAAAAAAGGTAATTAAAAACGGGCAATAGACTCGAGAAGTAACTTTCCCTTAACAGTTGGTAATCGTGGAAACTAAAAAATCGGAAACTTCACCATTCTCGGGTTTTGTCGTCTTTTGTACTTTTCTTCAGAAAAACGCTGAATTTTCCAGCTTTTTTTACCCCAGACAATTTTTGCACTTTGTCCATATACTTACACTACAATATGCTACAAGTACCCCACGTTTTCCCTAAAAAAAGATAAAAACCCACATTTCTTTTAAAAACTCAGCTTTAGTTGGGTTTTTATGGGTTTTATTTTAAAAAACCCAAAAAACCCCGGGCCCATGGTTTTTTTTAAAAAAAAACAACGGATTTTTCCCAACCATGGTGCGTACAAATTGAAATTTTTAATGAAGAATTCATGTCCCTCGTAACTAGATTAGAATCATCTATAAGTATCAATAAGTAATAATATAAGAATCAATAAGTTACGTATATATTTATAATTGAATGTTCACCCCCCTCCCCCCCATCGAGCAACTCTGTCAGCCGGAGTACCAGATTGCAAAAAAAAAAGACTCACCAAAAAATACCCCACAGTACAGATGAGAACAGAAAATAAACGCAACTTTTTTTTAATGGGGAGCAACATTAGACAGTAATAATCAGTAAAAGAAGAGAAGCACAATCAATACAGATGATAGGGATGTTATAGAAAACAAAAGGTTTGCCAGAAAAGTGGTAAAAGATGTTTTTAGAAATAATTTTGGCGACAGAAAGCGTGAGGAGAATTTTAGCAGGTGCGTGGGACAGGAAGTTGAATGTCCAAATATTTTGCTCGTAGCGCAAACAAGTTTCATGAAACATTACTGATGGATGCAATGGAAAACAGAAAATGAACCCTGCGAAGATTAAAGAAAAATGACAAATAAAGCCGAAAGTGAAAAAGTACGAATGAATATATTGTACTGCACGGAGAAAAAAGAAATTTGAGGTTCATTGAGAGTTAAAAATTTGAAGATGCATGCAATTATTACAGACGTATCGAGTACTCGGCCAATAAGCAGTTGTAAAAAATTGAATATTGTTCAAAGCAGATTTTACAATTAATAAAAAAGTACAAGCACATAATATACTGCAATCATTTACAATTCAAATTTAAAAGTGAAATTCAAATTTTGAGAATGATGAAGTTTGTTATGCTTTTTTATATTATTAAATGGTTTTTTGAAGCATAAAAATACCTTTTCTTAAAAAATAAAATGACGTTAAGCGCACAAATGTGCAGGAACACTGCAGACACGTGTTTTGGCATTACTAGGAATGCTTTTCCAATGCACAAAACGTGAGCTTGTGGATTTAAAGACATCCGACAAAAGTCGGATTGCTTTACATTCATTAGCTCACATTTTATGCACTGAAAAGGATGTTCCTTGTGATGCAGAAAAGCAATCCAGCGATTACCAAAAAAAGAGGGGAGATTTCATCACAAGTGCATCAACACAATGTTCCAAACTACTCACTGCTAAAAAGAAGAGTTGTTTATTTTAAGTGAACGAACGGCTCGGTTCATCTTGAGGATTCGTTCTTTTTGACCCGTTCGTTCATTGACGACCCAACCCTGGCGCCTGCTATTGCCCACGAAGTAACAGGCGGAATCAAATAAAATTTAGTTCATTTGTTGCCCCTAACAAGTACAGGTGCTGATTCAATTTTGGTGTCGATAGCTCAAATGGAGGCTGAGCTATGGAATGGTTTTTGTTGTCAGTTGTGACTGCTATATCTCAAGAAATAATGAAGCGCAGTGCAATCAAACGTTCTTTCTTTATCATTGAGAGTGCCATATCACAAGAAGTAATGCTACGTTCTGGATGAAATTTGAAATGAATGTGAACATATATGTAAACAGGCGTTGGTTAAATTTGGCGCCAATCGCCTCAGGGGGGTGGTTGTTTTTTTTTTTTTTTTTTTTGAGAATAAAAATAGCTTTATTAATGCAACAATATGAACGATCAATCATAACAGACTATCGTCAGCGTACATTCGCGTGATTTTCATTGTTGGAAAATGACCGGAAAATCTCTGTGATTTCGAAACTTTTAACTGTTGCTATCTTGTATTTAAAAAAATCAAATATATTTATAATTAATAAAAACAAGGCTTTTGAAAAATATTTCAATTTTCGCTCTTCGCTTTGATTTTCACGGTTCGTACTCTATTTGGATCATGAAAAAATTCCATGACTTTTCAAAGAATTTTTCATGACTTCATAAAAATTTTCATGACCTTGTTACATGAAGAGAATGACTCTTTGACATCAAACTTGTCAATTTGTGGAAATGGGCACTGGCAAGACTTTTATGTAAGTGCCACTACCCCATGGAAGCACTCATCCCCCCAGTCATTGAGAAAGTATCAAAAACTAAACTATTCACATTTGTCAAACAGTCCAAATGATAATGATTGGGACAAAGGTTTAATGCGTCATTACTAAGTTTCGATAAATTTGCTTCCAAAGTTGCCGTCTAGTGCCAACAGTGTGTTTAACCATAACTTGCCAGCATTTTGATTACTTAGAGTAAAGCCACATTTTTTGGCAAATTCATCTTTCTAAATCAGATATTTATTTTTTAAAAAAATTAGTGATGAATAAAACTTCTGAGTCAAATGTACTTGTATGTTTATTTGCACATTTTCAAATGCACTTAAATCAATAAGTTCGGAAATTCCAGAACTGAGTTTGATTCCTGACATTGAACTGAGCAGAGGGACGCATGGATTAGTCTTGAGGGCCGTATGCTGGGCACTATTCTTTTTTTAGAGCATTGAAATCCCCCTATTCCTGTGTTTTATCGCCTGAATTAAGATCTAAATTTTCTAAAACTTTCGACAAATTAAGACAAACTGGGATGAGTTCAGCAATGAAGGTTTTACGGGAGATGGAAACAAACTCGCATGGAATTGATTGTTTCATTTTTTTGAGCGGGCGGGACAAAATCAAGACTGTGGAAGATCTCTTCTACAGAACATAAATTATATGAAGTGTTGAAAATAATGGTAAACTCAAAATGAGCGATGCCCAAGCAGTAAAATCACATTGCAAACAAAATAGGTGCGGCTGATACAGAAGTGGATGCAATCGGATTTCAAAATTCAGATTTCTTTTGGGTTCCTTCCATTTCCCAGTTTTAACGGCTTCTATGTTCAAAACTGCTAAATCACTCAAGATTTCTAAGGTTTGTTTTAGCTACTTTTACTTTCTCTAAGCCCAGGACATTTTTCCATGACTTTAAATAAATTTCCATGACTTTTCCAGGTCTGGCATTTGCTCATTTTTTTTCATAGGCCGCACAAACCCTGGTTCTATTTATTCAGTCGTTACAATTCAGGGGGCGTCAATGGACGGACAGTAGTTGTTATCATTGCTCAAAGCTCATTTTATGAATGCATGCTTTTCAGTCGCCATTTCATGAATGGTCGGCCCCATGTTAGAGACACTTGAAGTGCCTCTTGATTCGTGACAGCGAACGAAACACTGTGTCACGAGGATCTGGCACCACCCATTTACAGCGTTTGAATTTATTTCCCAGAAACATTTCGGTTGAAGATTTTACGGCGCAGATCGTCAAAGTATAGTGCTTCGGGGAACGGATGGAATACAAACACAAATTTGGGACGTGAAGTGGGAAAGGAATGGGAATTCCAAGTGTTTACATTCAAACCCAAACTGTGAGGAACGATGTCGTTAAAGAAAGTACGACAAACTGAAATTCAGTTTTGAGTGCGAGTCATTTCGACGCACACAACCAAGCTCGGCAATGAAAACAAAAGTGCGCTTAGAAATTCATCACCTTATTCGTTCTGCTCCGAAGAAGTCCGGTTGCAAAGCTTTGAGTATACAACGTTGTTGCAAAACATTCATGGAATTTAGTTTCATTTCGGGAGAGTAATAACAAAACACACAGTCTCACTTACCGAGTTCATTTCGACTTCAGTTTTTCTTTTTTTGAGTTACGTGAAAATACTGGATTTCTTTCTTTTTCCTTTTGAGGATATATCCTGAAAATAAAAACAAATGAAACATTATAAATTTAACATATTTTTCGATTGAAGACTTAAGACTGAAAAACAAGGGATTTAAATCATTTATTACCATGAACACCAAAAAATCCCCCCCCCCCCCCAGCCCTGCCTCAATTATTTGTTCTCGCTAGTGATGTGACTAAAAGTTTGGCCAAACACAGAATACGCCAAACATTTGGCCACGATACTTTCCAAATGGTTTCCTTGTTTTTGTCTAAAAATTTATTTTATTAATAGTTCAATGTACATAATAAAAAGTTTGAAAAATGATTTTCAGCATGTTTTGAACATTAAAAGTATTTGGCCAAAAAACTACTGAAATCCAGAATATGCAATCAATTTCTAATTTTACATCCCCCAAGCATGTATTTTCTTCAAATTTTACGTTTTTTTTATCGGGTACATTGTATTTGCTCAACAACAGTTCTAAAAAATAATATTTCTTCAAAAAAAAAAGGAATTTCTCTTTTATTAGAGGCATTTTTTCATGAAACTAATGAAATAAATAAGAAAAGAAGATGAATTAAATGGAAGTGATTCAGCACGACACTACATCACATAAATTTCTATCCCATGCGCGTGTATTGAAATTAACAGTAACAAAGAAATTTCTCAATAAGCAAATTTAATTTCTACTGCTATTCCAATAGAAAGAATATGATTTATACCTAGAAAAACCCAATTTAATTGGATAATCCATTAAACCCATATTATTTCAATGATTACCACGAAAGGTACTCGCGAACAAAATTTTGAGAAGCGATGATTATCAGTTCTAGACCACGAACACTATATTGCGCCGCAACAGTTTTGGATAGGTTTAAATAGTTTCCTTCAACGAAGTTCGAGTCTTCGTCAACACAGAACTAAAATAAAAATTAATAACCCCGTTCGTTAAAAATAGTGACACCAAACTGGCAGAAGAGTCTGAACACGTTATTTCTAGCATGATTGGTACGTCGTTTCAAACGTAAAATTCTCCGTAGAAATATATTCACAAAGTTGCAAGTCAAACACAAAGTGAAGCAAAGTAAGAAATAACAACGTCAAATTGCAAATTGCTGCAGACACGTGTTTCGGCGTTACGAGGGACACCTCTTTCAACGCAAAAAGTAATGAGTTTATGGATGAAAAGACATCTACTTCTTGCACTGAAAAAGGCGGTCCTCATAACACCAAAACAGGTGTCTGCAAAGGTGCCCATCCCCCCTGAATTCAATGGCACAAATCCCCCTTAAAAATCTCTCCCGTCTTTTATTTTCAGCTCTCTTTTTTTTTAATATTTTTTTTTATGTTTTAAAAACTATTTTTTTTTAAAATATTATTTATTTGTTTTAAATTATTGTTATTATTGATATTTTATTCAAAAAGTTCTGTGCTACGCCAATGACACACACACACACACACAAACTAAATAAACAAAGAAAATTAAATACAAATAGAATAAACTGAAGTAAAATAAAATACAAACAAAATGAACTGAAATAAATAAATTTAAATTGAAAATAAATCAATAATTCAATTTAAACAAAAAATAAATAAATAAAACAATTAAAAAAATCCCCCCCCCCCCAACAATTTAGATGGCTCAACTTGCGCCACCCCCACCCCCTGTAAGCACCCCTGCGTGTCTGCAGCAACCTGCAATTTGTGGTCTTTTGGCATTGTTATTTCTTACTTTAGTTTTCAGCACCAAGGTATTTATTTATCTTACTAAGTGAAGCCTCCGCAGAAACCTCGGCTCAAAAGCGTTACGCACTTCACAGAGCAACGTAAGGCAGCAGAGGGATGCAGGTGGACTGTTTGAAGTTCAGGTCCTCGATGGGCTTCCATCAAAAGAAATTTCCAAATTATACTGTACGGCAGCACCTACGGGGATATTAGTACTGTCTCTTGCCCAAAGACAGAGGAGAGGATCCCCCCCCCCCCATTTGTTATTTCGTCATTTACATCCCTTTGCTTCCGCCCGCCTCGAGTCGTCTTTTAATGGACGAGAACAAAATGTCACATCCTATCTCGATTGACCAGAAAGTGTCTTTCAGAACCTGGAGCTCTCTAATTGTGTACAAAATGTACTGATGACTTATTTTCAAAAATCTGGAGACTTTATGTGATGAAAAAAAAAAAAAAAGACCTATCTGCTAAAAATTCTGAATATTTTTTTTTCTTTTCTGCATCATAAATCGGTGTTTGTACAGAACTAAAAATTTGCAGCATGATCTTCACAAACTGTAAACCTTACATATTGTAGAACTATGTAAGAAATCATAATATTTTAATGATTTTTTTTTTCGATTCAAAGTTGTCATATTTAACAAGAAAATGAAAAGATTGGTAACTCCCCATCCCCATCCCTCATTTTTGTCATACTGTTCAATTTTTATACTAATTTTGTGCTGAGAGAAAAAAAACCCTTTGTTCCATGTATAATTTATGCTTGTGTTTTATCTACTTATGATTCCTTTTGTTTTTGTATTAAAAATTAGCTTCAAAAAATAAAATAAGTCTTTATCTTCCAAATATGAACAAATTAAGTTATTTTCGGACTTGTACGAAAATTTTGTATAAACTTATTGTGTGAGTCAATGAATGGTCAAGATTTGCAGTAGACATTTTTTGTAGCCAATTATTAAAGAAAACCCTTAAAAATGTCAATGTACTAAAACAGCCATCAAGCGTGAGAAACGTTTCAATGCATGAAAATAAATGCATTTTTTGCACTCTAGGTATTCTGACAGCGCCGAATATTTGTTGCATCGCAAATTATTACATCTGGTTCTGCAGAGGTTGGAAGAATGTTTTTGGCTTTTCGTTTTTGTACTCATTTAATAAGAAAATCAATAACCGCTTCATGCGTTTAATGTTGTTTGAGTGATTCGTAGTCTATACAGTCGAACTATTTATATCCTTTTCCGATCCAAAGCGCAAAAAAAAAAACTAATGATACAACCTTAAAGTCACACATTTACCAGCAATAAAAAAGAGAAAGTTAACAATGAAAAGAGCGCCGCTTGTTTTGATTCTCCAAAGTGAAGGGGGCCGAAATAATAGAAGTCAACTTTTGTGAACAGTAGAAACAATTCTAACTTCATGGGATACGAACGAAACAGAAAAAAAAGTTTCCACTTTTTTGAAAAAAGAATGGATTGAAACACTTACTTTGGAACTCTTAATTCGTTCTTTCTTTCGAGAGACAAGAGACAAGACACTTCCAAGCAGAAAAAATGGACGCCAGCACAAGCATCAAACTACATTATATTACATTAGGCGGGGCAGTCAAAGAGAAGAGAGAGGACATTTGCACAGAGTGCTTTTCCTCTTCAATAACTACGACACATGGCAGTCGGCAAAGATAGGGTATTAAGTGACGTCATACTGGTGGACAAACTCTAAGCGCTGCTGACAGCTAAACGTACTGATTTACTCGGCTGTCGAAGCATCTCTTTCGCTTCATCGCTTCCATGTTTTTCAATCGCAATGCTGCGTGTGATCTAATTTTTGTTGAATTAGGCACTGCTCTACAAATTTCTTGGCATTGAAGAGCATTTATTTTAATACTAGATAAGTTGAAGTGACAAATACAACCAGTATTTTGTTAATTTTATGTACAGATTTTTTTTGAGCGTGAGAATAAGGTTTTGTTTTCTTCACTCACCCAACCACAATGTTTTCATTATGCTGTAAATATTGTTGTCAAGTTTGCCTTCCATCAAATCTATTTGCATTCTCGATGAGTCCCAGTCACAACTTCGCTTCGCAACTCCAGCGCTCGAATACGCTACCTTGCGGTGATTTACAAAACTGCCGAAAAAACTAAAACATTGCGTTCCACGTATGTCTGTTGACTTAAACATAGGCAGTTTGCTCTGAGTATTTATTAACGCATTCGATGTGTCTTGGATTGCTTTCAGCAACAGAAAGTGTTCGAGCTCCTCAAAATAATGTTAGTTTTCATTATTTCCCTCTAAAAAGTGATTTGATTGAGAAATGGTGAAAGCGCGTTAACACCAGAAACTCTGGATTAGCAAACTTGGATAACGTTATACCAGGTAAAAATTTTTATTGTTTTGTGTGAATTTGTAAGAATATGGGTTTTTTTTTTTAATCTTAAATTAATTTAACAAACCATATTTTACAGCAGCATTTAGTTGGAATAGACAGTATGCAAAACTTTTTCTTAAATATATTATCGTAGAACGAAATGGAAGATCGCCAAATTTGTTTACGGTTATAGTTTTAGTATTGTGCGAGCTAAGTATCCTTGTCGAGATTTCGCGTTTTTAGTTAAACCATTTTTATTTTTTATCATGAGTGGAATAAAATGGTAGGAAAATTACAGAATTCGATAAGTAAAAAGAAATAATGGTAGATCAATTGAAAAGAAAACTACCACCATATATCCGTGAGAATTTTGTTGATGATTTGTATAGCATGACATAACTAAATCACAACTCAGAAATTAGAAACATACCAAACAGAAAAATTTAAAATGAACCGATTCGGCATTTTGAGAAAAATAATTCAGCTACAAATGCAAAATAATTAGCGCTAGCCAAGCAAGGCAAAGAAGTATCATCTTCTTTTGACAATAATTCGTAATGTCATATAATTAAATTTTATAGCATTAATTGCTATTATTGTCAGGCCACAATTATTATTTAGTTTTATCAAGAATTGATAAATATCGAATTCAACATCGTGGAAATGGCTGGTTAGAACTACGAACTGCGTATTTTGCATTAATTTCTAACGTTTAATAATGCTTCTTGATTTCTCATTTCTTTCTACGTGGGCCAGAATATCAACAAGGCTTTGAAAATTAATTTAAAAAGAATAAAGCAAAAAAATCCTGCAAAAGAAAAAACAATTTACTAGACTTATTAGCATTTTCTTCGTTACCACATGCGTTTGGTTTGTTTTAGTTTTTTCGTCCGCCATTAGACAGTGACTGCAGTGCCCCCTATAGTTCGTTGGAGTTGCGACTTGCCTGTAGTGTGGGTATTCTTTCTGCTGTTTTCTTTTTTTTTTTTTTCATCCCTTCATCATATTACTTCTTTACCTTTGCCATAAATTTTGTCAATACTTTTTGTGTTACGTTAAACCATTATATGCAATGTTTAGATTCTAAAATGTTGTTTACAATCACTGAACCACCTTGCTCCGCGTTGTGTTGCTATTAAATTTCGTGCTAAACAAATTTCGTTCTACTTTTTTCTCTCAGTAAAACTCATCACGTTCACCATGGATAAGTCAAAGTCACAGAGTAAACAGTATTTCACAAATTTTATGAACTCTCCCCCCCCCCCTTCTTTCGTTTTTGAGAAATGTTTATTGGACATTCGTTGCCTTCTATACTATTTCTTTTGCTGTGCAGTGTAGATGTCATTTTTTGCTGCTATTGAGTTTTTCATAGTGTTTCTTAAGCAATAAATTTTCACCAGAGCTGCGGATCGGGACTGATTTTGGGGTAAAGGAGTCAGAGTCGAAAGCTCTAAAATTAGCGGATTCTTTCATTACCCCTCCAACTCTACAGACCCATGTTGTCAAAAACTTCCTCTTGGATTTATGTTTAAATGTTCTTTATTAAAACTTTATTTGTATTAAAACTAATATTGTTCTTTATTAAATTTATGTTCTTTATAAAAATTTAGTGTTCTTGAACGTTTGTATAGTTATGACAATTCCCAAAGAAGGCAAAGGATATGTACTTAATGCATGTTCTATTGAAAAAGAACGTAATTCCGGGACAATCTTGGAAATATTTCGCCCTGTAGGGTTTCAAAAATGCGGCTTTTCGTATAAAAATGTAAGCAATATCGTTATAGCTTCGGTCCTGTTTAATGTTCAGGTATTACCACTATCAGTGTAACTCCTCTACTAATTTTTGAACGTTACTTAGGTATGAGCACTGAGATTAGATGCACAAAACTCCTTAATTGAAATGTTTTATTTATTTATAAATTGAATAGTTTTTTATTGTGTTGATCAGGACAGTTTTCTTGTTTAATTACATCGATGTGAGTTTTTTATGTGTTCCCTGTTTTTATTATTTTCATTACGGTGGTGATTTTTTTTCGTACCTGATTGCAAACATTGCAGTGAGCTTAATAAACTTTTTATGATTCTCTGCGGATGAGAAGCGCCGAAAAAAGATGGATCAGAAAGGCAAGGAAATTTTTCACTAGCTGGATCAATTTGTTCAGAGACAAAGGCCTTTACTTTCATCTATACGTAATTTTTTCCGAGTCGGTAGCGCTCCGGTATCGAAGCATCTTGTTTCCGAAGCAATATTCCGAGTGCAAACCGTGAGCTTACTACGAACGCACCAGAATTCCCGACGCGGTATTTTTGAGGCGTCTATGTTTGAGGTTACCCAGTTACGATGCTGGAAATGTGAACGAATCACAGAGCGGCTTCAATCTTTACATATTGTTTACAAACGCCATTGTTGGATTTTGTTGATCTTTGCTTTCTCGTCTGTATTCTGTTAAAGAAAGTGTCGCAGCAACATAATAAAAGTTTAAAATTAGTTACATAGGGGCTATCAGCAAAAAATAAGTTTTTTAAATATATCTTACAAATATACTTTGATAATAAATGCCAAAATCATGCATCTATTTGGTGTTAGCCGATCAGCTCGATAAAATATCAGCGGTGAATTTCATACGATATTATAGTTTTCAATTTATAGTTCCTTTATTTTGCCTTAAATTTAAAAAAAAAAAAAAAAATACATACGTATTTAATACAATGCATTTTCAATGGAATACAAAATCTGTTAGTACAGCGAATCTTTATTTTCTGGTGTCGTGAAGATATATTGCTTATTGATTTACTTAACTTCTTACTTAAATTTTGATTTTTGTGCTATTTTGATAACTTCGACACTTTTACTTGTAGTTATAATATACGGTGAAAAATAATGAAAACGAAACTAGGGTTCAATAAATTATTTCGTGTAGAACGATGCAAACGTAAAACAAAATAGCCGTTATTTGAAGTTCTAACTCATCACACTAATAGATGCACTACTTAATACTATTACTTGCGCTAGTGTTAAAATCTAACATTGCTGACTTGATAAAGAGATATTACAATTTTGTTCCGTGATGGGGATTTATTTATTTTTTTTTTTTTCAACTTCATACTGTCGACAAATGTTTCAATAACGATCCATTTTGACTTATTTTCTTTGAAATGCCATCTGACTGATGAAAGAGAGATAACAAAAAAAAAAAAAAAAAAAAAAGAAACACCGGAAATCATATCAACAGAACGGAGAACATTCCAATCATTTTGTTATTTGGTTTGTCGTTTTACTAGCTTTAAAATATTTGAACACTTAATTATAATAACAACAATATTTATTTCTATCTTAAGTGCAACAGAAAGAAAGATACTTAAAAAATTCATTTGTCTATTTCACCGGGTCGCATATAAGCTACCTTTACTCCTGGTCGGGCATAGGAAAATTTCAGGCCCTCTCATTGGCCTATTCGAGTATCAATCAAAGCTTCAAAGTAATGTTGCTAGTCGTCTTTCGTGGTGTGCAGGGCCCGATCAAGCCAAACTGGTGCCCAGGTCCTGAGTAGATGCTGGTGCCCCCCCCCCCCCCCCCCACACATGAGAACATCCGCGCAATTTTAAAGTCAATGTTTCAAACTAGAAACCTAATTACTAGAAACTACATTTTAAAGGAACATTACTACATTTGAAAGGAAATCTGGGATTTGAATACCAAACACTTGATAATTACCAAACTAATCACAGTTAAAATTGCCTCTTAAGGCGAAAAAGAGTTAACAAATAATTTAAAACTGCAAAAAAAATCTTACTAATTCTGACATCAAGCTTTAAAAAAGCTTCTTTCTGGCTTTAACAGATGAAAATGTGTCTATCAAATAATTGAAATCTATGTTTGGTGTCACAGAATTTTCAATTGTCAATAAGGAAAATGCCTGTAAATTATAATGAGAAACGCAGCTTCTCAAATGATTTTTATTCTTTTCAAAAATGAAAAGGAACGTTCACTGGAACAGCTGCTGATAGGCAAGGTAAGAAGAAGCTGCAGGGGTGAATCCACATTCGGAAATGTATGTGTAATGTTTAGTGATCTTATCCTTTTAAACCATTCTCCAGGAGAAGGGCTACGTTTGCAAAAATTTGAAAGTGTGTTCATTCTTCTGGAAAATGTTCATCTATGTCATCCGAGTAATTATTCTGAAATTCCAGAGCTAAGGGACGACTTCTTTATGCGAAAGATTTTAACTTTATGAGGTTTTGAGCTGATTTTTAAAAAAAATTGAGCCTCCTCTCCCTTAAAGTTGAGAAAAAGTAAAATGAGCTTTAAAAAAAAAAGGAAGTAAGTAAGTGAATTTAGGCTAGGCTATTTTGGTGCCCCTAAATTTGTGGTGCCCAGGTCCGCGGACCCGCTGGACCGTGCGTTAATCAGGCCCTGGTGGTGTGTTTCTTGTTTGTAATCTGCTAAATACGAATAAGCATTTGCAAACGAGATCTTTAATTGAATGTTGCTGACAAAAACAGCATTCTTATTTCCAATCAATTTCATCCTTTTCAAAACAAATGAAAGCTGCCTTTGAAATTGAAATAATTTTTTAAATAATTCCTACGGTAAATTATTTTGTTAATTAAAAAGCGAATTCCGCAGTTTTTCATATTCTTAATGATATTTAATGCAATTTAAACAGCTGTTCTATAAAGAAATGATTACCATTTAAGCTAATAACAAATATTTATTCCGAATAATTTTATACATACTAATTTCCAATGTAATTTGCTCTTGTGCCAGTAAATAAATTGTTTATCGTATAATTTTTCTTTCTCGTTGCTATATCTATTTTTTCACACTGTATCTGGCTGATATATTATGTACATCTGTTTTACAATATTTACTTTATTTTTATGTGAGTTCAATATGAATAAATCATGATTAATTCCCTGTTGGTTTTCAAGTACACGTGACTGGACTAGAAAGCCATAGTATTATTAAAATAATAATTCTTCCACATCATATGAAAAGAAATTACATTTTCATGCATTCACAGTTGCAAAACGATTCAGAACCAAAGAAGTTTTGTAACACTTACACATAAACACATACACACACACACGCACAAACACTTTTATTAATAAAATATGTACATCAAGGAAAAAAATGCAAATTATGAAAGTGTGCTCACCCTAATTTTCAACTTCTCAAGCTCTACGAGAAACACAGAGTTGTAAAACAGCTTGTTTCAAAGACAACTTCTTAAGTCTGACACTTTTCAAAGAAAAAAATATTTACACAAGATTTTAAATTCAAATTTTTTTAAAATACTTTAAATTTTTTTCAATGAATGTATGATATTTAATACATCTGGATGATTACATTCAAATGGATTTGCGATCTATTCATGAAACCACGAAGGTCTTATCAACAGTACAGCAAAAAAAAAAAGGAATACTTTTTTGCTAATTTTGCTGAAAATATTTAGCAACTGCTGATCTCTTCATGGGCCCAGTCTAAAATATTTAGTTGTATTTATTACAAAACATTCATATATTGATTTCTAACTTTCAAGTCTTAGAATTTTGTGAAATTTTTTTTCCCCCAAATGTATTTAAGTTAAATAGTTAATGAAACTGCATGAATTTCTCTTGATTTGCCTCATCAACTGTGTGTGAAATTTTTTTTTTCAAACTAATAAATTAATTTAAGGTGTCAAAGGGTGCGATTTCTGAAAGTTTGACTTGAAAGTGATTTGACTTGAAATAACATGTATATAATTTTACATTTAGAAACATTGCTTTTTAATATTATTTTCAATTATTTCATTCAAGAATTTAAATTACCTATTCCTTTTTACATAACTTTAACTATTATGAAGAATATTAAAAGATAAAGAATTCGCTGTTCAATTTTAAAAACTTATATTGAGAATTAGTTGACAAATGAGCTTAAATAAACTCCAATAGTACCTTCTTCAAAAGCGATATTTTTTGCTTAAAGATAATGCTATTTATTCGCTTAATTATGTATTTCACATGTTTTTTTTTTTTTTTTTTTTTTTTTTTTTTTTTTTTTTTTTTTTTTTAAAGCTGAGAATTATTTTATGAGTTATGAAATAAGTATGAGACAAGAAGGATATGTTCGCCAGACTCACTCAATATTCAATTGGAAGTTATATTCTCGGATGCAAACTCATATTCAATAGAAATAAGCTAGAAACAAACTGGCACAAGAGAAAATTTTATTAGAAATTCTTATGTATTAAATTATATACTAGAAGTATTTATTATTAACTTAAATGGTAATCATTTCTTTATAAGAAGAGCTGTTTAAATTGAAGTAAATATCACTAAGAATATAAAAAATAGTGGCATTCGCTTTTCCATCAACAAAATAATTTACCGTGAGAATTATTTTAAAAATAACTTCAATTTAAATTAAAATGATGTCGTAAAACATGCATTTTTTGCTTAAAGATGGCGCCACCTATTTTTATTTCGAAGCATAGCTTCTCAAAGGCAGCTTTCATTTGTTTTGCAAAGGATGAAATTCATTGGAAATAATAATGCTGTTTTTGTCAGCAGCATTCAATTAAACATCTTATTTGCAAATGCTTATTCGTTTTTAGCAGATTACAAACAGGAAACACTGCGAGAGACGGCTAGCAACATTGCAGTACGTCACAGCTTTGAAACTTTGATTGACACTCGAATAAGCCAATGAGAGGGCCTGAAATATTCCTATGCCCGAACAGGAGTAAAGGTAGCTTATATGCCACCGGGTCTTAACCTAAGGTAGGAAGTGGAGAGCTTCAGCGCCCCTCTAGGGAGTGCAATATTCGCAGCTTATAAATTTTCTCTCTAAATTTAGAGGGAAATCTTCGGAATCGGGCACGAAAGAAAGGAAAAGTTATTTGGTTCATTCACCAGTTCACCCAATCTGTGGGGCGCTTGAGGTTGGTTTTAGACGTCACAATTATTTAAAAAAATCCATTTGTGGCGATTTCTGCAAAATTTTACATTTGCTGACAAAAAGAAAAAAAATGAAGGAAGGGTCGCCATATGAGGAGGGCGCACCGGGATTCGTTCCGATGGGCCAGCACGGGTCTGTAAACTAGTATTACTCGGCCAGTGTAAACGGGGTGTCAACCATATTTGGAAAAGACCAACTACAAGGACGTAGCCAAGGGGGGGGTCCATGGGGTCCAGACCCCCCCCCCCTTCCCCAAAGACCACTGTCTGCTTTTTCTCGGTTGTTGCTCCTCACGACAACAAAAAATTTTCAAAGAGAGAAATTTTATGAAACCCGGTATTTTCCCCTTAAATATTCCCATTTATCGACAATTTTCCCGCGTCCGAGTCAATTCAGAACACGAGAACCTCGTGAAATAACTGCGGGTTCCGAGTTGCCGCCGGTCTCCTCCTGTGTCGCGAAGAATCCGTCCGAAAACGACGAATTTCCAATTCAACCCAACTGAGTTGTGACCTTGAAATTCGGCCCCTCTCCCTCAGCCCACCAAATTGCCATCGGCAAAGTAATTGAAAACAAACATTCCCCAGTCTCATTGGGGTGGTTTTCTTTCTTTCTTCTTTTCGTTTTGACTCTTTTCCCGTTTGGACTTGATTTCCTAGACACATGCTGCACGAAGGACAGCCAGAGTGAGGTGCATCCCTGGTGAATTAGTAATTGAAATTCCTATTATTTTCTGTTTTAACACACAGTTTTTTCTACCACGCGCTTATAGGAAACATATCTTGAACAAAATTGTAATCAAAAGAAAATTAAGTGTACATAAACTAGGTAAGTTGTAGTGTTTCCTTTTAAAGTTTTCTTAACAATACGAGCAATTTATGTGTTAATATGTTTTCCCATTTAAAAACTAAGTTCCGACAGCAACGAAAAAAAAATTCTACACATTTCGTGTGATTGAGGATGAGAAAAAATAAATATTAATTATTAATTTATTTTTGAACTTTATATTTTTGGTATGATTTATTTCAGATTCATTTTATATTTTGATTAATAATCTTATTTAAACTTTTAGTTTATTTTTAAAAATAATAGATTACTTATCTCCCCGGAAGCTTACAACTTTTAAACTGTAATCCTGAAAAGTTCGGTTTTTTTTTTTTGAACATAAGTGAATAAATAAATTTGAAGTTGATGCAACGAAATTACTTTTCGCTGTATCAAAATTTTATGAAGCGAAGAATGAAATTGAAAATTACTTGAATATTTTACTGTAATCAGTTTATGAAATTGCAAGTTCGGCCATATTAACACATGTAATTTAAAAGTAATTATTAGAAATTCGTACTTTTAAATCTTACTGAAATGTGAGTCTATGGTCCCAAGAGAAGAGCAGCTAGTCATTTTTAACTGAAGAAAAAAATCTTTCTTCGATGTTGTTCCGTTTTTCAAGAAAAGCATATTTGTATTTGTTTCATTGGAATACATTTTCTGATTAGTATTTACCGCCTTTTTACTGAGGAATTATTTAATAAGCGTCTATGTATCCATCATTAGTAAATTGCGAAGGTAGCATTAAACGTAACAAAAAACGGACATGTGCATTTAACTATAAAATTACTAGGTGAAAGTTTCTGCTATTTACTACGCATATAATTAAAAAAAGGTCAATGCGAGGTACATTTTCTTGTGTTTTTCACGCCCATATTAGATTTTTTTTAACTCTTAATTTCTTCAAGTTAAAATTATTTGCTATTTCTTGCAATAGAATATCTTTTACTAACATCACATAAAAGAAAGAAAAAAAAAGTCAATACCTACGTTATAAAATATGATATGCTTTCGAGAATACAGGATGATTACAAAATCGCTCCTAGAATGGAAGTTATACCAATTTGAAAATGAAAGAATCAGAAGTGTTATTATTGTTAGATGAATTTTGGAAGGTAGATTTAAATCATTACTGGATTTTTAACCACAATCATTCTAAGATTTTTTTCCAAAAGATTGTCTTTAGGCTTTTGAACATCAGATGACTGTTGAGCAAAAAATTTACAAACTGAGGCTATAAGAAACCTATAAGTTTTGATTTCAAAAATTGGCTAGCTTTATGCATATTACATATTGTTGAAAATGTATCTAATTTAATGATACTGTATTATCGCAATCGCAAACGGGACGAAGATTACCTTAATGATCAAAATTTGACGTTTGACTCCAAATCATGGAATTTTCGAGTCTGACACTTGCTTACTGCTAATAAAGACAGTAAAGTAACCAAGTTATAATCAAATATTGACACGATAATTCGTAATAGAGTATATTGCCATTTTCCCTGTAGTTGTTTACAATTATATTTTTAATTTGAAAAAGACTGATTTCTACAGAAGTTTTTTTCGTACTGGCAGAATAAACTGAACTCGTGTTTGGTGGTGAGATAGGTGGGTGCGATGCCTCCTCTTGATCTTTTAAATGAAACATCAAATTGAAAACATCAGAGGAAAATCGCCAATAATGTTTAAATCATTCATGACCTTATAAAAAACATTTATAAAAAGCAATCATTTGCATTTTTTCCAAAATGTTGTTAAAATAAAAATACATAGATGCTTAATTTCATTCACCATACATTCCACTACTCGACAGGTAAAAGATCTCTCAGGTATTCGTTTGGCTTGACAAAATTAAACCCCTAGTGCAGTTTCGCACCGAAGAGAGCTCAAGTGTCTCCATCTGGTGGAAACACGGCATCGAAATTTCCTGTGCAGTCACATCCGCAGCTTAATGGTAGCATTTGAAAGACTAGATGCCATATCGGTGGTTCGCACTAGGTCCGAAAAGGCTAAAGCCTCTAACGAAGCCCCATTAGAAAGAAAAAAACATACCATAACGGATCCTAAGATAGCTTATTTTACCAATTCGTTTTGCAAAAAAATAATAATAACGATTTAAAAAAAACGGCAATACGCATTTTTTTTTTTTTTTTAATGATTGCAACAAAGGAAGTCTCCATCCTTCAAAGAGTTAATAGTTTGTTCAAGTTTTTAAATGATGGTTAGAAATGATAATTAGAAAACGGATAAAATTAGAAACTTCATTCAATTTCGTATAATCAAAAGAATGTTATAAAGTAGATAAATAAAGAACTAAATAACAAATAAATGCCTTTGTGCTGAAACTTGGATTACTGATTATTTGAAATAAAGAACTAGTTCAAGCTTTTTAAATGAAACCTTGCTAATATTTTCGTCGAGAGGGTAGTTGAATTTTGCCAGAAATCTTGTTCAAATCGGACAGGGTGGCGGAATTACGTTATATTGCATTCATAGTTATACATTCGACTCGATAGATATAGATTTCTTTATTTTTTTCAAATAAAATGACTTGTACATATTTTGTTGAAATATATTACAAAGCTTTAATATTTTATTAAACTATTACCTGCGTTTTCCAAGTAATCCATAGAACAGTTTTCGTTTTCCGATTTTCTTTTATTGTGAACTTTTTATTAATAGGAATTATATCACTCACTAGCAAAAATACCCGGCGTTGCCTGGGTCAGTAATAATTATTCGAAAAAATCGTTACTTGCTTTTGTTTTCTGTTTTAAGTGTAAGAATTTAAAACACATATTTTTGACGTGATTAAAAATCGAGTTTCTTCCTTACCCATAAAACTAAAATAGCAATAAGTATAAAGAACAAAGTAGTATTGATTTAGAACCGAAAGCACTATATTTAAGCATATACAAATTTAAAAAACATGAAATTAATCTTCTCATGTTTAAAAAGATTAATCTGTTGATACTTTTTTTTTAACATGGAGTCTAAAACCTTCTCTGTATGGCTAATGAAGTACGAAGTGATTAAAAAAAAGTAGCTGCGCTCGTAATCCCCTTATACTTGCTTTAGTTATTTCGGGAAATTTCAATCATTGTGGCTCTTGGTGCGATTTTACCGAATTTGCGAAAGTCGTTTCGGGGTACCTTCGATGATGCTCTCCCATTCTTTCCTTACTTTGTAAAACGATATGATATTAATTTTCGTTACAGAGATATCGTCGCCAGATGCTGAGATATTTTTGTTCACTATAAAATGGCGCTAAACAGTTTCATCCGAAATGTTACCAAAATAAGTAATAAAATTTGGTGATTGTTTGAAATTGTGCAAAAAGGAAAATTAATGGAAGTTTTTGTGCTGTTTATGGATTTGCCTAATTTAGTTGCTGGATTATTTAACACAGTAAAAAAAGTCTTTTGAAAATTCTTTGATTGGTGATATTTTGTTTACATGGTGAAAGCTGAGAAACATTATGACGTAGTCTTCGGCTTCAAAAACAGCAACGTTGAAAAAACTGCCAAATGCATCAGCTACGGAAATCTTTCTGCAAAAACTTTGGCGATCTGCTGGTTGTTTGGATAATGAGTAAGTGTTCAATCAGCATAAATAATAATAAAAACCATTAATTACATTAAAGTTCCGTTTAAATGGAAAATCATCAGCCAAATCATGTATTATTTGCCAATCTTGTGCAAAAGTCTTACTTCAAGATTTGACTTGAGAAAAGCCTTGAACAATCACGAAAAGCAAAGAAAGTCAACAATTCAACAATTGTCGCTATCGACAGGGAGTTGAGATGATACACTAAATACTGTATTGAGTTGAGGAAAGCTTTCGAACATGGATCTAAAAAGCTCATAACTCGTTTTTCATTATACTTAGAAATTTCGAACAGGTGCCATCTTCAGCAGAAAAATCAGAGCTTTCGATGGACATATAATGTAAATATGTGCAAGTATTTTTTCATCCCAATATTAGAGAATTTATACAAAAATTGTGTTTTATTGCCCCCCTAAGGGGGTTTTGCCCCCCATAACGGGACGAAAACCACCCTATGTGTTATTCTGATGCATAAGCTATATTATTGTAAAGTTTCATCAAAATCCGTTCAGTAGTTTTTGCGTGAAAGAGTAACAAACATCCATCCATACATCCATACAGACAAACTTTCGCATATATAATATTAGTAAGATTTTCAAAGCATCAGAACAGAGGAAGCTTATGTGATGGAATTTTTCTATCCATGTATGAAAACTTAGTATGGGAAAACTTTTAGTTTAATGTTAATTTTATAAACTGACTAATTTTTTTTCCACTTAATGTAAAATTTTTGTTAAATAATTTTTTAATAAATGCTCTATCAATTTCAATTATTTAATTAATTTTAGTTAATTATCATATTTTAATAATTAGTTTTAATTGGATTTATTTTTTAACGTAAATATGAGGTACTAATTTTGCTTTAGCATGCCTCCTCTTTTGAAGTTCGTGAAACCTTGGACCCCCCCCCCCTTAACAAAGTTCTAGCTACGTGCCTGCCAACTATGTGAGGAAATCTACATTGCGTCGATATCCGTTTGTGATATGTCATGAGTTTTGCACCAGTTCAACGGTATCACAACGAATATTGGAAGATCTAAAAAATACCAACCGCTCGTTGGAAAAGCTGCGTATTATTCCATTAGAGATAGCTAATAGATGCGAATCCAGATTTTCAACACATGTGGTCACCAAACCTAAATATCGGAGCTAGCTAGATATATCCTCATATTTGACTCCAACAATAAAAAATTAGCCCGATTTACTAAAAATATGCTTGTTTATTTTGTTATTTTAACAAATTTACTCTTTCCATTAATTCGGTTTTGAATTTGAAGTGAAGCTTTTTATGCGAAGGCTTTGAAACTCCGATCCGCTACCTTTTTGTGTGACGGAAAATGACGTAGTTGTTTTGTGGGACGAAAAATCGCACATGCGCTCTTCTCACTTTCTTTCTTCCCAAACAGCACAAATCGTCCCAAAATCGCACAAGTAATTTAACATCACCGTGATCACATGTGCCGAAATACTCTTAAATTCGTAGAGAACTGGTTGATAAAACAGCAAATGCAAAAACAAACGACGAAAACTCGATCAATTTGAAAAACCCACACTCTATGCACCACATATAATTGTAAACACTTGTTCCGCCCCCCCCCCCCACGCTATATTTCCCCTCAAAACGTCGAGTCAAAAATGATGTAAGTCACAAAACGCTGCGTTTCATATCTCGGTGAATATTGGTCGTAATAATTTCAAACTTTTTGTGTTGGAATTATTTTCCAATGGAGATTATTGCCGTAAAACATAAGTTAGGGGACCCATAGGCGGATTTAGGACTGTTCCTGGGGGGGGGGCAGGATCTTTTTTTATTTCTAAGCAACATTTTTATTGCCCCCCACTCTCATGTTTTTGTTTGTTTCCTGTGATGCATAAGTCCATGCTTTACTTTTTTGTGTGTCGTTTTCATTAATGCGTGTTTTCAGGCTGTCCTTTTTGAATTGACCTAAAGAGAGGGAAGTGGTATCAAGAGAGTGACGCAGGGCTCCAATTTTAGGGGGCCGGGAGTTTCTCCCCCGGAGGAAATTTTGTAAAATGGATATAAAATTCTGCATTTTGAAGCCTTATAAAGGTTAATTGTATAGACATAGAAATTGATAACCAGATTATACAGTTATACAGTATTGTTCAAATTTTGTAAGAAACAGCCATTTTAAGTTTGAAAGAAAAAATAAACTATAGATTTCTCATTACAGCAACTTTTTTTTAAATTATAAGTAGTGCAGAAAACGAAAAGGAATAGAGGTAGTGTATTTTTTTTCCTGGCTAAACAGATTAACAATATGCAGTACAATTAATTGGAGCCCACTTTGCTTAGGATTTTCAAAGACTTATCTAATTATTTTCAAGGACTATAGAGTAAATAAAATTATTTAACGCACTTCATTTGTAATTTCCAGTCTCTGATATTTTAATACTTGAATGTAAATTTTTACAGTCTTGTTCTAACTTTGTGAGAAATAGCTATTTTAAATTTAAAAGAAAAAAAACCATAGATTTCTCATGACAACAACTTCTATTCAGTTGCAAGTGGGACAGAAAACAAAGAGGAATAGAAGTAGAGTGTAATTTTATTTTTGGGCTAAACAGATTGACAATATATGCAGAAGTAAGATAAAAGCAAGCAACACCAAAAGAATTTCCAAAATTTTGCATTTGGGATTAAATAAATAGCAAGATATGAAACATGTGAGTCACAAAAATTTACTTCAAATAATATGTTACAAAGGTGAGAACCATGATTTTTACCTTTTTGATACAGGATGTGGCAAGGAGCTGAATTTGACATATTTTGGCATTCCTCCCCCTCTACCATTTGTTAGAAATTTTGAAATTTAAGGTTTGTAGCCACACTTTTCCAAATATTCAAGGTTTTCAAGCACTTAAAAATGAAATTAGTTTTTTCAAGCAATTTTTATTTTTTATGGAACGAATCAAGAATTTTTTTGGGGGGAATTAGGGACCCACTTCAAAGCAGGGGCCCTAAGGAAATAGCTTGTTTACCTTATAGGCAAATTCGGCCCTGTTTGTAATTCACTCTTACCTGCAAATTTTTGCTTGATTTGTTTGTAATTTTTACGAAAATTCGTCAGTTTTTACGGTTAAAGGATTTTTACGATTTTACCAATCTTTGTTAGGTTTCTATAGACTTTTATAAAATTTCAGCAAAATTTTCCAAAACTTTTGATGACTCAATTATTTAGATTTCAATAATGACAAGGTCTGACTCAAATAGACTTAGATGATTATGACTTACCTTACTTTTTAAACAGTATTTATAAAGTAAGTAAAATTGTACTCAGTAAAATTGTACTCTCCCTCTAAGTAAAAAGATTCATTTAATCAGAACACTCGGATAACTGAAATTTATTCAGTTTGCAGTAGTATTTATTTTCTCTCTCTCTCTCTCTTAAAAAGAGAGAGAGAGAAAAAAAAACTATGTTTTTTAGAATTTCTCAAAAGGCCAATTAATCTACTAAAAATATAAATAGTATGCATAAATATACTTGAAATGTGGACACAAATCATAACGAGTAGATCGTTCTGTTAGCGCTAATGAGGGGGGGAGTCCCCCCCCCCCTTTGCTTTAGGTTCTAATTTGTTAAAATAATCGTCAATTATTATAAGTGTTGCAGCTTAATGTATAGCTCGTTTAGCCTATATTTTCATTCATATACTTGCCCAAAAGGTTTTTCAGTCCAAAATAATGAATTTTGACACATTTTCAACACCCCAGTGACAGCTGTACTATTTTTATTTAATGTTCGCACCCCCCCCCCCCTCCTCTCTTTTCTTTCACCAGAAAACGACATTCGCTTTTCTCTTCATTTTCATTGAACTATTCAAAAAAGAAAAAGTCATGATTTTTTTGTTTTAAGATTTTGGAAGATGTGTTGTTACTATATAAAGTCCTCCCAAAACTGGGGGGCATTGCCCCTATGCCCCCTCTAAATCCACCCATGCCCTTCTGAACTATTTAAAAAAGAAAAAATAATATATATATTTTTTAAATATTTGGAAGATGTGTCGTTACTACATAAAGTAATCCCAAAACTGGGGGAGCATTGCCCCCTCTGCCCCCCATAAATCCGCCCATGAGGGGACCTACTGGGGCCCGTATAAAAAGTTGAATTTCGTATTTTTTGACTTATTTTTATTTTTACTTCAAACTTTCAATATCGTAGCTCCACATCTAATCTTGAATATTTTTGCAATTGGAGGTATACATCTAGAACTAACGGTTGCGAAAATAAAGGTGTTGCAGGTTAAAACGGAACACTCTGGATATAGAGGCTCTAGGCCGACGCATCAGCTTAAGTTTAACCATTTCGGATCGGATTTTTCATTATTGCAAAGCAAGCATTACAGCAAAGTTACGGGTTTCGCAAAATTGGTCAACAATATTTTATTTAATTAACAATTCACGTGCCGCTCATAATTGCTCGAAAAGAACAATCACCAAACGCGATAACTTGCAAGAAAAGACAACCACTAAAACACGCGCTCCGATCGAACATGGCTGAACAACTGGCTTTTATGCGGCTTATAAACTCTTCTTTCTATGTATAAAAATGCGATCTTTTGGAAGTTTTTAACTAAGAAACGTTGGTAAAGAATGATGGACGAATCATTTTTTTTAATACGAAATACTTTCTTTATTATCAGAGCCTGATTACCGCACGGGCACAGGTCCCTTCTCTTAGATTTCACGGGGGCCCAAAATACAAAATAACCCAAATGTTTATATGAGGCTGCAAAATTTTTTAAAAGCGTTTATGCCAAAGATGTAGAGCCAGATTTCCCTAATGGTTTATTGCAATTCAGTAACTTTATTGAAATGAAAGATGAAGCTACGGACATTTTGAAACAATTACTAGTTAATCCTCTCTTTAGGGTTTCCAAATGTTGAGACTATTATACGCATTTTCTTTAGCATTGCCAATATCCAATTGCACTGCTGAACGATCATTTTCATCGTTAAAAAGAATGAAATCTCCTTTGCGATCTTTTTTGCAGCAAGGAAAGCTGTCATCCTTATCATTATTATGCTTAAATAATGATTTCAATGAGTAGAATGTTGTCATTGATATTTTTGAAAATGCTAAGAACAAGAAAAAAAAACTCTTAATTTGATGATAAAACTTTCCCTTAAAAATTTGATCTCTTTTGCAAATCCCAAAACAACTCGTTTAGTCTGTATTTACAATAAAAAGTTACATCATCGAAAATTTTGATATTTACGTATAATTATAATACGATAATTATATAATATTACGATAATTATAATAGCTGTGGTTTAACCACAGCTATTATAATTATCGTATACTAAATGTATACACTACAGTCAACTCTCGACAACTCGAAGTCCCGAGGGATCAGCTTAAACATTCGAGTTATGAGAAGTTCCCACAACGTTCTCAAGAGTTTGGAACCCGATAGAAACTTCGAGTTATCTAGCTTCGACTGTATATTGTGATATGAGGGTCCACCAAATTTAGCACGACTCTGTTAATACGTTAGTATCGACATATTTTATTACTTCCTTATATAGAATGAGCGGGAGTGGGTGGGTGTGCAAAAGGATTTTTGTGCCCCGTTTCTTCAAAAATCTTAGTCGGGCTCTAGGGGAGGGGGTCCTGAAATAGAAATTTGCCCCACGTCCAATATCAGAATGATCGGGCTGTGTTTGTTGATAGTTTGATGTCGGCAAAATGACTTTTATGCCCTTATGCAGTAAACTTTGTACTTAAAATTTGGTATTTTCTCAAAGTCCAAGTCCCATTATCTGTGTCATTTGGCACTTGTCCCTTGCCGTAAAACCAAAACTTACTATGTTTCTGAAACCGGTCATTTTTTACTGTTTGCATTCACATTTATTACTTGATATGTAGCTTTATTTAGTTTCGTTGACCTTTTTAGTTTCCATTACTTGGAAAGAATTTTCATTTTGTGCAAGTCCTTCACGTAAATGTAAGAACCTTTTTTTAATTAATTTTCAATTTTCTGTGTTTTATCTACGATAAATCTTTACTTTTGATACTGAAACGAACATTGCTTATTTGTTTTTGTGGAATAAAACCCGCTGACAAAACTATTCTGAATGTACCATTTCGTCCCACGGAAAGGACTTTTAATCAGTGATATTCCCACAAATTTTTCTGAGGGTATACTTCCAGTAATCCATTACGCACAATTTGTGTATGTGATCATATACATAGTATGTCATGATATGAAAGTTTATGAAGTTTCAGGGTGTACGCCGTGTCTAAAAAAATGTTTGAGTATACAGCGTATATGGAGATGGGAACACCACTGCTCTTAATATCAATTTGTGAGCAAAATTTTGAAAAGATCGTAAGGTATGACTTTTTCCCAGGACCCCAGATAAAACGACTTGCCGATCAGAGTTCATAGACGAATGAATGATGCCCTCAAAGATTCATCTTAATTCATAGGGTATAGCACTGTTCAGAATAAATTTAAGACCTTACTTATTTTATTTTTACTTCTGATTGTAAAATAAAATCAAAGGCTACAAAGTTAAAAAAGTGGATTCTTTTCATTTAAAAAAAACAAGTCTTCTATTTAGCATTTTTGTGCTTCACAGTAATGTTAAAAAAGCTCTTTTTTATACGCACCGTCCGGTTTTTTAGTGCAAAACTAAAAGGAAAAGTATATGACTCAAATAAAAAAAATTTTTTTTCTATGGGGGCTTAAAAAAAACTGACACAGGTTTTACATGAAATGTCATGTTTTTTGTCACAGTGAATTTTCAAATTGATAGATAAACGAATAAAAACATTTGAGCTAAGTATAAACATAAACAATGTTGGAAAATGTAAATGACTGCTCACATGTGAATGAACGTACATCGTTGCATTGTGTGGAGGCGAAAGGAAACCGCTTCCCAATGCATAAAAATGCGAGCCTATGGACGAAGAGACACCCGACAAACGCTCTCTTCACAGCCATTTACCCACATTTTTGCATTGAACAGATTCTTCGCAGCTCCGAAAGTTTCCTTTTCGGCTAAATGGACGCATGCTTTTCAACATCATTGTTTACATACATTAGTAAGATAACTAATGCATTAAATTATAAGCTCATTTTTTTTTTGTCATTTCAGGCACTGCCCAATAATAAACAGACTTCGGTTGCAAAAGCTACAAGTACAAATACCCAAAATATAAAAGTAGTAATTTTAAATCTGTACCTCAGAGCAAGACCGACGTAAGTCCAAAAAATGCGATTTTCAATTTTTTTGGTGAATTGTACGCAGAAGCATATTTCAACACTTGGGGATCTGGCGATCTTTCTGCATTGGCGTCCATTTTTTGGCTCCAGTGCCAGAGGTATTTTACCAAAATAAAAACATTTACCCCAAAAATGGGACGGCCGAGACAGATTCCCAATTATCGAAATATTCCCCGATGACGCATCGAGCCATGTGAACGTCATTCTCAGTTTTTTAGCAGGGTCAATATTTTCGGCTCACTCTATTTCTTTCATGCCAATAGGGTACAATAAAAGAGATTTTATTAATGGCTTGAATATTCCTTTTATTACGTGATTGATACACACAAAGCATTTCGCACATGATGTACAAAGCTATTTGAAAGGTGTCTCAGAATAATCATCTTGACAAGACAAACGGGTTTGTTTACGAAAACAGCAGATAAAGTTCAGTCAACTATCTCAGGCACATTCAAAAACAAAAGATTCATACAGTTCAAGTCCTGATCTTTATTTTCTTTTTCGCCGGGGACTAGAGCTCCGCGGCCCGGGCGAAGTGCCTCAGGTCGTCGTCCGCCAGGCACGCGAGGAGGACGTCGGTGCAGGTGGTGGGCAGGGGCCGGCAGAGGAGGGGGAAGCAGCGCAGGAAGCGGTCCTCCAGGGCCCTCCTCTCCCGGACCTCCCCCAGCCGGACGAGGAGGAGGTCGCCGAAGAGCGGGAAGTCCCGCGCCAGGAGGTCCCGGTCAGAGAGCCGCCGGATCGCCTCGTCGGAGAGGCGCCGGGCGAGGCGGGAGGGGGGTCGGCGGGCGAGGTCGCGGAGGGAGAGGCGGGAACCCTCCACGCGGGCCTCCCTCATATCGGCCTCGCACTCGGAGAGCAGCCGGACGCCGCGCTCCTCCTTATCCTTCGGGAGCCGCATCTCCTCCCAATGTATCTCGATGAACCACCAGGCGTAGGTTGCCAGGAGCACCCTCGCCGCTCCGTCGTTCCCTTCCGTTAGGGAATAGTACAGGGGACAGAGTCCTTCCCTGTCTTTAAGCTTGAAACGCGCACCCCTCGACAGCAAAGATTGAACTATCCGCGGGAAACCTCTTCTCGCAGCTACGTGGAGGGGGGTGCGGCCATAACGGTCCTGCTCGTCGCATTCAGGGGCCTCCAGCAGCGCCTTCGCCGCGGCCTCGTTCCCCCAGAACACGGCCCAATGGAGGGGCGTCCATCCCTGTCTCTCTTTCGCACATGCGTCTGCACCCCCCCGCGAGCAGGATACGGATGACATTCCCGAACCCACTCTCGGCAGCGAGATGCAGAGGGGTTTTCATGCTGTTATCCGCATCCGTGACGCAGTCAGCCTCCGCCAGCACCTCCGCCGCGGCCTCCTTCCCACACACCAGAGCCACGTGGAGGGGCGTCCTTCCATCCATATCCCTCGCCCTCGTGTTCCATCCTCCTTCCAGCAGCTCCCTGATCCTCTCCGTGTCTCCGTCCACTGCTGCATGATGCAACGCGGTCCGCCCGAATAAGTCCGTCTCCGACGCACCTCCGTCCTCCGGCCGGCGTCTCCTGGAAGAGAGAGAGAGAGATTCACGTTCCGTTCGAACTGAAAGCGGAGGGGTTCTCGATCACTTTCCCACACAGGAAATCTTATCTGAATGATCTCTGGACTAGAAAACCTCCAAAGTGAAAGATAACTGTCAAATCTAAGCATATTTAGCTTGATGCAGGTACGGGACATTTTCATTCAATGTCCAAAATTCTTAATCCATCATGAATTTTACTGGATTGGAGTTTGAGAGACAGCACACGATTTCCACTATCTATATTTATTACTAGAGGTACCCGCACGGCTTTGCCCGTAATAGAAAAATTGAAAGGTCTTTTGGTTCGCCTGTATATTTACAAACAATGTATGGTGAAATTTCTCGCCCATTGGCTCGTGCCCGTGTTACGGTTTCACGTTATAATCATTTCGCATCTCGCCCATTGGCTCGTGCCCATGTGACGGTTCCACGTTATGCTAATTTCGTAATTGACTCGTCCATCTTCTGATAATTTTGTTCTTACAATTGGAATAGGAAAAGAATCACATCGAATTTTCGAAAAATCGCTTCGAGGTGCACACCCCATGCTGCAAACTAATTTTGTGTCAAATTTCATGAAACTCGGCTTAACGGTCTAGGCGCTATGCGAGTCACAGGGATCCAAACATCCATACAGAAAGGCTTTCAGCTTTATTATTAGTAAAGAAGAAAAGAAAAGAAGAAAGATAAAGAAGTAAAGAAAAGAAAGATAAAGAAGTAAAGAAGAGAAAGATAATTTTCAGAACAAATTCTTTCCCATTTTATTAAATTTCTGTGAAAAATGGGCTTAAAATTAGAATAGAAAAATAACAAAATCGAATTTTCAAAACATCGCTTCGAGGTGCACACCCCCATGCTACAAACTAAGTTTGTGCCTTTCTACCCACTAGTGTTCGCCCAGTGGTCGAAATTCGACCCTATTCACAAATGAATATTTGAGAAACCTTGTATGAATTTAACTGTTCCCAACTTTTTTATTTCTACTTTTACTCTGGTTTACTGCGTATCCGGAAACAGACAATTTTTATACGTACACACAATAACGAAAGGTAATTTTTCCCAATTTTGCTTTTTGTTCGTCAATCTCAAAATATATCGATGAGAGGGGATATTTCGGCAATGGGGTCGTTTCCGAAACTTTTAAAATGTTTTTTCTGAAAAAGCAAGTTTAGAAACATGTATTTTAACCATTTTTTAACAATTATTTTAGTCGGTGCGCAGATTGAAATTCAGTTTTTACGCTTCTGCACACGGCATCAGAGGCGATGAAATGCCATTCACTGATGCCATTAGCGCACGGCGCAAATGGTCACAGCGTGGAAAGGCGGTCGACAGCAGAGCGTAAACATTTAGTACGGTAATGGAGTAGCGCGCCAAAGTACATCCCTTGTAACGTCATAAAGATCACGCTTTATTTCCAAAATCCAACGTTTGAAATATGAATAAAAAATAACCTTCCAGAAAACAAAAGTTTTTTCTGGCCCCATGTCATTTCTTTTACTTATTCTATCAATTTCAGTGACTAAAAGTAGTACTTTTGACTGAAGAAAACAGCCCCCTTGAGAAGTGGTCGTCCAATTCCTGGCTTGATTCATTTTATTTTGGATACCGGGTTGCTTTGTGCTAACCCTATGCAAATAGATTCTTCCTCACTCTTTGTTTACGTATGCAAAGGAAAAATATTTTCGCGCTGGCATTGGAAACAAAACAATGGACGCCAATGGGTAAAAATCGTCAGTAATACAATTTTGGAAATATTCCCGTATGAAATGAAGCATCAAAACTCAGTTTATATGAAAAACTTCTGTGTAAACAATATTACTTATAAAATGTCTACTATTACTGAGTAAGTAGCTTCTTCGTCGTTAGAAATATAAATTTCCAAGTAACAAATGAGCGAACTCTACTCGTGGCAACTGTCCATTCGAAAACACTGGACATGATAATAACAGTACAATTTTTAAAAAAGGTCATCTTTTAAGATTCGTGTATGGTTGAGGGCGGTGCATAACTGATGTCACACTTTTCAACATTTTCGACCCTATCGCCTTCGTCACAAAGTTTCACACTTCACCATGCTCCCTGTTCCCTTTGCCACATGTCATACTGTTTTTAATAAACTTTCTTATCAAAAAAAAAGCTTCATGTCACATTTTCTCCATTGTATGTCCCTCTTGTCATTTATTTCCTCCCCCTTGTCACGAACGGTTAAAATTTAATGAACCCCACCTTAAACAGGGTCTTTATTCGCAGTCAGTTCCTTGCAAATAGACATTTCTCTACTCTTTTTTTTACGAATGAAAAAGAAAAATATTTTTCGCGCTGGCATTTTGGCGCCAAAAATTTTACACCAATGGATAAAGTTCGCCCATTTCACGATTATGGAAGTCTTCCTGAATGAAATGAAACCGTAAAACTCCTTTTATACGTAAAACTTCTGTATAAGCAATATTCTTTGTAAAAGTAGGCAGAAATACAAAATTTTCAACAGTCAAATGAACGAATTCTACTCAAGGCAACAGAATTGTCCATGCGAAAGCATTGGACGTCGTAATAATACGCCAATTTTATCAAAAGTTTCACCTCGAGATTTGTTGCTGGCGATAGCAAATGCAGGTATTATTTTGAGAAGATAATTTCGTCGAAACTGAAAGTCCTCCCTCCCTCACTCCGTAAAATGATTTATTTAAATATTTAAATCCCGAAAACATAATCAAAATGAAAATATTTTTAATGCCCATAGTTACACAAAAAGCCTCAATAATTTAAAAAAAAAAAAAGAATTGCATTTCTTTACGGTCAAGCGCGAAATGGCAACGAATAATATTATCTAGTAATTTCATCACGCTAACTAAGTTGCGTGAAAAATCAAATAAAAATGAATTTTTGCTAACTTATAATTGCTTCTAGATCCTTTTCTAGTCACCTTGGCAGGTTTTCGTTTTTTTGCCGTTAACAGGGGATAAAAGTTTTAGGAAGTAGTTTTCACGAGTAGTTTCCAACCATACCAAGCTCAAAGCACTAAAATGCATTTTTCGTGTAGAAAAAGCGGTTTAAAAAATGAAAACTTAATGTTTCACGCTTCCGACAATGAATTTCAACAATGGAAAAGAGATTAAATCAATATTTTCGAGTTTCGCTAACTAAAAAACGCTTATAATTTTTTTTCTAATGGGTTTAGGTTGTCGGACCTTGGTCGCCCTGACAATTTTTTCGTTAGGAGTATTTTTTAAAGACCTTTCCAACCATTAAAATTCGAAAATACTGGACCATCAGTTCGCGTAGAAAGAGCCAGTTAGGACGAAAAAGCGTTGTTTATTAATATCAGTTAATTAACGTTCGATTTCCAAAATTTTTACTTATCACACTAAAACTGGGCAATAGCTACCGAACAAAGAAAGAATGAAGGAAATCGGTTCACAAACAGAGGAGGAATCGGTACCGAAAGAAAACGCCTCGCCTATTAATATACAAAGATACCCCCTTTAAGTTTGCATTCGTCCTTCACAGCTTACGAGAACTAAAAGGTGGGGGAACGTTAGTGGGGTTGGAAAATACGTCACATGTACGAGTGGCAGTGGCGTGAGTACATACCGCAAGGCCCCACAATCCGGGGGCCCCGGATTCGCAAGGGGCCCAAAAATGTTTGAGGTTTGTTTTCATTTAATTTTTCCGTGAATCAAACCTGGTTTGAAAAGCTTAAACATAAGAGCGTTAAAAAAAAGTTAAGGAATTCATTAAATTTATGAACCTTAGGGACACTTTGAGGCACCTAGAATCCCAGAACCTATTGATTTAGGACCTCCGATTAAGATATCGGGGGCCCTTGGCCAAACGCATTTTTGGGGCCCTCAGGTAGCCAAATATTACAATTTTTTGCCATTTTGGGCCCCCAAATAGCAGGGGCTCAAGGTCACTGCCTAGTGGGCCTATTCAGTAAATAGGCCCCGAGTAGAGAGAAGGGGGCCCACGGTCCAACTTCCATGCACGAAAACCAAACCTTGGCTCGGTACAAAGAGTACCACATGCCCTCCCTAGACCATCACTGGCCACGGAAAGAAGGGAAATTTCCTGAATGAAGAGGAAAGGAAGGAAACAGTCCTGACCGTACCAAAGCCAGTTAAAAGAAGTTTTTGTGTAGGATCTATCTTTGGGGGGTGGAAGGGGGCGAATCGGAAGAGGTCTGAAAAATTTTTGAGCTTTGTTTTCATTCAATTTTATTAAATTTTTCTAAAAATCAAACAGTTTTAAATGCTTATATTGATTCTGGGCCCCTGAGCCTATTGGTCTACCCCCCCCCCCCCAGTAAGATATCAGAGGTCGTTGGCCAAACACTTTCTCCGGGCCCTCTTATAGCCATACGTTGAAATTTTTGCCACTTGCTAAAACAGTTTTCGCCATTTGGGGGCTCCCCGAATGGCCCGGGGCTCTAGGTCATAGCCCAGCTGGCCCATTTAGTCAAGAGGGTCCCTGACATTAGAAGGGGAAACCGAACCAACTCTTGACCTCCCAACTTACAGAAAAGAAATGGAATAGCATCTTCGTTTTAAGATTACTTTTTTTTGCAGGCAGTTGTTATTATATTACCTACTAAGTTTTCTCATTTTTTTTTCCTCAAAACAAATAAAAGATAGGGACTTTACCAAGAAAGTGAGAAGGAAGAGATCCTCTAAATAATTGCCTTTAATTCACCAAAAACAGCCTATTGTGTTTTTAAACTTATATTTTGGAAACATTCCTGAAGAGAGTCCAGAAAACCTCTTTCTTCTCAATATTCAAAAATTGCTTAAAATTACTTTTTTGGAACTTCGATTTTGAAAAATTCCGAAACCTTCCCAAAAATTTGTGATTTTTAAACTTTGATTTTCAAAAAAACTGGAGCAGTCCCGGAGCCTTATCTCTTATCGTCATGTCATCAAAGGTGGCCTACAACTGTGTTTCAGGAGTTTAAATTCGGAAAATTTCCGGGGGAGAGCCTCCGAACCATCCAATCTTTTTTGAATTACCGAAGATCATCTAAAATTGCGTTTCGGGAACTTCAATATCAAAACCGTTTTCCGGAAGTCTCATCTTTGAACAACTTCCCCTTACACCTTACATAAAATCCTATAAACGCATTTGTCGACCACTTTGGATGAAGTTAGGGGAAGGGATGAGGGGGTTCCGAACTTTTCCTTATAAATCAAAGTTGCAAAAAGGCAATTTGAGAATGGCTTACATTCGCATTTTTAAATCTTCAATTTCGTAAAATTTACAAAGAAGGCCAACAAAATCGAAAAACTGTGCTTCAAATTTACATGAATACGATTTTTAGTAGGGGGCCCAAAATCAGATTTGCTGGGGGGAGGGGGGCAGAAAATTGAAGTTACACAACTGACCAGAGGCATGGCTAACCAATGTTTTTTTTTATTGGGCGGGGGGATTCGGCGGGCATTTAATCTTTCACTTTATATACGTACTAGCTGCACCTTCACGGCGATACCCGTGCAAAGAACTTAAAGCTTAAACCAAGGCTCCATGAGATTAAAGTATGTCAACAGTTGCTCCGAAGCATAAAATAATCCCCCAACTCTATTATCTAACCTCACTAGAAAGTCGCCCGTCATGGTATGAGGGGTGGAAATTTGCTTCCACGTACATTTGAAAGCAACGATTGCCTGTTTGGGGATATTTTGGTAGTTTTAAGTTTTAACCCAAACTCCAGTGGATTAACCCTTAACTCTGGCAAATAGCAGATAATGAGGATAGATAATGATGCAGTGGCTAATAAACATCTTTTTATTTTATTTTACAAAATGATGTTTCCGTGTTTCACTTAAAAAAACGTAGCTCTTCAGCGACTATTAATTTTGAACAGGGAACAGATTAAAAGCCTGGATATTCACCGTGGGGTGCAAAAATGTCAGTTTATGATTTGACTTATAAGAAAACCCTTAAATATTCAAGTGGAAAGCAAAAATGAAATTGACGCAAGACTGGCTTCGACAGGGAGGGGAGATGAAGCACTAAATGACAATTTGGATTGAGGAAAGCCTTCGAAATTTCTAAACCATCTGATGATTAAACTAATTAATCCCTTAGAATGTGACACATTAATTGACGAAAATTCAATTTTTCTATTTTCCCCCCAAAATTCCAAAGAATTTTTTTTTCCTTACCCACCACTTTAAAATTCCCATAATTGTTACATCTCCAAATGTGACACAATAGGGAAGACTTCCCTGTAACATATTAGTGAAGTTATGAATGGCAACAGTTGGAGTTGTCAAATCTTAAGAACAAAGATGCTCGTGATAATTATTCAGTGGTAATTCAGTTGTTAATATGGATGCCGATATTGGATTCAGTTTAAATAAAATTATTATTTTAAATGTTATTACTTTATAATTCCCTTGTGACATTCTAAGAAAACATAACATGGCGCAGTCGAAAGTTTGAACCACTTCAAAGAAACAATGGAATACTGCAGACCGCCAATGGGCCTGAGTTTCGTCGGAAATGTAGCGGATAATTGGCGAAAATTTAAACAACAGTTTTGCATTTATATGACGGCGAAGGAACTCAAATGTATTTGAAGGAGTGGGAAAATTTGGTAAATGCAGTATTAAATTAAAAGAAAATTATTCTCCAATAGCTCGTCCTCCACGACGAGTACCCACTTCATTGCGTCCGAAACTTGAAATGAAATTGATAGAATTGGAAAACCAAAATATTATTGAAAAAGTAGAGAATCCGCAAGATTGGGTTAGCAATCTAGTAATAATAGAAAAATCTGATGGTTCACTCAGATTATGTATGGATCCACAAGACTTAAATAGGGCTATCAAGAGGGATTACGCATTGATTCCAACAGTTGAAGAACTTGTTACTAAGTTATGTAATAAAACAGTATTTAGTGTTTTGGACCTAAAAGATGGATTTTTTCAAATGGAATTGGATACAAAAAGTAGTGATTTATGCACATTTAATACTCCATTTGGCTGTTACAAATTTTTGAGACTTCCTATGGGGTTATCATGCGCTCCAGAAATTTTTCAAAAAACAAATGAGAAGAATTTTGGGGACATTCCGGGAGTTTTAATTTATTTTGATGACCTGCTTATAGCAGGAGATTCTTTAGCTGAACACGATGCGATATTAGCTAAGGTAATCAAAAGAGCTCAAGAGCTAAATGTTAAATTCAATAAAAACAAAATTCAGTACAGAGTTTCAAAAGTCAAGTATTTAGGTTATGTTTTCGGGTTAGAAGGCATGAAACCAGACCCAGACTACGTAAAAGCTGTAGTTGATATGCCCGAACCCACTAATAAAAAAGAACTTCAGAGAATACTAGGAATGATCAATTACTTAAGGCAATTTATACCACAAGTATCAACGCTGACAGCACCTTTAAGGGAGTTATTAAAGCAGGATACTAATTGGCAATGGTTTCCAGCACATGCAGCAGCTTTAAGTAAGTTAAAGGAAAAAATTGTTAGCGCTCCTGTTCTGAGTATTTTTGATAGCTCCAAATCCATTGTAATACAAGCTGATAGTTCAAAAGATGGTTTGGGTTGCTGTTTATTACAAGAGGGACGTCCAGTCGCGTTTGCATCTAGAAGTTTAACAAACGCAGAAAAAGGATATGCTCAAATCGAGAAAGAATTTTTGAGCATTGTATTTGCAACAAATAAATTCCATTATCTGATTTATGGGAGACCTGTGGAAGTTCTTACTGACCATAAACCGTTAGTATCTATAATGAGTAAAAATGTTGCACATGTCGTGTCACCTAGATTGCAGCCCATGAAGATAAAATTACTTAGATACCAATTAAATTTAAAATATCTGCCAGGGAAAAATATGTATATTGCTGATTTGTTATCAAGATCATTTCTATCAGAGCCAGTTGCAGATGATAGTGAAATGACAGAACTAGTTCACTGTTTAAAGAAATATGTACAAATTAGTCCTGATAAGCAGAAAGAATTTGTTGCTGCTACACTAAATGATGAAGGATTGTCTCATGTCCTGAGATTTTGGGTCGAAGGATGGCCTGAAAGCAAAGTCAAAGTTCCAGATGAGGCTCGTGATTATTTTAAATATAGAAATGAAATCTGTGTAGATGGGGGTTTAATATTTATGAATGACAGAGTTATTGTTCCAAAATGTCTCAGAAATGAAATGTTAAATGTGATTCACACTGCACATTGTGGAATTGAAAAAGCAAAAGCAAGAGCCAGACAAGTGATTTTTTGGCCAGGAATCAACAAAGATATTGAAGTTATGATTTCAAAATGTGAAAACTGTGATATGTATAAATCTAAAAATGTCAAAGAGCCTCTTTTGAGTCACGAAGTTCCAAACTTGCCATATGAAAAAATAGGAATGGACATATGTGAGTATGGGGGTGTAAATTACTTAGTTGTGGGATGCTATTTTTCAAAATGGTTAGACATAATAAGATTGAGTAACAAAACTGCTAATGAAATAATACCAAAATTAAAAGAACTGTTTTCAACTCATGGTATACCGCAGAAAGTTATCTGTGATAATATGCCGTTTGCAAGTTTGAAAATGGAGGAGTTTTCCAGAAAATGGGGCTTTGAAATCATTACTAGCAGTCCCCACTACCCAAAATCAAATGGATTTGCAGAAAAAATGGTAGGAATAGCTAAAAATATTATTCGTAAATCTGGAGCAGATAACATCCAAGTAGCTCTGTTAGAGCACAGAAATACTCCAATCACTGGAACAAACACATCACCCGCTCAACTATTAATGAGTCGATGTCTTCGTACTAGATTGCCAACAAAACTCTCCTTCTTGAAGCCGAAAATAGCAACAAATTGCAAAGAGAAATTTGAAGCTATAAGAAAGAAAGCGCAGTACTATTACAATATGAATGCTAGGCACAGACCAGACTTTGCTGAAGGAGAAAATGTTCTTATAAGAGTGGGTAGTCACTGGGAAAAGGCACAAATTGTAAAAAAACATTGTTCACCTAGGTCATATTTAGTTAAGACAGAAAATGGTAGAATACTCAGAAGGAATTCTTATCATTTAAGAAAATGTAAAAATTCAATGCAAACTACTTATGACCCCAACTCTGACAATATTAGTATTCCGTCTGTTTTAAATCCTCCAAACACAATAATAAATCAAAATAGACAAAACGTAGCTCAAGGACCAATTAACAATACAAACTATGTTACTCGTAGTGGGAGGGTAGTTAGGCGACCTTCCTACTTGAGGGACTATGTCTGATCTGAAAAGGGAGGTGTAACATATTAGTGAAGTTATGAATGGCAACAGTTGGAGTTGTCAAATCTTAAGAACAAAGATGCTCGTGATAATTATTCAGTGGTAATTCAGTTGTTAATATGGATGCCGATATTGGATTCAGTTTAAATAAAATTATTATTTTAAATGTTATTACTTTATAATTCCCT
Source organism: Uloborus diversus (assembly GCF_026930045.1). Lineage (NCBI taxonomy): Eukaryota > Metazoa > Arthropoda > Arachnida > Araneae > Uloboridae > Uloborus > Uloborus diversus. Next base: position 1,062,075 of record NW_026557876.1, read on the forward strand.
TGTGACATTCTAAGAAAACATAACATTCCCTTCCCGTTCTGAATGAACGACAGCACAATGTCACTTCATCCACAGACAACTTACTTGGGAGGTTGTCCTTCGCCATCTTGGGATTGACGCTTGGACGTCGATGGCAGCTCCCCATCTGCTCCTCGGTCACTCCCCTGAAACAGAGAGAACAAAGGGCTCTTAGGATGGACAGCAAATCAGGCAACGCATCTACCAGTGTGTATTTTACCTAACGTGGACCATTTCGAGCTTTGAGATCAATAATCCTAAATTTTATGAATTCACCCCTTATAGTTATAATGCTATTAAGATCTGAAAAGTGTCCTTTTTACGCTGACTGACTGTGACTCCTGGCGCGATTTTGAAATGTTTCCTTAAATAAATCGAAACGAAACTGTTTTGTCAAGCGCTGCAAACACAAGGTTGCTAATGTTTAAACTTAAATGTGTAATTTTTAAACAGAATGGGACTTGTAGCAATACTTAAAGTTCCATTAAAGTGAAAAACGATCGGCCAAGTAATTTAATTCGCAAATCTAAAGCTTCAATTCTGACTGTGCAACACAATTGATGTCTGCACAGAAGGCTGGGAAAGTCCCCAAACACGAAAAAGATTGAAAGAGTTTGAAGTCGGCACCACAACTCCGAGAAACGACACTTTCGGTGCAAGAAACGCACAGAGCTCCTTATCGTCTGCTCATTCTTTGCGCTCGAGACCAAATGATGCAGGAAATTCTTGACGTGGAAAGAGTTTCTGTGGAGAATTAATCGCTCCATGCCAAACTCCAACTCCGTGGAGGAACGGAGAACTTTTATCGCTTGGAATTTGGCAACACTTGAGCTTTAGAAGCGTTGCACAGAGTTTCGATTAATGGGAGCTAGGTGGACAAAAGCCAAGTTCAGAATTCATCACTTCATCACACAAAATTAAAGTGTTCCTAAATTCGCATGATTTAACTGTTCAAGATGGATATTATTTACACTGGTAAGTGCTTTTTTTCTCCAATTCAATGACTCCATCTGATAATCAAACAATATTAAAGTTTTTTAAAAGATAAACCAAGGAGTTCTTGCTCAATTAAATCCTTTAATGTGATGGTAATGATTTTACCCGTTTGTACCCGGGCTAAATTTTCTGTACATAATAGCTGCACTTTTCCCATTATTAATAAGGCGTATTACAGTCAGCACACTCGAGTACAACATTTTTTTCTCTCTAGAGTACTTTCTTTCGAGTAGGGATTTCTTTGAAGAATGATTGAAGCACCCAAAGCTTTGAGTGAAAAAAAAATGTCGTACTCGAGTGTGCTGACTGTAATACGTCTCATTAATAAAGGGAAAGCTGCAGCCACTATATACGGAAAATTTAGCCCGGGTACAAATGGGTACAAGTCATTACCATCACTTGAAAGTTTTGAAACAGGCAAAACATCCTTCGTTCATCTTTAAAAAAAAATTTAACATTGTTTAACTGTCACGTACATTAATTAAATTAGGAAAGAAAAACACTTACTAGTATAAATAATATCCATCTTGAACAATAAAATCATATGAAATTAAGAACACTTTACTTTTGTGTGATGAAATGATGTCTGGAACTCAACTGATTTATTCTGCTACAAACGGATATGTACCTTTAAACTTATTGCTAGACAAAAATAAATGACTAAGTATCATGTTTTGGTTTACTGTTTGCATCATCCCAACACCAAAGTTTCGAACTTCGAACATGACTTTTGTCCACCCAGCCAGCACTAATCGAAGCACTGTGATTGTTAGTGTCCTCGAGAGAACAGTGGACGGTTTGTTGTCGGAAGAGAACCAGAAGCCCTTTCGAATCTTTCGAATCTGTATTGCATGTAGATTGTAAATAGTTCCCTTAGCTCTTAGTCAAAGCATTAAAACTGAACCACGTTCAACTCATTAATTAGTCTCGACAGAATCTGAGAATCGGAAGGAATTCAAGGGGGCCTGCCAACAGAGGAGGGGAAGGAAAAAAAGAGGAGAAGAAAGGAAATGGGATGAAGTTTTTTAAAAACATGAGAAAAGCAGACAATGCACAAGTTAGCAATAAGAAATGTTTACCAATAAAGGGCATGTATCACAAAGATAAAAAACTTTTTCCGGACACCAGGGTTGGCAAAAACCCGGGTTTTTTTTTAAAAAGCCCATGGACCCAGGTTTTTTTTAAATAAAACCCAACCAAAGCTGGGTTTTTTAAAAGAAATGTAGGTTTTTTTTGTCTTTTTTTAGGGAAAATGTGAGGTGCAGCATATTGTAGCGTAAGTATATGGACAATGAACAAAAATTGTCTTGGGGTAAAAAAAGCTGGAAAATTCAGCGTTTTCTGAAGAAAAGTATAAAAGACAAAAAAACCCAAGAATGGTGAAGTTTCAGATTTTTTAGTTTCTATGATTACCAACAGTTAAGGCAAAGTTACTTCTTGAGTGATAAAATCTATTGTTCGTTCGTTCGTTTTTAATTACTACATTTTTTTTGTGCATTTTACTTTATTGTATTTTATTTTGTTAAGCAAAACTACTGTAGAAAATCAAGTAGTTTAAATCCCTTTTTACTGAATTCCAGCTTAATCAAGACATTTCTTTGAACTTTATGTTGCCCGTTTTTCTATTTCTGTGTACAGAGTAAGAAATATTAAACTTTTTCGTAAGATAATGAAAATACTGTACATCCTATTCTGTTTTCTGTCTGACCGTTTGTGAAACCTGTTAATTTCTAAAAAATATACCTTGTTTATTGGAGATTTGCGACGTGTTGGTTTGCAGAAAATAATTCACATGAAAACCTTTTAGCTAGAGTAGTTTCCTCTGTACAATCTACAAATATTGAGAAAATCTGATGTGACAGGACTTAATCAAGATAATTTGAGTTATTTATTGACCAGTTAAAGAAAAAAGGTAAATATATTTATTTAAAATCTTTGAAGTATTTTTTTAATGCCCTTAAGAGTTAACAAATACTATTAAAGTTCAAAATTCATTTTTATGTCCATTGTCTGTGGTGAAGAACAAATAAAAAAGTTTAAATTCTAAAAGTATTTAAATTAAATTTTCTAAAAATTCTCAGAAAATTATAAAAAAACCCGAAAGTGGGCTAACTAATGGGTTTTTTCAAAAAAATCCATTGGGTCCAATCCGGCCAAACCTGCCAGAAACTGATGATCACTTTTCACATTTCGCAATCTAAGCCTTTCTAAACTGGACTTCTGTTACGAATCACAAGTTGTATTGAACCACAAAAAGATATTCACAAATAACAATCAGTACCTGCAGTTCCTTGTCAGTCTCCCCTTTTTGGAGGCCTGCATTCGTGGCCTGGGATCGTAATTTTGCCTCCAATTCCCTGCACCTTGCGCTGGAGATTTCAAGGTCACGCTGGGCCTGAAAGAGTTTTGCAAACAATCAGAACGAAATATGGAACACACAGCAGAATTCATGGCTGTACCCCCATCACTGCTATCAATCAAAGAAAGTTAAACATTTAAGCTGCATTCTACGAACGTATATAAAATAGCAACGTTTAATCTAACTCGCGAACAGGATTGAATTAAAACAATGACCAACCTTTGAAGATTTATAAATGGCATCAACACAAATTGGGTTCGTTTTGCGGCCCCTTCACAAAATTTGAAATAGTAAAAGCGGTCTCAAAACCAGAGCCCAATTTAGCTCTATGCCACCTCAAAACATGGATTTTAAATCTGCCCCTCCCTCCCACTGAAAAGGGAGAAAAACCTTGATTCAAAATCAGGGAGTTTGCAGTGTTTATAAAAATTAAAAACTATTTCAATGTCCAGCAGGGGGCCTAAAATTTACAATTTTCTTCAAAAAAAAATTGTATTTTTCTATTTATCTTATGAAAAATGGATTACAAGTTTAATTTAAATATCAAGTTCAAAAATTATTAGCAAACACATTTTCACATTAACATTTAGAAATGAATAACGCAAAGATGATACATTTAAGAAAAGTAACTTAAACTAGTATAAATCAATAGCTTTGAGTACTATATGCAGGGTTGGCAGGTTTTTGCCGAAGGCGGAAAAAACCATGGAAAAAACCACGGTTTTTACCGCTCGGCAAAAATAGGTTTTTGGCAGTTTTTGCCACAGTGGCAAAAATAGATTTTGTGTAAACAACTTACGGACAGTTTTTTTTCCTTTTATATAAAAGTAAAAGCATGAAAAGATTTTGATAAAAGACTTTGCCATTTTCTGTAGAGTGAGCTAGTATCACTAAAAAGTTGAGTGAATATAGAATGCACATATTGATCAGCTTTTTTTTCTTCTTTTTAAATTCTTTTCCTGGCTATCCATTTTCCCAGTAAGTGAGAAAAAATGCATTATTTCTTTAGTGAGGAAAAGTTAATATTTTTCTATATTCAAATAAATATTCTGCTATTAATTAAATAACTTAAAGATCTTAGTGCAATCAAAAAAAGTGATATTATATATATATAATTAGAATTCAATTTTTAAAATTAATTTACTAAGCTTAAGTAAACATTCTTTGTTTTAGCATTGAAGGAATTGACTCATTCTGAAAAAATTGTTTTAGCAAACATTTAAAATCTTAAGTTTTGCAATCCCAACATTTGTTTTTTATTTATTTTTCACCTTATAAATGAGAAGTAACATGGAGAGACATAACTAAAATATTAAAGTGCATTATTTATATTATATTGTCACTATTTCTTGATTAACACTATAATGCTACTTTTTTTGCAATTAGGTTTTTGCCGTTTTTTCCATTTTTACCGTTTTTTTTCCATTTTTGCCATGGTTTTTTCCACTGACCTTTTTGCCGGCAAAAAATCCAACCCTGAATGTGGGATGCTTAAATGTTGCAGGAGAGCAAAAAATTTTATTTAATGCTAATTACGTACTTTTGCGTTTTTTTTCAGCTCTAGAATTTCTTAAAATTTACCTCACATTTTTTAAAAAATATATATAGGAAAAAAATTTCATTCTTTGAAGAAAATAATAAAATTTAGATTCGGTACCTAAATGTTTTTTAATTTAAATAAATGTTTTTTGGATACAACTATATGTCGAGTTTCTAAAGAAAGTTTTGTTCTGATTCGGACAATTGTACAAGCGCTGGTTCACACTTTAAGATGCAAATCGGCAACGGTCCCCATTGTTCAAATTATATTATATTTTTATATTTGTTTTGACATAAAAGGGAAAATATAAGAGGGAGTGCGACTCGAATCAAAGTTGCCTTCCACCGGCAACTTTGCTATCTACGACGTGTGCCTCTATTCCAAATAACAGATCCATTTTTTAGACAGTATTATCAATTGAAAATCTTATTTTCTGTCTTTTTTGAGTCATGTCACTATTTTTCTCAAACATCGAAATATTTTTTTGACTTTCAATTTAAAGAAAAGGTACTTGGAAGAAAAAAACCAAACGTTTATTAAATTTAAAAACTTTCCATATTTTGTGTTTTTGATCATTTTCATGAGATGCAACATTTTGAACTAAAAATGTTACTCACGAGGCTTAAATTTCTTGACATAATGGAAATTCATTTCTGCAATTGGATTATCAGTTCTTCAAAATATCGGGATAATAAGAAAACTGGTGGATATAAGTCCCTTTCAGATAAACATATATGCTACACATTAACCCAGCAGGTTTCAGTTAGGTGGGCCCAACCGGGAGGAATTTTCAGGGTTGGGCACATTTTTTGCCACCCCGATAAGGATCACGAATGTTATTTTTACGCGATAGCCACTCCTCAAACGTGTTGTGTGGTCGCCAGTGAAGTCGAGTCTGTTCAGGTGCAGGACACCTGACCCTCCCCCTGATACCCACGATGCCAGAGAGTGGAATCGGGAGAATCCTTACCTTGCCGAGAGTCGTTTTCTGTTCCTCATTCTCGAGAGCCGTCTTCTCGGAGAGTTCCCGCAACTGCTCTCGAAGCTCGGCCTAAGAGAAAGGAGATGGAATTAAAAGACGGGGAAAACACATTCGGAACGAAACACCGAAGATTGAATTTATGCGAATGCACTGCCACATTGTATGCAATTTTGATTCAGTTAGGAATTTGCTTCTCCCTTACAATGACCTCTATTAAACTCAAAAAAACATGTTTTTCGGAAAAAAGGTAAAATTTGATTTCTTTTTAAAGTTTTAAAGAATCATTCAAACACATTCAGAATGCACAAGTATGAATTCACTTAACTGGCAGGCAAAAATAAAAATAACAGCAATAAAGTAAATTTTTGAATTATCAGATTTTATTTAATTTTCCCGAGGTCATTCTCGGAAATAAAGTTTCTCCATACTTTATTTCGTAAACTGTGAAGCTAGCACATATCACACCTAGTACAAAACCACCACAATTGCAAAAACTACTTTTCAAGAAAACTCAATTGAAATGTGATGCGCCTTAGCTTCAATTCTTATAGTAACACACTGACACATCTCAAAAACAAGGCTAAAATTTTTGCACTAGGCAATAAAAATGCACCAGGACATACATGTAACTCAAAATCGACATTTTTTGACTTGTGGCGGCGTCGTATTAGGTGTGCGATATACTGTTACGTAAAATTTCATTTAAAAAAAATTAAGAAAATAAAAAACACATACACAGTGTGTCATTTTCTTTCGAGTCATAACGAGAACTGGCCGAGTGTCATAACAGTTGCAGGAGGACAGACATAAAATCAATTCTCTGGTGAAAGTTAAATCCTATTAAGCTTAAAAGGACACATATGTCAGAAATGTTGAAGCCTAACTATAGTCAATGCCTTAAAATGTGTTCAGAGCAACATTAGTTCTATTTCTGATGCTACCGCATAGTAGAAAAATTACCAATTTACGTTTGGAAAAAAAAATGCATTATTCTCCTATCCTTAAGAGTAAACCTTGACTTGTGATAATTCTTGAGCACTTTTATTGAATTAACAACTGAAGACATTTGGCAGGTTGAACTAGGGCAACTTGCTTTTTACTACAGAGCTTTCTTTTTTTTTTTTTTAAGTTCAGCAAAAGGTCTTAGGGTCCTTTCGGCTTACATAAATGCAACTTCAGTTATAATAATCTTCCAAAAGAAAAACTTTCAGACCTGGTTAATTTTGTTTTGTGATTTCACCCAGTCCTAAGTTCACTAACCTTTTAGGTAGAAAATAATATTGTATCATGAATTTTATTTTGTTATTATAAAAGTAATTTCTCTTTCTTACCAAAAATATCTTTCGATAATATTTATTTTTAATGTTCCTATAATTCCCTTTTTACTGCAATAAATAATTTTACAATAATGATTGATCCATTTATGAGTTGAACGAAAAATGAGTACAAATGCTTTATGAAAAAGCAAAAAAAAATAAAAATAATAAACAAATAAAAAAAGAATGCTGTTAAGAAAATGTTGGAAATAGCTTTTTCAAGACCAGTCATCAATGTATGAAAAAAAAAGACCCTCAACCCACACAACAAAACAATTCTAATTCTTTAATCGCAACTGTATGACACTTTTTTTCTCATTTAATTCAAATCATTTCAAACTAAACATGAGACTCACTGTTGGGAGAACTTCAAAAAGTTTTATTATTTCAAAAGTAGTTAAAACAGGGTTGCCACAGGAATATGCAATAAAAAAAGGTAGCAGGACACTCTCAAAAAGGTAGCACTCGTGCGGTGAGAAAGCATCTAATAAATATGTTGTAAAAATTTGACATTTTTCTTTTTTTTTTAAATTTAAAACGAATGAAAATACAAAAAAGAAGCGTTTTTGTCCCTCAAATTTTAGAACTAATTTCACTAAAATAATCATACTTTAAAAACTTTTATTTTAGACTGAACTATTTTAGTATGTTTGGCAGCAAGCTACTGCCCTTAAGCCAGAACTAAGGCAGAAAAAACTACGTGCAAAAGACAAGGCGCGATTTTGAAATGCTATCCCATCCGGAGACCGCAGTCTCGTTCTTGTCGGAACTCATCTGTCGGGAACAGGGAATGATCCAGTCGGAGGCGGATGAAGACTAGAAGACATCCGAGACTCGAATGGCGGCAGGATGTTGCTTCATCGTCACACTAGGGTCTCATTAACGAAGAATAGGTTCATATGAACAAAAGAAAAGGGTCCAGAACATGGTCGTGCCCCAGTCCACCCCATCGGCAGGGGCAGAAACATAGAAAAAGGAGAAACCGGTCCTTTGGACGGGCGACTACGAGATTTCGGCAAAAACTCCAATGGGTCCCTTCATCTTCGCGCCCTGGTTTAAAGAGTGAAAAAGTAAAGAGCAAATGACGAAAACACGAGAGCAAATTGATGAAAAGTGAAGTCGATCGGTGGTTTTCAATAGACACGACCGGGGAAGAGAAGGATACAACGGGCGTCTTTCTGTTTAGAGTCGACAAAATCTCATCTGTGCTCGGGAGGAATTCGGTAGGGTCGCAAGAACAAAGGTTGTAGAAATGTCTTCTCCCATCTTTTCTCACAAAGAAAACCTAAGCGTTTTAAATGAAGGCAAGTTTCCTACGAATTACATGAGGCTTTCGGAAGGAAAATGGGAGCAAGTCTTTGCCTGACCACTAAAGTTTAAATTCTGTTAGTCCTATGACGTCTTTGATGACTCAGACCGGCGACCAGCGTCCATTTTCATCCCGGATTGAGAAATATTCCAACCGATGGTTTCTTTCCTTTTTAAATATTTTTCTAGTCTCTTAATGCAATAAAAAAAATGGAAGATGAACCCAGTACACTTCCTGCATTTCAAGTATAAGTAGACACGCAGCCCCAGACATTTTCGTAAATACTGTTTCTGACTAAGAATAATGGTTTGCAATTCAAATTATTCTCATAATCGCATGTGTAAAAAAATAATATGCATACAGTATAAGGTAAATAATGAGGAATACGTTTTATTTAAAAAAGATCTTTTATATTTTTGTAGACAAAAAAAATTAACCCAAAGACCCTGCAACGATGCACCTCAGCCTTCTCAAAGTACTCGGGCAGAACAGATACGTGAGCACATGTTCAGCTAAAGGGAAAACGAGCGGATAAAAAGTTTCACTCACAATTTTCTGGGCAAGTCTTGACACAGCACTGACAGCTTCTTCAGCCTGAAAAGAAAGATGGAGCAGGTTAGCATCGGTCGGCTTGAATGAGAAACGAATCGAATGGGCCGCATCGCATCGCAGTTTGTGATTCGAAACCTCTGGAAGACGGTGCAATATCGTAGATTGCATCGAAACTTTTGTGATGCAAAAAATAAACAACCGATTGCTTTTGGAATGAGAAAGACAAAACTAGATGGAGATAGATGCAGTGAGCTTGATTTTAGATGACCATTTTTATTAAACAGGGAGCAGATAGTTTTCATTCTTGTAATGCTATACATTTAATTTCTGAAAGTGTCCTATCCTAAATATTCCTGCATTTGTAGAACCACTCATTTGCACCACTTCTTTTATTTTGTAAAAGAAAAGTGATAATAACTGAAGTCATTGTTGAAAACGTTTTACACCTTGTTTGTTTACTTGTTAAAAATGTAATGTACCAAATGTCGTGAAACTGCTCCTCAATTTTACAGAATGCCGCTCAAAGTCAAAATTTGAAAAAAGTTGAGCAGTATTGCTCCTCAACTTTTTTTCCACACTGCAAAGGAACCTAGATTTCGACACCAAAATTTTCCCCGACGCTTCTCGATGTAAGGAAATTTTCAGGGATTGACCCAATTTTTTATCTTTTGGTTGCATTTTGTGAGAAAAGGAAATTTTGTGCACGTTTTTCTTTCGGTGAGAAAAAACAACAACTAATTTTTGGGCATTTTTCAAAAAAAAAAAAAAAAAATGCTGTTGGATCGTATACGGCTTATTTTAATTGTCACAACTCTAATCTGAAATCCCTTCCATCTGAAAAACCCTCACTCGGAATGACTTGAAAGCCGGAGGTTTTCTTTCAACCGCAGTGATGGAGCTCAAAAGTGATGAAAGAACTGTTTTTACAAGCAAAATTTTGTAAAAGGTTTAGTTTTGAGAATTTAAAAGTGGCCGCTGGTACAATACAGAATTTTATGAAGAGTCGGCAAGGCCAAGGCAAACCCAATCTGTGTCTTGATCTGTTAAAAAAATAGTTTTTCTTGCTCTTGGAGACAACTCCTAAAGTTTTTAAAATGTTTTAAAAAGTAATGGAAATTACATTTTCGATTCGAACTCTGCGAAAAAGTCATCCTGTCAGCTAGCCTGCACGCAAAATCAAGGTTGGCAAAAACCCGTTTTTTTTTTTTTTTTTTTTTTTTTTTAAAGCGCATGGACCCAGGTTTTTTTTAAATAAAATCCCTTCAAAAAAAACTATAGCTGGGTTTTTAAAAAGAAATGTGGGGTTTTTTTTTTCTTTTTTTCCAGAAAAATGTGGTGTACTTGTACATGTTTGAGCCTAAGTATATGGACAAAGCAAAAAAATTGTCTTGGGGGAAAAAAAGCTGGAAAACTAGTTAAAATTCAGCATTTTCTGAAGAAAAGTATAAAAGATGACAAAACGAAGAATGGTGAGGTTTCAGATTTTTTAATTTCCATGATTACCAACAGTTAAGGCAAAGTTACTTCTCGAGTGATAAAATCTATTGTTTGTTTTTAATTGCTACATTTTTTTTTTTTTTTTTTGCATTTTACTTTATTGTACAGTGAAATCCCGTTACAACGAATACCGATACAACGAAATATCCGTTACAACGAACAAAACGTTCGGTCCCGTTTAAAACCCCATTAAGATAATGTAAAAAAAATCTCGTTATAGCGAAAAGAATTTTTACAAAAATCCGTTAAAACGAAAGGTTTTTCTTGGCGTCAGTTTGAATATTTTTCATTTAATGCTGTTTTTGGAAATAAAAAAACAACTTTCGTTAGTCGTAACGTGAAAACTCCGTTTGTACTTCTGAAACAGAGCCATTCAAGGTGGAAATCCACTCATGCTGAAACGTAAGCCAAACAAAAGCCAGTGTCTAGCCATGCGCTATTGCATGGTACCCCACGAATTTGTCAGGGGGGAATCCGCAAGATTTCAACTTTCTTGTGGCCAGTGACTCACGCATTCAGTCTGTAAGGTGCGAAGAGAGAAATCGGACAAAGTGGCTCCTGATTCGTCAGCGCGATGAGAAGACAAGCATACGTCATTCTTATTGCCAGCGGGTGGTCTAGTTTAGAATCACTAAAATTCTGACCAAGGGTCATGGAGTGTTTTTTTGGTGAAAATGGCGACTCTCAAAAGAAAGCAGTTTTCTCTTAAAGAAAAGATGGCTATTATCATAGAAGTGGATAATGGATTAAAGAAATCGGAGGCAGCGAAAAAGTACGGCATATCCCCGTCAACTTTATCTACGTTTTTAAAAGATCGAAAGAAAATTGAAGCACAACTGCAATCATCGTTGCTTGGACCAAGTCGGAAGCGAATGCGGCCAGCTCAATTTCAAGATGTTGACTCTGCTGTGTTTCAGTGGTTCCTGGATGCGCAACATTCCCATCAACGGCCCACTGCTACGAGAGAAAGCTTGCCATTTTGCAGCAATGCTTGAAGTGGAAAATTTTCAAGGAAGCATTGGTTGGTTGAATCGCTTCAGAGACAGATATGGTGTAGTTGCGAAAGTAATTTGCGGAGAAGCAAGTGATGCACCTGCCCAATCAATAAGTGAATGGAGGTCTGGCGAAATAGCCGCTTTAATAGAAAACTACAGTCCAGACAATGCAGATGAAGCTGGTATCTTTTATCAGCTTGAGCCGCAAAAAACATCGACATTCAAAGCAGATAAATGTGTCGGCGGTAAATCTTCGAAGCAAAGATTAACGGCTCTCTTCTGCTGTAATGAATCGGGAACGGAGAAACGAAAAATTTTAATCATCGGTAAGTCAGCAAAGCCTCGATGTTTTAAAACTGTCATTCTTTACCTTGCGAATACAGGGCAAATAAGAAATCTTGGATGACGCAAAGCCTTTTTAATGATTGGTTACTTAATTTCGACAAGGATATGAAAAAACAAAACAGAACAGTACTCCTTCTTATCGATAATTGCACCGCCCACAATGATCTTCCTAATTTAGATTTTGTTCGTGCGGAGTACTTCCCGCCTAACTGCACCTCCGTTCTTCAACCACTTGATCAAGGCATTATCAGAGCTGTCAAGGCTCGCTACCGATCACTTTTGTTAAGGCACATTCTTTTGGGCATCGAAAATGACAGTGGAAGAAAGCCGAACGTCAAAGAAGCCATAGAGATGATTGCTGGATCGTGGAACGAAATTAGCGAAAATACAATTGTCAATTGTTGGCGTCATGCGCAGCTATGCGAGGGAGATGAGAATTCCGTAGAAGAGCTGACCAATCCAATTTAAAGGATCTATGGAGCACTGTCAAGGCTCGTACTTCTGTCCCCGATGACGTCCGACTGGACGATTTTATAACAGCAGATGATGGTTTAATGACCTGTGCCGAAATTACTGACCAGGAAATCATCGATTCCATTAAAAACTCTAAATTAAATGGTGAACTAAGTGAAGAAAGTGAGAATGAAGATACAGCGTGTGCTGACCCAAACGTCACCGCAACTCAGACTATTGAATTCCTTTCAAAAGTAAAGCAATTTGTTTCGTTTTAGAGCGATGTACCTGACTTAATTTTTTCCCACATTCATAAACTGGAATCTTTTGTAGTGTCCTCTGGGACGAAATCTCTCGTGCAAAAAAAAATAACAGATTTTTTGTAAAGACAACCGATAAGTAAAAGGTCAGTGTTAAAAAATATTTTACTCTTTGTTTTTTCAGAATAAATAATGTGTTTGATAAAATTTGCGATCGTTAGTTACGATAAATATTGCAGATTTAATTATATTAGAGTACAGAGTTGCAAAACTAACACTTTTACAAAAATAAAGAAAATTTTAAGTAAATTCCGTTACAACGAATATTTCGTTACAACGAAATATTTTGTCGGTCCCTCGGAGTTCGTTGTAACGGTATTTCACTGTATTTCATTTTGTTAAGCAAAACTACTGTAGAACCTCAAGTAGTTTAAATCCCTTTTTACTGAATTCCAGCTTAATCAAGACATTTCTTTGAATTTTATGTTGTCTGTTTTTCTATTTCTGTGTACAGAGTAAGAAATATTAAACCTTTTTGTAAGATAATGAAAATTCTGTTCATCCTAATTGTTTTCTGTCCAACCGCTGGTAAAACCTGTTAATTTGTAAAAAATATACCTGGTTTATTCGAGATTTGTAACGTGTTGAATTGCAGAAAATAATTCATATGAAAGCCTTTTAGCCGAGTAGTTTCCTCTGTACAATCTACAAATATTGAGAAAATTGGACATGACAAGACTTAGTCAAGACAATTTGAGTTATTTATTGACCAGTTAAAGAAAAAAGTTAAGTGTATTTATTTAAAATCTTTGAAGTAATTTTTAATGCCGTTAAGAGTTAAGAAATACTACTAAAGTTCAAAATTCATTTTTCTGTTTATTGTCTGTGGTGAAAAACAAATAAAAAAGAAGTTTAAATTGTGAAAGTATTTAAACTAAATAAGTTTTTAAAAATCTTCTCAGAAAATTTTTAAAAAAAACCCAAAAGTGGACTAAATAATGGTTTTTTTTTTAAAAAAACCCATTGGGCCCAACCTGGGCAACCCTGCACGAAATCCCCCGTTGCGAAAGTCTATGATTCATGTTATTTTCCTACCGCAATGGTGCGGCGCAATGAGCAGAAGTTGAGTAACACTTGGCTGATGCATAGCGAAAATAATTCCAAGAAGAGTTCATTTCAAACTTTATCACGTTATTCTGTCTTGCTGAGAGCATTGAGACCCCTCCCCCAAGATGAAAATACACCCCTGAAAATTTCATTCGCATAGCCTTCATTAAGCTCTACAAAACAGTATTTCAAAACATTAGGTTGTGTTCAATTTAGTTTTTCTTTGAAACAGAAATAGTCAAAGAAAAATACTCGAACTTACAGAGTTCATCTTGTCAAGTTCTTAATTTCCTTCTGTTTTCTGTTGAACTGAATCCTGCAATTAAAACCAAAAGATACAAAACAACATTCAAACATAGTCCTCATTACATACATTAAAAAAATTAATTTATCACAATTCAAACATTTTAATTCCTCAGAATGTTTCAAAAGCATCAAAAGAGTCAAGGATTTAAATAAGCAATCGTCAACACCCCCTCCCTCCCACCGGAAATCCCGCCTTCATTACTTTTTCTAACTGATTCTGAAAAGTTAAAACAGGGTTGGGTTTTGGACTGTCCAAAACTGGTTCAGGACAGGCCAGGTGGTTTTTATTGTCAAAAGTGTCTGCAACTGTCTAAAACTATGCTAAAGCTAAAGAGGTGTAATCTATCAATTCTTGAGTATTTACTGCAACAGTCATAATGCATAAATATAGATATTAATGAGGTTTAAGTAATGAATATTTGATAATATTTTTCTGAAATGTTCATTTAAAAAACATTTTACTTAAAAAAATGGCCAATAACTGTTACATAAAAACTTCCTCGTGTAACCGTTGGTAGAGTTGTGTAAGAGACACCGACAATTCTGATGAAACCAGATAGGATGAGGAAAGGATGACTCATGGACAGAATTCTTCATTTCCTCTTGAAAAAGTTCTTTATTTTTCGATCAAAAACCCTATTAAGTTCAAATGAACATAGACAACGAATGACCTCGTGGTGTATGTTCATAACCTTCCACCACTGCCTCAGAAATACATACCTGCCAACATGTCTACTTGGAAAACCTTACAATCTCCCGTTCAAAACCTTACAATGATTCAAAATTACAATAACACTCTAATTTCCTTTACATTTTTATTACATTACAAGAAACATAACTGTACTAGAAAACATAGAAGGCCATTGAAAAACTAAAAATAGAAATGTTCAAAAAATTACAATATCTCGATGAGGTACTGGGGTACCTAATTTTGGTCCAACCTCATACTGCAAATTAAAAAAAAAAATACTCTGCCTCCAAACAGTTTCCCCAAAACAAACCACTTTTTATCCACTGTTTCTTCATTTATTACCTCAAGAAGTAAGTCATCAATTTGTAGAGCACAAAATTCTGCTTGGAGTTGATCTTTGGCCTCATCTTCAGTTTCGTTAGAATTTTTGAAACTAATAGCTGGAAATATATCTGAGCACCATAATTAAGGAGATGGCGTTAGAAGGTAAAAACTCATTAAGGGACATTCTACAAAAAGCAGTGTTTACAATCTCTGTTGATGGTAGCAATGATTCGAATGCACAAATTTATCCTATTGTGGCAATTTATTTCAACACTGAAGAGGGCAAAATAAAAAATTCTCTACTAGCTCTTCCTGTGCTATCTGGGCGCTGTACTGGAGAAAACATTGGGAAATTATTACTTGATACCTTACAGGTAAAAAACATTAGTGTAGAGAACTGCATAGCTTATAGTGCAGACAATACAAATGTAATGATTGGCGATAAGAAGGGTGTTGCTGCTCATCTTAAAAGCAGAAATGAAAATCTCATTGTCATGGGCTGTGTTTGTCACCTTATTCACTTAGCTGCTGAGAAGGCAGCCAACTCCCTTTCTGTATCAGTGGATGACATTTTAGTCGACATATTTTATTATTTGGAGAAAAGTGCAAAGAGAAAAGAAGAGTTAAAAGATTTGCAAGACCAATTTGATGTGGAAAACCACAAAATTCTTAAACACGTGTGTACTAGGTGGCTGTCTCTAGGCAGGAATTTAAAACGGTTATTAGAACAATGGGATGTACTTTGTAGTTTTTTTTAAAAATCAGATCGTACAAGCGGATAATTCTAAGAAAAATTGAAAACATCTAAGAAAAGCTCTTCATGCAGCAGTGAGCAGCAAAACCAAAAAATTGAAGACAAATTCAAGTTGTGCTATGAATATGACAAGTTCAAGTAAGAAAAGCACTGTATGTACTCAGAGTTATTTGACAAGAGAGGAACGATTACTTATGTTTTTAACTTCTGATCTGAACAAAACTTATTGTTTATTTTTGAACTTCATGATACCAATTTTTGAAAAAACAAATGTAATATTGCAGTCTGCAGAACCGAAAATTTATATTTTGAATTCTTTATTGTTAGAAATGTTTAAAGATATTTTATGCAAATTTGTTCAGCCATTTGTTCTCAAAAGTTGTGTATGTATAACTGATGTGAAGTATGCTGAGAGATGCAACCAGAAAAATGACCAAGATTTGTTAATTGGTAGTGCTACCTTAAAAGTAGTCAATAAATTAGAAAGTAAGGAAAAACAGCAATTTTATTCTGATGTTAGACAGTACTTTTCTGCATGCTGCAATTATATCAGACTCAAGTTTCCTGTTAATAGCGATGTATTAATGCATGCTGAAGTTGCGGACATTGACAAAATTTCCCAAAAGTCTTTCATGGATGTGCATTATTTTTTGTTTTAGTCCGATCACATGCAAATTTTTTAGAAATTTCACATTTAGGAAACATTTTTTTAAAGAGTTGCCCTGCATGATCAGCTATTGCTATAGGCAGATTATGCTCTAATATGAAACTGGTGAAGAGGCACTCCGCGCGTATGACATCACTTCCCGCAGCATCATCCACACGATTAAAGAATGTCCCGAGTCTCTGAGATTTTTCTTAAATTGCCATATAATCTTGGTGCTTTTTAGTTGCAACATGGTCCTTAATATCACTTTTGCCACCATGCGCAATTTTTATATCGCAACTGCAAATGGTACAGAGCGCAAATGAGGGCCCTTTCCTTGACCGGTTTATGCAGGGGATTTCTTGTGCATAGGATTCCAGAAACACTTGATTATAACTTTTTCCTTTTTTCTTTTCCATTTCACGGCAGTGACAATTATTCAATCCAGAAAGAAAAAACACTGTTACGGAAGCAAAATCCAAAAATAAATTCACACGAGGCGAGCAACGCCGATTACGCTATTGCTGCACGTCTTTCTAGCCGGCAGGAGTGGATGCTCAACGAGTTGCTAAAAATCACGATCGACGCATGGAGGCGGGCTTAACAACTTCCCTCGTTTATAAACAAATAGCGCATGCCTAGAGGCTAGGAGAAAAGTGTTGGGGTGGTACGTTGAAATTGCGCATTTCTTCTTCGCGTAAAGGCTCGGGTTTGAAAGCTCAGTGATCACGTGATCACCATGCGTAAAAGCATTGCGCGGTGGCTCCGGTCGATTGTAGATAGATGGGCTTGAGCGCGTTCGATTGTTTGAACGAAAATTTTGCATTTTTAGGTTTTGAGGAAATTTTACGCGAAACCGTACAATTTTAGTACAGAACCTTACAACCGTACAATTTGTACCAAAACCGTACAATGTACGGCCAAACCGTACAAGTTGGCAGGTATGGAAATACACCAACTGCTCATAAATTTCACTCCGATAACCAGTCTTACATAATATAGACGAACGCGCGAACAGCGTTCGCAGAAAATTTTTGGCTCTGCAGAAATTTTTTTTCAAACTGCTACCGTTGATTTAAAAAAAAATATATATATATATATATTTTTTAAAGGGAATTTTTAAGAAAATCCCAGAATTTATTTCTGTTAAAGCCTTTCTCCAAAAGCATTTTAAAGCACATGTGTAAAAAAAAAAAATAATGGTTTTGGCAGTGGTTCAGTTGGTGAAAAATAAGCAAACTATATGTTATTGTAAAAAAAAATTAAATGATATAATGATTTAAAGCACTTTTTTTTGTCTCTTTCATATTTGAATATAAATTTAATTTTTTATTCAAGGGTGAGTGAGGCAAAATAATTATTTGCAGAAAATTTCCAGTTAGGATTTGTGTTCGCAGAAAGCTTTTCATTTTATCTAAGTCTGCCGATAACACCTCCCTATTCACGGGCCACAGCAACATCAGTTTTTTTATTTTGCCGAGAATTCTTATTATTTTAAATCCAAATGTACAACAGTCTGTTATTATTGGACCCTTGTCTCTTACTGGTGCCATTACCCCATTTGCTAAAAAATGGGAAATGAGGAGTTTTATGGAAAAGTCGGGTAATATTGGAAATGTCTGTTTCTGGACCCTGGTCTGTTACTGGTGCATGGGCACCCATATGCAAAACTGTAAGGGGGGGGGCTCAGATATTTTAACCATGGTTTAGCAGGATATTTTCCATATGAAAACCAATTTCAGGACAGATTAGAATCATTCAACTGGACATTTTTAATTACTTATTCATTTAATGGCTGAAGAAGAAATATTTTTACATGTTTGCAAAGAAAAAATACTAAAAACAAGGAAGTTCTAATTTCTAAGAGGGGGGCTCGAGCCCCCCCCTCCATAGGGGTGGCCTTGTACCGGTGCCGTTACCTTATTCGCTAAAAAATGGGAAATGAGCAATTTTATGGAAAAGTCGGGTAATATTGGAAATGTCTGTTTCTGGACCCTCGTCTGTTACTGATGCCGTTACCCCAGTTTCTCAAAAAATAGTTTCATCCATTTTGGACACTATTGTTTTGAACAAGATGGTAAAAACCTTGCCAACTCTGCTTTCATTTAAAAACATGCACAAATATAGGGAAGTTCAGTTACTATTATCAAAAAAATAAATAAACTCATGCATATACCACTTGAAATTTCAATCAAGAATTCAACTTCTGTGTAACCGGATTAAAATCGGCTGCGATGAAACAAGTTGAATGCTCTCATTGAATAAATGTTCAATTTAAAACATGACATGAACATACATTTTATTCTGATTTTAATGTTTTCTCGCAGAATGCAATTTTTCCAAAATATAGTTTCGGACAGGACGGTAAAAACCGGGGTTTTTACCTTCCGACTCTACATCACTAATTGCGTGTATTAAAAATAGTTTGAATAAAGTTTCATCAAGAAGTACCGGGGAGCAAATGCAAATGAGCAAGGCAACAGAAAACAATATTTTGATTTCTTTTTGCTGTTTAATGTGAAAACTGTTTCTATACTTGCCACGTTATCACTTAAACAGCAATAAAACAAATAAATAACATCATATTCTTAATAACTTCTCGGTTTATTCTTGAAAACATCCCTCCTGCTTCCTTTTTTTTTCATTTCGGATATGACTAACCTAGATCGAGATTTTGAAATCCTGAAGTAAATCACTGAATTGCTTATACTTCTCCAATCATGACATTGAAAAGAAAGATTCTTCGGTTCACGATATGTTTCTTTCATTATTTCATCAAGTCTTGTCAACAAAAAATCAACTGTGTAACACATACGTATGTATCAGTTTTACCAATTATTTTACATTTAGATTTAAAAAAAATATCCATTCACTTTCTGTATTTTTTTTGTAACATACCCAGTTTTAGGGTATTTACCCAGGCCTTGGGTAAATACCCAAAAAATATTTACCTACCCACTGGGTATTTACCCAATCCACATCACCAGATCCATGGCACAGAAAACGAATCATACAACCTCGAAGTCACACATTTACCAGCAATAAGTAACAGAGTAAGCGAATACGGTCGGACGGCGATTTAACGAACCCTTTTTAACGAATTCCGCGTTTTAGCGAATTTTTCTCATTCCCCGACTAAAACGAAGGCAAAAACCCTTATTTACCGAATAATAAACCCTGAATTAACGAGTTATTTTAACAACCAAAAAATTTTGTTTTGTTCATTTGAGTTGAAAATATTGGAATGTTTTTCAAATGATATATCCATCTCGTGCGAAGCTGAAAAATACTTTCGTTAAGACGACAGGGAAGTGGGCTTCAATGAATAGCTATTCTGTTGCAGAAAGCGATAATGAAACTCTCATCAAAACTTTCTTTTTACTTCACATGGAATGGAAACCGTAAAAATATATCTCATGCAGTTCGCTGTAATTGACACAGTATTTTCTTTTCTCCATAATGTCGAAGGAGAACTATTTCGAGTCTAGTATCGAGGAAATTTTTAAATTGTCAGAGTCTATTACTCAGTACAAGATTTCAAATTAACTAGCGTGAAATAAGTGGCGGAATCCTGTGTAAAGAGTGTACACTTTCTAATTATGGATATTTTTGTGCAGTTGCTCATTGGGGCTTTCAGATAAAATAAAAGCAATTTTTTTAAAAAAATTTCGCACCCTGATGTTACGAATAACCCTGACTTAACGTAAAAAAGTTTTGGTCCCGATGAATTCGTTGAATCGGGGTCCCACTGAAATAAAAATGGCGTCACTTGTTCTGATATTTCATTTCAAAGTAAACGAGACACGGAAGGGACGGAAATCATGAGTCAAGTCACTTTTGCAAAAGAGGGAAAATAAATTTTATACTCCTTTGAAAGAGAACGGATTAAAATCTTACCTTTAGAACTCTTGAATTCGAACTTAACGGCTTTCTAG